>NC_080422.1:58022184-58708851 GCF_029873635.1 Malania oleifera | reverse complement strand
ATAAATTATTTTAGACAAAAAAAAAATGAAAGCAAATACAATAGCAAATAGGTCTTCATTCTTTCGATTCTTTAGTTGCCATAAATGAAGCTTGATCTTCGTAGTCCATATGGCCTGCTTGAGTTCCTATCATCAGTGCATGCAAGTATAAACCTATTCAAGAAGCTCAGTGCACAGATAAGAAACATTGGTTTTCCCATAATCAAAACGAGATTAGACTCGTAGAGTCAACATTCTCCCCCTTTTTTGATGATGACAGAAACAATTTGTAAAAGTGGGCAAAGCCAATTGGACCCCCCTAAGTATTTGAATAGAATTTAAATTTGAAGTGCAAGCATATGACGAATGAAGAAAAGCATACACAAAGTATGCATTCGATCTTAGCTATCAATAAAGATCAAATAGTATGAAGTGATAATATAAACAAATGTGCATTTAGCTTTCCCAATTTTGCATTAGACACTTCTCCCCCTCTTTGACATCAGCAAGAAGGGGCTAAGGTAGGAAAGTAAACACAAGACATTCAGATATAAGATTTAATTTTGGGAAAATTTTGAAATTTCGGCAGCTTGCTGTTTGAAAATAGAGCAATTCCCAAAAATAAATCAACGACTTAAATGATTACAAGAATTGCTCATTTTCAATGCATGCAAGATATTCGGTATAGTCCAAAATAGTGCATGCCATGATTCAAATACATCCAACATTCATGATCAATATGAAGCAAACATCTCAATTTATGCAGTAAGAACATAAATGAAAGTGCTATAATTGTTAACAAATTTTAGGGCCGAGGAATTTTATGTTGAATTGCTCCCCCTAACAATTTGAAGATATGACTTAGTTGAAACGAGTTGCTTATACAAATCAAGATTTTTTTCATTATGCCCAGTAGTATAAATCTCTTATGAACTATACTGGATATTGATTAAAATATTTAAAAACAATTTTCATCTAGTATAATTAACCCGAAAAAATCATACATGCACCCGGAGAAGTGACATCAATACATAATATGATGCTCATAAATCAAGAATAAACCATATCATATTCTCAAGTTTTAAGTACTGGATATAATGTTTAAGAGCCTTAATATTTCAATAAACGAATATGATGCATATAAGTTCTTTTATGCTCTTTCTCTAGGGATGGAGCTAAGCTCCTCTAACTATTTGATGATTATGCTAGGATGAAATTTAATATTCAATTAGTTTTCACTTATACTTTCAAAAGTTTTTTATCATTCATCTTAACATAATCATCTTTGTACAAGGTCTTCCTTTGGGAAAAATCTATCGAAATTTCGGTAGCATGCCGTCTGTAAATTGCATGTTTTCCCAAAAAAGTTGTACCATATAGGTTCAAATAAGCAATTTATAATACAGTTCAAGGCACACACAAACTTATATCCACTACCAGCATGCAATTAACATCAACTGCATCCGCCATGGAGGAGAGATTCTAGACTACGCATGTAATTAGGTAGAAATCAACAATTATATAAAAAATAAACCATTCATCAACAAATGTACACAGTAACAAAGAATAGTTATGAGTTCAATGTAGTGCTTTTATACAGATTCAGGCATAAATAATGGGATAGAGCATTTTAATTTTTATAGACATGAAAGTGTAATACTCCCCTTGAGTTAAGTACATATCCAACTTATGCCTTAATTTTGTAGCCCTTAGCCAAGGACTTCTAAATTTTTCCCTATTTTGAGCTTGGCTTTAAATGCACTCAGCTTAGAGGACCAAAAAAGTCACAATGACATATTTTACAGGATCATAAGCCTACTTATGCCTCTTTATGATTTTCAATGCGTGTGAGGCACCAATTGGAATGGCTTTCGATATTAATTACATGTGCATAGGTCACTTTGAGATATACGCATTCATCAAGATTAGGACCTAGGCAACCAATTTAGTCATTCAACTTAATTCATGAGGGTGTAGCTCTAAATGATTTTATATAAAGTTTGAGAGCAAGAGAAGCGAATTAAAATTAATACTCTTAAAGTTTTAGTCTCTATTATGTTCAGAAGAGTAATTTGGTAGTAGCACGACATTGTTCAAGATGAGCATTCTAAAGAATATATTCGAACT
Source organism: Malania oleifera (assembly GCF_029873635.1). Lineage (NCBI taxonomy): Eukaryota > Viridiplantae > Streptophyta > Magnoliopsida > Santalales > Ximeniaceae > Malania > Malania oleifera. Next base: position 58,706,745 of record NC_080422.1, on the reverse strand, counting down.
TATTCTGGTAAAGAGCATTGTGGAGGATATGAATAACTAGTAACTGGTGCTCTTTGGTAATTGAAATGTATCCTTTAGATATGATCACAATTTTGGAGCAAGGAAATGAACCAATGAGAGGATGGATCTTTACCTGATGTGATCATGGTATGGTAAATATTTCCTATGGAAGAGATGAGCTAAAATTAGAAGATTTTTACATTTAAAGTTCAAAGAAAACATCTTGATTTGACAATAAAACTTGAACTCTTTAGTAAATGCCTCTAATTTTGATTTCAATAGGGGTGTCTATTAATAAGTATCAAATGAATAAGGAGTTATGATCAATTTTACTTAAGCCAAGAGAGATGTCAAAAATTTTATTAGGCTTTTAAGGCTCCAAGATGAGTTTAGGATTAGATGAACCTTAAAATGTGATTCATTTCCTAATGCTCAGTCATACACAATTGATTGAGTTTGTTTAACATAAGATTTGTTCATTTAGGCACGAATTAAGCATTAAGAATTTTATACCAAGCAAGGATGCTTTTGTCCATTTGGAAGTGGATTTTAATTAAGCTATAGCCAATGATTTCATATTTTAACCAATGAATATATGCATTAAGTTCATATTGGTTATATACTTGGATTTGCAAATTTTCTTGATTCTCAAATGATCTTAGTATACTAAAGGTGGAATGAATATGCTATGATTTGACATTTTAGGGATAAACCACTTCATAGGCCAATAGACATCCCTCCCCCAAAGCCTAGAACTTAAGAAAAGCATTTATGTAACTCCAATTGGAATTCGTTCCTCCTTAAGTTCTAATGAGTTTCCTTTCTTTACAACCCATACTATTTTTCTATCTTTGAGCCTTGAAGTGTTAGGTCTAGGTGTTCCTTTGACTCTCAAAACGTGTTTGCATTTTACACCTTTTCTTTTAAACGGGCAATCAAATTTTATGTGCCACTTCTTTTTACACAAGACACAAGTGATGTGAGTATACAAACTGGAGGAGGTACTAGAATAGTGTTTTGATCCTCTTACAAAGTACCCCATGTATAGGTTCTTTCTTTTCTTACTTTCAATCCCATTATAACCCATACCTTCTTTTTCTAAGGTCATCTTTTGTGAGCCTAGAAGCTTGTATAAGTTTTCTTTGCCCCTAGTAAATGTATGAATGATTTTGGATTGGTCCTTAATTTTTCTTTCTAGTCCTTTAGTTTTTTAATCTTTCGAGCCTTTGTAAACACCTTGTAATTTTATGAATTCATTAGTCATTGTGTTTTCTTTACACTCAAATTCTGAAATGAGAAGATCCTTTTTATTATCACTTGAAATTTGAGATCTTAAGGCATTCAACTCTTTTTCCAATTTTTCGTTCTTTTTTACTAAATTTTTTATTTTGAAGTCATTTTCCCTTTCAACAAGAATTTTTTATTCAAGTTCTTTCAACGATGCCTCATTCTTGTTTTTCAACACAGTATAGCGTTTATTAGTTCTAATAAGAGACTTATGAATTCTAACATATTCAACTTGCAATTCCTCGTAAGTATACATACTTTCACTACCAGAACTATCACACGATTCAGTATTAGATGTATCACTAGAATTATCATATGAATCATTACAAGTATTATTTGATAAGTAGAAGGAGACGAATTTACCTCTTCGTCAATTAAAGCTATAAAGCGTTGATGTTCTCTTTCATGATCTTTTGAGTTTGAGTCACACAGAATGACAGTCTTTTCTTGCTTAGTTACTCCATGTCTCTTTTCAAGTTCCTCCCATATTTTTTTAGCATTATGACATACCATAACTACATAAAGAATGTTAGAATCTAAAGCATGTAGCAAAGTGTTCATGGCATCAAAATTTATTTGTATTGAGTTTATGTCATTATCATTCAGCTCATTTTCTAATTTGGGAAGTTCAACATAATAAATGATTTTATAGGCGCAATATTTCCCTGGGTAATAATCTTCCAAAACCTCCAATTCAAAGCTTTATAAAATATGGTCATTTTAAATTTCTATTTGGAAAACTTTTCATCGCAAAACACTAGAGGATTCATAGATAACCTTCCCTCACAAGATAGGGATACACCAAAATGAACCATCATGATATTTTTACAAAATATGCTTAAGTCTATGTAACAAAGCTCTTATACCAATTGTTGACTTTGGTGCAATCCAAAAATGGGGGTGAATTGGAGATCAAAAAAATTTCACCTAGGTTCAGCTAATCCAACTATAGTATTACACAACCTACTGGTAGTCTAAGTATGTATGAAATTGTAGATATGATATATTAAACAATCTCAGTATATGCAACACAATTCAAGCATCTCTCAATCACACTCAATAACGTGTCAATCAGATATGCATAATATTCAGCATGGAAACAAAATCAAGCACAATGCAGAATATAATGCTAAAAAAGTAAAAGTAACACTGAATATGATGTCAAGGTTCAACCAATAATGCCTATGCCCCCGCCTCAGCTCACAAGCCCAAGGATTCCACTAATGCTCATTTAACGGGTGGAGTGGAACCATTTACAACCAAGTCAAATTCACAGGGCTGATGCCAACCTTTACACACTCTTCTTACGAGGTGGAGAAGGCCCTAACGATCCTTACGAGTTAGATTCACCCCCCTCAGGTCATGCCTAGAATACAAAAAATAATTGAAATTTACATACAATTTAAGCGCTTCTACACAAGCATATATGTACCACAATACAGTCCAAATAAATATGCACTCACAGATGATATGGATTTAATGCTCAGGTGAGATCCAATATGTAAACTCTCCAAAATATGTGAGTGTATGTATATGTGAGAGTTCAACCTTTGATTCAAGATATGATATTCAACAAACAATTAATCAAAGGAAGTTAAGCGCAATCCAAATCAAATATCCTAAGGATTTTGTAAATAAAAAGCACAATAGATATTTTGTATCGAGTCTTGCAAAACCAATATCAAAGACTATATGCAAGCTTTCAAGTCTTGCAATATTAGTGCCAAGACTGGCAAGAAAAAATCAAGATACTCCCAATTGAATATTTATGAAATAAAATACTATGGGAAAGATCAAATGAGCAAGAACTCTCAAAATGGATACTCAAAACCGTATGCTTATGTGAGAGTATTTGCCAAGGGAGTGATATGTAAAAGTGTATGCACTAACCACAATCACTTTCCCTTCAGTCTTGCAATTGATTTGCAAGAGATGGGAACAACTAACACTTACTCTCAATTTCAAAATGATGTTAGCAAGAATGTAGGAATGATAGATTTCAAAATATGAGCTTGGAGTGAAAAAAAATGTAGCAAAAGAGTATAAGAAATTTAAGAGAAAAAATATTAATCACTTTTTCTAATCTTGGTACTAATTGAGTTAAATGAAATGGCATATATAGGTGGGACTCAAAAAGTAACCGTTAGGACACAATGGGGAATATTAAGAATGTTTAATTTGCTTTTTAATCCCAATTACCCTTAATTACCATAGCAAAGATAAGCAACCCGAGAGTTTCAGTCAACTGAGCATAGGTTAGGTCACTCGAACACTCACATATGGAAAAGGTGACTTTTGAAGTTCAGGTTTTTGAATGAGAATTCAGTTTGCTAACCAAGGCATCTTTCCAATCTATCCAAGGTTCGGTCCCCTAGTCACAAGTTTAGTTTTCCGAACTTGCATATTCGATCCCCTGATGGTGATTTGAACGTGAACGTTTGGGTGCTTGAGTTGTTGGAAAATGACAGGGCACATATTCAGTTAACCGAGGACGGTGAAGTCCTTTTTGGTTCAGTTGCCCGAAGTTAGGTCAACACGCTGACTCATTCAACGGTTCGGTCGACCAAGGTGTTTTGAATACCAAGGTTTGATCGCCCGAAACCTCACTATATTGGCCCTTTAAGTCCTATTTCTATTCAATAAATTCCCCTGATAGCATATGTGATTTTGGGGACTTTCTTATGTGCTAGTGCAAGGAGCTAGGGTCTTTTCTAAGGTCTTTGAGCTAACCCTAAAAATCCGACGTTGGTCGACCTTTGGTTGACTAAATGGTGCGCTACGGTCATTTGGTTCCCTATGGTCAATCAATGGTCATGTTGAGCATTAAACCCTATCATGCATGTAAATGCATTATAATAGACCATATAAATTATTACAGACGAAAAAAAAAAAAGTGAATGCAAATACAATAGCAAATAGATCTTCATTCTTTCGATTTTTCAGTTGCTATAAATGAAGCTTGATCTTCATAGTCCGTATGACTTGCTTGAGTTCCTAGCATCAGTGCATGCAAGGATAAACCTGCTCAAGAAGCTCAGTGCACATGTGAGAAACATTGGTTTTGTCATAATCAAAACGAGATCAGACTCATAGAGTCAACAATCATTACTTGGAGAGCTGAAGTTTGTTTTCCTAGGTTCAACGGAGGGCACATTCCCAATGGTAATCTCTTCTCACCTTACTCTTAAACAAGAAATTGAGTTATTGTAGGTACTAAGGAAGTATCGAGGAGTAATAGGATGGACCATTGCAGACATCAAGGGTATCGACCCTTCAATTTGTACTCACAACATCTTCCTGAAAGAAGACACTAGACCAGTTCATGACGTGCAATGAAGACTGAATCCAACCATGAAGGAGGTGGTAAAGAAAGAACTGCTGAAATTATTAGCTGCTGACATCATCTATCCAATCTCCGACAGCAAGTGGGTAAGTCCGACATAGGTAGTTCCAAAAAAATTTGGTTTAACTGTCATTGAAAATGCTAATGGAGAGTTGATCCCATCTAGGAAAGTAACAGGTTGGAGAATGTGCATTTATTATCATAAATTGAATTCAGTTAGCCGAAAGGATCACTTTTTGTTACCCTTCCTAGATCAGATACTCAAAAAAGTAGCTAGTAATTCCTTTTACTGTTTATTAGATGGATTTTCTAGTTATTATCAAATTGTTGGAGCACTTGAGGATCAAGAGAAGACTACCTTCACTTGTCCCTTCAGTACTTTCGCCTTTCGTAGAATGCCATTTGGTTTATACAATGCACCTGCTACTTTCCAGCACTACATGATAAGTATTTTCTCTGATATGTTAGATGATATATGTGAAATTTTCATGGATGACTTTTCTGTGTTTGGTAAGTCTTTCGATATCTATCTAAAAAAATTGATTGCTATTCCAAAAAGATGTGAAGAAAAGAATTTGATTGCTATTCTAAAAAGATGTGAAGAAAAGAATTTGCTTTTTAATTGAGAAAAATGTCAATTTTATGGTAAGTAGTGGTTTAGTACTTAATCATTGGGTTTCTGAGCATGGTATAGAGGTTGATAAGGCCAAGGAAGAGCTGATTTCCTAGTTACCATTCCCTAAGACAGTTAGGGATGTCTATTCCTTCCTTGGTCATGCTGGCTTCTATTGGCATTTCATTCAGGGCTTTAGTAGTATTATTAAACCACTATGTACTTTATTGCAAAATGAGGCTGAATTTTTGTGGACTGATGAATGTTAATAGGCTTTTGAAACACTAAAGAAATAGTTGACTATTGCACCCACTATGCAACCTCCTCGATGGGACTTGCGATTTAAAATCATGACTGATGCTAGTGACTTCGCTCTTGGTGCCATTTTGGGTCAAAGAGTTGATAACAAGCCCTCTGTCATCTATTATACGAGTCGTACTTTAAATGATGCTAAAAAAAATTATACCACCACTGAGAAAGAATTGTTGGCTGTTGTGTTTGCTTTAGAAAAATTTCATTCTTATGTCATTGGATCACTTGTCATTATTTTTATTGATCACTTCGCCTTGAAATATTTGTTGGCAAAAAAGGATTGTAAACCCAGTTTGATTAGATAGATTCTACTTTTGTAGGAATTTGACATCACCATTCGACATAAAAAGGGAGTATAAAATGTTGTAGCTAACCATCTCTCTCGTTTGCAGCTACCTGATGTGTCTATATCTCTTTCTCCCTTAAATGATGATTTTCCTGATGAGCATCCTTTTGCAGTGTCACGTGCTCTGTAGTTTGCTGATATTATGAACTACCTTGTCACCGAACGAATGTCAGAACATTGGTTAACTCAAGATAAGTGTAAGTTTCTTGCAGAGGTGCGACATTATTATTTTCACAACCTATATATGTTTAAATACTACTCTGATCAGTTGGTTCGTAGATGTGTTCCTAATGATGATTTCACTTCTGTGATGCATTTTTGTCATAGTGGAGCGTGTGGAGGCCACTTTGCTGCAAAGAAAACTATTTCAAAAATTTTGCAAAGTGGACTCTACTGGCCTACTATGTTCAAAGATGTTGATAATTTTTGTAAAACTTGTGAGGCCTATCAGAAGCTAGAAAAAATCACAGAAAAGAATGAAATACTTATCTCTCCTATTTTTACTCTTGAAATCTTTGACTCTTGGGGAATTGACTTTATGGGATCATTCCCAAACTCTTTTGGAAATTCCTATATTCTAGTTGTTGTGGATCATGTTTCAAAATTTGTAGAAGCTATATGTTGTAAGAAAAATGACCACAGGGTTGTCATTCGGTTTCTTAAGGAGTTATTTCCATGTTTTGGCATGCCCAAAGTGATCATTAGTGATAGCGGGTTGCACTTTTGTAACAAACCTTTTGAAAAATTAATGCACAAATATGGAGTTACCCATAAGTTCTCTACTCCATACCACCCTCAAACTAATGGTCAAGCTGAGCTAGCGAATAGAGAGATCAAGATCATACTTGAGAAAGCAGTTCGTCCTAATCGGAAGGATTGATTAGAAAAGCTAGTTGATGTACTGTGGGCCTGCCGAAATGCTTTCAAGACAAATTTAGGGATGTCTCCCTATAGGTTAGTTTATAGTAAATCATGTCATTTACTTGTTGAGATTCAACATGATGCATTATAAGCTATTAAACAGATTAACTTTTCAGTTGATGATGCCAAAGGTTTAAGAAATTTGTAGGTATGTGAGCTTGAAGAATCCAGGAGGGAAACCTATGAGAATGCTCTCTTAGAGAAGGAACGAATGAAGCTGCTGCAACGAAAATCAAGGATAAACACCTTTTCCTGAATCAGCAAGTTCTTCTCTATGACTCCAGATTACATCTATTTCCTAGGAAGTTAAAGTCCTGGTGGAGTGGCCCGTACATCGTTAAACACGTTCATCCTCACGGCACAGTAGACATTGTGGTTCCAAAGAATGGTAATGGTTTCACGGTCATTGGACAGCGACTCAAGCCTTTCATGACTCCCTTCAATCCAAATAAAGGGGTCTTACTTCTGTAAGACCCTAGGGGAGTTTTCAGACCTTTCTCTCTTACTACTTTTCTTTTTCTCTTTCTTTATTTTTTCTTTATTTGCAATTTCCTTTTCTTTTTATGTTGCTTTAGTTGGTAGTGATTTTATTTTGTTTATCTTATTTCCCCCATGCATAGTTTTTTTTTTTTTTATTTCCTCTATGCTTTCACATTGAAGACAATGTCCCACTTTAGTTTGGGGGGGGGGGGGGGGGTTGAGAATTTGCATGTGACATTGTGCATTTCCATTTGTTGAGTTTTTTTTTTTTTTTTATTAAAAAAAAGTATTGAAGATAGATGATTATGCCATAATTAACACTGACATATACCCTTCACATACTTGCATATAACTTAAAAGTTACACGCTTGAGTTATTTATGTGTAGTTTCTCTATATATGGCTTTGTAACTCCATGAAGGTTGACTGGTAATTCATTCATGTTAATATGCCTATATAAACTCTTGAACTTACATGGTATCTCATGAGGCTGAATATACACATTCATGTGATTTTTTGCACTTAGGGTTCCTTGTGAGCAATGAGAGAACTCCCATGGCGACTATGACATCCTGTGAGGTATTCTTGAGCTATTTATCGTCCTTTTGAGAGTTAACATCAAATCAGAGTTCATGAAACTCAGTTTTCTTTTCTTCTGGACAATTCTTTGTACACTAGTCTCTGTTTTTGACTCGTTAGCCTAGAGGTAACATCTAGTGGGGAGATAGAAACCTAGGTCTTGTAGCCTACTTAAGATGTGAAGGCTGAGCCAACCCTAGAAATAGACTTAGTTCATGGACTATTATTCGAGCTTAATTCACATGGGTGGTATGAAGACAACAAAAGAAGTGTAATGATTTTCCTAATTGACCATGAAAAGATAGAAATTGAAGAATGAGTAGAAAAAAAGAAGAAAAAAAATAAATAGAAGTGCATAAGAATGAGGTGAATGATTAATAACTGCTCCACACAAATACCACGAAAATTCAGGGATGTGACACCTGTTCTCTATATATGAAGACTTTTCAATCTCCTAATGCCTCAGATGTATTCATACCTAGTTTGCGAATAAGTTGATCTAAGGTGGTCTTGGTTGGATATGGAAAGTAGGTGAGAAGATGCTATGGTAAAAGACACAACACCTCAGAGACAGGCTAGATCCTTTCTAAACTAGTCCACTCCATACATTTAGTGTTTGTTCCTTGCAATATGTGGGATGTTCGATCATGACACTCCTCCTCACATATGATGAGTGAACCCATCTTTTTTTAGCATTTTTGAGGGTATACCAGTTAGGCCAAGTTAGAACGACCATTGTGTAGGTGTCCACTAGTATCCTGGGTGTAACGAGTCATACACATTACACATACCTCGAGATTTCACCAGTTTAAACTTGAATTTATATGGCTACATTAACTTTGAATTGTATTGTTGGTTAGTTTTATGTGAGTATACTGTTCTTAATAGTTAAATAAACTTGCATGAATGACTTGCTTCGAAGTTGCATGAATTTATATTAATGAGCTTGTGTGTAATCTGGTTATATTCCTTTATATGAAATGGTATATTTGTGTTACATGTGCATTCATCTAATATTCACTAAAATTGGTGTTTGTGGGTATCACCCTGGATTGTCTTCACGTTATTTGCTAGAGACTAGCAAAACGTTAGTTAGGCGGTATGATTACGCATTAAATTTGCATAATTAGGCCTTTAAATTCATGCATTAAAAATTATAATTTTAATTAAATGCCTGATTATGTCCAATATTTTAATTAGTGTGTTCGTTGATAATTTTTAGATAATTATCGTATTTTTGTTGAAAAATTTATGGACATTCGTGCTTTATTATTGTAGGACAATTTCTAGACATTAAAGCCAAAATTAAAAATGTTTGTGCATGCACGTGATCATTACATGAGACTACGCATCAAAGATAATTTTCAAAAGACGAATTGTGTTCATGGAGAACCATGTACGTGAGCCGAAGCCCAAATCAAGACCGTGAGCATCCGATGTTTTCCTAGACATTTAAAGGATAATTTTAGAAAATTGAGCTTCATCCAAAAATTTGGAGATCCACGCACATGACAAGGAGACGCTGCATGCACATGAAGAAACACGCATTTAATGGACGGACCATGCAACATGCAAATTCATATGGACTTGAAATAAAAGGAAGCTGGGGGGATTAAAGAAAAAAAGTGAGTTGGGCTTCGAAAGTGCAAGCGCATGCATGAGATGGGGCTTGAATTAAAGGCTAGACTATGAGTGAGCTGGAGCAAGGACAAAGCAATTAAGAACCAAGTGAAAATAAAAATAAAGAGAAGGTCGAGCCATGATGTGACCCGGCCATGCAAAAGAAAAAAAAAAAAAAAAAGGAGGTCGAGTTTATGAAGTTGATGCACTAGGCTTGTGGACGTGCTGGCTTAGGGCTTCAAAAGAGAGTTTAGTTTTTTTCTTATCTTTATCCATCGTCTTGCCCCCTATTCTCTCTTGCTCGTCTCCCTCAACTCTCAACCCTCTCTTCCCTTAACTCTTAACCCTCTCGGCTTCTCCTTTTTTTCTTTTTTTTTTCTTCTCTTAACCCTCTATATCTCGGTTTTCTCCTTATCCTCTCCCTCATTCTCGTCTCTCTGATCTCATCTCCTCTACCTCAGGCTTTGTCTCCCTCCTCTCAGATCCGAATCTTGCTCCTACTACTCTATGCTACTGTTTGCTTCGTGTTGCTGCTGCCTTATGGTTGCCAATGCTACTTAAATCTGCTACAACCCAAGAGTCCTGCTGCTATTCTTAATATCCCATGAACCTGAGGCTTTGCTCTGCTAAAAGAGGAACACGAAAGACTCACCTCAACCCACATGGCCTGCCATACTCTCATTCTCTCTCTCTCTCTCTCTCTCTCTCTCTCTCTCTCTCTCTCTCTCTCTCTCTCTCTCTCTCTCTCTCTCTCTCTCTTTCTACTCTCTTCATCTCTATTATTTTCTATTTCTTTAGTATTTAATTATTTGTTCAAGTTGCAGTATTGTTACTTTTATTTTTTATTTTTTGTTTCATTTAAAGTTTAATTGAAAAGTTTAAATTTTGTTGGGTTATTCACATTATTAATTTTAGTTTGTTTTTCTATTAATATCATCTTCGCAATGAGTTTTGATTTGAGTTATTTTCTAGTGTTAAGCTCAGTTTCTTTTTTTTTTTTTAAGTCTTAAGTTTGGTTGGATCTAGTTTAATTTTGGTTTGCGTTCTTGATTGCACTAAAATTTAGTTTTTTGTTTGAGTTTATGTTTGATTGAGGTATTTTTTTAGAGTTGCATGCTTGAGTTACGTAGTAAAGTTATCTTATTTAGGCTTTTTGTTTGAAGTTCAAACATGGGATTTACTTCTTGCCTGGCTGATTAAACATAGGATTGTGTTTGGTATTTAATTTTTTCATCATCTATTTCATTGTGCCTTTTCCTATTTCTCGTTGTTAATTTAATGTGCGTTAGGATTCATAAATTAAATTTCACGTTGTTTTAATTCGTCAAAAAAACCTCAAACATCCCAAAGCCCGAATCTGAACTGTGTTTAGTGAACCTTTTGTTTCTTATTTCTTTTGGAATTACACAAAGTTTGGAATTAAACTGCATTCCTTGAGGAGACGATTTGGCCCTTGGGCTAATTATTACATGACTGAACTCCTATACTTGGGATAACTTCTGAGCTGCTCATTTTTAGAGTAAGTCAATCATATCACTCATAACCCATTTGCTTATGTGTGGTTGAAGAAAAAAGATCATAATGGGTTCTCTTTATGAACAAGGAGGATGGAGTGGCGACACTAAGATGTGCAAAAACAAGGTTCAAAACTCCACCATACATAAGAATAACTCTACGAGCTTCTTCTCTAGAAATCATCCACTTGAGAATTAAGCTTGGCAAGTCAAGCTTTTTACCTTTGAGCAAGCACCACATGAGGAAACAATCAAGATAAGAAACATGGTTGTGTGATTCAACCCTGGGTATGATATTATAAATAATAAGCTTTTGGAGGATTTGAGCTTGCAAGTTCAGTTTTTTATAGAGGGGATGATGACTAAACAAAATAGGTGGTTCATTCATAACCAATGGGAAAAACTCTTGAAGTGAGAAATATTGAACCATAATCTAAGATTGGCCAAGAGATTGACCCTCAAACTCTCCTGGTTTGATATGCAAAATGGTTGCTAAGGTTTGTGGAGTAAGAGTAAATGATTTCCCCATAACTTTAGTGGAGGGTATAGTGTCTCCTTTTATCAAATTGGCGTAAAAGAGTTTAACTAGATTAGGATATGCCTTTTGCCTTAAATGTGATAAACTTTTTCCATCCTAAAGTTTTGAACATGGGTAAAATAGCGGGATAATCTTTTCAAAGAATTTTGTATCTAAGACCTTACCAAAAATAGGTCCAATAGATCAAATATGATCCCGGTATAGCTTCTTTGCTTGAGGAGTTACAAGTCATTTTTTCTATGTCATTACTATCATTGTTCCTAGAAGAAGATCCTTTGTCTACAGTGGTTTTCATTCGTGGCATGATTGATTTTGAGAAAAAAAAAATTGAATGGTAAAACCCTATAAAATTAGTTAGGAATGAAGTAGGAGGATGATCTTCAAGGTTTAATTAGAAGATTTTGCATAAGGAAACACTTGGGAATAAAGTAGAAAAGGTTTTAGAGAAGGGAGGAATAAAGTCAGTAGACCTAGGATTTAAAAATTAGGGTTTTACACGCTATTCAAATTTAAACTGCCGCAAGTCGGTCGACTGATCACGATATGTCAATCGCCTGACAAATGTGTTTCTTAGAAATTTCTCCAAACAGTAGCAAGTCAATCTACTGTGCCTCATATAGCCAGTTGCCTAACCTTCACTTATTCAGTTTTCCTCTTCACACTACTTCTCTATTATGCAATAATCCTAGTTAGCGTCTTATATAGATAAATCTATCCTCTTGAAGAGGTTTTGTAAAGATATCAGCCCATTGATCACTTGTATTCATAAACTCAAGAGTTATATCTTCTTTTTGCACATGATCTCTTAAAAAATGATGTCTAATATTGATATGCTTGGATCTTGAAATGGGATTTTTGGAAATATTGATGGTGATGGTATTATCATATTTTATAGGTACAGCCGACTATTCCAAATTGAAATCCTTTATCTTAATATAAAATGAAACATAATAAATAAAATAGTCAACCAAAACTCGTGGGTAGCGGGGACACCTGTCACACATAGCGAAACCTAGGTAGCAGTAAATGTAAATCACATTCATCAATCATAAATTACATAATACCAGAGTCTACTACATCTCCAAAATACTGTGTTTATATACAATCTCCAGAACATCAAAATAACCCTAGGATTATACAACAAAAATCTCCTGATCCTAGATCAACACTTACCCTTCTAGCAGGGAAGCTCAACTCACTTAGTGGCGGCCCTAACCCGCTGGTCTCTCTGGGTTTTCTGAAAATCATTTAAACTTAGGGCAAAACACCTCTCAGTAAGGGTAGCTAAATTAAAATCAGTTGTGTGGCAATATGAATATTTATACTACAATACATATATTGTACATTTCACATAGCATAAAGCATAAATCGTAATATGGTTAGTTAAACATATAATTTCATACTTCAAAGTAATCATACTAATCATGTATCATCTGATATAGTCTATAATACTGAAAACTACCCAAGATGTATAGCTAGCTGATGTCATGTATTACCCCCATGACGGGTTGTGCAGCCTAACGGCGGGACCCGACAATGGTTGGCCGACCACTGCCGAGTCAAAAATGTCTGTAAGTATGATGGGCACGCCACACCCTGGTCTGGACTGCCAAGTGGACGTCTACATTCTACATTGAAAGCCACATCAACTATCCATCTCCCACCCCCTCGTGGGGTGGTTAGCACCAATCTGATCATAAATATCTGATCTATAAGCTACGGTACCGTGCTCTTGAAACTGAACTAAACTAATATTCGGGTTCTGATAATATATAGTACATAAACATATACCGTTTATCGTAAATCAAATAATAACATGTTCTGAATCTTCTATTAACATAATAATTACGATCTCGGGCCGAAAACATGAATAAATGCGGCCTTGCGCCGAATAACATGAGTAAATACGGTGTTGAGCCAAACATCAATTACGGCCTTACGCCAAACATATCATTTATTCTGAAATCACAATTTACTGTGTTCATCATGTTATTCCCGAAAATATCTGTAAACATGCTTATTTTGTAAATTTAACTTAACATGGTATAATATATATATATATATATATATATAATAATATTCATGCCACACGAATTAAATGAAACCTTATATTTTGTTCTGAAATCACATTTCTTATATAATTGCAATATTTTCCCAAACTTACATTTTCTCAATTATACTCATATATAATCACATGCTTTTTGAAAATTATTCTACTATTAAATAATAGTAATTTCAATGGAAAAATAACCGTTTTAATTTTTCCCCTTACCTAGCAACTAAAAAGCCCCTCTATAATACTGGTCTTACACCCGTAGGAAACCCTAAGCACTACTTAGAAAATGATAATTCCCCAAACTAAACTTCAATATTTATTTGAGTACATCATTTCCTTCAACTGTGAAAAGACCAAATTTCAAATAAAAAGTCTTACCTCAACTCAAGGATGAATTTCAACGGGGTTCCACTGATGATCCGCTCTGGCAGATATGCAGAGAACTTCTACAGGAGCGTCATGGTGGCTTCAGATCCTCAAATCGGCGAAAATCCAGCCCAAAATCAAAGAGAGAAGGGTGTAGAACCGAACAGGGGGGGGGAGAGAGAGGGTTTTGTGCCAAAAATTATGCTTAAAAATAAAGTTTGGGCTATTTATACACTGGCCTTCATTGACGAGCCACGTCACCTCGTCACCAAGGTCAAGAAGGCTCCTCGTCGATGAACTCTCCCCTTCATCGATGAAATTCAGAGTTGCCCAAAAAACCCTCTCAGTATCATCTTGTCGAAGAAACTCACCCTCGTCGACAAGACCCTATGTTATCCTCGTCGACGAATCCCCTGTATTCATTGACGAGTCCTTGATCTAAATTCCTTGGTTATTACTCCCAAAGTGTAATATTGTTGACGAACGCTCCGCGTTCGTCAAAGAAGTCTGCTACCTCCTTCTATTTCTGTTTCCATTTACATTCCTCTCTATTATTTAAATATCATTATTCTTCGGGCCATTACACTTTAACTGTTGTTTCATATAGAGAGTTTGTGCACAATAGCTACCTGCTGCCATGTACTCTACTTCTATAGTAGATAGAAGTGGCAAGTACCACTTGTGCTTTTTCGATCAAGTTTACATCTTGCATAATCAGCATCTGAATAGTTGATCATCTTAAAGCTTGTATCTTTAGGATACCATAGATCTAAGTCAATAGTACCCATCAAATATCTTTAAATTCTTTTGACAACTATTTGGTGAGACTCTTTAGGGGCTGCTTGAAATCGGGCGCATATGCACACACTAAACATAATGTCTAGTCTACTAGCTATTAAATAAAGCAGACTTCCTATCATGCCTCGGTAGTGTTTCATATCTAGTGATTTTCTTTTCTCATCTTTATCAAGATTTATAGACATACTCATAGGGGTCCCTAAAGGTTTGATATCTTCCATATCGAATTTCTTAAGCAAGTCTCTTATGTATTTTGACTGGTTTATGAATGTTCCAGTTTTAGCTTGCTTAATCTGAAATCCAAGAAAGTAGGTCAACTCACTCATCATACTTATTTCAAATTTGTCCTGCATGCATTTTGCAAAGTATTTACATAACTTTTTTTTTGTAGACCAAAAATGATATCATCCACATATATTTGTATGATAAGCATATCTTCATTTTTAGCCTGAATAAACAGTGTGTTGTCCATTTTTCCTCTAGAAAATTCATTTTCCAACAAAAATCCACTTAAACACTCATACCAAGCTCTAGGAGCTTGTTTTAGTCCATATAATGCCTTTGTAATCTAAACACATGATCTGGGTAATGAAAATCCTCAAATCCTGGAGGTTGTGCTACATAAACTTCTTCATTTATAAATCCATTTAAGAATGCACTCTTCACATCAATTTGATAAAGTTTAAAATTTTGTGAGATGCATAGGCTAATAGCTTTCTTATGGCTTCCAGTCTAGCAACGGGAGCAAAGATCTCATCGTAGTATCTTCCTTCTTCTTGATTATATCATTGAGCTATAAGTCTAGCATTATTACACATTACAATACCATTTTCATCCTTCTTATTCCTAAATACCCATTTGGTTCCTATAACTGAATGATTAGTGGGTCTAGCAACTAATTTCGAAACTTTATTTCTCTCAAATTGATTTAATTCTTCTTGCATGGCTACTATCCAAGAGCCATCACTTACTGCTTCATCTATGTTTTTGGGTTCCTCCTGAGATATCAGGTTTTTAAAATTTATACAATACACATTATCAACCCTATTTGTAATAAACAAGATATCATGCTTTTCTCTATTTTCAACTACGCACTTGTCTTGTTTAAATATTACATTACAACCTTTATCAATTAATTGACTAATGCTAAGCAGATTATGTTTTAATCCATCTACTAATAAAACATCATCAATAGTTAAGGAGGGTTCTTTACCTACTTTTTCGATACCAATTATTTTACTTTTAGCATTATCTCCAAAGGTGACATGTCCAACATCCTTTTGCATTAATGTGGTAAATTTGGACTTGTCTCCGATCATATGTCTTAAACATCCACTATCCAAGTACCATTTTTCTTTCGATGGAGTGGTCCTAAAACACACCTACAAGAAGGGTTCAAGGTGTTACTTTTGGTACCCAGGCTTTCTTAGGTCTTTTTTATTCAGTTTTAGCTTCAGTTTTGACTCTCCATACTTTCTTAATTTTAACGTTTTTTCTTTTAAATGGACATTCAAACATTATATGTCCCTTTTTCTTTCACAAGAAACAAGTAGTATGTTCATATGCATTTGTGGAAGATGTGCTAGCAAAGTGTTTTGATGCCTTTATGAAATACCCCATGTAAAGGTTCTTTTCCTTTTTGTTTTCAACTCCATTGAATCATATTCTTTCTTATCCAAGGACAATCTTTGTGATCCTACTAGTTTATCAAAGTTTTCTTTTCCTCTAGTAAAATTATAGATGATTTTGTCTTTATCTTCATTTTTTTTTTCTTAAGATCACATATTTCTGACTCCTTTCTATTTTTACCTTTTACTTGAAGCTTTACAAAGTCTTGAGACATCTTGTTTACTTTACTCATAAGTTCATTAACAAGTAATTCCTTTGCTTTTTTTCAACTGACATTGAAGTCTATAGTTCGTTCTTTAACTTTTCATTTTGTTCTTTCAATGCTATGTTTCTTTTGGTTACTTTTATGAACTTATTATGCAAAGAAAATAATTCATCTTGCATTTATCTATATGAGGGCATGCTTTCACATGAGTCGCTACATGATTTATCACTAGATTCTTCTTATTATGAGTTAGAGTAGGAATTTACCTCATTTTTTTTTGCCATGAAGCAGAGGTTTGCCACATCATGATCGCTTGATTCATTTTCATATTCACTTGAGCTTGAGTCTTCCCACATTGTAGCTTTCATCGCTTTCTTTTTCTTATTCTTGGCATCTTTCTTAAGTTGTGGACAATCAGATTTTGTGTGTCCAACTTTCTTGCAATTATAGCATGTAAGAGGTTCATTCTTTGTTTCCTTTTTGCTATTTTTTCCTTTATCATATTTTAAGCCTCTGAATTTTCGAGTAAACTTCTTGTTCTTTTTGAAGAATTTTCCAAGTCTTCTAGTAATTAAGGCTACATCATCGCCATCTAGTTTTTTGTATTCTTCTTCACTAGAACTTTATTTTGCAGCCTTAAGGGCAGTTGATTTCTTGTGTTTGCTACCTTCAAAATTTCTTTCATTTATCACCATCTCATATGTGAGGAGCGATCCTATTAATTCATCTAGGGAGGTATTTTTCAAATTTCTTCCTTCCGTTATTGTAGTTGCCTTAGGTTCCCAAATCGGTGGAAGTCCTCTAAGGATTTTTCGAATCACCTCATAAGTAGAGTAGTTTTTACCTAATGCTTCAAAAGAATTTATGATACGAGTGAACCTAGGATACATTCTAGTGATGGTTTCTTCAGGGTTCATCCTAAATGCCTCATACTCACTGGCGAGCATGTCAATTCTTCTATCCCTTACATCAACCATTCCTTCATAAGTTACTTACAAGCTTATCCCAGATTTCTTTAGCTGATTTACATCCCATGACTCTATTGAATTCATTGACATCAAGGGCACAACATAGTGCATTCATTGCACTATAATTTATTTCAAGCACCTTTAGATCATTGTCAGTCATCTCTTTTTCTTCCTTAGATATTTCTTTGTCATCTACATTTTTAGTGGGGATGAGGTCATCATGTGCACCTACTTTCCAAGCTTTCCAATCCATGGTTTGAAAATAGATTCTCATTCATTATTTCTAGAAGGTGTAGTTAACATCGCAAAAAATAGGTGGTCTAGATGAGGATTGGCCCTCGCCAAAAGGAGATACACCTAGGTGTGCCATAGGGATCTTTATGTAGCTTCTAGTTTAAGATTTACTACAACCTAGGGCTTTGATACCAATTGAGAATTTAGATGTACTCCTAAGAGGGGGGTGAATTCGGTTTTTAAAAATTCTTTATAACTTTGTTTCACGAATTCTTAGTTTAAGTATTAACTCAGAAAATTGATTTTCAGCAATCACACAAACACAATAATATTGACCAATAATCCTTACAAATCCTTTGAACAATCCAAATTCAATCTTTTATAAATGAATGATGTTAAAGATCATCTTGATCAAAAATCTCAGAACTTTAATATTTAGAATTAGAATTTTCTTCAACAATAAATAGTAACAATATTAAAAAAATTTCAGAAGACTAATTTTATAAAGCCTGAAACTTTCTTTTAATTAATTAAGCAAGATTATCTTCAACTGTGATATAAAAATCAATATTCAACTTTGAACTTGTGAAACTAATCAACAATTACCAATATATTCCTTGATTTCAAGTATGAAGCAAAATTCGTATTTCAGCAACATCCAATATGCATCAACTTCTTCAATAAACATACACATAACCTTACAATAAAGCAAAGAGATTAGGGAAGACGAGCTTAAGACCAAATTTTTTACAAGGTTCGGCCAAAAGCCTACGTCCTTGCCCCAACCAACATGCTGTGAGGATTTTCCTTTCCAACTTTGTTACCATATGAAGTTACAACCCTGTCCCTCAAAGGTGGAGTTCACCTCTTTAACGAGAATCCCCTCTTGCTAAGCAACGATTCAACAATCCTGAATCGTCAAGAAAACAAAAAACAATAACAAACTTTGTTTGTACAATTGAAAAACAATATACTTCAACAGTAATCAATATAGAAGAGTGAAGCTTAGTAGAATATCAGAAAACCGTGGGTTGTTTCATCAAAAGCACAACAATACTTCAAAAAATATTTCAACAAGAGAACCTTGACTTTTTAATTTTTATGTGCTTGATTGCTTGTATGTAATTTGTGAAAATAAAAAGTATTTATAGAGTAGTAAAATCACTTTATGTTTTCCCCAAGTTACTTGCAGTATTTCCCAAGTAATTTATAAGTTTGGAGTCTAAGAAATCAAATTTGGAAACTTTTCAAATGATGTTTAAAAGTTAAAACATGAACGTCAGTCGACTATGCCCAAGGTCAATCGCCTGAGCCTTTTAAGGTCAGCATATTTTGAAGACACAATGTTGGGTCAGCTGATTGAGCTTTAAGGGTCAATCTCCTATCTCGATTTTGTTTGCTTTCTTAAAAAGCACATAAAAATGTCAGTTGCTTAATGATGGTTCATCAGTCACCTATCCTGCTTTCAGCTTAAGTGATTTTTCAAATTTTGATTTCAAAACTTCACATGGATCTTGGAAAAACATAAGACTTTAAAACATTTTCCATGATTTTGAAATAAGGTCTCTAAGTCACTTAAACTTTCCTAAAAGCTTCATTCATCAATATTGAATCTGCGAAGTACTTAAATGAGACTTACATATATAATAACTCTATCTCAAGAGCAAAGTCTTCATGCGTTGGCTTGCTTTCTATATCCAACTTGAAGCTTTCTAACTTCAATATACTTTGACATCTATCATAGCTCATAGCCTTGAGTATAAACTTCATCCATTTTCTTCAAACACATGAACTCGATCTCATAAGCTCTTTTTGAAGACCTGATAAATACTTAAACAAACATGTTAAGTACACACTTGATTTGTTACCATCGAAACAAGATTCTAAGCCTTATTAGGCCAACAGGATGGAAAACTAAAAAATATCTAAGACTCCTCTGAGTACCTCAACCAAGCTTGATGCAGATTCAAGTAGAAAATCTATGGATATTAAGCAATATAGAGGTATGATAGGAAGTTTGTTATGCTTTACCGCTAGTCATCCTGAAATCTTGTTTAGTGTTTACATGTGTGCTAGACTTCAAGAAAATCCCAAGGAATCTCATTTTCAAATCATTAATAGAATCCTTAAGTACCTTAAGAGAACCATAAACCTTGGATTACTCTTCTCTAAGCACACCTCCTTCGTTGGTTTTTTGAGTCCGGTTCCTATTTTGATGCTAACAAACCACCAGTATCTTATGTATGCATTTAGTGAGTGAACATGTTTTCATTTCAGCACGAACATAAGACGTCATAAAATGGAGGCCAAGACGGGACTTAAAGCGTACACACAGCTTGGTGTATCCCATGAAGAAAGAGCAAAATACAAAGACATTTATTGTATTTCTATTGCATTTAATTTTTTATCTTTGGTCTGTAATACTGCATGCATCCGCATGATATGGATTGTAGGCTCAGATGGCTATAAAATGACCTTAGAGATCACCCTTTAGTTGACCGAAGGTCAACCAACACCAGGTTTTTTAGCCTAAATTAAAGAGCCTTGGCCTTAGATAGACCCTAGGTCCCTACACGTAACTTTAAACTCAAATCTGGACTTAAATGCACACTTTTAGTGTGTTCAGTTGACTGAACCCAAACCTTCGTAGAAGCTTTGGTTGACCAAATCTGAACCTATATAGACTTTCAGTTGACCAAACCTCCCAAGGTCAACAAGTTGACTATTTGGTCGACCAAGCTTAAAATGAACATCAATGCCTTGGTCGACCATACTGTCATGTGGGGAAATCCCAACGCCCTGGTTGACCAAACTTCCAGTTGTAAAATGGCTCGATCAACCAAACATTCAAATTTGGTCAACCGAACTTAGCCCGATAGACCAAAACTCGAAGGGTTCAAAATTGCCTCAATCTGGTCGACCAATACCCTAGTTCAAAAATGCCCTGGTCAACTGAACTTAACAACTTGGTTGATTGAACCTTAAATCTGGTCGACCGAACCTCTCAGGTTGGAAATTTTTATAGGGGTTAAAACATCAATAACTTTTAATTAATCTTTTCCAAAATACCAAGCGTGTCCCTCAATGTTCAGATTTCATGAAAATCTATAAATACCCCCTCCATAACTCGGACTAGCAACTTTGATTAGCCCAAATTTTCTCTCCAATCCATTATTAATAAAAGTTTCCCCCAAATGTTTTTTATTTTTAAAATTATTCTTTTGGGGTCAAATCTTTTATACAAATCTCTCCAACTTTCTTTCATGCATTTATTTCAAAATTATTTTTTAGGAGAGTATTTTATTTAGGGCATTTCATTTACTTTTACTCTCACATAGCTTTTATCTTTGAAAAACATTTTTGAGAGCATTTGCTTAGGGTTTCTCTTGGTTTTTTCTTTGATAAATATTTTTGAGAGAAAATTAGTTACAGCACAAATATTTTCTTGAGCTTAAATTCCTAGATTCTCCAAATATTCTTTATTTGCAAAAATATTTATAGGAGAACAATAATACTTATTTTTCATACATATTTTATTTGTACAAATTATTAAGATAAGCACCCTTTACTCTACTAAGCATATATTTCATATCATATTAGAGTGTTTGTATTGAGCTTTAACAGTGTACATCCATGCTTGTATTTAGAAGTTTTCATATGTACAAAAATGTTTTTCATGTATCAGTTGGGTTCAGTCCAAAAATGAACTAGGGAGTCTCCTTCTTGTAAAAGATACCGATTCGATTCAGCCCGAAATTGAACTGGGGAGTCTCAGCCCCGTAAGTGAGACTAGTTTGGTTTAGCTTGGAAATTGAACTGCGGTTTTCCTCGCCCTATAAGGAGAGGATGTAATGGCTTCTACTCCACCCGTTTAAGTGAGCAGGTTTAGTGTAATCGTTGGGGGGTATGCCCAAGGCAAGAATGTAGGCTGGTTTGGCCGAACCTCAATAACGAATATCGTGTGTGTCTCTCTCCCTGTCTCTTTTAAATTTCTGCACTTTAAATTCAGTTTGTGTATGCATGTTCATTCATGATTATAACTATTTTGCATGCTCACATATTTAATTTAAATGAGAGTTGCAACACTCGTGTATGTATGAATTCATTGTTAAATTTTTTTTCATACATGTTTATATTTCGAATGGGATATGATTTATGGTGAATCGGCGAAATGTTTAAATTTAAGCAAAAAGGTTTTAAAACCCAATTCACCACCCCCCCCCCTCTTGGGATCACACCAATTCCAACATCCTTTTAGCTTTCTTTGAATGCCAATTTTGAAGGATGCAAATTGGATAGAAAGAGTACTAGTGGAACATGTCACCTTCTTGGAAAATATCTTGTTTCATAGGCTAGCAAGAAGCAAAATTTGGTTGCCTTGTCATGGTCGCAGCAGAGTATGTAGAAGATAGTATTTGATGTACTCAAGTATTATGGATGAAACACACTTTAGAGGACTATGCTGTTCAGTTTTAAAAGGTTCCAATTAAGTGTCACAATACTAGTGTGATCAATTTTTCCAAGAAATGAACATTTCGGCATTTGTCATCACTTCTTGCGAGATCATGTTCAAAAAGGTGATATTATATTTGAATTTATCAAGACCAAATATTAGTTAGTTGATATTTTCACTAAACCTTTTAATAAAAAGAATTTTAACTTCATTAGAGGAGAACTTGGGCTTATAGAATTATAACATAACAATTTTACATTCATGTTCTTGGTAGATTTAATCAAATTAAAACTCATAATTCTTTCTTACATATCATGATTATATAATAGGGGAGGATTACATTAAGGGGGGGCTTATATTTAGAGAGAGCTTATATATTTGAATATTTTGAGGGGGAGGTTCAAAATGTAAATCTTCTTGCTATACATATATCACATTTCTCTCAAGTACATTAGAAATACAATTTTAAGGGGATATTGTGTCAAAGTTTTTATAAATTCCTAATTTTTTATCTTAGTTTTTATAATGAAAAAAAAAAATGGGGGGGGGGGGGGGGGGGGAAAAAGAAAACCATCATTGTTTTGCCATCACTAGAAAGGAGGAGATTGTTAGCCCACTAGGTTTCATGTTAATTTTGAGATTATTAGCCCACAGATTTCATGTTGATTTTGATGACGACAAAACAAATAAGGTGCTTGTGTTATATGAATGCTTGATTCAAGAATTATTATGTGATAGATATTTTCTTTTATGTTTATATATAGAAATCATTTTTGGTATTTAGGGCTATTAATACCTAACTAGAAAATAAATGTACCAGCTTGAGTATCATATAGTAAAATGACTACATATTTTTATTGAAAGCTCCAGATGTGGCAAGGCCATTTATATTTAAAAATTAACTCATAAATAAATTAAAAAACATTCAATTTGTCTCTTATATATCTAGAGCTAAAATGGGTGTTTTTTTTTTTTTTAAAGTCTCTATGTCTTAATAAAAAAGCCAGACTATAATTTTGTACTATTTATGAATCTAATTCTATATTTTATTCCACATGAGACCAAAAATTATAGTATTATTTCATATAAACCTAAACCTATCATTCTCTTTAGAAAAATTTTATGTAGACATTTTGGAGCTATAATGTAGGATTAATAACTAAAACAATATGGTCACTCTGCATTGCCATAAAGTTAGAATCATGAATGAGTATACTGCAGTAAATTAGATGTATCTTATTGTAAAGTCTTTGAAAATATTTTCCTTTTCTATATATGAAAGTAAATGTCATGGGGATTCCAGAATGATATGGCACACTTAATTTGAATATGATTTTTGTGAATTGTATAAATTAGCCAATAGATTTTGTCCTCTATCATAAAAGTAGTTCAACATATCTATAATATTTGAATTTTTTATCTTCAATGGCTATTCCAATTGGCTTGATTCTTTTTTCCTTTTGAAACCAGATCTTTGATAAGTTAATATGAATTCTTATAGAATTTTATTTAGTATTCAATAACCATTTGTGATTTTATAAGATAGGCTATCTCTCTTGAAAATCAAGTTTCTTGTCAACTCAACATATCTGTAGTAGTAGTAGGAGTAGTAGTAGAATTTTATCTCTTCAACGACTATTCCAGCTGGCATGATTCCTTTTTTTTTTTTGGAAAATAGATTCTTTCATTGGTCAATATGAATTTTATAGAATTTGATTTGGTATTTATTGACCATTTGTGATTTTATAAAATATATCATCTCACCTAAAAATTAGATTTCTTGTCATATCATTGATTGTTTAGCTCCAACTTTAATCACAAGGAACCAAAACCTCTCCAACATCTAGTGAACAAATTTGGCTATAAAAGGAGTTTAATTTCAAGGAAGAAGGATAAGAGATATCAATGTCAAAGTGATCTCCCATTCTCCTCCATATTTCTAAGTGATAGAGTGTTTTGTTCTTGCTAAAGAGATTACTTTCTTGTAAAAGTACTTTTCATTAGCTTTAGCTCTTTTCAAGTCCCTAGTCTCATTTCTTTGAGAGAGTTTGAGTTGTATGCTTGAGTTGTGGCATCAATATACTTAGAGATAGTACGGCACATATCATTTGTAGTTTCTTATCATTGTAATTGTTGTTTATGTCCGAAATGCTCTTTTCGTATTCTAGCCCCAATGAAATGCTAGGTTTTGTAATTATGCTCTTGTCTTGGTTGAAAGGCAAGAAGTTTTCTAGTATAACCTCAGCTTGGATTCAGTCAAGAGAGTGGACGTAGCTGCTCGTGAAGGAGACTGAATAGCCATAAAAGAGTTTGGGAATTTCTCTCCCTCTTCTACTACTTTACTTATTATTTGGTTGAATTAATTGCTAAATTGTGTTTGTGCATATTTCATACATTATCTTTGGTTGTTGAAGCATATAGGGTGAATTTTTATTGAGCATAAACTTATTCTTATCTAAGCTTTTGCAACACATTCACTAGAATATACATACTAGACTATTACTCACCAAGAGTTTGATAAAAGGAGTAAGTGTCATAAAAATTAGAAAAAAGACCCAATTCACCCCCTTTGGGTTTCCTTAGGGACAAACTAGTACACAATCTTAAAATTTGGCCTAGATGAGGAGGTGTACATGGAGTAACCACAATGATTCTACTAGGTAATGAAAGAAAGCTTGTGAATTTGTAAAAATCATTTTATATTTTAAAAACAAGTCTAAATAGTGAATAAAAAATTTAATTATGTGGTTTTTGTCTCATAGATTTAAACATAATACTGATGATAAGTTCATTTACCCTAAGTTCACATACGAGTATGGTATTATTATATACCTTTTATGTGGATGGCATGGTAATTGTTGGAACTAAGATAAAAAGTGTGAAAGATACCAAAAAAATATTTATCTTGGCAATTCAAATAAAAGGATTTGAATGAAGTAGATATTATCTTGGGTGTCAAGGTAAAATATTTGTAATGGTGGTTATGCCTTATCTCAACCTCATTATATTGAGAAAGTACTTCAACATTACAAA
Organism: Malania oleifera; assembly: GCF_029873635.1. Lineage (NCBI taxonomy): Eukaryota > Viridiplantae > Streptophyta > Magnoliopsida > Santalales > Ximeniaceae > Malania > Malania oleifera. The sequence continues at coordinate 58,681,451 of NC_080422.1, read as the reverse complement.
CATTTAGGAATTGAGAAGTCAAGTACAATGTTTCTTTCAAATCAACTAAAAAATTAGCAAAATTAGTTGCTTAAGTAGAGTAATTGGTAGCCTTCTATATGTCATGCATTGCACTAACTCAAATATCACATTTTTAGAGTGCAAACTTTCTAAGAATACAAGTGATCCTGATACTAGTCATCTAGAAGGAATTGGAAGGACCCTTGGTTATCCTAAAAGAACAATTAATTTAGGATAATTTTTTAATTAACGAGGGATATACCAATGCTAGTTGGAAAACATGTTAAGTGATAATAAGTCCACATCTGGCTACTAGTTTATATTCGGAGGAGCAATTTCATGTGCTTCTAAGAAATAGAGACATATTACACATTCAACAATAGAATATGAATTTGTGGCATTGGTTGTTGTAGGTAAAAAGATAGAATGGCTAATAAATTTACTATTAGATGACGAGTTGCCACCTAGCTAATGTTGATCATCTATATATGTACATACCTAATTTTTTCTAGACCCACTTTAAGACTTCGTGGACCTCACTTAGGATCTTTTTATCCTTTTAGGGGGTTAGTGAATCTAGTTTCTTGTAACAAGGCATTTTACCCTATCCTGGTGCTTTCACTATGCATTTTTGCATTTTTGTTTTATTTCTAGTGGAGTAGCCTCGTTTTGATTAAATAAAATCTTCAAAAATATTTTAATTGTGTTCATTTAGGTTTTAAGATATTATAAAATCCAAAAGCTTTCTTCCTTGAGTACAAAATTCCAAAAAATGTTCTCTTCATCCCCTTTACTTTTCCCTTATCTTTTAGAGCCTTTTTAGTTTATTCAGGGTCTTTGCATGCTCAATCTCCTCAAAGCATTGCTTTTGTCATGTGCATCCTCCCATATTACCAAAATTAAAATTAAAAAGGGGTTATTTTCTTCAATGTTTGCATGTGTTACACCATCACCTTCTCAAGCACAAAATACACAACTAAACACATCCACCTTCATTCTTAACATTGGAGAATCGTCACAAAATCAACAAAATACAACAATCTTCCAAATTCTATCTTTATCACATTTCCACCTGCAAAACATATGCAAATCCATCTAAATCCAAGCTTGAAATTCATACAAAGCACAAAAACATAATAGCCACACAAACATCAAACTTGAGTCACAAGACTTCACTTCTATCAAATTTGACCCGATTTTTCAAATTAGGGCTTAATTAAGGTTTAGTATTCAAGCTAAAGCTCAAATGAACCTTAATTTTTAGAATTAGGGTCCAATTGACCTATAATTATGAAGTTAAGGTCAAACTATATTGCAAATTCAAAAATTAAGGTTTAATTGAACTTTATTTCTCAAATCGAGCTGCTCTATTGAACCTTAAAACTTAGAAATGAAATCCAAAACCAAATCTACATTTTAAATTAAATTTGATCCCAACCCCTACATTGGACACATATTGACACCGCATGCACAAAATAAAACCAAATTCACACAACTTTCCCACAGTCCACAATATTATTCATTTATATTCACACAATCACCCAATTTCACATGTTCAATTTCACACGCTACACTCAAATTCACCAAATTTCACCTTTATCACAATTAGTTTCATCAATTATATTGCATTGAATCACACTCACTTAACATCTCATCTCACTAATTTCACACAAGCACTAAATGCATATGCACACATCTAATCTAACCGTAAAGTCCCTCACACTCAAGTTTCATGAGAGGGCGAGGGAAAGAGGGAGGGATAGAGAGAGAGAGAGAGAGAGAGAGAGAGAGAGAGAGAGAGATTTAGATAGAGAATGGAAGAAACATGTAACAGAAAGAGGAATATAATTGAGGAGAGAGATAATTTAAAATGGAAGAAAAAGGAGATAACTTGAGCTTGGGTGAGCTTAGATAGTCACAACAATGACCAATGATTGTTAGCACACTCACCAGTGGTGGTGATGGTGTTAAGCAGTGGAGGCGACCCCCCTGAGTGACAGTAATAGGAGCTTGCGGGTGGCGCAACCACCCCTCTCCCCCACATATACATGAGAAAGAGAGAAATGAAAGAATGGAGGGGATTGTCCTATTTTTTTTACACGTGGTGCACCATGTGTCGGGATCTTGTTCACTTGTTTTTTTCCCCTGCCTATTTGAATAGTTTGTGATTTTTGGTGTAATCCCAAGAGGGGGGTGAATTGGATTTAAAAAATCCTAAGCCAAATTACACTAGCAATCAGTATTTTACAACCTAGGGTCTATTCTAATCAAATAGAGATTCAGCACATATATAAATGTCTAAATATTTTAAGCAGTTATAGAAATTCTAGTATTTCCCAAACACTCACAAATCAGTATTTAAAACAAATGCACTAATCTCAACAGATAAAGATAAGTAGGAAAATATGGAAAAATAAAAAGTAGAAGGAAAAAGTAACACTTGGTTTTTGTTGAGGTTCAGCAACCGTGCCTATGTCCCTGCCTCAAACCAATCCACTTAAGGATTCACTAAATGCTCACTTAACCAAGTGGAATGACGCCGTTTACAATACTCCTTATGAGGTAGAGTCTCCTCGGCTCACTTACAGGCGAAGCCAAACCTACACCTTATAGGATGGTGCTTCCTAGCTCAATTACGCAGACTGAGCTAAAATGGTACACCTTATAGGATGGTGACTTCCTCTACCAACGATACCACACGTCGGGATTACAACAATATGAAAGTTTTGTGTACAAATGTAGTGCTTCTACAATAAGCAGTTGATGTACAAATTTAAGCTTATATGCACTTTTGTATGATGGGAGTTTAAGCTCAATAGATTTTATATGATATCTCTATAAAATGTCTATAAGTATGGAATAATGTGAGAGATGATGCTCAAAACGATCTTTGATTCAAATATAGTATTTTCACTAAGTGTATTTTCAAAGATCTTAAGAACCCAAATAATATCTCCAAAGGTATTTTTCAAATATGGAGTACAAGAGATATTGGAGTCTTACCTTACCAAAAAATTTTTCTAATAAACACAATGTAAGTCTTTGAGTGTTGCAATGAATATGCAAAGACTCACAAGCCAAGAGGAGTTTTTCCCAACAATATTTATCAATTAGAAATAATATTGGAAAATATCAAAGCTTACTCTTAAGAATGATTTTCAAAAAGAAATGGATATGAGAAAGTAAAAAGCATTTGAATGATATATAGTATGCTCTCAAGAATGAGTACTCAACCTATCTTCATGTTGCGCTCAATGAAGAAGATGAGACTAATGCTCTATTTCAGAAAAGATTTTGCAAACAAATATAAGAGAGAGAGAGAGAGAGAGAGAGAGAGAGAGAGAGAGAGAGAGAGAGAGAGAGAGAGAGAGAGAAAGTGAAATGAATGCTTGTATGTGAGAGTATAACAAGAATAGCACAAAATATTTTGAGAGGATTTCTTAGCTAATCAAGGTGCTAGTCAAGCTTTGGAATGGGCTATATATAGAATTCCCAAAAATTATAACTGTTTCAACCCTATGTGTATGAGTATGGCTTTTTAGTTAGAGGGTTTTTCATGAAATGTTTTGGGATCTAAGGTCAATCTATGGCCTTTGTTGAGCTTTCAATCCCGTCATGCATGAATGCATTATTACAGACCAATACTTAAATGCATTACAATAGAACATAAAATATCTTCATTCTTTTTGCTCTTCTAATGGCCATTATGTAGTAAGCTTTCAGATCATCATGGCTTTGATCATACCTCAACTCTACCTGTCTTCTAAGAGTAATATCTGTACAAGTACTAGATGCACCAGTGAAATAATTTGGATTTGTCATAATCAAAACAAGATAGGACTCATAAAGTCAACAATCTCCCCCTTCTTGATGATCGCAAATACAAAAGTAAAAAATGGGTACAACCTTAAAAAGGCTCCCCCAATATGCATAAAATAAAATTCTAGAATAGTTCATCAAGCATATTTATGACAGAAGATATTTAAAAAACAAATATGCATTTAAGTTTGTCATTCAAGCTCAGATACCAAGAGTAGTGGGAGAATAAAAAATTATGCTTAGTTAAATTTCTACCAAAGATTTACCCAATTTTGCCAAAGATATTTCTCCCCCTTTTGGTATTAGCAAAAAGGGGCTAAGGTATAAAATATAAACATTTAAATGAACCTTAGCAAGAAAAAGTTGTTTTTGATAACTATTTTGAAAGATTTGTCAATATTGTTTACAAAACAATATGGCAAGATTGTACACAAACTCGTATGACTAACATTAAGACATCAATTACCTAGGCAGCATGTATGTCTAAAATTTGTCATTCAATACAACATGTAATAACCTAGTCCACTACCAGCATGCATACACTAATTGTGCAACTAGCTTGCAGATGGCGTACCATACAAGCATGCAAGTATCTTAAATGATTATCTATCATGCAAATCATAAGGTTTTCAAATAGCCTTGCAGATGGCGTTCCATGCAATCTAGTATTTATAATAAGAATAGTCAATAATAGTTCATAATACCATATATTAAACATCCATTAAATAAAATCAAGCAATCAAAATATATAATGGATAGCAACTGCATTTCTCAAAAGTCATAAAACATATTGGTGAAAGTCAAGATAAGATTGTGAGGAAGCTTAATTTTTCAGAGTCATAGTGATTTTAAGTTAAGTTGCTCCCCCTCAATTTATGCACTTCATCATTTCTCTAGGCAACTTTCCTAGTGTGCATTAAGCCTAACTCACGTGTAATCTGTATGAATCTCTTCCTCTTGAAGAGGTTTCATGAATATATCAGCCCATTGCTCATTAGTCACACAAACTCAAGTGCCACATCCCCTTTTTTCATATGGTCATGAATAAAATGACGTCTTATTTCTATATGCTTAGTTCATGAGTGTAATATGAGATTTTTTGAGATATTAATTGCACTAGTGTTATCACATTTTATAGGAACTGTGTCATAGTGCAATCCATAGTCCATGAGTTGTTGTTTCATACAAAGCGTTTGAGCACAACAACTCCCAGCCGCTATGTATTCATCTTCGGCTGTGGAGAGTGCAACTGAGTTCTGTTTCTTGGAGAACAAAGAAACAAGAGATTGTCCTAACAAATGACAAGTTCCACTCATGCCCTTTCAATCTACTTTACTACTGGCAAAGTTAGCATCACAAAAATTGACAATCTCAAAAGAGGTATGCTTAGGATACCATAATCCTAGATCAATAGTTCTAATAAGGTATCTAAGTATCCTCTTGACAACTAATAAATAAGACTCCTTAGGTGCAACCTGAAATCTAGCACACATACACACACTAAATATAATATCAGGTCTGCTCGCAGTAAGGTATAACAGGCTACCAATCATGCCATGGTAGAGCTTCACATCTACTAGTATGCCTTGCTCATCTTTGTCTAATTTCTTGGAAGAGCTTATAGGTATTCCAAAAATTTTACCATCTTCCATATTGAATTTCTTGAGCTAGTCTCTAATATATTTTGATTGACATATAAATGTTCCATGTTTGACCTATTTTATCTGAAGTCCTAAGAAGAAATTAAGTTCACCCATGCATGCATTTGGCAAACTCATTACACAACTCGTCATTTGTAGCTCCAAATATGATGTCATAAACATATATCTATACAAGGAGCATGTGACCATTTTTAGCCTTTATAAAGAGTGTTGTGTCTATCTTCCCTATAGTAAACCCATTATCTAATAAAAAACCACTAAGCCCCTAATACCAAGCTCTAGGAGCTTGCTTCACTCCTTACAAGGCTTTCATTAATCGATAAACATGGTTAGGGAATTTGTGGTTTTCAAATCCTAGAGGTTGTTCTACATATACCTCCTCATTGAAATAGTCATTTAGAAATGTACTTTTAACATCCATTTGATATAATTTGATGCTCTTAAAAGCAGCATATGCTAATAACATACGAATGGCTTCCATCCTAGCCACAGGCATATGTTTCCTCAAAATCTATACCTTCCTTGTTAGTTTTACTGTGATCCCAAGAGGAGCGGGTGAATTGGTATTTTTAAAATTTAACCCCTAGGCATTCCTCCTAATAGAAGTATGTTCACAACCCTATGGTCAATCTAGTGCAAGTAATGTAAATATATCAGAAATTAAATAACGCAGTTTAATCAATCACACAAGCACCAGAAAGTAGTAAAAAGGGGGTGACACGCAGATATGTTATTAAGGTTCGGCTAACTGCCTATGTCCCCGCCTTGGCTAACTAGCACAAGGATTACCACAATAACTTGCTCACTTAAACAGGTGGAACGACACCTATATAAACCAGGTCAATTAGCACAGGGTTGACCTCAACCTTTACAACAATCCTTACTGGGTTGGATTACGGCCCCCTCAAGCCACACCTGGAATCACTCAGATTTACAATCAAACGGTACAATATAAAGGTGCTTTCACGTAAATAAGATTTGTACCCAAACGCGCGCATTCACAAACACTACAGATGATTTAATATGTAAGTTCAGTGTGGTCTAAATAGTTCAACTCTCAAATTTATTTTCTATCAGTGTAATGCATACGTGAGAGTGTCAACAAGCAATCTTTGTATTTCAAGATGTTCTCAATCAAGGTGCTTAAACAAAGATATCATTCAAACTTCAAATATTCCAAACAGCAGAATATGTCGATCATGCAAATAGTGTATATGCTTGGTTTGCAAAAGATATGCAATCTTTGTATTTCAGCAAATGGTATATACTTGAATAAATATTGCCACAAAGATTAATATAATACACACAAATATCTTTTCACAAATATGTCAATATGAATACCACAAGATATTTGAGTAAGTTTGAAAATATTTTTGCAAGCCAAAAACAAATACAAACTTCCTAAGTTATTGCAATGAGAATGCAACACTCGGAAGTTCAACACAAGTCTTCTTAGGGTAGGCTTATTAGCAAAGCCTCCTGAGAATACTTAGGTTATGCTCTCAAAGAAAATCGATTCAAACACTCAACAAATGAGAGCAAACCTCTAAATAGCAATACTCAATACACTTACCGATGATGTAGAGAAGTGAAGAAGGTAAGTTTGAGTGGTATATGAGAGAGTGTGAGTAGTAGGATATATTTTACTTGAGAGAAAATTTTGGGTTTTAGTTTGCTAATCAATCCTATAATTTTCCCAAATAAAGGGGTATATATAGATACCCTATGATTTTTTATCATTGGGGACCTATTAGGAATTATAAGAAAAGTTTAATGACATTTCGAATATTTTAACCCTGTTTAAAATATGTTTAACCGCGGTAAAAATGAAGACAACCCGAAAGGTCCGGTCGACCAGAACCATTTTGGTCAACTAGAGTTCATATGGTTCGGTCGACCTTGAGGTTTTTGAACTAAGGGCTCGATTGACCGAAAGTGGGCGATTTCCCATTTTACCGAGGTTCGGTCAACCAGGACATTTTGAACTATATGATTTGGTCGACCAAACAGTTGGGATTTCTCCCAAGGACCCTCAGTCGATCAGGTAGTTGGTATTCATTTTTGGTTCGGTCAACCAGATGGTCAAATTGTTAACCTCAGGGGGTTTCGGTTGATTGATGGTTTTGAATTGCATTGGTTTGGTCGACTAGGACCTTGGTTAACTGTTGACCTAGGCTTGTTTCGGTCAATCAGGGCAGAATGAACTGCCTTGGCCAGTCGACCGAAAATGCACAAAGTGTGCATTTCAGTCCTGTTTCAATACAAATTCACCCTATTCAAATTCCTAATACATGCAAGTGCAAAGGTGAGTGTCCTAAGGTCACTCTGGGTCCAATTTTGAAGACATCGAAAAAATCTGGTGTCGGTCGAGCAAAGGGTAAACCCTAAGGTCATTCTAAGGTCACTTTAGGTTGTATATTGGTTTGAGCTTATGTAATAAATCTTGCTTGTGATATGTGTGAGCTTATTACAAACCAGAGCCCTAATTACTATTACAGACCAATTTTCACATATGAAATATATTACAACACTGAATATAAATTGGTCTTAATTCATCATTTGCTCCATGTGCATGTGCATTATGATCTTGACAATTTAGGTTCCTGCACATAATCTCAAATACCCATTAGATATTATAAGTATTTGTCATAATCAAAATTGGGCGTGACCTACAAGGTCAACATTCCTCCTGGTTATAGCCTTGGGCTACTAGTCTGGATTTATTTCTAATTACTATTCCATTTTCATCCTTTTTGTTCTTACTGACCCATTTAATTCCAATAATAGTATAATCATCAGGTCTACAAACCAAGGTCCAAACTTTGTTCCTCTCCAATTAGTTAAGCTCTTCTTGCCTAGACATCACCCATGACTCATCCTAAATTTCCTTATTCACATTCTCGGCCTTCTAGGACAAGAATGCAAAGTGGCTACACAAGTTTCAAAGGGATGATTGGATAGCTACACCTCGTGATGGTTCACCTATGATTTGATCTTTGGGGTGACGCTTTACAAATTTCCACTCTCTAAGTAGTTCATGTACCTCACTCTCAACATGATTATCCTTAGCAGATGATTCTTTAATTTCCGTGTTCTTATCTTCAATATTTTCAATGAATAACTTTTCTAATCCCTTTCTTATTTCAATATCATCCTCATCAAACTTTTTAGAGAAAGGATTGGACTCATCAAACACTACATAGATGGACTCTATAATAGTCAATGTTCTCTTATTATACACCCTGTAGGCTTTACTATCTAATGCATAATCTAGAAAGATTCCCTCATCAAATTTCGAATCAAATTTTCCTAGGTTCTCATTATCTCTTAGTACAAAACATTTACAACCAAAAACGTGGAAGTAGAAAATATTAGGTCTGTGACCATTCCATAATTTGTAAGGGTTTTTCTTTAGAGTGGGCCTGATCAAAACCATGTTCATTACATAGCAAGCAATGTTTACTACTTCGGCTTAGAAGAATTTGGGTTATTTATATTCATTAAGCATTGTTCTACCCATTTCCTGTAAAGACCTTCTCTTTCTTTCAACTACACTATTCTGTTGTGCAGTCCTAGGTGCTGAGAAGTTATGGGAAATACCATGATAATCATAAAATTCTTCCATATCCCTATTTTTAAATTCTCCTCCTCTATCACTCCGGATATGTGAGATTTTATACCCTTTATCATTTTGGATTTTTCTACATAACCTAGCCAAATTTTCACATGCTTCATTTTTATATACTAGGAATAATACCCATATGAAAATAGAATAGTCATCAACAATTACAAAAGCATATGATTTTCCTCCTAGACTATGAATATGGTTAGGACCAAATAAATCCAAGTGCAGCATCTAAAGTGGCCTAGCAGTGGAAATAACTTTCTTCTTCTTAAAATTGGATTTAATTTGTTTACATAGTTGACATGCATCACATATCTTATCTTTCACAAATTGAGTCTTAGGTAAACCTTTAACTAATTCATTTTTAACCAATTTTGACAATAAATCCATGCTAGCATGCCCTAATCTTCTATGCCAAATCCAACTAGCCTCATTTATAGTAGAAAAACATTTCATATGTTGAGAGGCTAAGTAATCAAAGGTGGTTGCATAAACATTTTCATGGCTTTCAGCAGAAAACAAAATTTTATTTTCAGAAAGGTTTTCTACTATGCATTTATCATGCTCAAAAGATACTCTATATCCTTTATCACAGAGCTAACTTATACTTAACAGATTATGCTTTAATCTATCAAGAAGTAAAACACTATCAATAACTAGAGAAGGTTCCTTACCAACCTTAACTACCCTTATAATCTTGCCTTTTGCATTGTCCACGAAGGTCACGAATCCTCCATCCTTTGGTATGATGGATGTGAACTTGACCTTATCGCCTGTCATATGTCTTAAGCAGCCGCTATCCATGTACCATTTATCTTCAGAGGATGACAACCTCAAGCACACCTACAAGAAGGATTCAAGTGACTATTGTTGGTACCCAAATTCTCTTGGGTCCATAGGGGTTAGGGCCTAATTCTCCTTTGACTCTCCAAACTTTCTTAATTTTCACATCTCTGTTTTTAAATGAATAGTCAAATTGTATATGGTCTTTTCTTTTACATTTGAAACACGTTGTATGCCTATAGGAGTCTTTAGATGGGATATGCAATTTTGATTCTTGTACAAAATAACTCATATAAAGATTTTTCTGCCTCTTATTTTCTTTTCCATTAAATCCAAGCCCTTCTTTATCTAGAGAATTTCTTTGGGCCCTAAGGAGTCTTTCAAAGTTATTTTAGCCCTCCGTGAATTTAAAAATGATTTTGGAGTTATCCTCCAATTTTCTCTCAAGATTACCAATTTTCAAATTTTTTTCTTTCATTAAAGAGGAACAAGATTTATTTTTCTTTTTCAAATGCATTTGACAAATATTTACATTTCATTTTCAAATCACCATTTTTCTTAGTCATTTTATCAAGCAATTTATGAACACGAATATATACAAGTTGCAGTTCTTTATATGTAGGCATGCTATCAACATCAGAATCATCACTGGAATAATAAGATGATAAAGTGCAAGATAAATATACCTTATAATCACTGTGTCCCATCAAACACAAGTTTGTGACTTCAGTGTCACTGGTCTCAGTTTCTGAACCACTAGAACTATGTCTATCCCAAGATATGCTGACTTTCATTGCCCTTTTCTTCTTTTTCAAATCCTTTTTCAGTAGTGGGCATTCTAGTCTAATATGACTGACTTTATTACAGTTGAAGCATATGGGAGGATCTGACTTTTCCTTTTTCCTTTTGACTCTCCCTTCTTAAATTTCGAGCTCCAAAATTTTCTGGATGATCTCCCATTTTTCTTAAAGAACCTGTTGAATTTCTTAGTCAGTAGTGTCATGTCTTTGTCTGGCTCCTCGTCGCTACCTTCGTTGGAGCTATTGGTGGAAGCTCATAGAGCTATCACTTTCTTTGTTCTGTTGTGCTCACCCGACCTCTTATTTATTGCCATTTCATATGCGATGAGCAATCCAATAAGCTCATCCAATGTCATTGCCAATAGTTTTCTCCACTTAACTATGGCAATGGCTTTTACCCCAGACTGGTGGTAGAGCCCTAAGTATTTTCCTAATCATTTCATATGTTGGGTAAGTCTTACCAAGTGCATGCAAAGAGTTGGTGATATGTGTGAACCGAGTGTACATGCTTTGTATATATTCACTAGAGTTCATCTTAAATGTCTCATATTTACTAGTTAACATGTCAATGCGACTATCCTTAACATCTCTAATGCCTTCATACGTAACCTCTAGTTTATCATATATTTCTTTAGCAGATGTACATGTAATAACCCTATTAAATTCATTAACATCTAGAGCACAGTATAAGGTATTCATTGCAGTGGCATTTACTTGAATCATTTTCATGTCATCATCAGTGAGTTCATCTTTAGTCTTAGGTAATTTCACTACTTCTACAGTTTTCATAGAGATGAAATCTCCCCTAGAGACAACCCTGCACACCCTCCAATTAAGATTTTGAAGAAAAATGTGCATCCTTTGTTTCTAGAAGGTGTAATTAACACTATTGACTCTATGAGTCCAATCCTATTTTGATAATGATAAATCACTTAGTATTTGATCTGTGCATTGAGATCATGAACAGGAACATTATTTAGCATGCACAGAAAGATAACAAGTCATGGAAGCCATGAAGATCAAAGCATCCACAACTTGGCACAGTCAATGGAACTAAAAGAGTTGAAGAATGAAGATGCAAGCAGCAAGTTCAAGATTGTCATGGGAATGGGTATTTAGAACTAATGTATTCACATATTTCATATGATTTAATTTGACGCTCAAAACATACTCTAGACTGACCTTAGGACTCATGCATCTCTTGAACATCATTAGGGGATATTCATGGACTTAGAGATATTTTTAAACCCCAAAAAATATTTTATAAAGGAGCCAAGAAAGATAGCAAAACATATTTTTTTGAAACTAAAAAGGAAAATCTAAAAATTGGTTAGTTCAGAAGACCGAACTCAACATTCAGTCGTCTGAAGATGTAACTTCAAAAGACCAAAGTTAATTTCTGTCATCTGAAGAATTAATGGTGAAACACAGAACTTGGCAGAAGCACATCAGAAGACTGAACTCATACTTCAGTCATCTGAACCCGACACTTCAGAAGACTAAACCCCAACTTCAGTTGTTTAACCCTATGTCCAGGTTAATTTTTTGAAGCTCTAAGGATTTTCAGCTGTCTGGGTTCTAACCCCCCATCGTTTGAACCTATGGGAAAGATAAAAATTTAATTTTTATGAGAGAACACGCGAGTTAATTTTTGATCCAACGGTTAAGATTCATTCTAAGGGCAAGGTACCTATACAATGAACATCCAAACCCTAGTGCCCTAATGAGAAGAGAAGAGAACAAACCTTTGGCATACGATTGAGGACATTGCACATTTAGGACAACTTTGAACACACTACTGAAACTTTTGATTGGGAATTCAAAGCTCTTACGTCGAATTTGAGCTAAGGCTATCTCGATTTTCAAAAGACAATCTAACAATCATTGTGCAATCTTTTTGGTATTGAGGTTTGGTAAATCGATCTGCACGTTAATATTTATTCTCATAGAGTTTTTCAAATAAACTGATTTACTTGTTGATATTTAGTTTTCAAAGAACATTTCATTTCAAAATCTATCATTGAACATAAGCTGAGTGATTGATCTTGAGTGTACTTACTTATAGATTATTTTGATAGGATCAATACTTGAGAAAAGCTTTCGTCATTAGTTAAACGTTTTTGAACCAAGTGTGTATTCTATTAAAGGCTCTATATGTTTGATATCTTAAAACCACTTGATTAATTATCCTTAGTGTTCATAACTATATATTTTATTGAGGGATATTTTCTGGAAAACATTATATTCAGTTTTTGATCTTTGGAAATCATATTATATATATATATGTATATACATTTGCATATTACAAAGATCGTATTGTGATTGAATATTTGAAAGAAAGCTTGCTAATTTTGATCGATATAATATTCAAGACTAACCTTTTGATAAGTTCACATTTGATATTCGTACATTTTCGCAAAGTGAACTAAAACCCTAATTTTCTCCAAAGCTTTTACATAAATCATTACTTGGGAGATTTGATAAAAGGGAAATTGGTTGAAGCATTTCATTCATATAATGATTGTATCGTTTCATACATATTGAGCTTCAAGTTTCATCATATGGATATGTGTTAGGTTTTAATTGTACACACTAGCTTTGTTAGAAGCAAATCTTGAGTTGTTTTGTAGATTTGATATTATATTGTAATCACTGCTCGAGTTGTGAACTGGGTAAGGAGGAAGTTGTGCCTATTGTAAGAAACAGATGTAAGGGAAGCTCCATCCCAGTTAAAGGAGCAAGGAACTAGTGGAATCCTTGAGTGGGTTGCTCAAGGCAAGGACGTAGGCCGAGTTGGCTGAACCTCATAAAATCGTGTTTGCCTTCTCTCTTCTCTTATTTTTTTATTTTCCGCAAAGCATTTCAATATCTATCTTGCATGTGTATGTTAAATAACCTCCCATGCACTTAACAATTAATTAGGAGAAAATAATTCAATTATATAATAATTTGAATCAGACTTAACTCCTTACAATTGATTTGTTAAATATAAAAATAAAGATTAAGTGGTAAATAATATGAAAGATTTCAAAATACCCAATTCACCCCCTTCTTGGGATTACACCTAAATTAACATTTGGTATCAAAGCGGGTTTACATAGACATAGTTGTTCATTTATAAAAAGATCACATGGCACACATCAATGTAACTCCATTCGGTGAGGGACATTCATCCACTAGACCACCAATTTTCTCTGGTGTAAATTACACATATTGGAAACGTAAGATGAGCATATACCTATTAAATGTAGGTTGGAAGGTATGGAAAATAGTTACTAAGGGTAATCATGTTCCCATGAAAGTAATTGATAACGTAAATGTACCTAAAACTGAAGATGAGTGTACAGAGGAAGACTGGAAATTGGTACAAATAAACGCTACTACGATGAACTTGTTGTTCTGTGCATTAGATATAAATGAATTTAATAGGGTAATGGCATGTATTCTGCTAAAGAAATTTGGGAAAAAATAGAAGTTACCTATGAAGGTACTAAGGAAGTAAAAGATAGTAGGATAGACATGTTCACTAGTGAATATGAAGCATTTAAAATGACTGCTGATAAATTTATTCAATCCATGTACACTAGATTCACACACATCACAAATTCTTTAAATGCACTTGGAAAATCTTACCCTACTTATGAGTTGATCAGGAAAATAATTAGGGGATTACCTCCAGTTTGGGAAGCTAAAGCTACGGCAATAACAGAAGGGAGAAATCTCAAGGAGATGTCGGTTGATGAACTAATTGGATCGCTCATCACCTATGAGCTTGCAATAAATAAGAGGAAGAATAAGCAAAGTAAAGCAAAGAAAGCCACAACACTTAAGGCATTATCTCACTGCTCAAGTGAGGGAAGTGACTCGGAACCGGATGAAAACATGGCACTCATCACCAAGAGATTTGGAGAGTTCATGAGAATGAATAAGAAATACACCAAATAATTCAAGGGCTCAAAAGTGGAAAAGGGAGAGTCAAGTAGAAGGAAGCAAAAAAGATGATCCCCCCATATTCCATAATGGCAGAGAATTTTGACACATCAAGCCAGATTGTCCCCAGTTGAAGAAAGTGTCTAAGAAAAAGAAGAAGAAGGCTCTAAAAGTGGGCTAGGACCCACACAATACCAGTGGTTCGGAATCTGAATCCAATAATGACGAGATGGAAAATCTATGTCTGATGGCACACAATTACCACGAGGTACAATCATTTTGCTCTGTTTCATCTTACTATTCAAGCGATTTAGAAAATGAAAATAGCGTACTTTCGTACGATGAATTACATCAGGAATATTTGTACACACTTAAAATGCTTGAGAAAATGAATAAGTAAAATTCTGGTTTGAAATTAAAATTGAAAGAATTTTCAAAGTTAGTTGAACGTCAAAATGAATCTCATGCATCTCTCATGAAAGACAAAGATTTGAAAATTGAGGAGTTTGAAAATAATTTGAAAGATAAAACTAAGATTATTTGTAAATTTACTAAAGGGAAAAATAATTTTGAAAAGCTCCTAGGTACTCAAAGAAATTCTCTAGAGAAGGAAGGTCTCAGTTTTAATGGGAAGGAGAACCTAAAACAGAAACATCTCTGCATGGGACATTTTGTAAGAGAGTCAAAATCGTATGTTCCAACTAAAGACTATCATGGAAACATTACATGTTTTAAATGTAAAAGGTTGGGTCACATAAAATTTGACTGCCCTTTCAAAAATAAAGATGTCAAAATTAAGAAAGCATGGAAAGTCAAAGGAAAATCTAGAACTAACTCCCATGGACCCAAGAAAATCTGGGTACCAAAAGTAGTTATCTGATTATGTTCTGCAGATGTGCTTAAGATTGTCCTCCTTAAATGACAAGTGGTATATGGATAGCGGATGCTCGCGACACATGACAGGGGGAAAAGCTAAATTTGCATCTATCATATCCAAAGATGAAGGATTCGTTACTTTTGGGGATAACTCTAAAGGTAAAATCATTGGAGTTGGTAAAGTAGGTAAGGAACCTTCACTTGTCATTGATAATGTGTTGTTAGTTGATGGACTAAAACATGACCTATTGAGTATAAGTCAACTATGTGATAAAGGTTATAAAGTTTCATTGGAACATAACGAATGCACTATAGAGAACAAATCTGAAAACAAAATATTGTTTGCTGCTGATCGTCATGAAAATGCATACATCACTAGCCTTGATAACCTTGCTTCTCAACATGTTATGTGCTTCTATGCTATAAATGAACTTAGTTGGATTTGGAATAGGAGACTAGGACACGCAAACATTGACTTAATATTTAAACTTGTTAAGAAAGAATTAGTTAAGGGATTGCCTAAGACTAAATTTGTGAAAGATAAAATCTATGATGCACGCCAACTAGGAAAACAAGCAAAAACAAGCTTTAAGAAGAAGAAAGAAATCTCTACTACTAAGCCACTTCAAATGCTACACTTAGATTTATTTGGTCTAAACCCAATTCAGAGTTTAGGAGGAAAATCATACCCATTCTTCATAGTTGATGATTATTCAAGATATACATGGGTCCTATTTTTAGGTCACAAAGATGAAGCATGTGAACAATTCATAAATCTATGTAATAAAATTCAAAATGAAAAGGGTTATACTGTCACTAAAATCCAAAGTGATAAGGGTAGAGAATTTAAAAATCAAAGTATGGAAGACTACTATAATTCATTAGGAATTGCCCATAGTTTTTCGACTCCTAGAACACCACAGAAAAATGGTGTAGTTGAAAGGAAGAATAGGTTTATAGAAGAAATGGATAGAACTATGCTTAACGAACATAAACTACCTAAGTACTTCTGGGCTAAAGCAGTAATTACTTCCTGTTATGTACTAAATAGAGTTTTGATTAGACCATATCTAAATAAGACTCCGTATGAATTAGGGAATAGCCATAGACAAAACATATCATATTTTCATGTCTTTGGCTATAAATGTTTTGTCCTTAGAGACAATAAACATTTAGGAAAGTTTGATGTGAAATCAAATGAGGGTATCTTCCTAGGGTATGCCTTAGATAGTAAAGCCTATAGAGTATACAACAAATGAACATTAACCATTATAGAATCCATTCATGTAGTGTTTGATGAGTCAAATCTCTTCTAAAAAAGAACCAATGAACATGAAATTGAGACAAATAAGGAATTTGAAAAACTATCCATTGAGAATGATTCAAGAAAGAAAAATGAAATTAAGGAACCATCTGCTGAAACTAATCAAATTGAAAATGAGGTTAATGAACCACCTAGAGAATGGAAGTACATAAAGAATCATCCCATTAATCAAATAATAGGTGAACCATTACGTGGAGTAGCCACATGATCCTCACTTAGGAATATGATTTGTCATTTTGCCTTTCTATCTTAAGAAGAATAGAGGAATGTGAGTGAAGCAATTAAGGATGAATCGTGGATGTTGTCCATGCAAGAAGAGTTAAACCAGTTTGAGAGAAACAAAGTATGGACATTAGTTCCCAAACCTGAGGATAAGACAATCATTTGAACAAAATGGATATATAAGAACAAGAAAATGAACATGGGATAGTTGTTAGAAATAAGGTTAGACTAGTAGCTCATGGACATAACCAGGAAGAAAGAATAGATTTTGAAGAAACCTTTGCACCTGTAGCTAGAATGGAAGCCATTTGAATGCTTTTAGCCTATGCTACTTGTAAGGATTTCAAGCTATATCAAATGAATGTCAAAAGTGCATTTTTAAATGGCTACATAAGTGATGAGGTATATGTAGAACAAACCCCAGGTTTTGAAAACCATAAGAATCCAGATCATGTTTATAGACTAACAAAAGCCTTATACGATTTAAAGCAAGCTCCTAGAGCTTGGTATGAGAGACTAAGCAGTTTTCAACTGGATAATGGATTTATCAAAGGAAGGATAGACACAACCTTATTTATCAAGTCTAAGAAAGATGACATGCTCCTAGTTCAAGTATATGTAGATGATATCATATTTGGAGCTACAAATAAAGACTTGTGCAATGAGTTTTCTAGTACTATGCAAAATGAATTTGAGATGAGCATGATGGGTGAACTAAATTTTTTCCTAAGACCTCAGATCAAACAAGCGAAACATGAAATCTTTATAAATCAATCGAAGTACATTAGAGATCTGCTCAAAAGTTTTAATATGGACGATGGAAAAAAATACTAGGAACACCTATGAGGGCTTCTTTGAAATTAGACAAAGATGAACAAGGGATACCAGTAGATGTTAAGCTCTATCGTGGAATTATCGGTAGTTTACTATATCTGACTGCCAACCGACCTGACATAATGTTTAGCATATGTTTGTGTGCAAGATTTCAGGCTGCACCAAAAGAGTCACATTTGTTAGCTATCAAAAAAATACTTAGATACCAGATAGGAACCGTGGAACTTGGGTTGTGGTATCCTAAGTATACATCTTTTGAGATTATCAGTTATTCAGATGCTAATTTTTTTGGTAGTAAAGTGGATAGGACGAGCACGAGTGGTACATGTCATTTCTTAGGACATTCGTTAGTCTCTTGGTTTTCCAAGAAGTAGAATTCAGTTGCTCTTTCCACAGTTGAGGCTGAATATGTAGCGGCAGAAAGTTGTTGAGCTCAAATGCTATACATGAAGCAACAACTAAAGGATTTTGGATTAAGCTATGATACAATACCTATAAGATGCAATAATACAAGTACAACAAACATTTCAAAGAATCCTATATTACATTCATGAGCTAAACATATAGAAATAAGAGATCATTTTCTTCATGATCATGTGCAAAAAGGAGATGTGACACTTGAGTTTGTATGCACAGATGAAGAATGGGCAGACATATTCACGAAACCACTTGCGGAGGATAGGTTTATCCAAATTAGGCGAGAATTAGGTCTGATGCATAGTCAAGAGGTTGCCTTGAATTATATTAGATGACATAATTCAAGGGGAGTAACGTCACTTAATATTCACAATTGGTTAAAAATTCAAATTTTGGCTCATTTTTTCTCATTCAGTATCACATTAACTAACATTTGGCATTAAGCTCATATCATGATAAGAGGTTATTGACTTACACATGTGAATCATCACTTAATCTTTGCCATTTGTCATACTGTATATGTTCACATTGCAATTTACATTCAACAACACATCTTTCAGCGTTAGCAAGGTGGAGAAGTAAAATTTTTCAAATCTGATGGTTGACTAAGTTCAAAACTTTAAGATTAAATAGGGGAAAAGATTATAAGATTATGTCCACTCATGTATTATTACTATACACCTTCTTGTTGGTATCAAAAGGGGGAGAAGAATCAGGCTATAGCAAAAATGGGCAAAAATGGTTAGCAAAACTAATTGTGTAAAGGGGAAGAAGAAATGGGCTATATGAGAAGAATCAAACTATAGCGAAAATGAGCAAAAATGGTTAGTAAAACTAATCATGTATGAACATGAGCATATTTCATTTGGCATGAGCATATTTCATTTGTTGAATATTTAATACATTATTTGAGGGGGAGCCTTGTTAGGCATAACCCATTTTATATTTTTGTTCGTATATTTGTCATCATCAAAAAAGGGGAGATTGTTGACTCTATAAGTCCAATCCTATTTTGATAATGAAAAATCACTTGGTATTTGATTTGTGCATTGAGATTGTGAATAGGAACATTATTTATCATGCATGAAAAGATAACAAATCATGGAAACCATGAATATTAAAGCAGACACAACTTGGCACAATCCATGCAACTAAAAGAGTTAAAGAATGAAGATGCAAGCGGCAAGTTCAAGATCGTCATGGCAATGAGTATTTAAAACTAATGTATTCACATATTTCATATGATTTAATTTGAGGCTCAAAACATACTCTTGACTGACCTTAGGACTCATGCATCTCATGAACATCATTAGAGGATATTCATGGACTTAGAAATATTTTTAAAACCCCAGAAAAAGTTTATAAAAAAGCCAAGAAAGAGATCAAAACAGATTTTTTCAAACTAAAAAGGAAAATCTAGAAATTGGTTAGTTTAGAAGACAAAACTCAACGTTTAGTCGTCTGAAGATATAACTTCAGAAGACCAAACTCAATGTTCAGTCGTATGAAGATGTAGCTTCAGAAGACCAAAGTTAAGTTCTATCGTCTGAAGAATTAACGGTGAAACATAGAGTCTGGAAGAAGCACATCAGAAGACTGAACTCATACTTCAATCATTTGAACCTGAAAACTCATAAGACTAAACCCCAACTTCAGTCGTCTTACCCTACGTCCAGGTTAATTTTTTGAAGCTCTAAGGAACTTCAGTCATTTGGGCTATAACCCTCAGTCGTATGAACCTGTGGGAAAGATTAAAATTTAATTTTTATGAGAGAACACGGGAGTTAATTTTTGATCCAACGGTTAAGATTCATTCCAAGGGCAAGGTACCTATATAATGAACATCCAAACCCTAGTGCCCTAATAAGAAGAGAATAGAACAAACCTTTGGCATACGATTGAGGAGATTGCACGTTTAGCACAACTTTGAACACACTACTGAAAATTTTGATTGGGAATTCAAAGCCCTTACGTCGAATTTGAGCTAAGGCTATCTCCATTTTCAAAAGACAATCTAATAATCATTGCGCAATCTTTTTGGTATTGAGGTTTGGTAATTCGATCTGCACGTTAATATTTTTTTCTCATAGAGCTTTTCATATAAACTGATTTACTTGTTGATATTTAGTTTTCAAAAAACTTTTCATCTAAAAATCTATTATTGAATATAAGCTCAGTTATTGATCTTTAATGTACTTACTTATAGATTATTTTGATAAGATCAATACTTGAGAAAAGCTTTCGTCATTGGTTAAACATTTTTGAATCAAGTGTGTATTCTGTTAAAGGCTTTATATGTTTAATAACTTAAAACCACTTGATTAAATATCCTTAGTGTTCATAACTATATATTTTATTGAGGGATATTTTCTAGAAAACATTATATTCAGTTTTTGATATTTGGAAATCATATTACATATATATATATATATATATATATATATATATACAAATTTGCATATTACAAAGATCGTATTGTGATTGAATATTTGAAAGAAAGGTTGCTGATTTTGATTGATATAATATTCAAGACAAAGCTTTTGATAAGTTCACATTTGATATTCGTATATTTTCGAAAAGTAAACTAGAACCCTAATTTTCTCCAAAGCTTTTACATAAATAATTATTGGGGAGATTTGATAAAAAGGAAATTGGTTGAAGCATTTCATTCATATAACGATTGTATCGTTTCATACATACTAAGCTTCAAGTTTCATCATATGGATATGTGTTAGGTTTCAATTATACTCACTAGCTTTGTTAAAAGTGAATTTTGAGTTGTTTTACAGATTTGATATTATACTGTAATCACGGTTTGGGTTGTGAACCGGGTGAGGAGGAAGCTGTGCCTTTTGTAAGTGTTATCTTTACCGTGATCCCAAAAGAGGGGGTGAATTGGTATTTTTAAAATTTAACCCTTAGGTATTCCTCCAAACAGCAGTATGTTCATAACCCTATGGTCAATCTCGTGTAATTAATATAAATATACTAGAAATTAAATAAAGCAGTTTAATCAATCAAACAAGCACTAGAAAGCAGTAAAGAGAGGGTGAGATGAAGATATGTTATCGAGGTTCGGCCAATTGCCTATGTCCTCGCCTTGGCTAATTAGCACAAGGATTATCACAATAACTCGCTCACTTAAACAGGTGGAGCGACACCTATACAAACCAGGTCAATTAGCACAGGTCCGGTCGACCAGAAGAGTTTCAGCCGATCAGATCTCATAGGGTTCGATCGACCAGGGCACTTTTGAACTGAATGCTCCGTCAATCGAAAGTGGGCGATTTCCCATTTTATCGAGGTTCGATCAACCAAGCCATTTTGAATTGGTTGGTTCGGTCGACCAGACTGTTGGGATTTTTCCTGAGGACCCTCGGTCGACTAGGTAGTTGGAGTACAAAATTGGTCCGTTCGACCAGATGGTCAAATTGTTGACCTCTGGGGGTTTCAATCGACTGGGGGGTTTTAAATTGCATTGGGTTGGTCGACCAAGGCCTTGGTCAACTGTTGACCCAGGCCAGTTTCGGTCTACCAAGGCAAAAAAAACTGCCTTGGCCGGTCGACCGAAAGTGCACAATGTGTGCATTTTGATCCTGTTTCAATACACATTCACCCTATTCAAGTGCCTAATGCATGCAAGTGCAAAGGTAAGTGTCCTAGGGTTATTTATGTCCAAAATCAAGGCACCGAAAGGATCTGGTGTCGGTCAACCTTAAGTTCATTCTACGATCACTTTTAGTTCGTATTTGGTTTGAGCTTACATAATAAACCATGCATGTGTTGTGTGTGCTTAGTACAAACCAAATATCCTAATTACTATTACAGACCCTTAAATAAATATAAAGTATAATACAATTAGAAAAATGTCTTCAACTTCACTTTCTCTTTGTGCATTGTGATTTCCCAATATAAGTTCCTGCACAAAACCTAAAACACCCATTAGTTGCAATGAGTATTTGTCATGTTCAAAATCGGGCGTGACCTATGATGTCAACATTCTTCTCCTTTTCGATGATGGCAAATACAATAGGCAAAAAAATATAGGGTTAAGCCTAAGAAGGCTCCCCCTCACAATATGCATCCAATGTATGTTTGAATAAACCCATTATTTTTTCCCCTTTCCATATCCCCGCCATTGAAATTAAAATCCTAGGCAATGGGTAAATATTATAGTTATACAAGAAGAATTTTAGAAAGATTTAAAAAAATTTCGACAGAGTGCCGTTTGTAAATCGGACTTTCCAAAAGACATCATGTATAATCGTAACCTGTTTGAGTTTAAATTTCCTAACAATTTATCCACAACTACTCAAACAGTTTAGTATGGTCCAATACTCAAATATATACGTTCAAGATGGTCATTTAATGGACAATTTGTGCATCTCAGATAATAATCAATATAAATCATGCAATAGGAGTATAAAGTATGCATACAATCAATAATCAACTTTCAAAAAGTCTAAAGTAGGAGGATTAGTTAATCAATAGTATCAGTTGCTAAGACTTGGAAAGTTCCCATGAGAGAGCTCCTCCTAAATTTATGCAAGTTATGAAATATTTAAGTTTAGGAAGCTTCTCTACTATGCATTAAGCCTAACTCACATCTAATTTTCAGGAACCTATCCTCAGGTAGTGGTTTAGTGAATATGTCGGCCCACTTTTCATTAGTGTATACAAACTCAAGAACCACGTCTCATTTTTGCACATGATCATGAAAAAAATGATTTCTAACCTCAATGTGTTTAGTTCGTGAATGAGAGATAGGATTTTTAAAGATGTTGACTGCACTAGTATTATCACATTTAATCAGTATTGTTTCAAAGTGCAATCCAAAATCCACAAGTCGTTGTTTTATATAAAGAGTTTGGGCAAAACAACTTCCAGCCGCAATGTATTCAACTTCGGCTATGGATAAGGCAACTGAGTTTTGTTTCTTTGAGAACCAAGAAACAAGAGATTGTCCTAGGTAATGACAAGTGCCGCTAGTGGTTTTTCTATCAACCTTACTACTGGCAAAGTCAACATCGGTGTATCTAACAATCTCAAAGGTTGTATGCTTAGGGTACCACAATCTTAATTCAATAGTCCCAACTAGATACCTAAGGATTTGTTTAAAAACTTTTAAGTGAGATTCCTTACAGGCTGCCTGAAATCTAGCACACATACACACGCTAAACATAATATCAGGCCTACTAGTAGTGAGATTTAGGAGACTCCCAATCATGCCACGATACAATTTTACATCAACAGGGATTCCTTACTCATCTTTATCAAGCTTAATGGAAGGGTTCATAGGTGTACCAAAAATTTTGCAATCTTCCATATTAAATTTCTTTAGCAAGTCCCTAATATATTTAGATTGGCATATGAAAGTTCCATGATTAGCTTGCTTAATTTGTAGCCCTAGGAAGAAACTAAGTTCACCCATCATACTCATTTCAAATTCACTTTGCATGCATTTGGCGAACTCATTACACAACTCATCATTAGTTGCTCTAAAAATGATATCATCCACATAAATTTGAACAAGCAACATATCATCATTTTTGGACTTGATGAAAAGTGTAGTGTCAATTTTGCCACGGGTAAACCCATTTTCTAGTAGAAAACAAAACCACTAAGCCTCTCATACCAAGCTCTAGGAGCTTGTTTCAATTCATACAAGGCTTTAGACAACTGGTAAACAAGATCAGTATATTTATGATTCTCAAAACCGAGTGGTTGTTCTACATATACTTCTTCATTAATGTAGCCATTTAGAAAGGCGCTTTTAACATCCATTTGAAACAATTTAAAATTTTTAAAAGTGGCAAAGGCAAGTAGCATACAAATGGCTTCTAATCTAGCAATAGGAGCATGTGTCATCAAAGTCAATCCCTTCCTGTTGGTTATACCCTTAGGCAACTAGTCTAGCTTTATTTCTAGTTACTACCCCATTCTCATCTTTCTTATTTCTATATACCCATTTAGTTCCAATTATGATTTGCTCATTAGGCCTAAGAACTAAGGTCCACACTTTGCTTCTTTCGAATTAGTTAAGTTCTTCTTGCATGGACATCACCCAAGACTTATCCTCTATGGCTTTTTTAATATTTTTAGGTTCTTCTTAGGATAAAAAAGCAGAATGATTCACTATATTTCTCAAGAAGGATTTTGTGGCTACACCACAGGATAGTTTGCCTATGATTTGATCTATAGGATGACTTTTAATGTATTTCCAATCTCTAGGCAACTCTTCATTTCCATTTTCATTATCTTCAAGTGATTTTTCATTTGCTTCTTGATTTTCTCTTGCATTGTTTTCAATTGACATTTTCTCTAAGCATTTTCTAATATCAATATCATCTTCATCATATTTATTAGAAAATGGATTAGACTCATCAAACACAACATGAATAGATTCAATGACAGTTAAAGTTTTTTTATTGAAAACCATATATGCTTTGCTATTTAATGCATAACCAAGGAAAATACCTTCATCAAATTTGGAGTCAAACTTTCCTAGATGCTCATTATCTCTAAGCACAAAGAATTTACAACCAAACACATGAAAATAGGAAATATTAGGCTTATGGTTGTTCCACAATTCATAAGAGATTTTATTAATTGATGGTCTAATCAACACCCTATTCATAACATAGCATGCAGTATTAATGGCCTCAGCCCAAAAATATTTAGGTAAGTTATGCTCATTCAATATAGTTCTACCCATTTCTTGCAGTAACCTATTCTTTCTTTCTAATACACCATTTTGTTGAGGTGTCCTAGGTGCAGAGAAGTTATGTGATATGCCCTCTAAGTCACAATATTTCTCTATGCTTTCATTTTTGAATTCTGTGCCTCTATCACTTCTTATGTGAGTGATTTTATATCCTTTTTCATTCTAAATTCTCCTAGAAAGTTTGGTGAATTGTTCACATGATTCATTTTTATGTGCAAGAAACAACACCCATATGAATCTAGAAAAGTCATCTACAATTACAAAAGCATAAGATTTACCACCAAGACTTTCCACAGAATTAGGTCCAAATAGATCTAGCTAAAGCATCTCGAAAGGTCTAGTAGTAGATATAAATTTCTTTTTCTTAAAACTAGATTTTGTTTGCTTACCCATTTGACATACATCACAGATTTTATCATTTACAAAATACATTTTAGACAAACCTTTAACCAATTCTTTTCTAACAAATTTAGACAATAAATCCATGCTAGCATGTCCTAAACGTCTATGCCACAACCAAATAGCTTCATTTATAGCCGAAAATCATGTTACTTATTGTGAAGCTAAATTATCAAGTGAGGTAGTATAGACATTTTCATGTCTATCAGCAGTAAAGAGCACTTTGTGGTCCATTTTATTTTCTACTATTCATTTGTCATTTTCAAATGATACTTTATATCCTATGTCACACAATTGACTTATGCCAAGTAGATTATGTTTTAGTCCATCAACCAACAAAACATTATCAATAGTAGGAGAGGAATCCTTGCCAGCCTTACCTACCCCGATCATGCATCGTTTGGCATTGTCGCCAAATGTCACATAGTCTCCATCCTTAGGAACAATTGAAATGAATTTTCCTTTGTCACCGGTCATGTGTCATGAGCATCCACTATCTAAGTACCACCGGTCCTTGGAGGAGGATGATCTTTGGCATACTTGCAAAATAAGCTAAGTGATTGATGCTGGTCCCCAAATTTTGTTGGGTCCATGGGGGTTAGTGACAGGATCTCCCTTAACTACCCATATCTTCCTAATTCTAGCATGCTTATTCCTAAGTGGACAATCAAATTGAATGTGACCAATCTGTTTACATTTAAAACATTTCAATCTACAATTAGGTTCTTTAGGAGGAATATGAGATTTTGACTCACGTGTAAAATATCCTAAGTAAAGATTAGGTCGTCTAATATTTTCAATACCATTAAAACCAAGACCCTCTTTACTTAAGGAGTTTCTTTGGGCACCAAGTAATTTTTCAAAATTTTCTTTGCCCTTGGTGAATTTAAAAATAATTTTGGAGCTATCCTCCAATTTGCTCTCAAGCTCAACAATAGTAGTATCCTTTTCTTTTAAAATAGAGGCATGAGAGGTTTTTGCCATATTAAACAATTTTGAACAATTTTCACATTTCTTTTTCAACTCATTATTCTCTTTGGGCATTTTGCCTAACAGTTTTGAAACATGAATATATTCAAACTGTAATTCTCTAAATGTAGGCATGCTATTAGAATCACAATCATCAGATGAATAATAAGAAGATGATGAACTAGAAGACAATACCTCATCCTCGTGTGCCATCAAGCACAAATTAGCGACCTCTGTATCACTATGATCTGAATCTGAGTTGCTGTTGCTAAATTGGTCCAATGAAGTCCCAGCCTTCATGGCTTTCTTCTTTTTTTTAGCCTCATTTTTCAGCAGTGGGCAGTCGGGTTTGATGTGTCCCACCTTGTTGCTGTTATAGCATGTAGGAGCATTTGATTTTTCTTTACTTTTGCTGAACTCTCCCTTCTCATTAGTGGAGTCTCTATATTTTTTAAACGGCTTATTGTTCTTCCTGAAAAATCTACTAAACTTTCTAGTTAGCATAGCCATTTCATCATCAGTATCAGACTCACTGCACTCACTAGATGTGTTGTTAGATGCTTTCAGTGTAACCACCTTTTTAGCCCTATTATGCTCATTAAGTCTTTCATTTATGGACAATTCGTAAGTAATCAAGGAACCTATCAATTCATCTAAGCTCATGGCCTTAAGGTCTCTACCCTTAGCAATGGTCGTAGCCTTGGTTTCCCATACAGGAGGTAAGCCTCTAAGGATCTTCCTAATCATCTCATATGTGGGATAGGTCTTTCCTAATGCATGTAGTGAGTTTATGATGTGTGTGAATCTATTGTACATGTTCTGAATTGACTCACCTACATTCATCCTAAAGGCCTCATACTCAATGGTCAACATATCTATCCTACTGTCTTTCACATCTCCAGTACCCTCATATGTGACCTCTAACTTATCCTATATTTCTTTTGCAGTAGAACATGCCATAATCCTATTAAATTCATTTCCTTCAAGATTACAGTATAAAATATTCATGGCAGTGGCATTAAGACTAACAGCTTTCATATCATCGTCATCATATTCATCCTCAGTTTTAGGAACCCTAGCTGCACCCTCATTTTTCATAGGGACATAGTTTCCCTTAGAGACAATCCTCTACACCTTCCAAAAATATTCTGAAGGTAGATGTGCATCCTCTGTTTCTAGAAGGTGTAATTAACACCACTGAAAATTGGAAGTCGTGTGGAAGATG
The DNA here is from genome assembly GCF_029873635.1 of Malania oleifera. Lineage (NCBI taxonomy): Eukaryota > Viridiplantae > Streptophyta > Magnoliopsida > Santalales > Ximeniaceae > Malania > Malania oleifera. Next base: position 58,653,843 of record NC_080422.1, on the reverse strand, counting down.
GTCCCTTAGGGAAAGGGGTCACGAAATTATGACCCATATGAGATCTTTTTGCAAAATAACAACTAGTCTATGCTACATGGCTCTGAAACCAATTGTTGGCTTTAACGTGATCCCAAGAGGGGGGTTGAATTGGTATTTTTAAAATCTAACGCCTAGGTATTCCTCCTAACAACAGTATGTTCACAACCCTATGGTCAATCTAGTGCAAATAATATAAATATACCATAAATTAAATAAAACAGTTTAATCAATCACACAAGCACTAGAAAATAGTAAAGAGAGGGTGAGACGAAGATATGTTATCGAGGTTTGGCCAACTGCCTATGTCCCCGCCTTGGCTAACTAGCACAAAGATTATCACAATAACTTGCTTACTTAAACGGGTGGAGCGGCACCTATACAAACCAGGTCAATTAGCACAGGGCTGACCTCAATCTTTACACTAATCCTTATCGGGCTGAATTACCGCCCCCTCAGGCCACGCCTGGAATCACTCAGATTTTACAATCAAATAGTACAATATGAATAGTGCTATCACGTAAAGCAAATTTGTACCCAAATGCGCTCAATCACAAACACCACTGATGATTTAAAATGTAAGCTCAGTGTGGTCTAGAAAGTTCAACTCTCAAAGGTATTTTCTATCAGTGTAGTGAGTATGTGAGAGTGTCAACGAGCAATCTTTGTATTTCAGTATGTTCTCAATCAAGATGCTCAAACAAAGATATCATGCAAGATTCAAATATTCCAAATAGCAGAATATGTCAATAACTTCAAATAGTGTATATGCTTGGTTTGCAAATGCTAAGCAATCTTTGTATTCAGCAAATGATATAGACTTGAATAATATTGCCACAAAGATTAGTATATCAAACACAAATATCTTTCCACAAAAATGTCAATATGAATACCACAAGATATTTTAGTAAGTTTGAAAACATTCTTGCAAGCGAAAAACAAATACAAACTTCTCAAGAAATTGCAATGAAAATGCAATACTCAGAAGTTCAACATAAGTCTTCTTAGGGTAGGCTTATTAGAGAAGCCTCCTAAGAATACTTAGGTTATGCTCTCATAAAAATTGATTCAAGCACTCACAAAATGAGAGAGCAAACCTCTAAATAAAAACACTCAATACACTTACAAATGATACGAAGAAGTGAAGAAGGTAGGTTTGAGTGGATTTGGAAAGAGTATGAGTAGTAGGAAATATTTTACTTGAGAGAGAAATTTGGATTTTTGTTTTTGGTAATCAACTCTCTAATTTTCCCAAATGAAGGGGTATATGTAGACATCCCATGATTTTGACCATTGGGGACCTATTAGGAATAATTAGAAAAGTTTAATGACATTTTAAACATTTTAACCCTGTTTAAAAATATTAATTGTCGTAAAAAATGAGGGGCAATCTGAGAGGTCCAGTCGGCCAGAAAAGTTTCGGCCGATCAGATCTCATACGGTTCGGTCGACCAAGGCACTTTTGAACTGAATGGTCGGTTGACCGAAAGTGGGCGATTTCCTATTTTATAGAGGTTCGGTCAACTGGGCCATTTTGAACTGGTTGGTTTGGTCGACCAGACTATTGTGATTTTTCCCGAGGACCTTCGGTCGACCAGGTAGTTGGAGTACAAAATTGGCTCAGTCGACCAGATGGTCAAATTTTTGACCTCTAGGGGTTTCGGTCGACCGGGAGGTTTTGAACTGCATTGGTTCGGTCGACTAGGGCCTTGGTCAACTATTGACCCAGGCCTGTTTCGGTCGACCAGGGCCTTGGTCAACTGTTGACCCAGGCCTGTTTCGATCGACCAGGGAAAAATGAACTGCCTTGGCCGATCGACCGAAAGTGAACAATGTGTGCATTTTGGTCCTGTTTCAATACACATTCACCCTATTCAAGTGTCTAATGCATGCAAGTGCAAAGGTGAGTTCCCTAGGGTTATTTATGTCCAAAATCAAGGCACCGAAAGGATCCGATGTCGATCAACCCTAAGGTCATTCTATGGTCACTTTTAGTTCGTATTTAGTTTGAGCTTACATAATAAATCATGCATGTGTTGTGTGTGCTTATTACAAACCAAATATCCTAATTACTATTACAGACCCTTGAATAAATATAAAGTACAATACAATTAGAAAAAGGTCTTCAACTTCACTATTTTTTTGTGCATTGTGATTTCCCAATATAAGTTCCTGCACAAAACCTCAAACACCCATTAGTTACAATGAGTATTTGTCATAATCAAAATCGGACATGACCTATGAGGTTAACAGTAAGCAACGGATGTAAGGGAAGCTCCATCCCAGTTAAAGGAACAAGGAATTAGTGGAATCCTTGAGTGGGTTGCTCAAGGCGAGGACATAGGCCGGGTTGGCTGAATCTTGTAAAATCAGAATTGCCTTCTCTCTTCCCTTATTTTTATATTTTTTGCAATGCATTTCAATATCTATCTTGCATGTGTACGTTAAATAACGTCATGTGCACTTAACAATTAATTGGGAGAAAAGAATTCATTGATATAATAATTTAAATTAGACTTGACTCCCTACAATTGATTTGTTAAATATAAAAATAGAGATTAAGTGGTAATAAATCTGAAAGATTTCAAAATACCCAATTCACACCCCCCCCCCCTCTTGGGATTACACCTAAATTTACAAACACCAACAAAAATTAGAGGATGTGTGGACAATTGTCCCTCACCAAAAGGGGTTACACCAACATGAGCAATTGCAATCTTTTACAAAAATGGTTACGTCTATGCAACAAGACACTGATACCAAATTTGATTTTTTTTTGGTAATCCCAAGAGGGGTTGAATTGGATATTCTAAAAATCCTAAGCCAAATTACACTAGCAATCAGTATTTCACAACCTAGGGTATTTTCTAATCAAATAGAAATTTAGCAGATATATGAATGTCCAAATAATTTAAAAAGTTATAGTAGTTCCAATATTTCCTAAACAAATCAGTATTTAAAACAAATGCACTAATCTCAACAAATAAAGATAAACAGGAAAATACAAAAAAATAAAGACTATAGGGAAAGAGTGACACTTTGTTTTTATCAAGGTTCGGCAACCATACCTATGTCCCTGCCTCAAACCAATCCACTTAAGGATTCACTAAATGCTCACTTAACCAAGTGGAACGACGCCGTTTACATTACTCCTTATGAGGTAAAGTCTCCTCAGCTCAGTTACGGATGAAGCCAAACCTGCACCTTACAAGACAGTGCTTCCTAGCTCAATTACGCTGACTGAGCCAAACTGGTACACCTTATAGGATGGTGACTTCCTCTTTCGATGGGAATGCGACAATATGAAAGTTTTGTGTACAAGTGTAGTGCTTCTACAATAAGCAGATGATGTACAAATTTTAGCTTATATGCACTCATGTATAATGGGAGTTTAAGCTCAATAAAGTTTATATGATATCTCTATAAAATGTATGTAAGTATGGAATAATGTGAGATATGATGCTCAAAAATGATATTGATTCAAATATAGTTTTTTCACTAAGTGTATTTTCAAAGATCTTAAGAACCCAAATAATATCTCCAAAGGTATTTTTCAAATATGGAGTATAAAAGATACTAGAGTCTTAGCTTACCAAAAATTATTTTCTGATAAACACAATGTAAGTCTTTCAGTCTTGCAATGAATATGCAAAGACTCACAAGCTAAGAGGAGTTTTTCCCAACAATATTTATCAATAATAAATAATATGGGAAAATCTCAAAGCTAACTCTCAAGAATGATTTTCAAAAACAAATGGATATGAGAGAGTAAAAATCTTTTGAATGATATATAGTATGCTCTCATGAATCATGTTAGCTTTACTCTAATCCCAAAAGGCGGGGTGAATTGGTATTTTAAAATTTCTTCCCTAGGTCACTTAACCAGCAGTAGTATTATACAACCCTAGAGTCAATCTAGTGCAGATATAAAATAAATCAATATATTCAGCTAAAATTAAATAGCATGAGTAATTTAATTAAGAAAGCACAATAAAGTAGTAAAGGGAGATGACACCAGATATGTTATCGAGGTTCAGCAAACTGCCCAAGCACAAAGATTAAACTAAGGCTCACTTAATGGGTGGAGCGGCACCTAAATACAACCAGATCAATTAGCACAGGGCTAACCTCAACCTTTACAACTAATCCATCCGAGCTGGATTAACACCTCCTCAGGCCACGCCTGGAATACAACCAATTTTCAATACAAGATGTGTACAAATATTATGCTTCTTAATCAAGCAAATTTGCACCAGTAATAATCAAATAACTCCAATAATGTAGGAACAATAAGCTCAATGGTGTATGTGTGCAATCAACACTCAAAGTAATGACTATATCAATTTAAGCACAAGAGTGTATCAACAAGCTAATCTTTGAAACTATGTATAGATGAAAATTTCAATCACAATTTAGGGTTTCAAAGATTTGTACCAAGAGTAATTGGAATATCTCAAAAATATTTTCTCAATATCAAAGCACAAAGAGATATTCAAATGTGAGCTTGTAAAAAGATTTTTGCACACACAAAAATACAAGTTCGACGAGTCTTGCAATAATAATGCAAAGACTCACTTAGCTATAAGATTTTTCCCACCCACAGATTTATTAAATAAAATCGGGGGAAAATCTTTGCTTAACTCTTAATATGAAAATCAACCAGCAAATGCAGTAAGAGTTTCTAGCAATAGAAAACAATAAATAAACACCCACAAAGCTTGATTTCTCAAAAGAATGGTAGTATATGAGTGTATAGGGTTTGTATAAAGAAATAGAGCTTCAAAAATTTTAGAGGATTTTTGCTTAATCAATGTGCTAATTAATTACTAATCTAAGCAAATGAACCCCCATATATAGAGGAAGCCTAAATTATAACCATTGGGGATACATAGGAAATTATTAAAATTATTTTAAATGGGTTTAAGAAAATTAACCCTGTTTAACCCCAATTAGCTGCAGTAAAATTTAGGCCAACCTGAGAGTTTCGGTCGACCGAGCCATAGGTTCGGTCACCCAAACAGACACAACATAAAAAGTTAAATTTTGAGGTTTGGGTGCCTGAATGAGGGTTCAATTTGCTAACCAAGATGATTTTCCAATTTATCCGAGGTTCAGTCGCTTGGTCTCAAGTTTGGTCTGGCGAACTTGAACATTCAGTCGCCCAGGGTTATTTTAACCAAGAAGTTTGGGTGCTCGAGTTGTTGGAAAAAGTTAGGTTTAATGTTCAGTTGACCGAGGATGGTAGAGTCCTTTTGGTTCAGTCGCCCAATGTCAGGTCAACTTGCTGACCATTCAACAGTTTGGTCAACATATGTGTTTTGAACACTAAAGTTCGGTCGCCCGAAACCGTTTTATTTTAGCCCTTTAAGTCTTGTTTTAATTAAATTGATTCCTCTGATATTATATGTGATTTTGTGGATAATCTTATGTGTAAGTGCAAGGACCTAGGGTCATTCTAAGGTCTTTGAGCTTATTAGTTCCTACATGCATGATATGCATTCATTATTACAAACCTTTTCTATATTACTATTACAAACCCAAAATGAAGATAAGATAAATTACAACAAATGAATCTTCTGGATCTTTATTCTTCAAGTCTTCACATGCCATCAAATGATCTTGCTAATATGAACCTACACACAAACTTGATAGACATTAAATACCTATTTATTTGTTATAATCAAAACAGGATATGACCTATAAGGTCAACATTCTCCCCATTTTTATGATGACAAATACATCATGCAAAAGTGGGTACAGCCTTGAAAGGCTCCCCCCTGTCAATATGCATAATGTGAAGTTTAAAGATTTAAAGTTCAAACATTTTTCAAAAAGTACCCAATTTTGCCTCTTCTCCACCTTTTGGCAACATAAAAAAGGGCTACTACAAAAATAAGGCACGTAAGCAACGCATTAAGTATGAATCATTTATATACAAGATATGATTGGGAAAATTTTTTGGAAATTTTGACAGCAAGTCGTTTGAAATTAGGGCATTTTCCCAAAAAGACCTGTATAGAAATGACCTAATTTAGTTTTAAATTGACAATTTATCCACAAGTACCAACTCAAACAATTCAGTATGATCAAGATAGAAAACATAAATATAACTATCAACATGCAAGAGATATGATAGTCATGCATTACAAACCACAAACATATTCATAAAGTATAAAACAATGATAGGTAAAAAGTTTTCAGAGCCATATATATTCTCATGATAAGAAGCTCCCCCTAAGTTTGTGTATTCTATCAAATTTCTATGAGGCATCTCTACTATGCATTAGAACTAGCTCTCATCTAATCTGTATAAACCTATCTTTGTGAAGAGGTTTGGTGAAAATATCATCCCACGGCTCATTAGTGCACACAAACTCAAGTGCCACATCCCCTTTATGCACATGATCAAGAATGAAATGGTGTCTAATCTCAATATGTTTGGTTCATGAAAGTGAGATAGATTTTCTAGAGACGTTGATTGCACTAGTACTATCACATTTAATTGGAACCGTATCATAGTGCAATCTAAAATCCATAAGTTATTATTTCATATAAAGTGTTTGAGCATAACAAATTCTAGCCACAATATATTTTGCTTCAGCTGTGGATAAGGCAACTGAGTTCTATTTCCTGGAGAACCAAGAAAGCATAGATTGTCCTAAATAATGACAAGTGCCGCTAGTACTCTTCCTATCTATCTTGCTACCGGCAAAGTCAGCATTAGTACAACTAACTGTAGTAACTTGGAAAATTATGGGAATTAAATAATAAAGAAATGAGAGGAAGAAGGAAATTTTAAAGGAAACATAGCAGGGCCTCATCAACGAACGCAGAACGTTCATTGACGAATAGTCTTCTTGGGCTCGTCGACGTGGACGCGTGTCTCATCAGCGAGAGTTTACTGAGGGGCTATTTTTGGGGCTTGAAGTTCATCAATGAGGGTAATGAGTTCATCGATGATCTCCCTTCTTGGACTCAACGACGAGGCCAAGGGGCAAGAGGTCAATGAATAGCTGAAAAAGACGTTTCAGCGAGAAATTTTATTTTCTCTACGTTTTTCTCTCTCTTGCTTGGTTTATCTCCTATTCTCTTTAGATTTCTTGCTCGTTACTCCCCAGTTCGATGATCAAAAGCCACCACATTGATCTTGGGGAGTTTCTCTACAAGTATGTTGGAACAGATTGTAGATTAGGGCAACTTGGGCACTATCCCAAAATCAGGGCAAGTAGATTATTTAGGTATTTTCAGTATTAGCAAGCTTATTTGAGTCCAGATTTTGTATTATATGAGAATCTACTAGAATTTTGTGGAATAAAACTAGGGTATTATATTTTCAGGGATAGGGTGTTTTGGGACCCTACGGCATGGTTTGAGGAACCCAGTGGATATTTCTCCAGGAGCCCAAGTATATTAAGTTTAAGAAATTTTGAATAGGCAGGTTCAAGAAATATGAGTGAGATAATTTTCTAGGGAAATTCCATGATTTCCTGAGGAATTTGTATAAATGTATTATTACAGGATTTTGAGATTGGTACGCCGAGGGCGAGAGGGTAGAATTTGAGGCGAGCCTCCTAGTCAATTAGGTAAGGGAAATATGTCATACTAGGAATGTTAGAATATTTATTAATAAATTATATGTTTTCTAGATTAGTATTCAGTTCAGAAATTATTTGTATATAAGAAAATACCGTAGCGATATATGACATATTTATTTATGTAGTTGTGTGGCATGAGACAGTATTAGATCAATATATGAAATATACAATTTCAAGATTATTATGTTTTATGGTAATTAAGTAGAAATATGTTTATAAGACCTTATTAGAACAGTACAGAAACAATACAGTTTTTAGATTGGTATGATTTATATTATTATGCAGAGATATGTTTTATCAGATTTTACAAAAGTATGAGTTACAATGTTTATATAGATAGATAGATATTTTACAGCATATGTAGATTACCTTGTTTTTTCCAAAATACTAAAACCATAACACTATGTTATTACAGTTTATACAACTCAGATAATACCGTATTTTCATATCAGTTTTCGATGTTATGGTTATTTTCCATAACACTATGGTATTACAATTTAAACAGTACAGATATTGCAGTATATTCAAGATTAGCTTTCAGTGTTATGGTTATTTTGGAATCATGATGAAACAGCAAGATAATTATGCATATCAGCACTATATAGTAATAGACGTTGATGAATCAGTTCAATAAATATTCAGTTATCAGAGCACGGTACCATTCTATTACAAGATCAGAGTGCAACCACACATCTTAGATAGTGCGTGGAAGGTTTCCGTCAATCGTGCCTGGAGGGATTGTAGACTCGAAAAACTAGGTTGAGGTGGTCGATTTGATGAGATAGTTACCAGTTCTGTGCCTATGGGAGGTTGTAGTTTTGTTGGGCTGAGGATTGGAAGAGTTACAGTTTACTTACTTGGTAAGCCAACCATGATTAAGTCCTGCCTACAAGCCGCACAACCCTATCATGAGGGTTTAAATCATGACATACAGTTTTCCAAGGTAAGCATCTCAGTTATGTTATGTATACAGATTTACAGAATATCAGCAGATATAGTATGATACTAGAAGTATGAAAAAGTAGATAACTCAGATAATACATTTATACCTTAAACTATAATAGATGCAAGTTATATTGTATATTGTTTTACCAGCTTTTACAGTTTCAGATGTTATCAGTATAGTATTTATGAAACTCAGTTGCCACACACTAGTAATAGAATATTTCCTCTTACTGATCGTTGTCTCATCCTAGTGATTTAATATTTTTCAGGTGATCCAATTAGGCGACTGGATCAGGCTCGCACATAAAGAAGGCGAGTACACTACCCTATTTGCTGGGTAAGTGTATATAGGAGATAGTACTTTTGAGTAGATGATACTGGGATGATATGTATATATGTGTGTATGGTTAGGATGAGTGACTAAAATTCTGGTATTGTTTTTATAGATGAATAGTTGTATGTTTTTCCGCTGCATAGGTGTGTAATATAATCAAGTTTCCTCAGTGCTCACTTGGGACCTGAGATGTAATATCAAATATACAGGAGTATCATAATGTTATGTTTTGCATTTTATTTTATAAAAAAAATTGTATAGATTTTTCGGGTCGTTACAGTTTGGTATCAGAACCTAGGTTGCTAGGTTCTGTAGACTCTAAAGTGCAACAAAAAACAATACCAGAATATAGAATGGAATTTTAAGAAGAGTGGAACAGGATATCAGTGAGTTGATGTTGGGGAATTAGGATGAGAATTTAGGTTTTTGTTTTGCGATTTGGAGGTAGAATTTCAGGGTGGTTTCTGTGATTTTCCTGGGATGACAATTTCAGGAAAACCATAGTAAACTATAGTCGATTTCTATTTCCATACGGTAGGACTAGACCTTAAATTAGTGATAGGAAGTGTGGGGTCTTTTAGATAGAATAGTATTATAAGGTTTGGATTCTCAAGATATTTTGATGTTATTGCAGGATGGATTCAGGAGGTAGTAGCAACCATGCTAGTGGCGACAATGGAACAAGGCCTTTTGGTGCAGGAGGTGGGGACTCAGTTGCTGTTTTAAGTAGCATAGCTCAGCAGGTCATGGTTGAGATTACTCGAAGATCCAGGGAGAAAGGAGGTCCATCTACAAATCTAGGATGCATGATAGAGAAGTTCACAAAGATGAATCCTCTAGCATTTTTAGGAGGAGCTAATCCTAGTTGCTGAGAACTAAATGCAAGAGATTGAGAAAATACTTACGGTGTTCTAGTGTACCGATGAGTAGCGGTTTCTTTATGCCTCATTATAAGCTGATAGGCGAGGCTGAGAGATGGTGGATAGCTATAAGCTATTGGAGGAATAGAGGCCTACTCTCATGGATATGACCTGGAGTATATTCAGGGAGATAATTTTCGATAGATATTTTCCCACCATAGTTAGAGAGGCTAAAGTACAAGAATTTTTTATCCTATTCCAGGGATCAATGACGGTGTAGCAGTACGCGGCAAGATTCATTGACTTGTCGCGCTTCTGCCTTTATATGGTTCCAGATGAAGCTAAGAAAGCTAGGATGTTTGAGACAAATTTGAGATGAGATATATGCATACAGGTGGCAGTATTAAAGATACAAGATTTTTCTGAGCTGGTTGATAGAGCCACAATAGTAAAGGAGAGTGCACAGGAAGATGTAGGAGGATCGAGCTAGAGGAAGAGGCCCACACCTCCAGATTTTAAAATTGGGTCTAGTAGGGGTCCATGGAGAGGAAGCACTACTGGTGGGGGTTAGAGGAAGATGATAGGACACAATGGATATCAAGGAGGGCAGATTTATCCTACTTGCCCTAAGTGTGGACGGAGACATCCGAGCAAGTGCCGGTTGGGTGAGAATGTCTATTATCGATGTGGAAGACCTGGTCATATGGCTTGATCATGTCAGAGAACACCAATCTATGCACTAGCTCATAGACTGGGTTAGGGTGGATGATAGTAGGCACCTCGTGGAAACTAGCAGAGGAACATTGCACCGACAAGAGTTTATGCATTGACGTCAGGAGTTGATAAGACTATTGGAGACGTTGTCACAGGTATACTTACTATTTTTCCATATAAAGTTGTTGTTTTGTTTAACACAGGTGCCACCCATTCTTTTGTATTGACAGGGTATGTTAAAGTGGTTGGGATAGGAGCACAATTGTTAGATGTGGAGTTGTTGGTATCTACGCTGGCTGGATCTATTGTGAGGTGTAGGAGGGTACTTAGGAATTTTTCAGTGGCCATTCAAAGGGAAGTGCTACCAACTAAACATGTGATACTAGATATGCAAGGATTTGATGTAATATTGGGTATGGATTGGTTGGCAGCTAATCACACTAGCATAAGTTGCTATCAGAAAGAAGTGATTCTCAAACCCCCAGGTGAACAAGAATATAGATTTGTGGGTTCACGTGTGAGCAACTCGCCACAACTTGTGTCGGCTATTCAAGTGAGGAGACTGATTCAGGGTGGATGCCAGGGATATATAGCTTACATAAAATATCTGTCAAAGGAAAAACTGAAATAGGCCGATATTCCAGTGGTTGGAGAATTTCCAGATGTCTTCCCAAAAGAGTTACCTAGCTTACCACCAGACCAAGAGATTAAATTTATAGTGGATCTACTACCAGGGTCGGCACTGGTGTTTAAAGCACCATACCATATGGCTCCAACTGAATTGAAGGAATTGAAAGATTAGTTGCAAGAATTGTTGGATAAAGGGTCTATCAGACCTTGCGTGTCGTCTTAGGGAGCACCAGTCTTGTTCGTGAAAAGGATAGATGGGACCATGAGGATGTGTATAGATTATAGGGAGATAAAAAAAATTAACAGTCAAGAATAAATATCCTCTTCCTAGGATTGATGACTTATTTGATTAGCTCTGTAGGACCCAAGTATACTCTAAAATTGACCTTAGGTCAGGTTATCACCAGGTGAAATTCAAGGCAAATGACGTATCAAAGAAAACATTCTGAACCAGATATGGGCACTACGAGTTCCTAGTAATACCATTTGGGTTGACTAATGCACCAGCAGTATTTATGGATCTTATGAATCAGGTGTTTCATCAATACCTGGACCAGTTCGTTGTGATTTTTATAGACGATATACTGGTTCACTCGAGGACTTTTTAAGGAGCACGAGCATCATTTGAGGCTGGTATTGTAGGTGTTAAGAAAAAAGAAGCTTTACGCAAAGTTGAAGAAATGTGAATTCTAGTTTAGGCAAGTTACTTTCCTCGGGCATATGATCTCCAAGGATGGTATATCAGTTGACCCGAGTAAGATTGAGGTAGTGGTGAGTTGGGCAAATGCCAGAAAATGTTCAAGAGGTCATAAGCTTCCCAGGTCTGACAGGGTACTACTGGCATTTTGTGGATGGCTTCTCCATATTATCAGATCCACTAACACGACTCATGAGAAAGAACGTGAAATTTGATTAGACCAATGAATGTGAACAGAGCTTACAAGAGTTAACGTGGCAATTAGTCTATGCACCAATACTGTTTATTCCATCAGGGGAGGATAGATTTTTGATATATAGTGATGCATCTTTGAAGGGACTCAGATGTGTGTTAATGCAGCATGGAAGATTCATTGCCTACACATCTAGACAGCTTAAAGAATACGAAAAAATTACCTTGTACATGACCTAGAGTTAGAGTAGTGGTGTATGCTCTGAAAATCTAGAGGCACTATCTTTATGGTGGGAAATGCAAGATTTTCACTGATCATAAAAGCTTAAAGTATTTCTTCACCCAGAAAGATTTGAATATGAAGCATAGAAGATGGTTGGAGCTTATCAAAGACTATGATTGTACTATCAGCTACCATCCAGGGAAAGCAAATGTGATGGTTGATGCACTGACAAGGAAAATAGCAGGATCAACGGTGTTAGCAGTGGAGATTCAGCATCCTATCCAGAGGATTTGGAGAGGTTAGGTGTGAAGTTGATAGAGAGTGATTGCCAGGAATTTATTGTCAACCTGGTGTTACAGCCTACATTGCAAGAAAGGATTAAAGCCGCCCAGAGAACTGATTTAGAACTAGCAGAGTTAATAGAGAAAGTGCAAGACAAGTAGGAAGAAGAATTTAGTATATCAGATGATGGAGCCCTGCGGTTTCGTACCAAATTATGTGTTCTTGTAGATGCTCAGATCAAGAGAATTATCTTGGAGGAGGCACACAGATCCCTATACACCGTGCATCCAAGTAGTACTAAAATGTATCAAGATCTATGGGAATCCTTCTGGTGGAGCGGCATGAAGAAGGAGATTTGAATTTGTAAAGCAGTGTTTGACATGCCAGCAGATAAAGGCTAAGCACCAGAGACCCGTAGGGCAGTTGGAGCCACTCTACATCCCTGAGTGGAAATGGGATCACGTCTCTATGGATTTTGTAATAGGGTTATCACTAGCACGACAAGGACAAAATGCTATTTGGGTGGTTGTAGATCGATTAAAGAAGATCGCTCACTTCATCCCTATCAAAGTCAACTATTCTATGGACAAACTGGCAAAGTTATACATTCAGGAGATAGTGCACTCACATGGTGTGTCAGTATCTATAGTATGAGACCGAGACCCTCGATTTAATTCATGGTTTTGAAGGAGCTTTCAGGAGGCTATGGGGTCACAATTAGCATTCAACACCACTTTTCATCCTCAGGCAGATGGGCAGACAAAGAGGACAATACAAATACTTCAGGATATGCTACGTGCATGTGCGTTGGATTTTGGGGGTAGTTGGACCTAGTATTTGCCACTGGTAGAGTTTGCATACAATAACAGCTATCATGCCAGCATTGGGATTGCACCGTACGAGGCTTTATATAGTAGGAGGTGTCATTCTCCATTATACTAGAATGAAGTGGGAGAAAGGCGAGTATTGGGACCAGAGTTGGTGCAGCAGGCATACGATAAAGTTTGGGTTATTAAATACAGAATTAGTGCAGCTCAGAGTCGGCAGGAAAGCTATGCAGATACTCGCTACTGAGAGTTAGAGTTTGACTTGGGAGATCAGGTATTTTTTAAGTTAACTCCACTAATAAGAGTTATGAGATTTGGGAAGTAGGGTAAGTTGAGCCCTAAGTACATTGGCCCATTTGAGATACTTGAAAGAGTGGGGTTAGTTGCCTACAGGCTAACTTTACCACCAATTCTATCTAGAATACAAGACATATTTCATGTTTTCATGTTGAGGAAATACGTCCTAGACCCATCCCACATGATCAGTTATGTAGAGATATAGCTTAGATATTCATTGGCTTATGTAGAAGCACCAGTGTATATCTTAGATAGGAAGGAATCGGTATTGTGCACCAAGAAAATTCAGTTAGTAAAAGTCCTATGGAGAAATCATGCCATAGAGGAAGCTTCATGGGAGTTTGAGGAGGAAATCAAATAGAAATACCCACACCTATTTAGTGGGGTACAGTAAGAATCAGTATTGTTCTGATAACAACAGTTTTATTTTATTCAATACAGAGTGATGAATGTATAGTTGTATTTCAGGTTATAGGGTAGTTAGTGTTTTTATTTTGGGAGAAATGTTTTTTCTTTTATAGGTATAATTTTAATCTCCCATAATAGCTTATGTAACGACGTTATTCCCCCGCCATAAGTGAGGGTAATTAATAAAATAAGTAGCCCATTTTCCTTAAATTTTATAAGGAGGGGAGAATCTAGTAACCCAAGCAATTATGGGAATTAAATAATAAATAAATGAGAGGAAAAAAAATTTTAAAGGGAACGCAACAGGGCCTCGTCGACGAAGAGTCTTTTTGGGCTCGTCAACGTGGACACGTGTTTCATTGACGAGAGTTTACCAAGGGGTTGTTTTAGGGGCCTGAAGTTCATCGATGAGGGTAATGAGTTCATCGACGGTCTTCCTTCTTGGACTCATCGATGAGGTGACGTGGCTCATCGATGAGGCTATGTAACAAGAGGTCTATAAATAGCTAAAAACAACGTTTTAGCGAGATATTTTATTTTCTCTCCATTTTTCTCTCTCCTGCTCAATTTGTCTCCTCTTCTCTCTAGATTTCTTGCCCTGTTACTCTCCGATTTGATGATCAGAAGCTGCCACGCTAATCTTAGGGAGTTTCTCTACAAGTATGCTGGAACAGATTGTTGATTAGGGCAACTTTGGCACTATCCCAAAATCAGGGTAAGTAGATTATTTAGGTATTTTTAGTATTAGAAAGATTATTTGAGTCCAAATTTTGTATTAGATGAGAATCTACTAGAGTTTTTTGGAATAAAATTAGGGTATTATATTTTTAGGGATAGGGTGTTTTGGGACCCTGCAGGCATAGTTTGAGGACCCCAGTGGATTTTTTTCTAGGAGCCAAGGTATATTAAGTTTAAGAAATTGTGAATAGGTAGGTTCAAGAAATATGAGTGAGATAATTTTCCAGAGAAATTCAGTGATTTACTGAGGAATTTGTATAAATGTATTATTACAGGATTTTGAGATTGGTACGCCGAGGGCGAGAGGGTAGAATTGTAGGCGAGCCTCCCAGTCAGTTAGGTAAGGAAAATATGCTATACTAGGAATGTTAGAATATTTATTAATAAATTATATGTTTTCTAGATTAGTATTCAGTTCAAAAATTATTTGTATATTAGAAAACACAGTAGTAGTATATGAGATATTTATTTATGTAGTTGTGTGGCATGAGACGGTATTAGATAAATATATGAACTATACAGTTTCCAAATTATTATGTTTTATGGTATCTAAGCAGAAATATGTTTGTGAGACCTTATCAAAATAGTACAGAAACAATACAGTTTTTAGATTGGTATGATTTATATTATTATGCAGAGATATGTTTTTTCAAATTTTATAAGAGTATGAATAACAGTGTTTATACAGATAGATATTTTACAGCATATGTAGATTGCCATGTTTTTCCAAAATACTAAAACTATAACACTATGTTATTACAATTTATACAACTCAGATAATACATTATTTTCATATCGATTTCTAGTGTTATGGTTATTTTCCATAACACTATGGTATTACAGTTTACACAGTACAGATATTACAGTATATTTAGGATTAGCTTTCAGTGTTATGGTTATTTTGGAATTCTGATGAAACAGAAAGATAATTATGTATATCAGTACTACATAGTATCAGACCCTGATGAATCAGTTCAGTAAATATTTAGTTATTAAAGCATGGTACCATTGCTATTATAAGATTAGAGTGCAACCACACATCTTAGATAGTGTGTGAAAGTTTTCCGTCAACCGTGCCTAGAGGGATTGAAGACTCCCCAAAAGACTGGGTTGAGGTGGCTGGTTTGACAAGGTAGTTACTAGTTCTGTGCCTAGGGGAGGTTGCAATTTGGCCGGCTGAGGATTGGTAGAGTTATAGTTTACTTACCTAGTAAGCCAACCAGGATTAAGTCTTGCCTATGGGCCACACAACCCTATCATGAGGGGTTAAATAATGACGTACAATTTTCCAGGGTAAACATCTCAGTTATGTTTATGTATATAGATTTACAGAATATCAGCAGATATAGTATGATACTAGAAGTATGAAAAAATAGATAACTCAGATAATACAGTTATACCTTAAACTATGATAGATGCAAGTTATATTGTATATTGTTTTACCAGCTTTTATAGTTTCAGATATTGTCAGTATAGTATTTATGAAACTCAGTTGCCACACACTAGTAATAACATATTTCCTCTTACTGAGCGTTGTCTTGTCCCAGTGATTTAATTTTTTTTAGGTGATCCAATTAGGCAAGCAGATCTAGCTCACAGATAGAGAAGGTGAGCACACTACCCTATTTTTTGGGTAAGTGTACACAGGAGATAGTATTTTTGAGTAAATGATACTTGGGTGATGTGTATATATATGTGTATGGTTGGGATGAGTTACTAAAATTCTGGTATTGTTTTTATGGATGAATAGTTTTATGTTTTTTCGCTACATAGGTGTGTAATATAATCAGGTTTCCTCAGTGCTCACTTGGGGCATAAGATGTAATAGAAAATTATACAGGAGTATCATAATGTTATGTTTTGTAGTTTATTTTATAAAAAAAAATGGTATAGATTTTTTGGGTCGTTACACTAACAATCTCAAATGTCGTATGCTTAGGGTACCATAAACCTAACTCGTTCCAACTAGGTACCTAAGTATTCTTTTCACAGCTAATAGATGAGACTCCTTAGGAGCAGCCTAAAATCGAGCACACATACACACACTAAACATGATATTAGGTCGACTAGCTGTAAGGTATAGGAGACTACCAATCATGCCATGATATAATTTCACATCAACAGGGATGCCTTGCTCATCTTTATCAAGTTTGGTGGAAGAAGTCATAGGAATATCGAGAATTTTACCATCTTCCATATTAAATTTCTTTAGCGAGTCCCTAACATATTTAGATTGGCAAATGAAAGTCCCATATTTAGCCTGTTTAATTTAAATTCCTAAAAAAAAAAACTCTGTTCACCCATCATGCTCATTTCAAATTTACTTTGCATGCATTGGACAAACTCATTACACAAATCATCTTTAGTTGCTCCAAAAATAATATCATCAACATATATTTGAACAAGGAGCATATCATCATTTTTAGATTTGATGAAAAGTGTCATGTCAATTTTGCCCCTGGTAAACTCATTTTCTAATGGAAAACCACTAAGCCTCTCATACCAAGCTCTAGGAGCTTGCTTCAATTCGTACTAGGCTTTGGACAACCTGTATACATGATGAGGATATTTATGATTTTTAAAACTAGGAGGTTGTTCTACATACACTTCTTCATTCATATAGCCATTTAAGAAGGCGCTTTTAAAATTCATTTGATACAATTTAAAGTTCTTAAAAGCAACATAAGCAAGCAACATACGAATGACTTCCATTTTCACTACAGGAGCATAGGTTTCCTCAAAATCTATCCCTTCTTCCTGATAATATCCTTGGGCAACTAGTCTACCTTTATTTCTAGTGACTACCCCATTTTCATCCTTTATATTTCTATAAACCCATTTAGTTCCAATAATGGTATGGTCATTGGGCCTAGGAACTAGGGTCCACACTTGACTTCTTTCAAATTGGTTAAACTCTTCCTGCATAGAAATTATCCAAGATTCATCCTCTATAGTTTTCTTAATGTTTTTGGGCTCTTCCTGTGATAAGAATGCAAAATGACTAACTAAATTTCTTAAGGAAGATTGGGTGGCTACACCATGTGAAGGTTAACCTATAATTTGATCTAAAGGATGGTTCATAATGAATTTTTAATCCCTAAGTAGCTCTTGAACCTCACTTTCAACTTTATCATTTTTAATTGATTTATCATTTTCTTATGAATTGATATCCACATTATTTTCAATTGATAACTTATCTAAACCTTTTCTAATATCAATATCATCTTCATCATCTCTTTTAGAACATGGATTAGATTCATCAAACACAACTTGAATAGATTCAATAGCAGTTAATGTTCTCTTATTAAATACTCTACATGCTTTATTGTTAAGAGAATAACCTAGGAAAATACCTTCATCAGATTTAGAGTCAAATTTTCCTAGGTGTTCATTATCTCTAAGCACAAAGCATTTACAACCAAAAACATGAAAATAAGAAATATTAGGTCTATGGTTGTTCCACAATTCATATGGAGTCTTATTAAATGAAGGCCTGATTAACACTCTATTCATGACATAACATGCAATATTCACGGCTTTTGTTCAAATATATTTGGGTAATTTATGTTCATTTAGCATTTTCCTACACATTTTTGGCAAGGACCTATTCTTTCTTTCTATAACTCCATTTTGTTGTGGGGTCCTAGGTGCATAAAAATTATGTGAAATGCCCTCTAAGTCACAATAGTTTTCTATGCCATCATTTTTTAATTCAATTCCTCTATCACTTTTTATGTGTGTGATTTTGTAGCCTTTTTCATTCTGAATTGTTCTACAAAGTTTAGTGAATTGTTTGTTGACCTCATAGGTCACACTTGGTTTTGATAATGAAAAATACTCAAGTATTTAATGGCTATCTAGTTCATGTGCAGGTTTATATTAACAGATACACTGATGACACATGAATTAAAGCATGAAGACCCTAAAGATCATTTTTATTGTATTTCATTATTATTCAATTTGAGTCTATAATAGTATTTAGGAGAAAAAGGTCCGTAATAATTAATGCATATCATGTATGTGGGAATTACAAGCTCAAAGGCCTTAGAACGACTCTAGGTCTCTACACTTCACTTGAAACTCAAAAAGACATAGACTAACCTTAGGACTCCCCATACTTTATAAAAATATGCCCTATAGTCTTAACATTAATCATTATATGAATAGGGTTAATGTATAAGGGGATTAGAACCGAAATGCATTAAAAATGCATGTTTGATTGACTGAACTAGAATGTATAAAAGCATTCGGTCGACCGAACCGGTCAGAGGTCAACAGTTTGACCATAGTTCGGTCGATCGTACCTCACCAAGTTCACACAACTTGGTCAACCGAAATCCCACACGGGTCAACGTTTGACACCTCAGTCGACCGACTAGATTTATACAAGCAACACTCTAGTCGACCAGACCACCACGTGGGAGAATCCAATTCCCCGAGACCAAACTACAGAGTTCAAAATCACCTGGTCGACCAAACTGCGCGGAATTTGAAAAATCACCCCTGAGACCCTTAGTCCGGTCGACCGAACTCGCAGTTCATTTTTTGCACAGTTGATTAAACTCTGTCACTCGGTCAACCAAACCTTAAGTTCGGTCGACCGGTGCTCTCGGGTTGGTAAGAATTACCGAGGTTAAAAACATTGTTAAATTTTATTAACCTCACATAAACTTTTTCTAAAATGACCAATATGTCCCTAGCAGCTATAATTCTTCCCATTTCTATATATAGCCTTTCATTTACAAAATTAAGGGGTGATTAGGGTTTTAGATTAGCAAAAAATTCTCTGAAAATTTTATTCCCCAAAATCTTCCCTACTTCCATATTCTTCATACTCAAAGCCATATACTCTTCCATTGATTATTCTATTGCAAAATATTTTTGAGAAATAGTATCTTGAGTTATTTCATATAGTTCCTGCTTGCTTATACTCTCACACTTGTCATTGCTTTGTTGATTTTCTTGAGTTAAGCCCAAAGGTTTTCCCCGGTGAATTAGTTCATAAATTCCTTTTTGGGGAAACCTTCTTAAGCTTTTGAATCTTTGCATTCTCATTGGAAAACTCAAAAGGTTGTTTTGTGTTGTGAAGAAAAATATTTTTGACGAGCTTTTTTCATTAAAAAAAAAAAACTCTTGTGCTTGAGCTTTTGAAAATCTTGTTTGAGATATTTGATTAAGCTATTGAAATCTTTGAAACTATATTTGTGGTTGAAATTATTATATGCATAGTGTTTCAAAGATAGATTGCCAACACATACACTCTCACACTTGGATTGTATATTGACATAATGCTGAGAGTAGATACACATATCTGCATTGAGCTTATAGTTCTTATTGTGTTTGAGGTGCATTGATTAGTACTTGTGCATATTGGTACATAATCTGCTTAGTTGAGAAGCATATTTTGTTGTACGCAAATTTTATTGAGAAATCTATTGTATTCTAGGCATGGCCTGAGAGGTGATAATCCAGCCTAGAAGAATTGTGTAAGTTGAGGTCAGCCCTATGTTAATTGACCTGGTTGTAAAGGTTGAGGTCAACCCAGTGCTAGTTGTCTTGGTTGTTTAGGTGCTCCTCCACCCCTTAAGTGAGCCTATTGCTATAATCCTTGTGAATGTTAGCCAAGGTGGGGACGTAGGCAATATTGGCCGAACCCCGATAACATATCGCGCATGTTCTTTATATTTTTGCAAATTTATTTTCCGCACTTTTATTTTTCAGCACATGTATGTTATATGCTTGATTCATTATATGTAGTACATGTGTTGATATGGTTTATAATTGCATAGACAGATCCTAGGTTGCGTAATATTGCTGATTTGGATAAACCTAGGTAGGACAAAATTTTAAATACCCAATTCACTCCCCTTTTGGGAATACACCAAAGTCAACAATTGGTATCAGAGACTCGTTGCACTAGACTTAAACATTTTTACAAAAAGATCGCAATGACTTAATTTGGTGTATCTCCATTCGGAGAGGGACAATCACCTTCCAGTCCTCCATTATTTTGTGGTGTTGATTACAATGCCTGAAAAATTAGAATGAGCACATTTATAAAATCAATGAACTGGAGGGCCTGGCAGGTGATTATTAAAGGAATTTGTATGCTTGTAAACGAAAATGATACTACTTTGATGCATGCAAATTCATATGCAATGGATATGTTATATCTTGCATTAGATTCTAATATTATTATATTTTTTTAAGTTTATGGCATGTACAAGTGCTAAGGATGTCTGGGATGAACTCGAAAGGAAATATGGAGAATCCCGAGAGAATGAGACCACCACTCAGGAAGTGGTAAATGAAACTGTAGCTGCACTAACAGAACATGAGATATATGATCCTATCTCAGCCTCTATAGATTATTCATTTGCTAAATTATGTGATACATTTTATGTTGAATCATCTACTAAAAATAATGATAATTTTGTTTTTAATGCATGTGATGATTCTTGTGAAGAATTTTGTGATATAACTTGTAATGAATCATCTACTAAATCTTGTGATATACTGGCTTATTTTAATGCATGCACTGATTCTAGTAAAAATTCTTGTATTAAATTTCGTGATGAATTTTGTGCTGAATTGATTGATGAAAGCATGTCCATATATAGAAAACTATAAAAGGCTTCATCTAAACTATATAAGCTTCTAGGTAGGATAGCTAAACATAAAATCTTCCTAAGAAATGAAAATAAAAGGGTGGTAAAACAATTAAAAGAATTGAAAGCTTTTCATACCACCTTAGAGAAGAAAAGCATGAAGAAAATATTGAAATAATCTGCTAGAAGGAAGAAATGGAAGATGATAAACCCTCATGTCTTAAAAAGAAATTTTTTTCTAAAAGGGTTCAAAATCACTTAATAAATCACATACAAACTTTTATGCCTCATCGACCAAACATAAGATTAGTAAGCATAGCCTTTCAGGAAAATTCAAAACTTGCTTACAACATAAAATAAAAGGGCACGACGGATTTAATTGTTTAGATGGAAGTGTCGGAGGCTTAAAAAAAGAAATGAAATGGACAATCATGAAAGCAAACTCCGTAGGATCTAAGGAAGATCAGATTCCAATTAAAATTATATGAATATTTTAATCTTCCCTTAGATCTTAGGTTTAGGGGTTGTGATGACTCTTAGGAAGTGGTTGGTACTTAAAATGAAAATTCTTAGTATATGTATTTACTATACACTATTGTCACACTAAGAATCATAAGATTAGCAAGCAAATTCAAAAATTGAATAAAATCTACTTCCAAAGGGACTAGGCACCTTTGTTAGGTAAATATTTTCAAATGCTTAACCCATGATTAAATATAATACTTTAAGTTAAGTCACTGTTGTCCATTGCCCAAAATTGAGTGTTGGGATTCCATCTTATATCATATATCACTATACCATAAACTCACTTTTGAATATAAAATCCTAAATCAAAATCAAGTCATCACTTTAGGCTTAAAGCACTATTGATCATAAATGATTAATATATATTAAGTGTGCTTTTCATAAGGCATCTTGCTAAGATCAAGATTGGAGGCAACCACTAAGGGATTCAAGTTTTATTGATTAAATCAAAATATTCCCTTTGAACTTAAAATATAAGAATCCTCTAATTTTGGTTTATCTCATCCATAGGAAATCTTTACTAAACCACGATCATATCAGGTATAGATTCATCCTTTCCTTGGTTTGTATCCTTGTTCCATATTGTGATAATATCTAAAGGATACTTTCCAATCACCAAAGAGCATTGTTCACAACATTCACATATCCTATATGCTCTTTGCCCAAGCCTGGACATGATTACCATCACAGAAATATTTTGAAAACTGTCATGTCTATCCTAAATACTCTTCTGTACCCATTAGTTATTTAAATTTTCAAAGAGTATTTATTTATCTTCATTTCACAAGCTCTCAAATCATTAGGTCATATCCTTTAGAGCTTTATATACTTAGAGATGAGTTGAATGGCTAATATGATCGCCTAGGTCTCAATCTAGATGAATGTATAAAATTCAAGTAGACCTATGCATGTGCAATTTTAATTCGAAATTCATTCTAGCTTGGGCCTCTCTCACGTATTAATATTCATAAGAAAAGAGGCAGACATAGGCTTAGCACACTTAAAGAAATATTCATTGTGATTTTTTGGTCCAATAAGCCTAAAGCATTCATACCAAGTCTAAATTCATTGAAAATCTTAATAAACTTGGCTAAAGAAAGTAGATAATTAAGAAAAGGGATAAAGTAAATAAGTGCATAACTTAGGGGGGGCATTTCTCTTCATGAATATATATACACTAAATGCTCTCATGATTTTTATCATTTATGTCCATATGCCTTCATATGAAAAGCATTGAATTCCTACTATTCATTATGCATTAAATGAGTATATCGTCTAATGGATGGTTTATCTTTTGTATCATTTGTTGATTATACTACTAGATTGCATGCCTATCTTGAAAGCGTCCTGCATGGCGGATGCAGTTGATTAGAATTGCATGCTGGTAGTGGATATAGGTTCTCATGTGCCTTGAACTGAAATATAAATTGCTTGATTGAACCTATTAGGTACAAGTTTTATGGGAAAATGTCTGATTTACAAATGGCATGCTGCCGAAATTTCGACAGGAATTTTCCTAAAATAAAACCTTGTGCTAAAGATGATTATGATAAAATTAATGTTAAAAAATTTTTGAAAGGATGAGTGAAACCTAATTGAATAATTAAACTTCATTCTTGCATAATCATCGAACATTTAGAGGAGCTCAGCTCCGTCCCTATAGGAAGTGCATAAATGACCTATATGCATCACTTTCATCAATTGAATTATAGAGGCTCTTATGAAATCCCTGAACATTATATCATGTGCTTAATGCTTTACGATATCATATGGAATGTTCTTGGTTCATGAACTACATTGCATGTCGTAATATCTATTTCTGATGCTTTTATTGCCTATAGGGAAGACCATACAAATCAGAACATAGTTGATAAATCATCAATATAGTTGGTTTAAAGGTTTTAAAATGAATTTATTATACTACTAAGCATATTAAAAATGGTCTTTAATTGGTATAAGCAACTTATTGCATTTAAGTTAGAATTCAAATTGATAGGAGGAGCATCTTAAATTAAAATGTCTATCATGCTATGCTCACCGACACCTTTTAGCTTAGATCTATTTTGAATCGAGTGTGGCATGTGCTTAACTGAAATGATATTATTGAAAATCTTTGTCTATATTGCAACGGTTGTTTGTACTTGCCATATGATCTTGTTTTTACCTTCGAATATATCTTTAAGTTTCATATAATTGTATTTTTCTCGTCATGAGATGTTTTATGTTTAAATATTCACCAGAAAAATTCTTCTTGCATGTGCTTTAAATTAAGGTTTCTTCTTTAGTAAGCAACCCCCAGCACCACTTTGCAAACATCAAAAGGGGGATGTATATTATTATTATATACATACATATTTATTTACATGTATTTTTGGCAAGATCAAATTTCAAAACTAAACTCTTTATCACTTGCTTTATTATTATATACTATATGTTTTAAATTACATAACTGGTTCGGTACTTCACATGAAAATGCATGCAAACTAGTTAGACTGCTTTTATGCTCAAACCTTCTATTTGGTATCATACGACGTGTGCTAATAATTCAAATCTTTCACAGGTTTTATGATATATTTCAATTGCAATGATTTGTGTATATTTCTGGTCTAATCATGTTTGTTATGTCATTTAAACCTTTTAACGACCAGTTATACAATTTGTGTGTTTCATCGCTATATTTCATGCTTTGTGAATTTGGTTATGTTTTGCAATGCATAATTCTCATATCTATTGCATGATAATGATTCTAATTATGTTTTATGTCTTGATCATACTGGAATTGTTTGAATTGAGTAGTTGTGGATAAACTGTTAGATCGTAAAACTCAAAACAGGTCATTTTAATACAGGTAGTTTTTGGAAAATGCCCTATTTTCAAATGGCATGCTGCTAAAATTTAAAAAAAAAAATTTCAAAACTTATCTTGTGTATTAATGCATCATATACACAACTATAGCTATTTATTTTATAGCCCTTTTTTCTGTTGCCAAAAGGGGGAGATAGAGATGAGAAGCAAAACTTGGGTAGTATTTAGTACTTCAATTTGCATTGATAAATTTTTTACATTGAATTGGCATTGATACATTTTTTACATTATGCACATTATCTGGGGGAGCCTTTCAAGGCTATACCCACTTTTTGCATGGTGTATTTTTCATCATCAAAAAAGGGGAGAATATTGACCTCATAGGTCACACTTGATTTTGATAATGACAAATACTCAAGTATTTAATGACTATCTAGTTCATGTGTAGGTTTATATTAGCATATACACTAATGGCACATGAAGTAAAGCATGATGACTCTGAAGATCATTTTTATTGTATTTTGTTATTATTAAATTGGGGCCTATAGTAGTAATTAGGAGAAAACGGTCTATAATATTTAATGCATATCATGCATGTAGGAACTATAAGCTCAAATGCCTTACAATGACTCTAGGTCCCTACACATCACTTGAAACTGAAAAAGATCTAAATTGACCTTAGGACTCCCCATACTTCATAAAAATATGTCCTATAGTCTTAACATTAATCATTATATGAATAGGGTTAATGTATAAAGGGATTAGAACCGAAATGCATTAAAAATGCATGTTTGGTCAACCAAACTGGAATGTATAAAAGCATTTGATCGACCAAACCAGTCAGAGGTCAATAGTTTGACCATAGCTCGGTTGACCGTACCTTGCCAAGTTCACACAACTTGGTCGATCAAACTCCCACACGGGTCAACGTTTGACTCCTCGGTCGACCACCCAGATTTATATTGGTAACACTCTAGTCAACCAAAGCCCCACATGGGAGAATCCAACCACCCGGTCGACCGAACTACTGAGTTCAAAATCACCTAGTCGACCAAATCGCGCGGAATTGGAAAAATCACCCTTGAGACTCTTAGTCCGGTCGACCGAACTCTTAGTTCATTTTTTGCATGGTCAACCAAACTCTATCACTCATTGAACCGAACCTTAAGTTTGGTCGACTAGTGCTCTCGGGTTGGTGAGAATTACAGACGTTAAAAACGCTGTTAAATTTTATTAACCTCACTTGAACTTTTTTAAAAATGACCAATATGTCCCCAACAACTATAATTATTCCCATTTCTATATATAGTCTTATATTTGAAAAATTAAGGGGTGATTAGCGTTTTAAATTAGCAAAAAATTCTCTGAAAATTTTATTGGCCAAAATCTTCCCTACTTCGATATTCTTCATGCTCAAAGTCATATACTCTTCCATTGATCATTCTATTGCAAAATCCTTTTGAGAAAGAGTATCTTGAGTTATTCCATACAGTTCCTGCGTGCTTATACTCTCACACTTGTGATTGCTTTATTGATTTTCTTGAGAGTTAAACCCAAAGGTTTTCCCCAGTGATTTAGTTCATAAATTCATTTTTGGGGGAATCTTCTTAAGCTTGTGAGTCTTTGCATTCTCATTGCAAGACTCAAAAGCTTGTTTTGTGTTGTGAAAAAAAATATTTTTAACAAGCTTTTTTTAAAAAAAAAATATATATCTCTTGTGCTTGAGCTTTTGAAAATCTTGTTTGAGATATTTGATTAAGCTATTGAAATCTTTGAAACTATATTTGTGGTTGAAATTATTATATGCATAGTGTTTCAAAGATAGATTGCCAACACATACACTTTCACACTTGGATTGTATATTGACATAATACTAAGAGTAGATACACATATCTGCATTGAGCTCATAGTTTATATTGTGTTTGAGGTGCATTGATTAGTACTTGTGCATATTTGTACATAATCTGCTTAGTTGAGAAGCATATTTGTTGTACGCAAATTTTATTGAGAAATCTATTGTATTCTGGGCATGGCCTGAGGGGGTGGTAATCCAGCTTAGGAGGATTGTGTAGGTTGAGGTCAGCTCTGTGTTAATTGACCTAGTTGTAAAGGTCGAGGTCAGCCCTATGCTAATTTGCCTTATTGTTTAGGTGCCGCCCCACCCGTTAAGTGAGCTTATAGTGGTAATTCTTGTGCTTATTAACCAAGGCGGGGACGTAGGCAATATTGGTTAAACATCGATAACATATCATGCGTATTCTTTATATTTCTGCAAATTTATTTTCTGCACTTTTGTTTTCAACACATGTATGTTATATGCTTGATTCATTATATGTAGTACATGTGTTGATTGGGTTTATAATTACATGGACTCTTTAGGTTCCGTAATATTCCTAATTTGGATAAACCTAGATATGACAAAACTTTAAATACCCAATTCACCCCCCTCTTGAGAATACACCAAAGCCAACATTGTTCACATGATTCATCTTTATGAGAGAGAAACAACACCCATATAAACCTAAAATCATTATCCACAACAACAAAGGCATACAATTTTCCACCTAGACTTTGAAATTGATTAGGACCAAATAAATCTAAGTGTAGCATATTAAGTGGTCTATTGGTATATACGAATTTCTTTTTCTTAAAACTTGATTTAGTTTGCTTACCCATTTGACATGCATCACAGATTTTATCTTTCACAAAATGCGTTTTTGGCAACCCTTTAACTAAGTCCCTTTTCACAAGTTTTGACAAAAGATCCATATTAGCATGTCCTAAACGTTTATGCCACAACAAACTAGCTTCATTTATTATAGAAAAACATGTGACTTGTTGAGAAGCTAAATTATCAAAACTAGTTGTATACACATTTTCATGGCGTTGAGTTGTAAAAAGTACTTTATTATCATATTTACTCTCAACAATGCATTTATCATTTTCAAAAGATACTTTATACCCTTTATCACACAATTGGCTAATGCTTAACAAATTATGTTTCAATCCATCAACCAATAATACATTATCTAATGAGGGAAGGTTCCTTACTAACCTTACCTACACCGATGATTCGACCCTTGGCATTGTCCCCGAATGTCACGTATCCTCCATCCTTGGGAGTGATGGATGTGAACTTGGCCTTGTCGCCGGCTATATGTTGTGAGCAACCACTATCCAAGTATCACTTTTCCTTAGATGAGGATGATCTCAAACACACCTGCAAGAAATCTAAATAACTAACGCTGGTCCCCAAAT
Organism: Malania oleifera; assembly: GCF_029873635.1. NCBI lineage: Eukaryota > Viridiplantae > Streptophyta > Magnoliopsida > Santalales > Ximeniaceae > Malania > Malania oleifera. Next base: position 58,625,887 of record NC_080422.1, on the reverse strand, counting down.
TCTATTGGGTCCACAGGGGTTAGTGCCTGGATTTCCTTTGACTCTCTACATCCTTTTAATTCTTACATGTCTATTTCGAAGTGGACAGTTAATATAAATATGACCAATTTGTTTACATTTAAAACATATCATCCAACATCGAGGATCTTTAGGTGGAATTTGGGATTTTGATTCTTAAGTAAAATGTGCCAAGTAAAGATTAGGTCATCACACATTTTCAATACCATAAAATTCAAGACCTTCTTTTCTAAAAGAGTTTCTTTGGGCCTCTAGAAGTTTTTCAAAATTGTGTTGGCCTTTAATAAATTTATAAACAATTTTGGAGCTATCCTCCAATTTTCTCTCAAGCTCGGCAATTTTCAAATCTTTTTCTTTAAGAATTGAGGCATGAGAATTCTTTGCAATTTCAAAAAGTTTAGACCAATTTTCACATTTCTTTTTCAAAACATCATTTTCCTTGGTCATTTTGTTTAGTGATTTAAATACATGAATATATTCATATTGCAATTCTTTAAATGTAGGCATTCTATTAGAATCACAATCATCATCAAAATAATATGAAGATAAGGAACAAGAAGACAATACCTCATCATCCCATGCCATTAGGCACAAGTTGGCAATCTTAGAGTCACTGCAATCTGAATCTAAATCTCTGATGTTTTGTCTATCCCATGAGGTACTTGCTTTCATGGCTTTCTTCTTTTTCCTAGACTCTTTTTTTAATAACGGGCAGTTAGATTTGATATGCCCAACCTTATTGCAATTGTAACACGTGGGATCATTCGATTTTTCTTTTCTTTTACTAGACTCTCCCTTCTCAGATACAGAATCTTTGAACTTTCTGTATGACTTACTCTTCTTTCTGAAGAACCTACTGAACTTCTTAGTAAGCATTGCCATATCATCTTCAGATTCAGGTTCACTACACTCACTAAAAGTATTAATTGTTGTTTTTAAGGCAGTCACTTTCTTCATTCTATTGTGCTCATTTAGTCTCTCATTAATAGCTAACTCATAGGTGATAAGTGAACCTATCAGTTCATCTAGTGACACAGCTTAAAGGTCTCTACCCTTAGATATGGTCGTAGCCTTTGCTTCCCAAATAGGAGGCAAACCCCTAAGGACTTTCCTAATCATCTCATATGTAGGATAGGTCTTACCTAATGCATGCAGCGAATTAATGATGTGTGTGAATCTAGTGTACATGCTCTATATGGACTCACCAGTGTTTATCCTAAATGTTTCATACTCACTAGTTAACATATCAATCATACTATCCTTCACATCTCTAGTACCCTCATAGGTGACCTCTAACTTATCTCATATTTCTTTAGCAGAAAAAAATGCCATAACTCTATTAAATTCATTAACATCAAGTCCATAGTAAAGATTATTCATGGCAGTAGCATTTAAACAAACAGCTTTCATATCCTCATCAGTATATTCATCTCCAGTCTTAGGAACTTTAGTTTCACCCCCAGTTTTTATGGGAACATAGTTTCCCTTAGAGACAACTTTGCACACCTTCCAGTCAATATTCTAAAGATAAATACACATCCTCTGTTTCCAGAAGGTGTAATTGACACCATTGAAAACCGAAGGATGTGTGGAAGAGGGTCCCTCAGGGAAAGGGGTTACAACGTTATGAGCCACCTAGATCTTTTGCAGACAAACGTTTAAGTCTAAGCAATTAGGCTTTAATACCAATTGTTAGCTTTACTATAATCCCAAGAGGGGGGTGAATTGGTATTTTAAAATTTCTTCCGTAGGTTACTTAACCAGCAGCAGTATTACACAACCCTAGATTCAATCTAGTGCAGATATAAAATAAATCAATATATTCAGCTGAAATTAAATAGCATAAGTAATTTAATTAAGCAAGCACAATAAAGCAGTAAAGAGAGATGACACCACATATGTTATCGAGGTTTGACAAACTGCCTACGTCCCCTCCTTGGCTCACAAGCACAAGGATTACACTAAAGTTCACTTAACAGGTAGAGTGACATCTAAATACAACCAGGTCAATTAGAACAGGGCTGACCTCAACCTTTACAACCAATTCTTTTGGGATGGATTAACACCCCCTCAGGCCACGCATGGAATACAACAAATTTTCAATACAAGATGCATACAAATATTATGCTTCTCAATCAAGCAGATTTGCACCAATAATAATCGAAGCACACCAATAATCTAAGAACAATAAGCTCAATGGTGCATGTGTGTAATCAACACTCAAAGTAATGACTATCTCAATTTATGCACAAGAGTGTATCAACAAGATAATCTTTGAAACTATGTATAGATAAAAATCTCAATCATAATTTAGGGTTTCAAAGATTTGTACCAAGAGTAATTGGAATATCTCAAAAATATTTTCTCAATATTAAAGCACAAAAAGATATTCAAATATGAGCTTGTAAAAAAATTTTTGCACACACAAAGAGATATTCAAATATGGTGGCTTTTGATCGTTGAACCAGGGTTATTTTGAACGTGAAGTTTAGGCGCCCAAATTGTTGGAAAAAGTCAGGTTTAATGTTCAGTTGATCGAGGACGGTAGAGTCCTTTTGGTTTGGTCACCCGAAGTCAGGTCAACTTGTTGACCATTCAACAGTTCAGTTGACCGAGGTGTTCTGAACACCAAGGTTGGGTCGCCTGAAACCCTATTATTTTAGCCCTTTAAGTCTTGCTTTAATTCAATTGATTCCTCTAATATTATATATGATTTTGGGGACAATCTTACATGTAAGTACAAGGACCTAGGGTCATTCTAAAGTCTTCGAACTTATTAGTTCCTACATGCATGATATGCATTCATTATTACAGACCTCTCCTATATTACTATTACAGACCCAAAATAAAGATGATATAAATTACAACAAATGAATCTTTTGGGTCTTTATTCTTCAAGTCTTCACATGCCATCAAATGATCTTGCTAATATGAACCTACACACAAACTTGATAAACATTAAATACTTGATTATTTGTCATAATCAAAACAGGGTATGACCTATAAGGTCAACAAATGAGTACTCAACCTATCTTCAAGTTGCAATCAATATGAAAATAAAGAAGATGAGTCTAATGCCCTCTTTCAAAAAAGATTTTGCAAACAAATATGAGAGAGTGTGAAATGAATGCTTGTATGTGATAGTATAACAAGAATAGCACAAAATATTTTGAGAGGATTTCTTAGCTAATCAAGGTGTTAATCAAGCTTTGGAATGGGCTATATATAGAATCCCAAAAAATTATGACCATTAGGGACACGATGGAAATTTTAAAAAAGTTTAAAGACAAAAATAATTGTGTTTAGCGTTGGAAATATCGGGCAACCCGAGAGGGTCGGTTGACTGGCCAAGGTGCCGGTCGGCTGACCTCAACAAAAATTTAGCCTTCCCGAGAGGGTCAATCGATCGAGCAATCCACCAATTGGCTAAGCTGAGTTTATTTTTCAAATTTTCTACGAGGTTCGGTCGGTTGGGTAAGGGGTCGGTTGGCTGAGCTAAAGGCGATTTTCAAACCTTTGTAGGTTCAGTCGGCTGAGCCAAAAGGTGATTTTCAAGCCTTACTAGGTTCGGTCAGTTGAGAAATTTTAGTTGAAAAAATGGCTGGTTGGCTGAGCTAGAGCAAGATTACAATTTTGCCCTAAGGCGTGGTCGATCGACTAAGCTAGTTTGAACTAGTAAAGGTCGGTTGACCGAGGTCTTTGAACACCTAAGTTATTGCCCTAAAAATAACTTTAACATTTTCAACCCTATGTGTATAAGTATGACTTTTTAGTTAGAGGGTTTTTCATGAAAAGTTTTAGGACTTAAGGTCATTCTATGGTCTTTGTTGAACTTTTAATCCCATCATGCATGAATTCATTATTACATACCAATACTCAAATGCATTACAATACAACATAAAATATCTTCATTCTTTTTGCTCTTTTAATTGCCATCATGTATTGAGCTTTGGGATCCTCATGGCTTTGATCGTATCTTAACTCTATGTGCCTTCTAATAGAAATTTATATTCAAATACTAGATGCACAAGTGAGATACTTTGGATTTGTCATAATCAAAACGGGATAGGACTCATAAAGTCAACATAGTTTCTGATGTGATTGGCTTAGTTAAACTTGGGTTGACTTGATTAAACCCGAGTCGACCAAGTTAAACTTGGGTTGACCTAGTTAAACCCAAGTTGACCTGGTTAAACTTAGGTTAACTTTCCTCCAATCTGCCTTTGAATTTGAGGTAGAATCAAGGTTTTTATTTTTATTTTAAATAATAAAATGCATTTTAAATTTCAAATAAAGTGGGTAAAAATAATTTAAAATTATTTTAAAATTTTTTTAAAAATAATATAAAATTTCAAGGAAAATTTTTGCAAGTTAAATAAAATAAAAAATGTATATATATATATATATATATATATATAACCTTTGCAAAATAGATGAAAATTTATGAAAAATAAAAAAGAAAACATGAAATTTAAGTAAAAATTCAAAAAGAAGCTATAGAAAAATTTGGGAAAATTTTTAGGGCTTTGAAATTTAAGAAAATACATACATATATATATATATATATATATAAATCATAAAAATAGAAAAAACAATAAAAATATTTAAAAATAATAAAAATTGCATAAAATTGCCAAAAAATTGAGAAAATATAGAATATTTTTTTAAAGCATTTCTTGATTGTACTTGACCATTTGGCAATTCATTTTGAGCTTTCACAGATTTCTATTGCATGATTGAATGTCTTTTCATGATGTTTGCCGCATATTTGTCTTTATTGTGCATTTGTGTATACTTGCGCTCTCCCCTTTGATAAGGCATGATCCATTTAGGGTATTGGAACCTTACTTGTTGCTTGGGGGCAGTTGATGTAGCAGAACCACTGAGTTTGCTCGATGATTCTATTATGATTTGTATGCACACTCTTTATTTGCTGCATTTGTTTCTTTTGCAAGTTAGTTAGTAGATTTCAACTAGTTTGTGTGATTTCTCTCCTTGTGACCATGATTTCTCATTTACTTGTTTCATTTAGTTTGATGTATGCTCCTTGCATGTTGTTCGCATGTTTGCATTCATCTTGCATATCCATTGTTACCTATCTCCCATTATTTGTTTTGCACAATATTCATCACACCTATCCATAATAAACTTTCCTTTGACCTTGGAGGATATGTTTTTTCATTCCTTTGATGATCCAAATGTGAGGAAGATTTCTATCTTATGCAAGATCTCCTAATATTTAAAGGCAGAATGAATAAGCTACTAAAATTGAGAAAATACAAGAAGGAATCAATATGGTGGTGAGGAAGGTTTTTTTTTTAGGCAAGGCCTCCTAATATCAAATAGACAAGTAATTGAATAAAAAAAAAAAGAACCAAAAATATTGATCAATTGAATTTTAATGCAGTTTTAGGCTAATTAGATATCATTCAATGAATAGGTGTCTAAGGGGTTCTAGTACATTCCCCTTACATAAATGTACTCTTGAACTCAACTCTGGTGATGCAAACCTTCACCATTAGTTTTATTGGACTTAGGTTTGACTTGAAGACCAACTAATAAGCAATAATTAAGTAATCTAACTACACCTAGGTAAAATATATGGCCAGTGGTGACTCCTTGGACTTTATTGATCCTATTTCTCACAATTACCATAGTCCTCAACAACATTACCCCATACTTTGATTTCATTCTTCTTTCATTTTTAGGATCAACATCCCTATCTGTGTCGAGCTCTTTTGGGACGTATCTATAGTTTGCACTATAATAGTGAAACAACCATGTCTGAATCATTTAGTAAGGTATATAATGGAAAATATTGACAAATTACCTTGAGGCCTAAATATGTTGGACACAATTAATTTCAAAAGGGTATAATTACACCATTATATATGTTAGGTCAAGTCATGAGAATCACAACATTTGAAATGCGTTTGAGACCCTTCTAAAAACATAAATAATGGGAACCCAACCTTTTTTTTTTTTAATTTCACTACCAGCTAATTAATTTAATGGGTAACAAAAAGTTACTAACATATGACTCACTGCACTGGAAATAAATATTTCAAGAATCGCTAGTGATAACTATTACAATGATAAAAGGACACGTCAATTCAGTTTTAATGAAGTTTATTGTTGTAATATACTTGTAATAAAGGGGTATGATGAAAACTTCACCCATATGAACACGAGAAGTAGTGTCACTTTTAACAAAAGTTTGGGGCTAATTTTTAAAAATTTTCATCAAAACCAGGAGCTAGTACAAGGCATACTAGTGTTAGAATTTTTAATGAACTTCTCATCGAAGCATGATAGAATTATGTGTGATATTTTTTCAATTTTGATGCAAATGAGTCTTAGTTTAATCTTAAGCCACTATAGATTTCATTAGGTAGGAGATTTAAATTGAAAGATACATACATATTTGTAAGCATGAACCAATAAGTATTTGACTTAAAATTTATATAAAATCTAACTAAGGGTTGTTTTAGTTTTTGATTGTAATATAAAGGAGAAGGAAAAAAAAAAAAAAACTTTTACAAACTTTTTTCTCATATCAAAAGTTTGAGAGAATTGAGAATAAGTTTATGAATAATTTTCCATCCTTCTAATTAACATTAGAGTTCAATGGGGAAAAATGGAGCAAAATAATTATAAATATATAGACACGTGCTTTTGTGATTAATTAAGACCTTATATTTGAATTTTTTTAATTTAATAATAAAATTTCAAAATAAGATAACTATTGGAAATAGATGTTATTTTAAAATATAGCACGAAATTATAATACAAAAGTAATGTCAATTTGAAGAGACATAAGGAGTGGTGTCTATTTCGAAGGGGTTTGATTCGTAACACATCTTATCAATAAATAAAAGATCTTAATATTTGGATTAATCATAAAAGCAACACCGAAATTTGTCTTTCCACCCTCTGTTATTTCTTTCATAGTCAAAACACTGTGTTTATAGAGATTAAAGTTCTGTAGATAAATCTTCATATTGTTACCTGTAGAGTGGTCTCCAAATTAATATTGCTAAGTTAATAAATACAAGACTTTACTCATTCTTCCATTTTGAAACCGTTTAATTCCCAAGCTTGCGTGTGCTTTCTTGGACGCCAAGTAAATCTGAACGCTTTGAAACGCCCATCAACCCTGTTACGGAGGGTGGCAGATCCCCTGCGTGCGCTACCACATATGTACGGTGCGCTTCAACATCTGACGACACAGATGCAAGGGCTGTGAGTATAATATATTCAATTCCTGCCACGTCCCTCGAGCCCAGGATTCCAGATTCCCCTCTAAATCATTAAAACCTCCCCTACGGCCTACGCCACCCCCGCCCTGTTCCATAGTGCGTTCCACTCTCCTCTCAGATGTTTGTATATTACAAGGAAAAAGAATGAAAATGAGTAGGCAGGGCCCCAATTTTCATGCAAAATGACGTCATTTGTAAACCACTATCAGGCCCACTCTCTGCTACCCAAAAACCACTCTCCCTCTGCCTTCTCTATAAAAACCATCTCCGCCCTTCTCTGCTTTCCCATTCCTTCATCCCCTCAATTTCAAAGCCCTCCGAAGCTTCACTTCTGATCAGTCCCCTAATCCATCCATCCATCCAACTATCCATCTGCCAAGTTAGTGTTAGAAGAATGAGAAGTGGGGTGACCTTCAACGCGACGGCTCCGACGTCTCCGGCGGTGCAGCACTCGGCATGGCACTCGCCGGTCCCGTACCTCTTCGGCGGCCTGGCGGCGATGCTGGGTCTGATAGCCTTCGCTCTGCTGATCCTCGCGTGCTCTTATTGGAAGCTCTCCGGCTACTTCGAAAGCGGCGCCGGCGGCAGCGGCGGCTCTTCCGAGAGGGACCCGGAGAGCGGCGACGGCGCCTTGAAACGTCCGCCGGTGTTTGAAGAGAAAATTCTGGTGATAATGGCTGGACAAGAGAAACCGACCTTCTTGGCAACGCCGGCGTCCAGCAGGGCTTCTTCTTTCAACAGCGAGAATGGTACTGCCGATCAGAAATCAGCGGGAGCAGATGGAGAAGAAGTTAAGAAGCAAGGGATTTGAATTTTGCTTTTTTTTTTTTTTTTTATTAATAATTAAATTCGAGAAATGTAAATTATCGGAGGTTAATGGAAGATTTTGGTGGTGTTCTGGTCAATTTTGTAATCAATTGTTTTTCCTCATTATTACGCATACAAGAGCTTGCCATAATTAATCAACTTGAAATTGAATAATAATAATAATAATAATAGATTGATAATTAAGTCCGGTTGCCCAACCCTGTGTGGATGGATTGGGGACCCTATGGGTATAAATAAATTATTACGAGTACAATACTACACAGCAAAGTTGCCACTGCTCATGAGGCTGCAATTTGGCTATTGCAAAAAAGTTTGTTTAATTTGTCCTAACATTAATTTTGTCAGGAGTGAATAAAATAATGGAATTGATTTTATCCATCTCAAATTCATCTTTTAGCTACCCAGCCTGTAAACTTAATTTTTATGCTCAAATAATAAATTTTAATACTATAAATATTCTTTCTTTTAAAAATATTTAAATTTATTCCTATTATTATTTTAAAATACTTATTTAATTATTTGTAATTATCTCAAAATACTCTTATAATTATATTAAATTTATCATTATAACTCTTTATAATTATACTAAAATATCCCTATAACTATTTACAATTATTCTAAAAAACTCTTATATTATTTAATTTTATTAATTTTAATTTTTGTAAAGAAAAAATTTAAAAATAGAAAGAAAGAACTTATTATGACTGGTCATAATAATAATAATAATATACTTATAATTAATTTTTGACACGAGTGCATGGGTGAGTCCGGTTCGGTAAACCTTTGCGGTTAATTAGGGAGGAGTTGAGTGGGATGAAAAGCAAGGGAACAACAATGCAGGGGTACGTCCGGCTCAGGGGACCGGGATCGGTTAATTTGGGGAGTCGGGTCCGGGGTGAGATGAAAAGAGCAAACGAGGACACGCGTACGGGTCTGGAAAAAGGAGAGCGTCAAATACGCGGCGAGGGGAAGCTGCAGCCTGCATTTGCTTCACGCCCATAAATGACTACATTTATTTTTTATTTTTTCTGAGGTGAACTGCTTTGACTTTGATATGTACCATAAAATTAATTAATTTATTATTATTACTTTTTTAACTCCCAGGGTGTTGTTCAGGTGTAGTGCGAGCTGCGAGAGTGTCTCTCACGAGATCAGGTGTTCAAACCCTCCCGAATTCATTTCCGCCCCTGAATTCCTGAAATTTACCTTCATTTGGAGTTGTGGGGTCGGCTTCAAGGGGCGCGGAATTAGTCACGTTGACCGTAAAACGGACACGTGGAAACCCGGTGCGTAAGTTAAAAAAAAAAAAAAATTAAGAGTTTTTTCTAAATTTAGTTTTAATTTATTTAAAAATATTTAAGAAAAGTTCGAATATAATTTTGTTTTTCCATTTGATGTACCTTAAAATATTGCTGAACCATCCAATATTTTTTAAATAAAAAACATTGGATGATCAAACATTTTTTTAAAACAAAAATGTTGAATGATTTAGTGTTTTTTATATAAAAGATGCTATTTGGACCAACGATTTTTGCATGGCCTATGCAACATTCAATGATTGAATTTTTTTTATTTTTATTTTTATTTTGTATTAGGGTTTATTTGGAGATTTGAACAATTTTCAATGATTTTTTTATATATATATTAGACATCAAAATATTCGGAATATTTAAACTGATTAACTTTAATTTTAACTCTGAAATCTTTCAATTACAATGTGTGTTCTAAAACTTGAAAAAGGAGAACCATTTTGTTAATTCCATTATATTTTTTACAAACCGAATGTGCAATTTTAGTTTACACTGATGAGGTTCAATAAATATTGTCATGAACTAATATAGGATATAATCTAGTGAACAAACTTTGCACAAAATCATTTTTCCATTTCAAACTACCAAAATATGGAAGAAAATAATGATAGAGAAAAGTCCACAAATATTAATTTAAAAAAAATTCAAACTGCATACACAAAATGAAAAAAAAAAAATGTAACAGCCTAACAATCTTAAATCAATAAAAATAAACTAGTTGTTGCAATGCTAGAAAATGATTCATGTAACTGACCCCAAATACCACGTAATAAGATTTAAAACATGATTGTTTTTTATTATTATTGTTGGTGGTGGTGGTGGTGGTGGTGATGTCTTAGACAAAGAGTCAAGCTTCCAAACTATTTACTTATAAGTAATCTTCAAAAATGAAAAGTTAATACTAGTTACAATTTTTTTGTCATTTCAATCAAGAGTTAAGCAGCCAAGTGTCAACAAGAATTACCAATTTCGAAGTGTTCAATTAGTTATGATGGAAAGAGTTCATTTGAAAAATTGAATGCAATCATATGCTCTTTGGTTTGTTGAGTTCATCGAAGAAGTAAGAAGATGCCTTATGTAATAACCTAAGGAAATTATTCAGGACCTCGTCGACGAACACAGGGGATTCATCGACGAGGGTACATGAGGATCGTCGACGAGGACACGTTTCGTCAACGAGAAGATACTAAGAAACTGTTTTTCCAAGTTCTGAATTTCGTCGACAAGGAAATAGCATTTGTTGACGAACCTCTTTATTGACCTTGTCGACGAAATGACGTGACTCGTCGACGAAGGCCATAGTATAAATAGTCTTTAACTCCAATTTTTACGCAAAAATTTCAACAAGAATTTCCTTTCTCTCTCCTCCACGATTCTTCCCACTTCTCTCTTCGATTTTGGCCCCGTTAGTCATCGGATCGACGATCTGAGGCCACTACGATGCTCTTGAGAAAGTTCTATCCAAGTCTGTCGGAGCGGATCGTTGGTGGGACGAAATTGAATTTTATCCCAAATTCAGGGTAAGATTTTTATGCAATATTTGGCTTTCCATCAGTTATAGAAAATGTAGTAGTCGAAAAAATAGTGATATTTTGTTTTGACAAATGTTGTTTTCAGGGTGTTGAGTGGAATCCTGCGGGTGTAGGACCCGTCACAGTAGAGGATTTTAGCAAGAATCAGGTAAGAGAAATATGATATGTTAGACAATTCTATTATGATTCAGTACAAATCATATGTTTTTAGTAAATTTTTATTTAGACCATATATACAGTTTTCAGAGCATGATAATATTGATATTTAGTTGTGTGACATGAGTTTAATATTAGATCAGCACATGGTTTATATAATTTTCAGAATACCATGATTTACAGTATGCGTACAAAAATTTTTATTTTATAGTATTTTCAGAATACTATGATATACAAACCACAAAACTATAACATTCAGTTACTACAATTAATCAGATATTTTAGTTATTCATCTATGCAAATATCTTAGATATTCAGTTATTACAGTTTATTCAGATCAGTTTATATAATGTTATGATTATTTCAGTTGTTACAAATCATGGTAAAAGCAGTATTTTAGAAATATCAGTTATATATATATATATATATATATATATATATATAGTATCAGACCCTGATGGACCATATTCAGCCAGCAGAGCACGATACTATAACTATATTCAGTTTAGAGTGCAACCACTACTCAGATAGTATGTGGTATTCAGAAATCGATTTTGCCTATGTTATATACAGGCTCCCCATCAGATATGGGTTGAGGGGGCCGATCTGACTGTCGGAGTTCAGTTGACTTACCCTAGTCGGCCAGCCAGGTTAGGTCTCGCCTTCGGGCCACACAACCCTGTCATGAGGGGTTAAATCATGGCTTTCAGTTATCCATCCAGGGAATCTTTTCAGTTATTATATATGTGTATGATCATATTTTCAAAAAATAGTCATACATATAGATATTAGCAATATTATGAATATATATATACAAGAAAATCAGTTTATGTTAAGCAACATAGGTATGGTTTATATTGCAACAGGTTTACAGGTTTGACTCAGCTTTGTTATTTATGTTATTTTTTAAGTCAAATTTTACAAGCATGTAGCTCACTTGTCACACACTATCAATAGCATATTTCGTCTTACTGAGCGTCGTCTCATCCCAATAAATTGACATTTTTCAAGTGATCCAGTTAGGCAAGCAGATCAGGATCGCAGGTAGAGGGGCTACAGTGCTGCCCTGTCAGTAGGGTGAGTCTTTTGGGGAGGAGAGTATTTTTGTGTATCCTTTGTCCAGCTATATGTGTATATTTTGAGAATATTCTGGCACTCTAGTATTGCATATATATATATATATATATATATATATATATATATATATAATATATATGATTATGGATGTATGTGAATTCAGCTTCTCGCTGCTTAGGTTGTCAGCTAGATTTGAATTAGCAGGTATTAGAGCAGAGTAAATTTGAAAATACATGAATATTAAATATTAAGAAAAAAAAATTTAGTAGGTCGTTATAGTTTGGTTTCAGAGCCTAGGTTGCTAGGTTCTGTAGACTTTAGAGTGCAACGGAAGCAGTACCATAGTATAGGAGAGGATTTGAGGTTTTGTTGGCCTAGTTAAACTTACAAACTCTTGGTTTTGATGATAATAAAGTAAAGTTATTTAATGAATTTTCAAGTGATATGATTATAGGCAAAGATGAATTGTTCAAATCTCACCTAAAATCTTACAAGGATTACGGAACAAGGAAAGTCACATGTGAATACCAAAGATCCACAATGAAAGCTCATAGAAGTTTGGAAGATTGAAGAACAACATTGAAAGGACTCGAAGCAAATGTCAAATAAGCTTAGGATAAAGTTTTTGTAAGTACTTTTAAGTGTATTCAAATATGAATTTTTCATTTCGAAGCTCATTTGGCAAAAGAGACTTAGAGACCTTAGTATAAAACTTGGAACAAGTTTTTCAAAGTTAAACAAGTTCATTTTCCAAGATTAATTGAGCAAAGAAGTGAGAACTCAAAAATATGTTGGAATGAGGAAAATCCAGTTGACAGATGACTGTCTGTCTATGGACAAACGACTAGAAAAATTAAACTATTTTAACTGAAGACAGAAGTCTGACAGACGACTGTCAAGGTTTTAACAGACGACTACCAGTGAAAATTGAGACGCCTGTGAGTGTTCTGCTAGACGACTGTCAACCTTCTATGTATATTGAAAAATTGATTTGTTCATGGACAAATGACTGTCACCATATGGATAGACGACTGCCACCCTACTGAGTTGTATTATAACTACATTATTCTGGGGACAGACGACTGTCAATCAAGGGACAAACGACTGCCACCTCTCTGCCTATGAATTTTATAGTTATAATATGTGGACAGACGACTGCCAGGACTTCACAGTCGTCTGGCTCGCGGCAGCTTTCAAATTTCCAATGGATATATTTTTTGAAATTCAAATTATTTGAAGCTTAAATAATTTTAAAACTTGGAAACAACTCTAAGTACACTTAGGGAACAAGTAAGGAGTTTTCCTACCTCTATAAATACCCTCAAGGATCATTGTTTTAAACACCAAGAAATCAATTCAGCTTTCATTCTCTCTCAAAACCTACTGAAATTCTGAAAGTGATCTATTGCTCTGATCACTCACGAAATTCTTTGAAAGCCTTGTTGAGTTTCTCACTGAGTTTGTGCATCAAGTTGTTGATTATTTCATCCATTGAAAGATACCTACGGTGATAAGTTTCTAAGAGCTTCATTCTGAAATTCATGTTCCGAATTTACTAAAGTACATAGTGTTTCAATTTGTACTAATCAGCTCTTTAAGGAGCAAGTTCTTGTACGCCTTATTGTATATCTTTGTAATAGGTTAATTGACGATTCAAGTGTTGAATCGTTTGACCAAACAAGGGGATATTGTTTGGAGAAGGCAGGCTCTAGGCTTACCCAAGGAGTGTTTGTAACTGGTATTGTTCCACCAGATAAAGGAATGGTAGTAGTGAATCCTTTGGTGGTTTTGCCAAGGGTGAGGACGTAGGCTGTGTTGAAGCTGAACCCCGTAAAAACCTTGTGTTCGTCTTTCTCTAATCTACTCTTTATTTTTTAGAAAAAGATATAATCTGTGTGGTTGCTTTAAAATTCAACTCTAAATGTTTGGTTGTTAAATAGACCGAAAGGTAATTTGTTTTGGATTAATCAACATTGATTGCGAAAATAGAAAGGGACTACGTTGATTGATCATCATTAACTTATTAATCTGAAAATTTATTTAAAAGCTGAACATTAGGAAAAAGAATAATTGTGATACGGGGCTTATAACAAGTTCAACAAATTTTCACATTTATACAGGGCTATTGTTGCAAAATTGAGTGATTGATGTTATTGTGTTGTTGTGATTGTGTTTAAGTTTTGATTGTTGTTACAACTCAAAAGAACTAAGACTAAGGGGAATAAAATTTTTAAAACCCAATTCACCCCCCCTCTTGGGAAGCTATTCCAATTTCAATTCGTATTAGAGCCTAGTTATAGTAATTCTTAACAAGAAACTATAAAAAAAAGATCAAATGGCAAATATAGGAGTAGCACCCTTCAGTGAAGGCCAATCCTCAACCCGTCCACCAATCTTTTGTGGACATAATTATATGTTTTGGAAAAAGAGAATGCAAATCTATCTCCAATACATGGATTGGAAAGCATGAGAAGTAGTTATGGATTGAGACCTTATTCCCACTAAAATAGTATATGGAAAACAAATTCCAAAAGAGAAAAAGGATATGACCTATTCGGATTATAAAATGCTTCAAATCAATTCAAGAGCAATAAATGCTTTATACTGTGCCTTAGATGCTAACGAATTTAATAGGGTCATGACATGCAAGACGGCTAAAGAAATATGGGACAAATTAGAAGTGACATATGAAGGAACTATAGATGTTAGGGAAAATAGGATAGATATGTTGACAAACGAATATGAAGCATTCAAAATGAATTCAGATGAAACAATATCAAGCATGTACACCAGATTTACCCACATAATCAATTCCTTAAGTGTCTTAGGAAAAACTTATATTACCTATGAAATGATTAGAAAATTTCTAAGAGGTCTTCCCTCTATATGGGAACCAAAGGCTACAACTATCACAGAAGGTAGAAACCTTAAGAACACCTCTCTAGATGAATTCATCGGTTCACTACTCCCATATGAGATGGCTCTAAAGGAAAGGAATCCTGAACCCAAACATAAAGTATCCATTGCATTAAAAGCCTCTAGTAATAGCTTGAGCGAAGAGGAAAGTGAATCAAGCGACATAGATCAAGATGAATTAGCATTCATCACTGAGAGACTAGGCAAGTTCTATAGGAAAAATAAGAGGTTTCCTAGAAAATTTAACAAAAAGAAATCTGAAAAAGGAGAGATAAGTAGAAAAGAAAATAAAGATAAGAATGAACCTCCTATATGCCATCACTGCAAGAAACCAAGGCATATTAAGCCGGACTGCCCGTTGCTCAAGAAAGATAAGAAGAAAAAGAAGGAAGCTATGAAGGCCACGTGGAATGATTCAAGCTCTAGCGAGACGGAAAATGAATCAAGTGGACAATAGATGGCAAATATATGCTTCATGACTAATGACGAAGAGGTAAACTCCTACTATTCCTCTACAGAATCTTACAATGAGTCATGTGATGAGTCGTGTGACAGCATGCCTTCCTATAAGGAATTGCAGGCTGAATTGTTTTCTTTACATAAGAGATTCATAAAACTTTCTAAGAGAAATATAACTCTGAAAGATCAAAATAAAGAATTAATGAAGCAACTTGAATCCTTCAAAACTATTGAAGAGGTAAAAGACTCTTGTATTAAAAAGTTAGAAGAGGAAGTAAATGAAATAACTTAAGAGTTAGGCAAAACTCATGTAGATGATTTGAATAAAAAGAATTTAGAGATAAATGAACTTAAGAAATCAGTAGAGGATAAGGAGAAAATTATATATAACTTCACCAAAGGAAAATAAAATTTTGAAAAAATGATTGGACAGCAAAGACTACATGGAAATAAAGAAGGGATAGGTTATAATGGAAAAACAAACAAAAGGAGTAAAAAATTATACATGGAATACTTTGTCAAGGAAGCCAAGCACTATGCTAGTACTTCTTCAAACAACAAACATGAACACACCACTTGCTACATGTGCAAGGCTAAAGGTCATGTAATGTTCAACTGCCCTCTAAAAAGAAAGTATGTTAAAGTTCAAGGAGAATGGAAAGTCAATAACAGAACTAAAAACAACACAAAGAAAGTCAAAAGAATTTGGGTTCCAAAGACTAACACAATGAATCCCTCATTGTAGGTATGCTTTAGGACTTCACCTTCAATGGATAAATGGTACTTGGACAGCGGATGTTCAAGGCACATGACCGGTGATAGGACTAAGTTCACTACATTGAAACAAAAGGACGTCACCTTCGGCGACAATGCCAAAGGTAAAATTATTGGCATCGGGAAAATAGGTAACGAACCTTCTCTTACCATTGATAATGTGTTATTGGTAGAAAGATTAAAGCACAACCTTTTAAGCATAAGCCAATTAAGCGATAAAGGGTTCAAAATAACTTTTAAGAAAGAAAAATGTGTTATCCAAAATCCTAAGAACAATGAAACCTTGTTTATAGCACATAGGATAAATAATGTTTATTGTATAAACCTTGAGAAACTAGTAAATCAAAACGTAACTTGTTTGGCAGCAATGAATGAAATAAGTTGGCTATAACATAGGAAATTAGGACATGCTAGCATGGACCTTTTATCCAAATTATCAAAGAAAAGTCTTGTAAAAGGATTATAAGATACTAAATTCATAAAAGACAAGATGTGTGATGCATGCAAAAAGAGAAAGCAAGTTAAAACAAGTTTCAAAAAGAAAAAAAAAATATATCTACTAAAAGACCCCTAGAACTACTGCACCTAGACTTATTTGGTCCAACGAGAACCTTAAGCCTATGAGGTAAACAATATGCTTTGGTAATAGTGGATGATTATTCAAGATTCACTTGGATATTATTTTTAGAAAACAAAGATGAAGCCTATGACATGATAATCACTTTATGTAAGAAATTACAAAATGAAAAGGGCTATAATATAACAAACTTTAGAAGTGATCAAGGTAGGGAGTTTAAAAACAAAAATGTTGAAAAATTTTGTAATAAACATGGAATAAGCCATAATTTTTCAGCACCTAGGACTCCACAACAAAATGGAGTTGTAGAAAGAAAAAATAGAATCTTATGAGAAATGGCAAGAACTATGTTAAACAAAAATAGTCTATCTAAATACTTTTGGGTAGAAGCTGTGAATACAGCTTGTTACATTATAAATAGAGTATCCATAAGATCTAATATAGACAAAACACCATATGAATTATGGAAAGGAAGAAAACCCAATATTTCCTACTTTCATGTATTTGGATGCAAATGCTTTATCCTTAATGCTAAAGATGATCTAGGAAAGTTCGATTCGATGCAAAATTTGATGAAAGAACTTTCTTAGGTTACTCAACAAATAGTAAAACTTATAGGATTTGCAATAAAAAGAACTCTTACAATTATTGAATCAATACACATAACGTTTAATGAATCAAATGATCATGACAACAAAATTAAGATTGATGAAAAAGAAGATAATTCACAAAAAGAAAAAGATATTGAAATAAAAGAAGAATATAATAATGAAGCTTCAAAAGAAAACACCATTGAAAATTTAGAACTACCAAAA
Organism: Malania oleifera; assembly: GCF_029873635.1. NCBI lineage: Eukaryota > Viridiplantae > Streptophyta > Magnoliopsida > Santalales > Ximeniaceae > Malania > Malania oleifera. The sequence continues at coordinate 58,608,166 of NC_080422.1, read as the reverse complement.
AAATGGAGATATGCTAAAAGTTACCCAAAAGACCAAATTCTTGGAGAACCATCAAAAGGAATAACCACTAGAGACTCATTAAAAAATATTTTTAACCATTATGCTTTCTTGTCTCAAGATGAACCCAAGAATATAGAAGAAGCCTTAAAATATGATTCTTGGATTATAGCTATGCAGGATGAACTAAATCAATTTGAAAGAAGTCAAGTATGGGAACTTATATCGAAACCCAAAGATGTCAATCATAGGAAGAAAATGGGTGTTTAGAAATAAAAAGGATGAAACTAGGGTAGTTCTAAGAAATAAATTTAGGCTAGTAGCACAAGGTTATAATCAAGAAGAAGGCATCAATTATGAAATTACCTTTGGTCTTGTAGCAAGGATGGAAGCAATAAGAATGCTTCCTGCCTATGTAGCAAATAAAGACTTTAAATTATATACCAATTGGATGTAAAAGGTGCATTCCTAAATGGTTATATAAATGAAGAAGTTTACATTAAACAACCTCCAGGTTTTGAAGACTCTAAAAACCCAAATCACATATTCAAGCTAACTAAAGCCTTATATGGATTGAAACAAGATCCTAGAGCTTGGTACGATAGACTAAGAAAATTCCTACTCCAAAACAAATTTTCAAGAGGAAAGATAGATAGCACTTTATTTATAAAAACCAAAGAAAATAATATGCTTATAGTATAAATTTATGTTGATGATATTATATTTGGAGCAACTCATGAAGACTTGTATAATGAATTTGCTACAACTATGCAAAGAGAGTTTGAAATGAGCATGATGAGAGAGTTAAATTACTTTATAGGATTACAAATCAAACAAGCTAAAAATGGAACTTTCATAAATCAAACTAATTATATTAAAGACATGATAAAGAAGTTTGATATGGAAGAAAGTAAACCAATAAGAACTCCCATAAGCTCCTCAACTAGTGTTGACAAGGATGAAAAAGGGAAACAAGTAGAAACCAAGAATTACCGAGGCATTATAGGAAGCTTACTTTACTTAACAAAAAGTAGACCAGATATCATGTTTAGTGTGCGTATGTGCACTAGGTTATAATCAGCTCCAAAGGAATCACATCAAATAGTAGTGAAACGAATCCTTAGATATTTGTTAGGCCCACCAGATTTAGGATTATGGTATCCAAAAGGAGTTGATTTCGAAATGATAAGTTATTTAGATGCAGATTATGCAGGATGCAAAATAGATAGAAAAAACACTAGTGGGACTTGTCACTTCCTAGGAAACTCACTAGTTTCTTGGTTTTCAAAGAAATAAAATTCCATAGCATTATCTACAGCTGAAGCATAATACATAGCAGTTGGGAGCTATTGTGCTCAAACTTTATGCATGAAACAAAAACTAAGGGACTTCAAAATTCAATACCAAAAAATCCCCATAAAGTGTGATAATACAAGCGCAATAAATATTTCAAAGAATCCATTATCACATTCAAAAACTAAACATATTGATATACGCCATCATTTCTTAAGAGATAATGTAGACAAGAAAGAAATAGTACTTGAATTTGTTAATACTTATGATCAATTAGGTGATATATTTACTAAACCATTAGCTGAGGATCAATTTGTATTTATCCAACAGGAATTAGACATGTTACATATAAGATAAGTTAACTAAAAGAGAAGGAGAACAGTTGTTCAGGACAGATGACTGCCAGATATCTGGCAGGCGACTGGCAGGCTACTGTCTGTGTAAAAAATAGTGGACAGACGACTGTCAACTTAGTTATAGACAACTTTCTCACAGCGGGTTGTGTTCATTTCACATAAAAACACTATTTTTAAAACCCCCCCAGACATCTGTCCATTCATCTCCTCTTCTCTAAATCAACTATTCTTCATTCTCTTCAAAGTTCCTTCTCTCCTAAACGCCTCCCAACGTCCATTCATCATAACCCTAATCCATTCACACCTAGGGTTTCCTAAATATAGGTTTCATCAAGATGGTTCATACCAAAATAGTGGGGATAAAGGACAAAACATCCTCGTCTTCTTTAAAGCTTACAAGCAACGATGACATAGAAAAATGGCTGGTTTCATCACATGCGAAAGCATTGTATCAAAATCACATCTCAACAATTGATCCAATGTTCTGTAAGGTATTAGATGTCACTTTATTTGAAGAAAACTTTCCTGAAATTCTTGAAATGTTAAAAAATATAGGATGGGATAAGTTCATTCTTCACCAAGTTAAGGGGTATTACCCAAATCAAATTAAGATTTTTTATTCAAACTTGGTAAAGAAAGAAGTTGGAATTGCTATTGAAATTTATGGCCAGAAGATAACTCTTACCCCACACTCTTTACGGAAAATTCTTCACATCAAGCATGGAAATTTTGAGTGTACTCCAGTTGAAAAACAATGGACTATGGAGCAAGGTTTTTCACCACAAGAATTTTTGCCTCTTATGATGAACGATGCACCCATTTATTTTGGACATCCTCCACCATATAAACAGCTCAATCTCTAAGCACAAATCCTGCACAAGATCATTGCGTATAACATAATTCCGAGGTCTGGATTCTTTGATCATGTGTCGTTCTTCGATTGTTTCATAATGTGGTTCTTATTAAAAGGGAAGAAATTAGACTTAGCTAGCATCATACTTAAATGGATGGTTATGAAGCTCGAATCTCCTAGAATTAGGCTTCCGTATGGCGGCATTCTTTCCTTGATCTTCGCTCATTTTCAAGTCCTCTCTCCATCTTCAAAAATAGTGAAGTAGACCCATTACCATGTCTTCTCCACTGCGACATTGAAAAGAATGGGTGACAAAAAGTATACCAAAGGATGGATGTTTAGGGGCAATAGACCGGCAAGACCTGCACAAGAAGAAAGGAATCTAGCTCCTGAAGAAGTTGATATGCCACCTTGGTTTGTTCCACTTTATCAAAATTATACCAGTTTCAGTTCTGAAATGTGGGAAAATTTTTCTTCTCTTCAGAATAAGATTTCAAACATTGATGACAAATACACTTTGCTAGATAATCGCATTGCCAAAATAGAACACCATGTCACACAAAATCAAGAGAGCAATGAAAATGATGATGAAGAAGAAGCTGCAAGTGAAGAAGGAGAAGATGCAGGAGAAGCTGAAGAAGAAAGGAAGATGCAAGAGATAATGAAGAAGAAACTGAAGAAGAAGAAGAAGATGAAGAAGAAGGCTCACAACAATCCAAAGGCAAAGGAATTACTGCGGATAGTGACACTAATTTTGAGACATAGCCTTTTGATTTTGTTTTTGTATGCTCCACATACTTAGTTTCTGGTTGTATTTTTCCTTTTTATTGATGTCAAAAGGGGGAGTATGGTGTGTGAGCGAAGCAAAGTCTATGAACTTATGTATTTTCTTATGTATGTGCTTATGTATTTCATGTTCTGAAATATTTGGTATTTGTATTTCCAGTCTGATGTACTACAAGCTCTATGAAGGGAAATATATAGCCTTAATCCTGGAACTTACTTTCAAATCTTCTGAACTTATGTCTTAATGTGTCTTAATGAGATTATTTTTAAACTTATGCTTATTAACAAAGGGAGCATTAAGTTTAATTTTTATATCTTTGCACGTTCTTTGTCATCATCAAAAAGGGGGAGATTGTTGGCTTAATTAGGCTTACAAACTCTTGGTTTTGATGATAACAAAGTAAAGTTATTTAATGAATTTTCAAGTGGTATGATTACAAGCAAAGATGATTTGTTCAAATCTCACCTAAAAGCTTACAAGGATTACGGAACAAGGAAAGTCATATGTGAATACCAAAGATCCACAATGAAAGCTCATAGAAGTTTGAAAGATTGAAGAACAATGTTGAAAGGACTCGAAGCAAATGTCAAATAAGCTTGGAATAAAGTTTTTGTAAGTACTTCTAAGTGTATTCAAATATGAATTTTTCATTTTGAAGCTCAGTAGTCAAAAAAGACTTAGAGACCTTAGTATAAAACTTGGAACAACTTTTTCAAAGTTAAACAAGTTCATTTTCCAAGATTAATTGAGCAAAGAAGAGAGAACTCAAAAATATGTTGGAATGAGAAAAATCTAGTTGACAGACAACTGTCTGTCTATGGACAGACGACTGGAAAAATTAAAGTATTTTAACTGAAGACAGAAGCTTGACAGACGACTGTCAAGGTTTTGATACACGACTGCTAGTAAAAATGTAGACGTTTGTGAGTGTTCTGCTAGACGACTGTCAACATTCTATGTATATTGAAAAATTGATTTGTTTATGGACAGACAACTATCACCATATGGACAGATGACTGCCACCCTACTGAGTTGTATTAAAACTACATTATTCTGGTGATGGGCGACTTCCAATCAAGGGACAGACGACTGCCACCTCTCTGCCTATGAATTTTATAGTTATAATATATGGACAGATGACTGTCAGGACTTCACAGTCGTCTGGCTCGCGGCAGTTTTCAAATTTCCAACGGATATATTTTTTGAAATTCAAATTATAAGAAGCTTAAATAATTTTAAAACTTGGAAACAACTCTAAGTACACTTGGGGAACAAGCAATAAATACCCTCAAGGATCATTATTTTAAACACCAAGAAATCAATTCAGCTCTCATTCTCTCTTGAAACCTACTGAAATTATGAAAGTGTGCTATTGCTCTCATCACTCATGAAATTCTCTGAAAGCCTTGTTGAGTTTCTCATTGAGTTTGTGCATCAAGTTATTGATTCTTTCATCCATTGAAAGATACCTATGGTGATAAGTTTCTAAGAGCTTCATTATGAAATTCATGTTCAAAATTTACTGAAGTACATAGTGTTTCAATTTGTACTAATCAGCTCTTTGAGGAGCAAGTTCTTATATGCCTTGTTTTATATCTTTGTAACAGATTAATTGATAGTTCGAGTGCTGAATCGTTGGACCAAACAAGTGGATATTGTTTGGAGAAGGTTGGCTCTAGCCTTACCCAAGGAGTGTTTGTAACTGGTATTGTTCCATCTGGTAAAGGAATGGTAATAGTGAATCCTTTGGTGGTTTTTCCAAGGGCGAGGACGCAGGCTATGTTGAAGCCAAACCTCATAAAAACCCTGTGTTCTTCTTTCTCTAATCTACTCTTTATTTTTCAGCAAAAGATATTATCTCTGTGGTTGCTTTAAAATTCAATTCTGAATGTTTGGTTGTTAAATAGACCAGAAGGTAATTTGTTTTGGATTGATCAGCATTGACTGCGGAAACCGAAAGGGACTACGTTGGTTGATCATCCTTGACTTATTAATATGAAAGTTCATTTAAAAGTTGAACATTAGGAAGAAGAATAATTGTGATATAGGGCTTATAACAAGTTCAAAAAATTTTCACATTTAAATAGGGCTATTGTTACGAAGATTGGGTGATTGATCTTATTGTGTTGATTGTGTTTGTGTTTAAGTTTTGATTGTTGTTACAACTCAAAAGAACTAAGACTAAGGGGAATAAAATTTTTAAAACCCAATTCACCCCCCTCTTGGATAGCTATTCCAATTTCAAGTTTGTTTTGTAAATTGGGTACAAGATTTCTGTGGTAGTTTCTGTGTTTTTCCTGGAATGACGATTTCAGGAAAACCATAGTAAACTATCATCAGGTCATGTGTCTAGGTTGTAGAGCTCGATTTTGAATTAAGATCAGGGAAAGTAGTTAACTATGAATATGGGGTTCAAGTTGAATGAAATGGATTAGGTTTGCATAGAAGATAAGGTTCTTAAAGTGTGTTCCTTGTTTTTCAGGATGGATCTAGGAAGCAGTGGCACGAATGTTGGGGAAGATAGGCCAGGACCTTCCAGAATAGGAGGTGGAGATACTAAGGCCATACTGCTCAGTGTCACCCAATAGGTGATGGCTGCGATGGCCAAAAGCTTAGGGGAGCGTAGCTGCACGATCGAGCAATTTACGCGGATGAAGCCTCCATCTTTTGCTGGAGATGACGACTTGATTATAGTTGAAAATTGGGTCCAGGACATTGAAGAGATGTTGGTTGTGCTTCCATGTACGGATGAACAGAAGGTGGTATTTGTAGCATTTAAACTGATAGGGGAAGCAAAGAGTTGGTGGAGGTCAACGCGACCGATTGAGGAGCAGAGGCTAGTTATAGTGCCGGTGACATGGGATTGATTTAAGGAGTTGTTCTTCGAGCAATATTTCCCCGCTATCATTTGAAGCGTAAAGGCAGCAGAGTTTATATATCAAGTACAGTGGTAGATGACCATATCTCAGTATGCAACTCGATATATTGAATTTTCATGTTTTGCCCTGTATCTAGCACCAGATGAAGAGAAAAGGGCAAGAAAATTTGAAGAGGATCTAAGGTAGAACTTGTTTGAGTAGGTGATTGGTTTTAGGGCTCAGACATTTGTGGAGGTTGTAGACAGAGCTGCGATTATCGAGAGTGGTATAGCAGCTCAAAGTTAGAGGAAGAGGCCTGCGCATCAGGATTTCCAAGCTGGCTCTAGTAGAGGTTCATGGAGAGGAGATCGTGATAGGGAAGATCAGAGGAAGACAACAAGACCTCGCGAGAATCAGGGTGTGCAAACTTTCCCGGTATGTCAGACATGTGGAAGACATCATTTTGGGGAATGCCGGGCAGGGATAGATGTTTGCTACAGTTGTGGGAGACCCGGCCACATGGCACGTGTATGCCCAGGTCCTCCAAATCAGGTTCCAGCTCCCAAATCATATCGGGAAGGATATCAGGCACCTCGTGGAAGCCAATAGAGGAATGTGGCCTTGGTGAGGGTTTACGCTTTGATGGCAGGTGATGCTGAGGCTGCTGGGGATATGGTGACAGGTACTTTTACTATCTTATCATATCCAGTTATTGTTTGGTTTGATTCAGGCACTACTCGTTCCTTTGTCTCTGCATCCTATGTTAAATTATTTGGAAGTGAGACCCAATTATTAGATATAGAATTATCAGTAGCTACACTGTCTGGGTCAGTGATGAGGTGTCAAAGGGTACTCAGAGGTTATCCAATAGAGATTCAGGGGAGAGTGCTACTAGCTGATCTAATCATGTTAGATATGTGTGGGTTTGATGTAATACTAGGTATGAATTGGTTGGCAGTTAATCACGCCAGTATTGATTTCTGCCAGAAAGAAGTGATTTTTAGACTCCCTAGAGAATAGGAATTCAGATTCACTAGTTCACGTGTACGTGCTTCGACACAGTTAGTGTCCGCTATTCAGGAAAGTAGATTACTTTTGGATGGAGGTCTAGGGTTTGTGGCTTTTTGTAAAGGAAGTGTTAGAAAATGAGTCGAAAATTGATAGTACACTAGTAGTACAAGAATTTCTAGATGTCTTTTCTAAGGAGTTACCTGGGTTGCCTCCTGAACGCGAGGTGGATTTTGCTATAAATTTACCTCTAGGGATAGCACCAATCTCTAAGATTCCTTATCGTATGGCTCCAGTTGAGTTGGGAGAATTGAAGGATCAATTGCAAGATTTACTATATAAGGGATTTATACGACCTAACGTATCATCGTGGGGAGCCCTAGTGTTATTCGTAAAGAAAAAATATGGGACTATGAGAATGTGTATTGATTACAGGGAAATAAACAAGGTCACTATTAAAAACAGATATCCTCTACCCTGTATATACGATCTGTTTTATTAGCTCCAGGGTACTCGGGTGTATTCCAAGATCGACATCAGATCAAGTTATCATCAAGTGAGGGTAAAAGTAGAGGGCGTTGCGAAGATAGCCTTTAGGACCAGGTATGGGCACTATGAATTTCTCGTTATGCCATTTGGTATGACGAATGCCCTACCTATGTTCATGGTCAGTTTGTAGTGGTTTTTATTGATGATATACTAGTTTACTCGAGGAGTTTAGAGAATTATGAGTTGCATTTGAATTAGGTACTACAAACGCTCAGGGAGAAAGAGCTCTATGTCAAGTTTAGTAAGTGTGAGTTATGGCTTGAGAAGGCTGCGTTTTTGGACCATGTGATTTTAGGAGATGGCATTTTAGTGGATCCCAGCAAGATTGACGTGGCAGTGAATTGGGTCAGGCCGAAGAACATGCAAGAAGTCAGAAGTTTCTTGGGACTGGTAGGTTATTATTATCGATTTGTTAAGGGGTTTTCAGCCTTATCAGGACCTCTCACGTGTTTGATTAGGAAAAATGACAGATTTGTGTGGGATGAAGAATGCAAGTAGAGTTTTTAGGAATTAAAGCAGTGGCTCGTCATTGCACCAGTACTGACGATTCCATCAAGAGGTGATGGTTATGTAATTTATAGTGAAGCATCTTTGAAAGGGCTCGATTGTGTATTGATGCAGCATGGTAGGGTTGTAGCGTATGCATCCAGGTAGTTGAAAGAATATGAAAAGAATTACCCTACTCACGATCTGGAATTGGCCGTAGTGGTGCACACATTGAAGATCTGGAGACATTACCTATATAGTGAGAGATGTGAGATATTTTTTGATCATAAGAGTCTAAAGTATTTCTTTACACAAAAAAAGTTGAATATGCGGAAAAAGAGGTGGTTAGAACTCATTAAGGATTACGATTGCACCATCCGTTCCCACCCATGTAAAGCAAATGTGGTGACTGATGCATTGAGCTGTAAATCAGAGGATACAGTGCAATTAGAAATAACAATTCATCACCCGATTAAAATGGACTTGGAAAGGCTTGGCGTAGAATTGGTAGAAGGTGATCCTCAGGTGTATATTTCTAGTCTGGTTGTACAACCTACATTATATGAAAATATTAAAGCCGCTCAGGGGGATGATCCAGAATTAGAAGAGGTAATAGCTAGAATACAAGATGGTCAGGGAGAGGAATTCAGTATCTCAGATGACGAGTGTTAGAATTGGTGTATTCCCAAGAGGTGGGGTGGGGTGAATTGGAATTTTAAAATTTATCTCTTAGGTTAAATGAAATACTCGTATAATACAACCTAGGGTCTTTCTATGCAATTCCAAATGCACCAATAATATAATGTGCGGAAATTTAAATCAAGCGCATCGTTCACACCATAACATACATGTGCAGTAAATATAAAGTGCAAAAATGAAAACAAGGCACATGATATGTTATCGAGGTTCAGCTAACTATGCCTACATCCCCACTTCTAGCTCGCAAGCCCAAGGATTCCACTAAAGGTTCATTTAACGGGTGGAGCAGCACCGATTACAACTAGGTCAATTAGCACAGGGCTGACCTCAACCTTTACAACCAGGTCAATTAGCAGGGCTGACCTCAACCAACACGCCTTAATAGAATGGCGCAACTAGCTTTCCTAACCGGGTCTAAGCCAATTCGAGACTATTTCAAAGGGCTAGTCTCCCTCTTCAGGCCCGTGCCTAGAAATACAACAAATTTGCTCAATCAATGAAACGGTATAGTGATTATGCTTTCAAGTAAAGCATATGTGTACCCAATTACGTGCAATCATATACACCACCAATAAGATATAATAAGTAAGCTTAGTGTGGTTTACAATATGTCAACTCTCAATAAAATATTTGCTATCGATGTAATCAGTGCATGAGTGTGTCAACAAGCAATCATTGTATCTCAAAATATTCAATTAACGTGTTCACACAAAGATGTCAAGCAAATCAAAAGATTATCAGTCAATAGGATATCTTTATCACATAAAGATTAGATAATGTATATGCTTAGTTTGTAAAAGATATATAATCTTTGTATTCATCAAAATGATATGTACGTTAGTGAATATTGCAACAAAGATTAATATCACAAACACAAATATCTTTTTACAAATATGTCAATATAAATCACACAAGATATTTGAGTATGTTTTTGAAAACGTTTTGCAACCCAAAAACAAATACAAGCTTCCTAAGATATTGCAACACAAATGCAATACTTAGAAGCTTAAAGCAAGTCTTCTTAGGATAGACTTATTAGCTAAGCCCCCTAAGAACACTTAGGTTTTAGCTCTCGTTAAAATCGATTCAATCAAAACACGAATAGGAGAGCAAACCTATTAAAACCAACACTCAATCACTTTATAGAGATTTTAAGCACTCGAAAAAGGGTAACTATGAGTGATTGGCGTATAAAAATAAAAATGGGTAGCAGGACTTTTGAACTTGAGAGAGAATTTATTAATCAAGTAGGCTAATCTTATTCTAATTTTCCCTAATGAAGGGGTATTTTTAGATACCCCATGAATTATGACCATTGGGGACAAGACTGGTATTATTAGAAAAGATTAATGACGTTTTAATTATTTTAACCTTGTTAAAAAATAGTTAACCATGGTAGAAATTCGGAGCAGCCATAGAGCATCGGTCGACTAGAAGACTTTTGGTTGACCGAAGTTCATATGGCTCAGTCGACCGGGCCAATTTTGAACACCAGGGTTGGTCGATCGAGAAGGGCGATTTTCCCAAATAGCACGGTTCGGTCAATTAGGGTGAAAATGAACTAACTAGTCAATCGACCAGACCATTAGTTTCCCACACGTGGGAACTCGGTCGACCAGGTTTGTGCAGTACAAAAAATTATCGGTTGACCAGCAAGTCAAACTATTGACGTCAAGGGGTTTCGGTCGACCAGGGTCAAATGAACTATTATGTCTCGGTCGATCAAGCTGTGGTCAACCGGACCCAAACTGGATTCGGTCGACTAGGGGCAAAATGACCTGTGTAGGTCGGTCGACCCAAAGTGCATGACTTGTGCATTTCGGTCTTATTTCAATACACATTCACCCTATTGAAGTGCCTATCACAAACAAGTGCAAAGGTGAGTGTCTTAGGGTCATTTCTAGGTATTTTTGAAGACACCGAAAAAATTCGGTGTCGGTTGACCGAAGGGTAATTCCTAAGGTCTTTCTAAGGTCATTTTCATTTTAAACTTACACATCACATCATGCAGGTGATGCATGCAATTATTACAATCAGGAAACCTATTTACTATTATAGACCCTTTGAATAAAAATGAAATACAATACAACACGTATTGGGTCTTCCACTTCAATTTCTCTTTGTGCATTATGATCTGTCAATATGAGTTCCTGCACATAACCTCAAACACCCATTAAATACAATAGATCTTTGTCATTATCAAAACCGGACGCAACCTATAAGGTCAACATTCTCCCCCTTTTTGATGATGACAAATACATCAAGAAAAAATATGGGTTTAGCCTTAGAAGGCTCCTCCTATCAATATGAATCCAATTATTTTAAGTAAATTACTTTACCAAATTATTTTTGCTTATCCATCTCCCCCTTTTGGCAATAGTAAAAAGGGCCATATGAATTAAGAACTTTAGGAAATGGGTAAATACAATATTTATACATTATAAGTTTTGAAAAATTTTTGAAAAATTTCGGCAGAGTGCCGTTTGAAAATGGGGCTTTACAAAATAAATCCTGTATAAATAACAACTTGTTTGAGTTTATAAATCCTAACAGTTTATCCACAACTACTCAAATAGTTCTAGCATTCTCAACACATAGAATAGGGGTATAACCTTCAGTCATTCAAGAAATATAATAGCCATATAATGCAAAAAGAATGGCAAAGATAACCTCAACAATTAAGCACACAAACAATATAACTGGTAATTTAAATGATTTAAATGACATGAAAACAAGGTTAGACCATAAGCATACACAAACCATTTGCAATTGAAACATATCATAAGACCCGTGGAAGATTTGAGTTAAAGGCACATGGCATATGATACCAAATAGTAGGTTTGAGCATAAAAACGATCTAACTAGTTCGCATGCATTTTCATGTAATATCCATGAACCAGTTATACAACATCCTTTGTAAATTTTTTAAAACAAAAAAAATAACTTCATGACTTAAAATTTTAAAGCATAGATAACACAAGTCATGAAAGCCTTTAGCACACAAGCAAGAACTAAAACATGTTTAGTTTAAAAGCATTTCTTGCTATGCTATAGTAAATATATAATATATATATACAGGTATTAAAAATATATCCCCTTTGATATTTGAACCAAGTACTGGGGGTTGCTTGCTGAAAAAATAAGATTTTAATTTAAAGCAAGCATGTACAAATTTTCTAGTTTGTTAATTAAGCACATACTAAAATATAACTAGAGAATCACAACCACAATGATCCTAAAGATGTCAAACAATTTAAAGCAAGGATCACATGGCAAACACAAATAACATGTGGCAAATACAAACACATATTTTCAACAATATCATTTCAGTTAAGTACATGCCGCACTTGATTCAAAACAGATCTAAGCTAAAAGATATTGGTGAGCAAAACAAAATAGGATTTTATGTTTAGATGCTCCCCTTGTCAATTTGAGTACGTGCTTTGATTCTTTAACTACTTATACTGACCAAAGATTAATTTCATTATGCTTAGTAGTATAAGCCATCAATCTAAATCTTTGAAATCAACTATATTGAGTATTTTTCATTTACATTTGCCACTTGATTAGTATAGTTGTCCCTATAGAACATAGATGCATCAGAAGATATATATATTAAGGCGTGTAATAATGTTCATGACCCGAAAACATTCCATATCAAATCATACGCCTTTGAGCACTAGATATAATGTTTAGGGTATTCTCAAGAGCCTCGATATTTAGTAGATGAAAGTGATGCATATGGATCATTTATGCGCTTCCTATATGGATGGATCTGAGCCTTTCTAAATGCTTGATGATTATGCTAGGATGAAGTTTAATTATCTATTTGGTTTCACTCATCATTTCAAAAAAAATTTAACATTAATTTTATCGTAATCATCTTTAGCACAAGGTTTTATTTTGGAAAAATTCTAGTCAAAATTTTGGCAGCATGCCGTCTGTAAAATCGGACATTTTCCCATAAAATCTGTACCTAATAGTGAGTTGTTTTCAATATATAAAACATGTAAAGCTAGCAACAACCTAATATCCACAACTAGCATGCAAAATATATCACTGCATCTGCCATGCAGAAGGCTTTCAACACAGGCATGCAATTCAGTAGTATGATCAACTCAAGATATTTAGTATAGCTCAATAGTAGAGATATGAACTATCCACCAAAGAAATTTTAGCCTTTTATCAAATCATGGATAATGTGCGACAATGCTATGCATATATAGGCATAAAGGCATAAACGGTATAAGAATATGAGAGCATTCAAATATATGTAGATATGAATGATAAATGCTCCCCCTGAGTTACGCACTTAACTCATTTAATGCCTTTTTCAATTTATAATTTCTTTATCCAAGAGTTATAAGATTTTCAATGGTTTAAAGGACCAAAGAGTCACAATCAATATTTCTTCAATGAATAAAGCCTATAACTGCCTCTTTTCTTATGATCTTCAAAATGTGAGAGGCCCAAGTTCAAATGGCTTTCCATTTTTAAAGTTCGTGCATAGGTTTCTTAATCATTTGCATTTCCATGTATGTTGAAACCTATAGAAATTTTATTAGCCATTCAACTTCATTTCTAGGTATATAAAACTCCAAAGGATATGACTTAATGATTTAAGAGCTTGTAAAGGGAAGATAAATAAATACTGTTTGAAAATTTGAATCACTAATGGGTATAGAAGAGTATTAAGGATAGACAGGACATTTTTCAAAATATTTTTGTGATGATAATCATGTCCATGCTTGGGCAAAGATCATATAGGATATATGAATGTTGTCAATAATGCTCTTTGGTGATTGGAAAGTATCTTTTAGATATTATCATAATTTGGAACAAGGATACAAACCAGGGAAAGGATGAATCTATACCTGATATGATCGTGGTTTGGTAAAGATTTCCTAGGGAGCAATTAAACCAAAATTAAAGGTTTTACAATTTAAACTCAAAGGGACCAATCCCGTAGTGGATGCCTTTAATTTGGTTATAGCTATGAGAAGCACTCAATATATATATTAGCCATTTATGATCAATAGTGCTTTAAGCCTAGAGTGATGACTAGCTATTTTATTAGGCATTTTAGGATTTTAAGATGAGTTTAGGACAAGATGTTTAAATGGAAGAATTTATTTCCTAAAACTCAAACTTGTGCAATGGACAAAGTATGCTTAACTTTAGATGTTTATATTTAAGTGTGAGTTAAGCATTTTGACTTAAGTACCAGGCATAGATGTCATGTACATTTGGAAGTGGATAAAGGTTCTTAGTATAACAAGATAGGTCAGTGCGTATATTAAGATTTTCATTTTAAGCAACAACCACTTCCCAAGCCTACAGTCATCACAACCCCCTAAACCTAAGCCTAGGATCTAAGAAAACATTTAATAATAAATAATATTAATTTAAATCCATTTTCCCTTAGGACCTACGGGATTTGCTTTCATGATTACCCACATCATTTCTTTTTCTAACCCTATGGCACTTCTGGATGAGAAAATGAATCGGTTGTGCCTTTTTCTTTTTTAGTGTAAGCCAGTTTTGTAGATACATGAAAGGATATGCTTACAATTCTTATGATTTCTTGTTGAGGCATGATAATGGGAATTATATGGTAATCCTAAATCCTTTTTAAAAATATTTTTCTTTTTAATCTCAAAGGATTTATTATGATTATTCTTCTCATTTATAACTTTGAATGTAGCTCTAGAATAATCATCAATTTCTTCTTCTAAGCAGATAATTTTTAAGATCTTCTTAATCTTTCTCTTTTCTAAGATGGCGTGATAATATTTTAATTTTCCTAAATGCTTTGCCATGCTTTTATTTTCCTTTTTCAAAAAGAATTTCTGCTCAGATAACTTCGCTAGAAATTTATTCATTTTCAATAAGGTTTTATCTAGCTTTTCATACGAGGGCATGCTTTCATTTATCAAATTAGCACATGATTCATCACACAATTTGACACAAGAATTATCATATGAATCAATGCATGAATTTTCAGCCAAAGCATCACATGAGCAATAAAATGATTCATCACAAGATTTTTCATAGTAAACATCGCATAAACCATTTACAGTATTATCAACAGATGATTCAGTATATGACGCATCACAACATTCATCACAAAAATCATCAAATGAGCTAGAGTGAGAATCATATACCTCTTTGTTGATTTATAGGTCATGATTTACCTCCTCTTGATCATTTGAGCTTGGAGCATTAGGAGGAGTTATGATCTCCTTCTCCTAGGATTCTCCATATTTCTTTTCTAGTTCATCCCAGATTTCCTATGCACTATGACATGCCACACACTCAAGTAGAATATTAGAATCTAAAGTATAATGTAATAAGTCCATGGCATATGAATTTGCATGTATCAAAGTAATATCATTTTCATTCACAAGCATACAAATTCCATTTACAATCACCTGCCCCCTCCAGTTCATTGATTTTATAAAAATTCTCATTCTTATTTTTCACGTGGTGTAATCGACACCACAAAATATAGGAGGACTTAAGGGTGATTGTCTCTCTTCGAATGGGGATACACCAATATGTGCTATCTGGATCTTTTAGCAAAAACATTTCAGTCAATGCCACGAGACTCTGATACCAATTGTTAGAATTGGTGTATTCCCAAGAGGGGGGGGGGGGGAATTGGAATTTTAAAATTTATCTCCTAGGTTAAATGAAATACCTGTATAATACAACCTAGGGTCTTTCCATGCAGTTCTAAATGCGCCAAAAATATAATGTGCGGAAATTTAAATCAAGCACATCGTTCACACCATAACATACATGTGTAGTAAATATAAAGTGCAGAAATGAAAACAAGGCACACGATATGTTATTGGGGTTTGGCCAACTGTACCTACATCCCCACTTCTAGCTCGTAAGCCCAAGGATTCCACTAAAGGCTCACTTAATGGGTGGAGTGGCACTGATTACAACTAGGTCAATTAGCACAGGGCTAGCCTCAACCTTTACAACTAGGTCAATTAGCAGGGCTGACCTCAACCAACACACCTTAATAGGATGGCGCACCTAGCTTTCCGAACCAGGTCTAAGCCAATTCGAGACTATTTCAAAGGGCTAGTCTTCCTCTTTAGGCCCGTTCTTGGAAATACAACAGAATTGCTCAATCAATGAAACGATATAGTGATTATGCTTTCAAGTAAAGCAGATGTGTACCCAATTACGTGCAATAACATACACCACCAATAAGATATAATAAGTAAGCTTAGTGTGGTTTATAGTATGTCAACTGTCAATAAAATATTTGTTATCAATGTGATCAGCGTGTGAGAGTGTCAGTCAACAAGCTATATTTGTATCTCAAGATATTTAATCAACGTGTTCACACAAAGATGTCAAGCATATCTCAAGATTATCAGTTAGTAGGATATCTCAATCACGTGAAGATTAGATAATGTATATGCTTGATTTGCAAAAGATATATAATCTTTGTATTCAGCAAAATGATATGTAAGTTAGTGAATATTGCAACAAAGATTAATATCACAAACATAAATATCTTTTCACAAATATGTCAATGTAAATCAGACAAGATATTTGAGTATGTTTTTGAAAACATTTTGCAACCCAAAAACAAATACAAGCTTCTTAAGATATTGCAACACAAATGTAATACTTAGAAGCTTAAAGTAAGTCTTCTTAGGATAGACTTATTAGCTAAGCCAACTAAGAACACTTAGGTTCTAGCTCTCATTAAAATAGATTCAATCAAAACACGAATGAAAGAGCAAACCTATTAAAACCAACACTCAATCACTTTATAGAGATTTTAAGCACTCGAAGAGGGTAAGTATGAGTGATTGGAGTATAAAAATAAAAATGGGTAGTAGGATTTTTGAACTTGAGAGAGAATTTATTAATCAAGTAGGCTAATATTATTCTAATTTTCCCAAATGAAGGGGTATTTATAGACAGCCCATGACTTATGATTGTTGACGCTATGAGTCCAATCCGGTTTTCATAATGAAAAATCACTTGGTATTTGATCTGTGCGTTGAGTTTGTGAATAGGAACCATATTAAGCATGCATGGAAGGATAACGAGTCATGGAAGCCTTAAAGTAAAGCACACATATCTTGGAAAATCCATGGAACTCAAAGATTACGAGAATCAAGATACAAGCGGCAAAGTTCAAGTACATCTTGGGAATAGGTACTTAGACCTTATGTATATATATTTTCATATGATTTAATTTGAGGCTCAACATATACCTTAGAATGATTTTAGGACTCATGCATTTCATTAACATCTTTAGGGGACATTCATGGGACTTAGAATTAATGTCAAAACCTTGAAAAATGTTGTTATAAAAGAGCCAAGAAAGAAAGCAAAACAGAATTTTGAACTCGAAAGTAAATATGCAAAAATTTGGAACTTCAGAAGACTGAACCTTAAGTTTGGTTGACTGAAGAATTTCCTCAGATGTCTTAAGAATAAGCTCAGTCGTTTGAAGTTTTATGGGTGAAAAACAGAAACTAGCAGAAGCACCTCAGATGACTGAACTTAACACTTCGGTCGTCTAAACTCGACACTTCAATCGTCTGACCCTTGACCTCGGTCGTATGACCCTGTGTCCAGGCTATTTTTTCGAAGGATAAAAGTGAGTTCAGTCATCTGGGCCCTTAACCTCAGTCATCTGAACTTGCGAGAAAACTTAAAAATTTAATTTTTATTAATAGAACTAGCGAGCTATCTCATTGATCCAACGGTTGAGATCAATTCTAAGGGTAAGACACTATATATACTGAATATCTAAACCCTAGTACATTAGCTAAACACAAGAAGATCAACGTAAAGTGAAGAACACATCTTGTTGAAAAGAAAACTGAGATACTTGAGCTGATTGCTATACGTTTGCCTACGCTCTAGTTTCTACACATCATCTTTGGGCAAATCACCTCAGAGAATCTAAAGGGATCTTTATTATACATTTTGTGCTTCAACTTGGTTTGAGGTTTGGTTATTACATTTAGTTTTTTTTATAGAATCTCATATCACCATTTTTTTTGATAGTTTTAGAGAAGCTTGATATTGAGTTTTCGCATTCATATAACGATCGTTTTTGACAAACTCAATACTTGAGAAAGTTTTGTATTTGACCCTTGATTAAAGTTTTTTTGTTCAAGTGTATTCTTAGTTTAAGGCTGATATTTTTGAATACGTCTAAACTATTTGAATATACATATATCCTTAGAAGTGCATAACTATCTATATACATATTGAAGGATATTTTTTGAAAATCAAATATTAAGTTTGTTGATCATTGGCATTATCATCTTAGAGATACATACATATATATATATATATATATATATATATATATATATACATTAAGTCAATATTATCAAGATCACATTGAGTTTGAAATATTTAGAGAAATATTGTTTGTTTAACAAAGTGTGTTTAGCATCTTTGCAATCTACAAAGTTATCTTTATATTCAAAGATCTAACCTAAGATCTCCAAAGCATTGTTTTTATACAAAAAAATTTGTATAAATTGATAAAAAGGGGTTTCTGTGTTAAAGCATATCATACATAAACGATTATATCGTTTCATACATTCTGAGTTTCAGATTTTATCATATGTTAATGTATTAGGAATTTGAATTGTACTCACGAGGTTTTGTTTGGAAGCATTTTTGAGTGTTTTTATAGATTCTATTGTATTCATAGTTCGGTGTGTGAACTGGTGTTTGAGGAGAGAGTTATATCTCTTGTAAGCAGCAATGTAGGAGGGAGCTGTGCCTTTTGTAAGCAGCAAATTATAAGGGAAGCTCCATCCTAATTTAAGGAGTAGGGATTTTAGTGAAATCTTTAAGTGGTTGCTCAAGGTGAGGACGTTGGTCGAGTTGACTAAACTTCGTAAAAACTGCGTTTGTCTTCTCTCTTCCCTTTACTCTTTACCTTTAGCACTACATTTAAATTGTTCGTCTTACATGTGTGGGTTGAATAACATTGCACAAAATTAATTGGGTAATAAGAACTCATTTCTAAATATACAAGTAGGGATTAAGTGGTAAATAGATTCAAAGAATTTTAAAATAACCAATTCACCGCCCTCTTGGGATTACACCTAATTCTACAATTTGTATCAGAGCGGGTATACATTGGCTTAATAGTTCATTTGTAAAAAGATCACATGGCACATATCGGTGTAACTCCATTCGGTGAGAGACACTTATCCACTAGACCACCAATTTTTTATGGTGTAAACTACACCTATTGGAAGCGTAGGATGAGCATATATCTATTGAACGTAGATTAAAAGGTTTGGAAAATAGTGACTAAGGGAAATCACATTCCTATGAAAGTAATTGATAAGATTAATGTACCTAAAACTAAAGATGAGTATATAGAGGAAGACTGGAAATCAGTACAAATCAATGCTACTGCCATGAACTTGCTTTTCTGTGCATTAGATGTCAATGAATTTAATAAGGTAATGACATGTAACTCAGCTAAAGAAATTAGGGAAAAATTAGAAGTTACATATGAAGGCACTAAGGAAGTCAAGGATAGTAGGACATAAATGCTCTCTAGTGAATATGAAGCATTTAAAATGACTAGTGATGAATCCATACAATCCATATACACTAGATTCACACACATCATTAATTCCTTAAATGCACTTGGAAAGACTTACCCTACTTATAAGTTGATCAGAAAAATACCCAGGGGATTACCTCTAGTGTGGGAAGCAAAAGCTACGACAATAGCAGAAGAGAGAAATCTCAAGGAGATGTCGGTGGATGAACTCATTGGATCGCGCATCACCTATGAGCTGGCAATAAATGAGAGGAAGATTGAGCAAAGCAAAGCAAAGAAGGTCACTGCACTTAAGGCATCATCAAGCTATTCGAATGAAGGAAGTGATTTCGAAATGGATGATGACATGGCCTTGCTTACAAAGAAGTTCGGGAAGTTCTTGAAGAAGAACAAGAAGTTGAACAGAAAATTATGGAACTCTAAATCGGAAAGAGGAGAGCCTAGCATGAAGAAAAAGAAGGAAGATCCACCAACATGCTACAATTGTCGAGAAGTCGGACACATCGAGCCTGAGTGTCCCAAACTAGTGAAAGCCTCAAAGAAAATGAAGAAGGCGCTGAAAGTCAGTTGGGATACTCACAGCACTAGCAGTTTAGAATCTGAATCTAGTGACGATGAGATTGCCAATCTGTGTCTAATGGCACATGATGACCTTGAGGTACAATCATCATTTTCATCATCTTCGTATTATTCTAGTGAGTCTGAAAATGAAAATGACTTGATTTCAAATGACTTGATTTCAAATGATGAACTGAAACAAGAATACCTATACTCTATTAAAATGTTTGAGAAGAAAACAAAGAAAATCTCTGAGTTGAAAAGAAAAGTCAAAGAACTTTAAAATTTGGTTGAACGCCAAAATGAATCTCATGCATCTTTCATAAAAGATAAAGATTTGAAAATTGAGGAGTTAGAAAAGGATTTGAAAGATAAATATAAAATTATTTGTAAATTTACTGAGGGACAAAACAATTTTAAAAAGCTCCTAAGATCTCAAAGAAATTCCCTAGAAAAGGAAGGGCTTGGCTTTAATGGAAAGGAAAATCTAAAGAATAGACATCTTTACATGGGTTATTTCATAAGAGAGTCAAAGTCATATGTTCCAACTAAGAATTATTATAGAAATACTATATGCTTTAAATGTAGAAGGGTAGGTCACATACAATTCGACTGTCCTTTCAAAAATAAAGATGTCAAAATCAAGAAAGAATGGAGAGTCAAAGGAGAATATAGCACTAACCCCCTTAGACCCAAGAAAATATGGGTACCAAAGCTAGTTGTTTGATTGTGTCTTGCAAATATGCTTAAGATTAGCATCCTCAAAAGATAGATGGTATATGGATAGCGGATGCTCATGTCACATGATTGGGGATAAAGCGAAGTTCACATCCATCGCACCCAAGGATGAAGGGTTTGTTACTTTTGGAGATAATGCTAAGGGAAGGATCACAGGTGTAGGTAAAGTCGGTAATGATTCCTTACTCATTATAGATGATGTTTTATTAGTTGAAGGTTTAAAACACAACTTATTGAGCATAAGCCAACTATGTGATAAAGGTTACAAAGTGTTTTTGAACATGACAAGTGCACTGTTGAACACAAAACTGATAATAAGATATTGTTCACTGCTAAGCGTCATGAGAATGTATATACCACATGCTTTGATAACTTAACTTCACAGAGCGTGACATACTTATCTACTATGAATGAAATTAACTGGATTTGGCATAGGTGACTAGGACACACAAACATAGATTTAATCTCAAAACTTGTTAAGAAAGAATTAGTTAAGGGGGTGCCTAAGACTAAATTTGTAAAATATAAAATCTGTGATGCATGCCAACTGGGAAAACAAGCAAGAACAAGCTTTAAGAAGAAGAAAGAAATCTCCACCACTAGGCCACTCCAAATGCTACACTTAGACTTATTTGGTCCAAACCCAATTCGGAGCTTAAGAGGAAAATCATACGCCTTTGTCTTTGTTGATGAATTTTCAAGATATACATGGGTACTATTCTTAGGCCACAAAGATGAAGCAAGTGAAAAATTCATAAACCTGTGCAAGAAAATCCAAAATGAAAAGGGATATACAATCACTAAAATTAGAAGTGATAGGGGTTGAGAATTTAAAAATCAAGGCATGGAAGACTATTGTGATTCATTAGGGATTGCCCATAATTTTTCAGCACCTAGAACATGACAACAGAATGGTGTAGTTAAACGAAAGAATAGGTCCATACAAGAAATGACTAGAACTATGCTTAACGAACATAAACTACCTATGTATTTCTGGGTTGAGGAAGTGAATACCGCTTGCTATGTTCTAAACAGAGTATTGATCAGACCATCACTTAATAAGACTCCTTAGGAATTATGAAATGGCCATAGATGAAACATATCATATTTTTATGTCTTTGGCTGTAAATGTTTTGTGCTTAGAGACAATGAACACCTAGGAAAGTTTGATGTGAAATCTGATGAAGGTATCTTCCTAGGGTATGCATTGGATAGTAAAGCCTATAGAGTATATAACAATTGAACATTGATGGTCATAAAATCTATTCATGTAGTGTTCAATGAGTCAAATCCCTTCTCCAAAAGAACTAATGAAGATGAGATTGAATTAAACAAGGAATTTGAAGAACGATCCATTAAGAATAATTAAGAAAAGAAGAATGAACATAAGGAATAATCCATTGAAATTGATCAAATTGAAAATGAGGTTAATGAACCACCTAGAGAATGGAAATATATAAAGAATCATCCCATTGATCAAATATTAGGGGAACCATTACGTGGAGTAGCCATTCGATCCTCTCTTAGGAGTATGATTAGTCATTTTGCATTTTTATCTCAAGAAGAACCTAGAAATGTGAGTGAAGCTATAGAGGATGAACCATGGGTGTTGTCCATGCAAGAAGAGTTAAATCAGTTTGAGAGGAATAAAGTATGGACACTAGTTCCCAGACCTGAGGATAAATCAATCATTGGAACCAAATGGATATGTAAGAATAAGAAAGATGAACGTGGAATAGTTGTGAGAAATAAGGTTAGATTAGTAGCTCAGCGATATAATCAAGAAGAAGGTATAGATTTTGAAGAAACATTTGCACCTATAGCTAGAATGGAAGCCATTCGAATGCTTTTAGCATATGCAGCTTTTAAAGATTTCAAGTTATATCAAATGGACGTCAAAAGCGCATTTTTAAATGGCTAGATAAATGAACAAGTGTATGTAGAACAACCCCCAGGCTTTGAAAACCATAAGAATCCAGATCATGTGTATAGACTGACAAAAGCCTTATACGGTTTAAAGCAAGCTCCTAGAGCTTGGTATAAAAGGCTAAGCGGTTTTATATTAGAAAATGGATTTGTAAGAGGAAAGATAGATACAACCCTGTTCATTAAGTCCAAGAAAGATGATATTCTCCTAGTGCAAGTATATGTAGATGACATCATATTTGACGCTTCAAATAAAGAACTGTGTGATGAATTTGCCAATACCATGCAAAATAAATTTGAGATGAGCATGATGGGTGAACTAAATTTCTTCCTAGGACTTCAGATCAAACAAGAAAAACATGGAATATTCATAAATCAATCAAAGTATATTAGAGACGTACTCAAAAAGTTTAATATGGAAGATGAAAAAATACTAGTTACACCTATGAGCACTTCATTGAAGTTAGATAAAGATGAACAAGGTATACTAGTAGATGTCAAGCTATTTCATGGAATGATAGGTTGCTTATTATATCTAACTGCCAATAGACCTAATATAATGTTTAGCATAAGTTTGGGTGCAAGATTTCAAGCGGCACCAAAAGAGTCACATCTATTAGCCGTTAAACGAATACTTAGATACCTAATAGGAGCCGTGGAAATTGGGTTATGGTATCCTAAGTCCACATCTTTTGAGATTCTCAGCTATTCAGATGTTGATTTTGTGGGTAGCAAAGTGGATAGGAAGAGCACTAGTGGTACTTGTCATTTCTTAGGACATTCCTTAGTCTCTTGGTTTTCCAAGAAAAAAAATTCAGTAGCTCTTTCCACAGCTGAGGCTGAATACATAGGGGCAGGTAGTTGTTGTGCTCAAACATTTTACATGAAGCAACAACTTAAGGATTTTGGATTAAGTTATGAAACAATACTTATTAGATGTGATAATATGAGTGCGATAATATTTCAAAGAATCCCATATTACATTCATGAGCTAAGCACATAGAAATACGACATCACTTTCTTCATGACCATATGCAAAAAGGGGATATGACACTAGAGTTTGTATGCACGGATGAACAATGGGCAGATATATTCACAAAACCACTTTCGAAGGATAGGTTTATCCAAATTAGGCGTGAATTAGGCCTCATGTATAATCGAGAGGTTGCCTAGAATTATGTTAGATGATATAATTCAAGGGGAGCAATGTCACTTATGATGTAATCACTTGGTATCATATTAATCAATTTTTTGGTATTGCATTAATCCACAATTGGTAGGAAAAATTAGACATAACATTTAATCAACATTTGGTATCCTCATGTAATCTTTGAAATTTATACGTTAGCAAGGGGGATAGTTGATGTCAAAAAGCATGAGAATGAATTTTTTTTACCTAATGGTTGAACACGTTTAAACCTTAAGATTTCTAAGGGGATAAGAACATAAGGGTACATCTACTCATGTTTTATTATTTTACACCTTTTTTTTTTATGTCAAAAGGGGGAGGAAATTGGGAGCAAAAATAATAGAAATCAAGAAAAAAAGCATAAATAAGAGAAATCGGGAAAAAGTAGCAAAAATTAAAACTTTGTGTTGGGGAGAAATATCAGGAGCAAAAGCTGTTGGCAAAACTAATTTTGCAAAATAGGGAGAAGTATAATAACAAAAATTGTCGAAACATCATGAGCATATTGTCATTCATTGAATATTTGATGCATTAATTGAGGGGGAGCCTTATTTGGTGTAACATTATATATATTTTTGTTAGTGCACTTGTCATCATCAAAAAGGGGGAGATTGTTGACTCTACGAGTCCAATCCAATTTTGGTAATGACAAATCACTTGGTAGATCTGTGCATTGAGTTTGTGAATAGGAACCATATTAAGCATGCACGGAAGGATAATGAGTCATGGAAGCCTTAAAGTAAAGCACACATATCTTGGCAAGCTCCATGGAACTCAAAGAATATGAGAATCGAGATACAAGCGGCAAAGTTCAAGTACATCTTGGGAATGGGTACTTAGACCTCATGTATTTACATTTTTGTATGATTTAATTTGAAGCTCAACATATACTGTAGAATGATTTTAGGACTCATGCATTTCATGAACATCATTAGGGCACATTCATGGACTTAGAATTAATGTCAAAACCCTGAAAAATATTTTTATAAAAGAGCCAAGAAAGAAAGCAAAATAGATTTTTGAACTGGAAAGTAAATATGCAAAAATTGGGAACTTCAGATGACTAAACCTTAAGTTTGGTTGACTGAAGAATTTCCTCAGATGTTTGAAGAATAGGCTCAGTCATCTGAAGTTTTATGGGTGAAAAATAGAAACTAGCAGAAGCACCTCAGATGACTAAACTTGACACTTCAGTTGTCTGAACTTGACACTTCGGTTGTCTGAACTCGACACTTCGGTCGTTTGACCCCGTGTCCAGGCTATTTTTTCGAAGGATGAAAGTTATTTAAGTCATCTGGGCCCTTGACCTCAGTCATTTGAACTTGCGGAAAAATTTAAAAATTTAATTTTTATTAATAGAACTCACGAACTATCTCATTCATCCAACGGTTGAGATCATTTATAAGGGTAAGAGACTATATGTACTGAATATCTAAACCCTAATACATTAGATAAACACAAGAAGATCAACGTAAAGCGAAGAACACATCTTGTTGAAAAGAAAACTGCGATACTTGAGCTAATTGTTGTACATTTGCCTATGCTCTAGTTTCTACACATCATCTTTGGGCAAATCACCTTAGAAAATATAATGGGGTCTCTATTATACATTTTGTGCTTCAACTTGGTTTGAGGTTTGGTTATTACATTTAGTTTTGTTAGAGAATCTCATATCACCATCTGTTTTAATAGTTTTACAGAAGCTTGATATTGAGTTTTCACATTCATATAATGATCGTTTTTGACAAACTCAATACTTGAGAAAGTTTTTTATTTGACCATTAATTAAAGTTTTTTTATTCAAATGTATTCTTAGTTTAAGACTGATATTTTTGAATACATCTAAACCATTTGAATATACATTTATCCTTAGAAGTGCATAACTATCTATATACATATTGAAGGATATTTTCTGAAAATCAAATATTAAGTTTGTTGATCTTTGGCATTATCATCTTAGAGATACATACATATATATATATATATAGACACACATTAAGTCAATATTATCAAGATCACATTGGGTTTGAAATATTTATAGAAATATTGTTTGTTTGACAAAGTGTGTTTAGCATCTTTGCAATCTACAAAGTTATCTTTATATTCGAAGATCTAACCTAAGATCTCCAAAGCATTGTTTTTATACAAACATTTTTTGGGAGAATTGATAAAAAAGGGTTTGTGTGATAAAGCATATCATACATAAACGATTATATCATTTCATACATTCTGAGCTTCAGATTTTGTCATATGCTAATGTATTAGGAATTTGAATTGTACTCGCGAGCTTTTGTTTGAAAGCATTTGTGAGTGTTTTATAGATTCTATTGTATTCACGGTTCGGTGTGTGAACCAGGGTTTGAGGAGAGAGTTGTATCTATTGTAAGCAGCGGAGTAGGAGGGAGATGTGCCTCTTGTAAGCAGCAGATAGTAAGGGAAGCTCCGTCCCAATTTAAGGAGTAGGGATTTTTGGTGAAATCCTTGAGTGGTTGCTCAAGGCGATGACATACGTCGATTTGGCTGAACCTCGTAAAAACTGCATTTGTCTTCTCTCTTCCCTTTACTCTTTTCCTTCAACACTACATTTAAATTGTTCGTCTTGCATGTGTAGGTTGAATAACATTGCACACAATTAATTTGGCAATAAGAACTCATTGCTAAATATACAAGTGGGGATTAAGTGGCAAATAGATTCAAAGAATTTTAAAATACCCAATTCACCCTCTCTTGTGGTTACACCTAATTCAACAATGACCGTTGGGGACAAGGCTGGTTTTATTAGAAAAGATGAGTGACATTTTAATTATTTTAACCTTGTTAAAAAATAGTTAACCACAGTTATAATTCGAAGCAACCCGAGAGCACCGGTTGATCGAAAGACTTTCAGTTGATCGAAGTTCATATGGCTTGGTCGACCGGGCCAATTTTGAACTTCAGGGTCAGTCGATAGGGAAAGGTGATTTTCCCAAATAGCGCGGTTCGGTCAACTAGGGTGAAAATGAACTAACTGGTCAGTCAACTGGACCGTTGGGTTCCCACACGTGGGAACTCAGTCGACTAGGTTGGTGTAGTACAAAAAAGTCTCGATTGACTAGGAAGTCAAATTGTTGACTTCAACAGGTTTCGGTCAACCAGGGACAAATGAACTATTATGTCTCGGTCGATCGGGCTGTGGTCAACTGGTTGACCCAAACTGGATTCGATTGATCGGGAGAAAAATGACCTGTATGTATAGGTCGGTCGACCAAAAGTGGATGACTTGTGCATTTTGGTCCTATTTCAATACACATTCACCCTATTCAAGTGCCTATCACAAACAAGTGCAAAGGTAAGTGTCCTAGGTTCATTTCTAGGTCTTTTTGAAGACACCAAAAAAATCAAGTGTTGGTTGATCGAAGGGTAATCCCTAAGGCCTTTCTAAGGTCATTTTCATTTTGAGCTTACACATCACATTATGAAGGTGATGCTTGCAATTATTACAATCAAGAAATCTATTTACTATTACAAACCCTTTGAATAAAAATGAAGTACAATACAACACGTATTGGGTCTTCTGCTTCAATTTCTCTTTGTGCATTATGATATGTCAATATGAGTTCCTGCACATAACCTCAAACACCCATTAAATACAACAGGTATTTGTCATTATCAAAATCGGGCGTGATCTATAAGGTCAACACCGGGGCTCTAAGATTTTGCACCAGATTGTGTGTGCTTGTGGATGATAGTATTAGGAGAATAATTTTTGAAGAGGTACACAGATCTCTATACATTGTTCATCCTGGTAGTATGAAAATGTATAGCGATTTACGAGAATATTTCTGGTGGAGTGGCATTAAGAGGGAGATTGCAGAATTTGTTCAGCAGTGCCAGACGTGTCAGCAGGTTAAGGCTAAGCACCAGAGGCTGGCTAGTTAGTTGCAGCCACTTTTCATTCCTGAATGGAAGTGGGATCACATATCCATGGATTTTGTTACTGAGCTACCGCTAGCGCCACATGGTCAGAATGTGCCATTTGGGTGGTTGTTGACAGGCTGGCAAAGACAACTCATTTTCTGCCCACTAAGGTTTGCTACCCTATGAACAGATTAGAAGAAATTTATATACATGAGATTGTTTGACCCCATGGAGTGTCGATATCCATAGTCTCAAATCGTGATCCACGTTTTACATCGCAATTCTGGAGGAGCTTGCAGGAGGCTTTGGGGACTTAGTTGGCATTCAGCACCATTTTCTATCTTCCAACAGACGGTCAGATAAAGAGAACAATCCAGGTGCTTGAGGATATGCTGTGAGCGTGTGTGTTGAATTTTAGGGGTAGCTAGACCTAGTATTTGTAGCTGGTGGAGTTTGCCTACAACAACAATTATCAGGCTAGCATAAGCATGGCACCTTATGAAGCTCTTTATGGTAGGAGGTGTCACTCTCCTTTTATACTGGAGTGAGCTAGGTGAGAGGCGAGTTTTGGGGCCAGAAATAGTACAGCGGGCGTACAAAAAAGTTTGACTTATTCAAGATAGAATCAGTGCAGCACAGAGTCGGCAGAAAAGCTACGCGGATATTCGCCGCTAGGAATTGAAATTTGAAGTGGGTGATCATGTATTTCTGAAAATAGCACCACAAAAGGAAATCATGAAGTTTGGGAGGAAGGGTAAGTTGAGCCCTAGGTTTATTGGTCCATTTGAGATACTTGAGAAAATTGGGCAAGTTGCCTATCAGTTAGCTTTACCACCATCTCTATTCAGGATTCATGACGTATTTCATGTTTCTATGCTAAGGAAATACGTCCCATATCCTTTCCATATTATCAGCTATGCAAAATTGGAACTCAGTGATGCTCTAGCATATGAAGAAGCTCTAGTACATATTTTAGATAGAAAAGAACAAAAATTGCATAGTAAGAAGATATTGTTAGTGAAAGTCCCTTGGAAGAATCATACGATAGAAGAAACTTCTCGGGAGCTTGAAGATGAAATCAGACAAAAATATCCCTACTTGTTTAGGTAGTTATAGTAGAGATGTGTAAGTTAAAGTAGTGATAATTTTATTTTGTTTAGTTTAGTATAATTGTAATGTAGAGTATAGGATAGGTAGTGTTTTGGTTTTGGGGGAATTTTCTTTTATAGTTGTAATCTCCCAGAACTACCCATGTAACCATGATATTCCTCCACCATAAGTAAGGGTAAGTAATAAAATAAGTAGACTGTTTATCATACAAGATAAGGAAACATATGGATAAGTAAATTTCAAGAATGAAATTTTTATAAGGGAGGGAGAATGTAATAACCCAAGGAAATTATTCAAGGCCTCGTTGACAAACACAGGGGATTCGTCGACGAGGGTACATGAGGATCTCGTCGATGAGGGCACGTGTTGTCGACAAGAAGATATCGAAAGACTGTTTTTCCAAGTTCTGAATTTCGTTGATGAAGAAATAGCATTCGTCGACGAACCTCTTTATTGACCTCGTCGACGAGATGACGTGGCTCGTTGATGAAGGTCATAGTATAAATAGTCTTTATCTTGAATTTTTATGCAGAAATTTTAGCAAGAATTCCTTTTCTCTCTCCTCCAAGATTCTTCCCACTTTTTTCTTCGATTTCGGCCTCTTTAGTCGTCGGATCGACGATCTGAGGCCACTACGATGCTCCTAGGAAAGTTCTTTCCAAGTTTGCCAGAGTGGATCATTGGTGGGACGAAGTTGAATTTTATCCCAAATTCAAGGTAAGATTTTTATGCAGTATTTGGCTTTCCAAAAATTGTAGGAAATGTAGTAATCAAGGAAATAGTGATATTTTGTTATGACAAATGTTGTTTTTAGGGTGTTGAGTGGAACCCTGCAGGTGTAGGACCCGTCACAATAGGGGATTTTAGCAGGAATCAGGTAAGGGAAATATGCTATGCAAGGAAATTCTATTATGATTCAGTACAAATCATATGTTTTTAGCAAATTATTATTGAGACCATATATACAGTTTTCAGAGCTTGATAATATTGATATTTAGCCGTGTGGCATGAGTTTAATATTAGATCAGCACAGGGTTTATATAATTCTTAGAATACCATGATTTACAATATGCGTACAAAAACTTGTATTTTACAGTCTTTTCAGAATACTATAATATACAAACCATAGAACTATAACATTCAGTTACTACAGTTAATCAGATATTTCAATTATTCAGCTATGGAGATATCTCAGATATTCCGTTATTACAATTTATATAATGTAATGGTTATTTCAATTTTTACAATTCATGATAAAAGCAGTATTTTAGAAATATTAATTATATATATAGTATCAGACCCTGATGGACCATATTCAGCCAGAAGAGCACGGTATCGTAGCTATATTCAGTTCAGAGTGCAACCACTACTTAGATAGTATGTGGTATTTAGAAGTCGATTGTGCCTATGTTGTGGATAGGCTCCCCATCATATATGGGTTGAAAGTGCTGTTCTGACTGTTGGAGTTCAATTGACTTACCTTGGTCGACCAGCCAGGTTAAGTCCCACCTTCAGGCCGCACAAGCTTGTCATGAGGGGTTAAATCATGGCTTTCAGTTATCCATGCAGGAAATCTTTTCAGTTATTATACATGTGTATGATCAGATTTTCAGAAAATAGTTATACCTATAGATATTAGCAATATTATGAATATATATACAGGAAAATCAGTTTATGTTAAGTAACATAGGTATGGTTTATATTGCAACAGGTTTACAGGTTTGACTGAGCTTTGTTATTTATGATAGTTTCTAAATCAGATTTTACAAGCATGTAGCTCACTTGCCACACACTAGAAGTAGCATATTTCATCTTCTTGAGCGTCATCTTGTCCCAATAAATTGACATTTTTCAGGTGATCTAGTTAGGCAAGCAAATCAAGCTCACAGGTAGAGGGGCTACAGTGTTGCCCTGTCAGTTGGGTGAGCCTTTTGGGGAGGGGAGTATTTTTGTGTAGCCCTTGTCCAGTTGTATATGTGTAATTTGAGAATATTTTGGCACTCTGGGATTGTGTGTGTGTGTGTGTGTGTATATATATATATATATATATATGATTATGGATGTATGTGAATTCAGCTTCTCTTTGCTTAGGTTTTCAGCTAGATTTGAATTAGCAGGTATCAGAGCAGAGTAAATTTTAGTATACATGAATATTAAATATTAAGAAAAAAAAATTTAGCAGGTCATTACACCTTAACTGCATGAGAGCACAAGTCTTTCCAAGATAAGGGAATGAAGGTTTTGATGCAATGGTCTAGTTACATAGATCCTTTTATAACAATAGCCTAAGAAGATATACATTGGGGCAAAAGGAGTTTGAACTCCCAACATCAAGCCACTATGAGACATTAGATTTAAAATGTTGTAGCTCAACTCTTATACTAGGGTAGAAAATCGAAACAATGTCATTGGAGAGATGTATGATTTAAACACGCTCACCATAACTATGTACATTAGGGTAGTTCGGACTAGGATGTTCATTAATGGACCGAGTAAAGTCAAAATTCTAGAGGTCAAGTCAATTGCATCATAGTGTTTGGTTTTGCATAATGCGTATTTCAACTTCTTTGAAATTCCATAATGCTCACATATTCATAAAAGGAAGATTTGAAAAAAAAAAATGAAAAATTAGTAAATTGCCTTCTTTATGAAAAGCGACTCATAGTAGAAGCACCTCATGTTTAGATTATGCTACAAGGTCACTGATTGAGTCATATTATTGTAATTATTTTGCACAATAATTCACGTCCATCATAGTTTTGCTCACTTGTAATTGATGAAATTAGACAGTTGAGAAAAAAAAAAAAAAACATGTTTAAATCTGGTTCTTAAGAAATAATTGTGTTTTCCTTTTATTGTCAGTGTTTCTTGAAGAGTGAGCTGGTTATAAAATGCCTGGCTGGCACTTATGTAATCTTGAAACACATTTTAATGCTTAAATTGCTAGTGTATTTTATTTAATTTTCCACAAACAGAGTTTACTATTTGATTTTTTTCTTCACGTTAAATTGGAAGCAAAAGTTTATTCCAAGCCCAAATAGTAGGAGCCCTTTGCAACATTTCAAGAAATTAAGGACTTTTGCAATATTTCAGGAAATTAGGGGTTTTGGCAACATTTTAGAAAATTGGGGGCCCTTATAGCAATTCATGAAATTGAGGCTCCCCTTTGCACAAGTGCCCTAATGGATAGGGGAGATTATCGATCGAGGGAGAGGGTAAGCATATGCAATCGGTTGGCAAATCTGCTAGAGAGGAGAAAAGGGGAGAGGAGTAGCGGATTCTTATGGTTTTTACTTGTTCGTAGACTCCTCCAGCCGAGTAGCAATGTCCATCTCCTTATCCTTCCTTCATTCTCTTTTGATTTCATTTTTGTAGTGGATTTCTCACATGACCTTTGGGTGGCTCGTAGGTTGCACATAGCAGCACAGCACCAGGATTGCAACAGCAAAGCTCTCAGGTTGGAGGGATTTTCTAGCAATAGAATAGTAGCACACAACAACTCTCAGCTCTAAAGTGTGGTGGTTTTCGGCTAGTAGCACCAGCAAAACTCTAGGCACAACACAGTCGCAGCAGCAAAATAACACAGCATAGCTGCTATCCGTGTTGAGCTGTGCGCCATAGGTGGAAATGGAAACCACCAACCCTAGCAGCTTATGTTGATTTTGTAGAGGAGACTAGTAGCCCTCCACCAACCTTGCCTACCATGGTTAAAATTTAGCCACCAATTTTGCCCACCTTGTTTGAATTACAACCCCCTTTAAAGGCTACATAAAGAATATGTGTGTGTGTGTGTGTAATTGTAGAGTAGGGCAAGATGTAGAATTGGGCATGGTTGCATGTGTGTGCAGTAGAGAGCTATGTGCAGAGCTATGTGTGTGCACAGGACAGAGTGTCTACAAAAATTGTGCTATGAGTAGTGCAAAATGTAGATTTGTGTGTGGCTATGTGTGGGGATGGCAAGAACAGAGAGTTCTTATGTGTAGAAAGTGTTGTGTGGTGTGTTGTGGGTAGAGTGTGCAGAGAGTGAGGAACAAAGAGTTGTGGTGAGAGAGGGAGAGAGAGAGAGAGAGAGAGAGAGAGAGAGAGAGAGAGAGAGAGAGAGAGAGAAAGAGTTAAGTTGAGCAGCGTGGCTCCTTCTCCTTATACTATTCTCCTAGTTATAGTGAAGTTGTGTGTGCTTCGTGGACGTAGGTCATGTTGGGCTGAACCACGTAAAATCCAGTGTTACATTTTTGTTGTTTATTTTTGCTTGTGTGTGATTGTTGCTTTTAGATCCATCTCAACAATGAACTCAACATCTATTGAAATGAATGTGCTGTACAATTTGCTTAATGGTTTTGCTGATAATGCAAAGTTCAAGGATGATTGTAGGGCTATTATTGGAAATCAGTCATATGTGTTATTCACATTGGATAAGTTGATATATAAACTAGTCAAATAGCTTCAAAGTGTTGTGACCAATGAGATGGACAATAGACTTCTTCAACTATATGAATATGAAAAGTCTCGACGGCTTGGGAAATTTATTGATTCATTGTATCATAAAATTCATGTGTCATCCTTTATGATGAGAACATATATCTATTTGAATGTTCATCTACCCTTTTCCAGGTTGTCCATTCAGCTGATGGACAATGGAAGTGAGAAGCCTATCTCCCACTTGGAGACAGAGACACCATATCAACCAGTGTGTAGATAAATAATGTGCTTACATATGTCTTCAACCATGAAGACCAACTGAAGTTGAGCACAACTTCAACTTCTCTGCAGTCACCACCTTCGTCAAGACTGATCTGGTGGTCGTTAACTTCACAACTGGTGCAAAGATGATAGTGTAGTCAATTCATTCCTTCTGATCGAAGCCTTTGACTACCAATCGTGCCTTGTAGTCAATTTCTTCCTTCTTCTTAAAGCCTTTGACTACCAACGGGGCCTTGTACCTTCTAGAGTCATCCTACTCCTTTTTAATCTTGTACACCCACTTGTTGTGAAGAACCTTCTTACCTTTGGGCGACTTAGCTAGTTCCCACATTCTGTTGGAGGTGAGGGACTTAATCTTGTTCTTCATCACAAGCTCCCATTTGCTCACATCTATCACCTGACATGCTTCATCATAGCATTCAGGCTCTTCTCCATCTGTGAGAAGTAAACAATCCATATACCCTTTATCTAGTAAATTGGTGCCATCAAACATCTCGATCAATGAGCTCTTCTCATTTGACATCTCTATTTTACAATTTAGAGATGGAATTAGTTCAAACAGATAACACCGTTAGATTCGGAATGGCCGAAAACCTTAGGAAATGTTCAATTCGTTCAAAAACGAACCCGAAACGACTTCGAAAAGCCTGATCAAAGTTTTGGTCAAACCTAGTCAAAACACGGTCAACTTTAATGGAATATTCCCTTCCAACTAACGGAATATTTTGATGGCATTAGCGACACCATTAATGATGCTGCCTGCTGACGTGGCACTATGGGGACCACTTGTTGACAGTTGACGTGGAACTATGGGACTCACTGTGGGTCATAGCTGATGACATGGACAGCTGACGTGGCTGCTTACGTGGAGATAACGCGGCTGCTGATTGGACGGCATGTGGCGTTGAGAGCTGAAGTGGATGCTGACTCTGTGCTAACATCACTGTCCTTCTCCTTCAGCTTCGCCGGGAGATTGCTGGTGCGTGGGCACACGTGAGGGCAGTCGCCGAGCTCCAGAAGGCACGTGAGCACACCTGTAGGTTTGTGGTAACGTGGCCTTTCCGATGGTAGGGCGTGTGGGAAGTCTTCTGAAGTTTATTCGAGCTCTGGTTGCCACCATTGGCTTTGTCTCGACGAGAAGAACACAATGGTTGCCTCAGAACTAAGTTTTGAGCTAATGGACAGAGGCTAAAATCCAAAATTTTGCTCCGATTTGGTGATTTTGCTCCAACCTCTCTCTGATACCAATTGTTGGGATGGATCTAGGAGCAACAATCACACAAGAGCAAAAATAAACAACCAAAATGGAACACTAGATTTTACGTGGTTCGGCCCAACCTAATAATACAAGGAGGAGGAGCCACACTGCTCAACTTAACTTTCTCTCTCTCTCTCTCTCTCTCTTACTCACTCACCATAACTCTCAGTTCCTCACTCTCTGCACACTTTGCGGACAACACACCACACAACACTCTCTGCACACAAGAACTCTCTATTTTTGCCACCCACACAGACAATCTGAAGTTTCCCTTACTGTTTGCAACTTATCTCTGGCGAAGACAATAGCATCTGAGGTCCTCTTTGGTTAGTAGCACAGTAGCACAAAACAACAGCACACACAAATAACAACTCCTTTCGGCCACACAGCAACACTCGGGAACCTCTCCCTCGCATCTTTCTCGTTCTAATTGCGGTTTTAATTTTGGTTTGGAATCAAGAATTGTTCGCTGAATCTTAACCTAATATGCTTTCATTTAATTTTTCAATTCTTAATTTGATAATTTAATTTTTTGCAATTTGTTTATGTTATCCTTAGACTATGATTGTGGATGTTGCTAAATTTTGTTTTAAGAATTATTGATTCAATCTTCTGCATTTTTTATTGTGCAAATTGTTGATTTAAATTGCATTTGTGGGCTATTTTGAAACTCAAAGAGAATGGAACCTAGCTTAGTTTCAAAGTGCACACAAGGTGTTTGAGAAAATACCCCTTAGAGCATAAATATTATAATTTTTTGTTTATTGTTGGGAATAGGAGATTAGGTGAAGTTCATGATTATGGTTCAACTCCTTGAGCAAAGATAACCATAATTCATTCCACGTCTGCAAACTACTTCAATTTATGGAAAATAATAATGCTAGTGCCAAGGTGCATTAGAATATAAATCTTAATTAGAAACATAGCTATTTTCCGATTCTTCATTGAGTTCATTAACACGTTGCATTCAAATTTCTTTTAACTCACTTAGTATACATTTTACCATTTCATACAAAAGAAGAACACGCCATTTTTTGTTACGTCCAAAAACCCATATTCATAGTAAATAACATTGTAATTAGTAGTATTACGTAATTCCTATTTATTTTTTATAGTAGTTAAATTTGAGATTTAAAAAAACCGTTCCTTGAAGTAATAACTTAGGGACTCCCCTAATACTAGATGATGACACTCTTATACTTGAGAGTTATTCTCTAACGTTTTTATAGTGAGTCAAGTTTTTGACGCCTTTGCTAGGGAACAATTAGCTTAATTCAAATCTTCCTATTATATTCTCTTTTGAATCCTTTCTTTACTTTTCTTTGTTTAAATTTTGTGTTGTTCACTTGCTTGTTTCCATCATTAGTATTATTTTATTTATTTTTATTTTTTTTATGTTAGTGCAATTTATTTTTCTTGAGTTGTTTTGAATCATTTTATATTTTTGGCACACATGTTTGATGTTGTGGGATAAGGACACCAAAAATAGGTTGTATCGCATGCATCATAATCCAAGTAGTAGTGTGTCAAGTGCTAAATTGGATTGTAGACTTAATTTTAGTTCTGAGACTAATTTACAAAAATCTTTTTCTATTGACAACATGGCTGAACAAGCTCCTAGGACACTTAAGGATTATCTATAACCCACACGAACCACACAACCATCTTGCATCATATTGCCTGAGAGTGCACATAATTTTAATAATAAGCATGGTATGATATCTGTGATACCTCAGTTTTATGGAATTGAATATGAAAATTCATATTGGCACTTAACTAATTTTGAACTTGCTTGCACTACATTCACGAATAGGTCTGTTACTGATGAGATGACTAGATTGCGTATTTTCCCTTTTTCATTGAAAGACAAGGCTAAGGCGTGGTTTAATTCTCTTAGTGCAAATTTTATTCCTAGCTAGTGTAGAAGTTTTTTCACTTACAAAGAACTCAATCTTTGTAGGAACAAATAAGTCAATTCATATAGAGAGCTTATGAGACCTTTCATGCAAGCTGGGAAAATTTAAGAGCTGGTCAGCATGTGTCCTCATCATGGGTTTGAGTCTTGGAGATTGGTGAATTATTTCTATGCAATTTTGACCCCTAAATCGAAGCAATTTGTTCATACACTTGTGCACAAGGATTTCTTCAATAAAGAGCCTAATGAAGCACATGGTTTTTTTAATTTATTATTTAACTGAAAATGCTTATCAATGGACTACAAGGGTTGATAGGAAACTAATTATAGCTCAACTATTAAGAGCAGTAACTGGTGAAGAACGCTATGAACTAAAAGATGACATTGACGTTCAGGCATGGTTGGCTACGATCACTAGAAGGTTGGATGTTAAGGAGATAGAAAAAGTGAAGGCAATAAATAATGCTCTGAAAGTGTGTGCTCTGTGTGTTGATACAAGTCATAAAACATTGGAATGTCTCGCCTTGCCGATGTATCAGTAGAATGGTATAGAGCAACCTAAAAATGTAAGTTGGGTGGGTCAACCTTAGAATTCACCAATCTTAAATACTTACACTCCAACATTGCAGAATCACCCTAATTTTTCATGGAGAAATTATCTAGGACAATCAATTAAGCTAGCTGCACCTCTTTAATGTAATTTTTAGTAGTTTCCCATGGCTTAATGTCAATAGCCTTTTCAACCTCCAAAGAAATCACTAGATGATATAGTTGCTGAGATGGTTGCCACTTTTCAGTAAATTATGGCAAGCCAAAATGCAACCAACACTTAGAATTCTTAAGCCATAAGTGAAATTAAAAGCACACTTAGCAAAATAATGACGACTCTTAAAACTTTGGAGAAAGGTAAATTTCCAACTCAAGCTTAACCCAACCCACAAGTGTACAAGAAGTCACAGGTGCTTTCAATTGAGAATGAAGGCATTAAACTAGTGAAAGATGTTATCACACTTAGGAGTGGAAAGAAAATTGAGCAGGTTGTACCGAGGCCATCAGCTGAAAATGATTCTAAGCCTGATCAATGCCCGGAAGCCTTGGAAGATGAATTGGAGTCACCTAAGGCACATAATAACCAAGGTGGGGATTAGAAAAAGGACAATGAGCCTTTGAGTCAAAAAATTGAGGGGTTAAGGAAAGAGTATGTTCTTGTAGCCATGTGCCCTCAGAGATTATTGTCAACTACCAAGAGTAAGCATCAAAAAGAAATTTTAGAGGTGTTCAAACAGGTGAAATTAAAATTAATATTCCACTGATGGAGACCATTCAACAAATTCCTTCTTACGCCTAGCTTTTGAAAGAACTATGCATAGTGAAGAGGCACTTAAATGTGAAGAAGAAAGCCTTATTAATGGAACAAGTTAGTGCAATCATTTAGCGTGAGACTCCTACAAAGTATAGAGATCTGGATTGTCCTACAATTTCCATCATGATTGGTGAATCCTGAATTGATAGAGCTTTGTTGGGCTTAGGCAGTAGAGTGAATTTGTTACCATACTCACTTTAAGAGCAACTTGGACTGGGAGAGTTAAAGGCAACTACACTTATGCTGCAATTAGCCTATAGGTCAATTAGGAGACCGAGGAGAGTTTTAGAAGATGTGCTTAAGAAAGTTGACAACTTTTACTATCCGTTTGACTTTGTAATTATGGTTATGTAGTAGTCAAATGTCAATAATTCTCAAGCTCTTGCCGTTCTTGGAAGACCATTCTTAGCTACATCAAATGCCTTGATTAGCCGTAAAAGTGATATTTTGAAGCTTACTTTTGGGAATATGGGACTTGAGTTGAATGTTTTCAATGCTTGCAAAATGCCGAGCCATTTGATAACACAAGTGATCTGAATGTTGTAGAGGTTTTGACACCAACAAAAGTTAATGGTTCAAATCTTCCTTTCTTTGATGATGAGTTTATTTTTTAGGCATCTGAATTTTTACTTAATGAGGAAACTAACCATTTTGATGAAAATTCCCTTGAAGCTTTGGATTGTTTTGCAGATTTTTCTTCACCACATGAAGTACAAGTTGAAGGTACTAGATGGCAACCCCAGTTTGATACTTTACCTCCATTGGACATACTTAAATCTTCAGAAAAGAAAGTTCCCCATCTAGAATTGAAACCACTCCCTAAAGATTTAAAACTTGGTCCTGAGGAAGGCATTTTTCAAATGGTAATTTCTTTGAAGTTGAATTAGGAACATGAGGCCTAGTTGTTGGAAGTCTTAAGAAAGCATCGAAGCACAATTGGGTGGACAATAGCTGACATCAAGGGTATTGATGTTGTTTTTTATACACAAAAAATCCACCTTGGGAACAATGCTAGACTAGTTTGAGATACTCAACGTAGGTTCAACTCTACTATGAAGGTAGTTGTGAAAAAAGAAGTCCTCAAGCTGCTCATAGTGGGTATCATTTACTCCATCTTAGATAGTAAATGGGTAAGTCCAACTTAGGTGGTACCAAAAATATTTTGTTTGATGGTTGTCAAAAATGAGGAAAATGAATTAATTCTAGCTAGGATGGTCACTAGCTGGAGGATGTGTATTGATTATAGAAAACTTAATTCAACCAGTAGGAAATATCATTTTCCTTTACCATTTTAACACCAGATTTTAGAACATGTGGCTGGTAATGCATTTAACTAATTCTTGGATGGGTTTTCTAGTTATTACCAAGTTGCTGTAGCACTTGAGGACCAAGAGAAAACCACCTTCACTTGTCCTTTTGGTACCTTTGCTTTCACTAGAATGCCTTTTGGTTTGTGTAATGCCTCAACTACTTTTCGGAGATGCATGATGAATATTTTTTTTCTTATATTAGTGAGGATATTTGTGAAGTATTCATGGATTATTTATCTATTTTTGGAAATTCTTTTAATAGTTGTTCACATAATCTAGCTTGTGTTTTGCAGAGATGTGAAGAAAACAATTTTTTTTTGCTTAGTTGGGAGAAATGCCAGTTTATGGTTACTCATGGCACAGTTTTAGGTCATATAGTTTCTTATGAAGGTATAAAGATTAACAAGACAAAAATTAAACTAATATCTAAACTCCCTATCCCTAGGACAATTAAAGATATTCATTATTTTCTTGGCTTTACCGGCTTTTATAGGCGATTTATTAAGGGGTTCAGTTCAATTGCAAAAGCCTTATGCACTCTCTTATAAAATAATGTTGAATTTTTTTAGTCCAAAAGGTGCCAAAAAACTTATGATACCCTTAAAGAATCAGTTACCATTGCCCCATTTTGCAACCCCCATAGTGGGACCTGATAAGTCAAGGTATGATCCCAAGAGGGGGGTGAATTGGGTATCTTTAAAATTTAATGTGGAAGCTTAATCTATCTTAATATGTTTTTCACAAGTGATCTAAATACTTTAATAACCATAGAAGTATTTTCAGCAAACAACTATACCAATATCGATATTCCTAAATATGAAAGAGTCTAAATTAAGATTTTAATATGTAATCAACTACACACTATTGACAATGAAAACTAAGTTGTAGTCCTAAGAGGGGGATGAATTGGGTTTTTAAACGTTTAGCAAACACACAAGAATCATTTTTTTTATTCTTAATTATACAAACTAGAATCCACACTCAATATTAACACAAGCCAATGATTCTTAATGAGATGCTTTCAACAATGTTTATCAATCAACCAATAAACCAATCAACCAATCAATCACAAGAAACTTAACCAATTATATGAGCTGCAATACTTCCTTGATTCAGCGTTTTCAAAACTCATCTTAGAGTTTAAATAAAGCCATGTACATATGAATATTGGTTCACTTCCTTCTAATAAATATTTTCGCAAATGATTAATCAACGTACTCCCTTTAAGGTTTCCACAAAAGATCAATCAACATACTATCTTAAATTAAAATTTTTCTCAATTTCAAACTTTCAGCTTCTTGCACTTAGATACACAACCACACAATTTGTATATGTAGAAAAATTAAATAGTAAGGGTAGAGAGTGAGACCGAGTTTTTATGAGGTTCGGATTATACCTAGCCTATGTCCTCGCCTTAGGCAATACCACCTAAGGATTCTACTATAGCGTTCCTTTATGGGTAGAACAAACCATTACAATCCCTCCTTCAATCAGGGTGAAGCCCCCTCTTTGAGCAATACACCATGCTCGGTACAATGATCCAATAATCCTGAACCGTCAAAGAAAACAAGGAAACAAGAAAAGATTCTTATGTACAAGAGATGCTCTCAGATAGATTTGGTTAGTACAAATATAGCACAGCTAATACTTCAAAGTAAATATCAAAGAGAATTGAATTCAAGCTTAAATAAGTATGTCACCGAGATTCTTGTTTTGATTTGTATCAAAGCTCAGAAGATTTTCTTTCAGTTCAATGATCAGAGACTCAGTTTATCTTAAAAAATTCTCAACAAGAATATGTATGCAAGAGGGCTTTGAGAGAGAGTAAGCAATATAGCATGGAAATTGATTTTCAATTCTAGATATTGATTTGATTTGAGAAACCATGTATTTATAGGCTCAAAAAGTGTTAAATTCGTGTTGCCTAAGTTACTTGGAGTGTTTCCCAAGTTTATATGAAGTTTGGGGCACAAGTAACTCGATTTTGTAATTTAAAAAGCTGTTTTAAAAACTAGCCGTTTGAGGGTCAGTCGCCTGAGCCCTTGGGGTCATTTAGCTGATCCTTTTGAACACAGTGCAAATATTCAATTTAAAACAGGGTCAGGCATCTGAGGATTTAGGGGTTAGTTGCCTAATCATTCACTGTCTGTTCAAAATCAGTTTAGGAAAATCTTTAGTCGCCTGACCAAACACAGGTCAGTTGCCTGAACAGTTATAAAAACTGTTTTTGAGGTTTGTTTCCAAAATCCTTAGCCATATTTTTTTTTAGGTTTGCTTCCAAAATCTTGCTTTCATACATTTAAAAAGAATTTTCCAGGGTTTTCAAAGTAAGGTCTCTAAGTCCATATCAATCCCTAATGATCTTCAAAGAATGCAAAATGATATTTATAATGAAGTACTTACATAAGACTTCCTAAAGACTTAAAAGCTCTCTAAGCTTGAAGTCTTCATGTATATCTTTGCTTTGAATCCTCTTAGAATTAAGATTCAACACTGTTTAAGCTTCCACATGTTTTAAACATCTTGGTCCTCTTGAGCTTTCTTTTGATCACTTTGTTGATGAAGTATAGCTTTATGGTACTTGTGATCTTGGACTTTCATTTCTTTGATCATTTTGAACTTTTTCATACTAGGTTTCTTGAAATATCATCACTTAAACAATAACTTGTTAAGTTAACCTGTATTTGTTATCATCAAAACCAGATTCGAAAGTCATGTTAGGCCAACAATATCCCTTTTTTTGATGATGACAAACAAGGAGCAAAGATGAAAGAACCTTGATAAGGCTCCCCCTTACAATAAGAATACCTTTTAACAACACGAAAAAAAAAAATGATGATTTCAAATATAAGTTCAAAACTCAATAAGTCATAATCAAGTATCATAGCTCATTTCAACATATATGCTTATGTTCTTATTTTTCTTATGTTCTCATTTTCCTCATTTTTGCTCCCTAGGATATCTCTCCCCCTTTGACATCAATCAAAAAGAGATAAGGAGCATAGTCACAAGGAGTCTTTGAATAGAACATAACAATAAGGATAGTCATATAGGTATCAAAGAGAACAAAAAAAAAAAAAAAAAAAAAGTCATAAGCATAGAGAGTTACAAACCAAACTAAAACAAAAACAAAAAAATCAACATAAGGCAAAGCTAATACATAGATAGTACTGCAATAACTAAAAATGACAAATAGATCAATCATTATCAGAATTATTTTCATCATCAGCTTCAACTTCCTCTTCATCACCCTCCTCACTTCCTTCTTCAGATTCTTCATCATATGAAGCTTCACTATGAGGGAAGAGCTGGTATCCAAGGGATCAACACTCCGAGATGAGCTAGCCCTACAGTACTCTATGTGAGTAAGGCGCTGGTCAAGTGAAGAGCAAGTAGTGTGGAGTAAGGATACATTCTCTTGAAGTGACTGGAGACTTTAATGCATATCTCTACCGAATGTAGTGAACTCATGGTGAAAAGGTACAGACCAAGAAGGAGTATGAGATGGAGGTCCTTGTTTCTATTCTGGAGGAGAAGGAGGTACAACTGTTGGCCTTTGTGGTCGCCCTTCTTGGAAAAACCAACCCTACTCATGGTTTTCATATCCCATTTGTTTTAGGGTTGTGGAAGTGAAAAGATCATACCGAGTACACTTGATGAACAGTTAGGTAGGAGTAGTGACACTAAGATGGGCAAAGACGAGGTTTTGAGCACCACCATAAGGAAAAGTGACTCGATGAGCTTCCAAATTCGCCCACATCCACTTCAAAATTAAGCTAGATAGATCGAGTTTCTTTCCATTCAGAAAACAACATAACACAAAACAATCTATGTAGGATAAGTGATCATACGAACCAACTTGGGGTAGGATATTGTTTGTGATAATTTTCTGAAGTATTTGAGCTTGAAGATTCAGCTATTTGTACATTGGAGGATGGCCAAAGTAAATAGGTTCCTCTACCATAATTAGTGGCAAGAATTCCTTGAGAGTGAAACCTTGCTCTAGAATCCATGTTTGAGCAAATGCTGGACACTCAAATTCTCCTGGGCTAATATGCAAAATAGGAGCTAAAGTTTGTGGAGATAAAACTACCTTCTTTCCCCTAACCTCAGTGGTTAGCACATTATTTTCTCCATGTATCATATTTGTATAGAAGATCTTCACTAGGTTTGGATACAGGCTTTTGGATTGATAAGCTACAAAATTCATCCAACCGATATTCTAAAACATTGGTAGGATTTCCAAAAATTCTAAATCAAAGAAGGAGGTATCTATGACTTTACCAAAAAATTGGTTCCGTAGAAAGAAGATGAGATTGGTATCGATGCTTTTATTTAGGAGTTACGAGCAATTGTCTGATGTTATTATCATCTCTCCTTGAAGAAGGACCTCGGTTTGCCATAGTTTTGGTGTGAGGCATCTTTGATTTTGGAGGATCAAACTAACCAGCCAAGTGAAACCCTAGAAACCATAGGAAAAGGTGTAGGGAGTGATTAGGAAGTTTTCATATGAGGGATTTGGAG
This sequence comes from Malania oleifera, assembly GCF_029873635.1. Classification (NCBI taxonomy): domain Eukaryota; kingdom Viridiplantae; phylum Streptophyta; class Magnoliopsida; order Santalales; family Ximeniaceae; genus Malania; species Malania oleifera. The sequence goes on along the minus strand of NC_080422.1, from coordinate 58,564,206 downwards.
CTAAGAATTAAGGGAGATCAAGAGAAGGAGGCTCGAGCGAGTGATGGAACATAGGTCAATAGCCTAGAGTCTGAAAAGTTAGGTTTGTTTGCGCTTAAAATAATAAGACCCATCAGGTCAGGCGCCTAAAGTTTTGGGCTCAGTCGCCTAACAATTTATAAAATTAATTTTTCAGTAGGCTGTAGCCATTAGTCGCCTGAGGTTTGAAGGCTCAGGTGCCTGACTCCCCATTTTTCTCTGTTCGGTTGACTAATGTTTTAGGCTTAGTCGTCTGACCCTCTCCACTTTCTAAAAATTCCCTTTTCACACAAGATGATGTTGAATTTTTGAGTCCTATCTCATTTTGATTATGACAAATACAAAGTACCTAACCTATGCCCTGAGTTTGTGTGCAGGATCAATTGGCAGTATCATATGGTGCACATGGACTTAAATGGAAATGAAGACCTAAAGTGTTTATTGTTGTAATTTATATTTCAATTCATTCAGATCTGTAATATTAATTATACAAGGATTGTGATAATTGATGCATGTCTTGCATGGTAGGAACTACGAGCTCAAAACGACCTTAGAGAGACCCTAGGTCCTTACACAAACACTTAGGAAATTTCCCCATTATTATCTATGCAATCAGGGGTAAAAATATAGCTTAAGTTCTAAATTGGAAAGGTCTTCGAGTGACTGAACTTGTGCATTGAAAATGCTTAGGTCGACCGAAAAGTTTGGAAAGTCAAAATGTTGACTAAAGGTTGGGCGACTGAACCGAAATGAACCGAGTGTCCTCGGTCGACTGAACTTTTATTGAGGACATTTTCATCGTCCATGGGAGTCCAAAATTCACATTTATTTTGACCTCGGGTGACTGATGTTGAAGTTTGGTAGACCGAACTTAGGCTCAGGCGACCGAACCTTGAACAGGTTGGAAAATTGCCTAGACCAGCCAGCCGAACCCTTCACCAGGCACCCAAATTGATAAAATGAACTTTTCATTTTGTGAGTGTTCGGGCGACCGACCCTATGGATTGGGCGACCGAGACTATCGGGTTGGCCTATTTTTACTATGGGTTATTAAGTGTAAAATAGGGTTATTTGAGTTAAACTTGTTTAAAAAAAAATTTTAATTATTACCCTTATGCCCCAACGATTATGTTTTTGAGTGAGCCTATATATATGTGTTCATTTGCAAAGATTAACTAGAGATTAGTGATTTGATTAGAAAATATTTCCTCTTAATTTTTAAGAGTTCTTCTTCATACTCAAAGCTAAAATACTCTTCCATTGATCATTTCCTTGCAAAATCTATTTGAGTGAGAGTATTCTAAATCATCCTACATTGCTTACTAAAGTTCAAACTCTCATTGCCTTGATTGTTTGATTGATTTTTTTATAGAGCATTTAGCCAAAAGTATTACCCCCAATTTAATTAATAAATCCATTGTGTGGGGAAACATTTTAGCTTGCGAGTCTTGGCATTTGTATTGCAAGAATCCTAAGCTTGTATTGTGATTGTGAAGCACAAATTGTTTTGATAAGATTATGCTATATTGTTAGCTCTGGTGTATTCCCAAGAAAGGGGGGTGGGGGAGGTGAATTGGAATTTTAAAATTTCTTCCTAAGTTCAACTAATCCAATAACTAGTATTACACAAACCTAGGGTTTGTTTATGCAGTTCTAATATGCGCGGATAAATATAACGTGCGGAAATTAAATCATGTGCAACATTCACAATATAACATACATGTGCGGAAATATAAATTGCGGAAATATAACAGTGCACACACGATATGTTATCGGGGTTCGGCCAATTGTGCCTACGTCTCCACCTCTAGCTCGCAAGCCCGAGGATTCCACTAATACTCACTTAACGGGTGGACCGGCACCAGTTTCAAGTAGGCCAATTAGCATAGGGCTGACCTCAACCTTTACAACTAGGTCAATTAGCGGGGCAGACCTCAACCTACACCTTACCAGGATGGTGCACCTAGCTTTCCTAAACGGGTCTAAGCCAATTAGGGACTATTTACCAGGGCTAGTCTCCCTCTTCAGACTCATTCCTAGAATACAACAAATTTAACTGATAATTTGCGTACATGTGAAATGCTTCTAACACTAAACATATATTTACCAATAAGCATAGTATAATCAATGCACCTCAAGAATGTATGAACTATAAGCTCGGTGCTCTATGTATGCAATCAACACTCAAGGTTATGTCTATAGTCTATCAAGAACAAGAGTGTTTTACAAGCTAATTGTTGACCTTATAGATCACACTCGGTTTTGATAATGACAAATACTTAGGTATTTGATGGTTGTCAAGTGTTTGTGTAGGCTTAAATGAGCATCTCAAGGAATGACACTTGAAGTTACATGAAGACCCTGAAGATTTTAATTTGTATTGTCAATTCAATTATTGTAATATAGGTCTATAATAGTAACCTAGGATGTGGTCTGTATTTTCTTACCTGAATATCATGCATATAGGATATATGGTAAGCTCAGTAAGACCATAGTATGACTCTAGGTCCCAACACTCTCACATATATCATACTAAATACAAGAGTGTTAATAATGTACTTAAATTGAATATTAGGGAAATTGAGAGAGCTCGAGTAACCAAATCCCAGGGATTCATTTCACCTCAGGCGCCCGAACTATTGAGAAGTTAATAGTTGACTTGTCCCTCGGGCGACCGAACTATTTAGTGCATACTTTCCTCGGGCGCTCGAACCCTTTGAAAGACACATTCCACCAACTCAAGCTACCGAGAGATATAGTTCAAACAGAGCCCTGGGCGACCGAACACGTGAGTTCGGGCTACCGAACCTACAAATGAGCACCCAAAGTTACGAAGCAATCTTTCTGACTTTGATTTGGGCCACCAAACTTGAACTCAGGCTACCGAGCTGAATTTAATAAGTTTTATTACTGTGTTTGTTTGGGCGACCGAACCATGGTTCAGCCACCCAAACCTTAGCAGGTTAAAATTCATTTAACTGTGGTAAAAACGTGTTAAGTTGGGTTAATGGTGTCTTAACTATTTGAAACTTTCTTAATAATTCCCAACAAGTCCCAAACGGTTATATTTTTTTACCTTGCCTATAAATATAAGCTCATTTGTGAGGATTAGTAAGAATTAGAAATTTGATTAGCCAAAAAATCCTCTTTTTCAAAATACCTTCTTTGTCCAAATAATCTCATATCTTCATTTCCTTGATATATTCTGAGATTGTGAAAGCATATTTAGAGTGCATGTGATTGCTACACCTTGGTAGAAACTCCCATTTAATTGATTGAGTGTGATATTATTTTTGGGGAGTTTAGCTTTGGTTTATCCCACAAATTTTGATATTATAAATGTTCTGCTAGGATAAACTAAGTGAGCTTAGGATATTTGCATTATTGTTGCAAGTGTCCAATAGCTTGGATTTTTGCTGTGCAAAGATTTTTCAAGAAGCAAAATATTTTCAAACTAGTATTGTGCCTATTTCATTAAGGAAAATCCTCTTGAACTAGTTTGATTATCTAATTCATATCTTTAAAATATTGATTTGTTACTGAACTGTGCTTTGCTTAAATTCCAAGATATTGTCTGTATTGAACACTCTTAAGCATCTCACTAATTATATCATATCGAGTGTTGGCAGCACAACAATTTGCATCATTGAACTTAAACTATATATATGTCATTAATGTGCATATGACTGTGCGTATTGGGTACATATCTGCTTTACATGAAAGTATAATCGTTGTACCATTTGATTGTGAGAATACTGTTATATTTCTAGGCGTGGCCTGAGCGGGCAGTAATCCAACTTGGTAAGGATTGTGTAAAGGTTGAGCTCAGCCCTGTGATAATTGGCCTGGTTTTTTGGGTGCCACTTCACCCGTTTAAGCGAGCATTATAGTGGTAATCCTTATGCTTGTTAGCCAAGGTGGGGACGTAGGCAATTTTCCGAACCTCGATAACACTTCTGCGTGTCACTTCTCTTTATTGCTTTCTGGTGCATGCTTAGTTAATTAAATTGCATTATTTAATTTTTGGAACATATTACAATTGCTTTACTTTGCTTGCACTAGATTGAGCATAGGGTTGTGAATATACTGCTGTTAGGATACTGACCTAGGACATTAATTTTAAAAATACCAATTCACCCTCCCTTTTAGGATCACGGTAAAGCTAACAATTGGTTTCAGAGCCAGGTTTCATAGACTAATAGTTATTTTGCGAAAGATCTTATATGGCTCGTAGCTCCATGACCCCTTTTTCTAAGGGACCATCTTCCATACGACCTCCATTTTTCAGTGGTGTTAATTACACCTTCTGGAAGCAGAGGATGCACATCTACCTTCAAAATACCGATTGGAAGGTGATCATCTCTAAGGGAAATTATGTTCCTACGAAAACAGAGGGTACAACTAGAGTTCCTAAAACTGAGGAAGAATATGATGATGATGATGATATGAAAGCTGTTAGTTGGAATGCCACTGCTATGAATATTCTATATTGTAGTCTCGATGTGAATGAGTTTAATAGATTAATGGCATGTTCTACCGCAAAAGAAATCTGGGATAAGGAAGAAGTCACATATGATGGTACTAGGGATATGAAAGATAATAGGATAAATATGCTAACTAGTGAATATGAGGCCTTTAGGATGAATTTAGGTGAGTCCATTCAGAGCATGTACACTAGATTCGCACACATTATAAACTCACTACATGCATTAGGTAAGACCTATCCCACATATGAGATGATTAGGAAGATCCTTAGAGGCTTACCTCCTGTTTGGGAAGCTAAGGCTATGACCATTTCTGAGGGTATAGATCTTAAGGCCATGACTCTAGATGAATTGATAGGTTCAATGATCACCTATGAATTAGCTATAAATGAGAGAGTCAATGAACATAATAGGGTGAAGAAAGTGACTGCATTGAAAACCTCCACTAACACATCTAGTGAATGTAACGAACCTGACACTAATGATGATATGGCCATGCTAACTAGAAAATTTAGCAAATTCTTTAGGAAGAATAGAAAGCCATACAAAAGATATAGGGAGTCTGCATCTGAGAAGGGAGAGTCTAGCAAAAGAAAATAAAAATCAAATGCTCCCACATGTTTCAATTGCAACAAAGTTGGGCACATCAAGCCGGACCGCCCACTACTGAAAAAGGAGGCTAAGAAAAAGAAGAAAGCCCTTAAGGCAGGCACCTCATGGGATGAATTAAGCAGCAATGACTCAAAATCAGATCACATCAACTCAGAGGTTGCTAATATGTGCTTGATGGCACATGGTGATGAGGTATCGTCCTCTTCCATTTTATCTTCGTATTATTCATCTTATGATTGTGATTCTGATTGCATGCCTGCGTTTAAAGAATTACAATTTGAATATATTCGTGTATCTAAGCTGTTGAATAAAGTGACCAACGAAAATGATAATTTAAAAAAGAAATGTGGTCAAAATTGTTTGGAATTGCAAAAACCTCTCATGCTTCTATTTTGAAAGAAAAAATGTGACTATTGTTGAACTTGAGAGGAAATTGGAGGATAGCTCCGAATTTGTTTTTAAATTCACCGAGGGCAAACCAATTTTGAAAAACTACTTGGTGCCTAAAGAAATTCTCTAAGTAAAGAGGGTCTAGGTTTTAATGGTATTGAAAATGTTAGACGACCTAATCTTTACTTGGGACATTTCACGCGTGAATCAAAATCTCAAGTCCCTCTTAAAGATCCTAAGTGTAGAATGAAGTGTTTTAAATGCAAAAAAATTGGCCATAGTCAATTCGATTGTCCACTTAGGAATAAGCATGCTAAAATTATAAAAATATGGGTAGTTAAGGGTGATCCAGCTACTAACCCCTGTGGACCCAACAAAATTTGGGGACGAACATCAGTTACTTAGTCTATTTTGCAGGTATGTTTGAGATCGTCCTCCTCCAAGGATAGGTAGTACCTGGATAGTGGGTGCTCACGATACATAACCGGCGACAAGGCAAAATTCGCATCAATCATTCCCAAGGATGGAGGATATGTGACGTTCGGCGACAACACAAAGGGATGCATCATTAGCATAGGTAAGGTTGATAAGGATCCTTCCCTTGTAATTGATAATGTTTTATTAGTTGATGGGCAGAAGCATAATTTATTGAGCATAAGTCATTTGTGTGATAAAGGATATAAGGTATCATTTGAAAATGATAAATGCATAGTTGAAAGTAAAACAGATCATAAAGTGCTCTTTACTGCAGGTCACCATGAAAATGTTTACACTACCACTTTTGATAACTTAGCTTCACAACAAGTAACTTGTTTTTCTGCAATAAATGAAGCTAGCTGGTTATGACATAGGCACTTAGGACATGCTAGCATGGACTTATTGTCAAAACTAGTAAGAAAAGAATTAGTAAAAGGCTTGCCTAAAATGTCATTTGTAAAAGATAAAATTTGTGATGAATGTCAAATGGGTAAGCAAACAAGATCTAGTTTTAAGAAAAAGAAATTTATATGTATCCCTAGACCACTCGAAATGCTTTACTTGGATTTGTTTGGTCCTAATTATGTGCAAAGTCTTGGTGGTAAATGATATGCTTTTGTCATTGTTGATGACTTTTCTAGGTTCACATGGGTGTTATTTCTTTCATATAAAAATGAATCATGTGAACAGTTTACCAAGCTTTGTGAGAGAATTCAAAATGAAAAGGGCTATAAGGTAATTCATATAAGAAGTAATAGAGGCACGAAATTTAAAAATGAAGACATAGAAAATTATTGTGACCTAGAGGCATATCACATAACTTTTCTGCACCTAGGACCCCTCAACAAAATGTAGTAGAAAGAAAGAATAGGTCATTATAAGAAATGGGTAGAACTATGCTGAATGAACATAACTTACCTAAATATTTTTGGGCCGAGGCCATAAATACTACTTGTTGTGTCATGAATAGGGTATTGATTAGACCTTCACTTGACAAAATTCCTAATGAATTGTGGAACAACCATAAACCTAATATTTCCTATTTTCATGTTTTTGGTTGTAAATGCTTTGTGCTTAGGGATAATGAACATCTAGGGAAATTTGAATCTAAATCTGATGAAAGCATTTTCCTAGGCTACACTCTTAATAGTAAAGCATATAGGGTTTTCAATAAAAGAACATTGACTTTCATTGAATCTATCCATGTTGTTTTTGATGAATCTAATCCATTTTCTAAGAAAGATGATGAAGATGATATTGATATTAGAAAATGCTTAGACAAATTATCTATTGAAAACAATGCAAGTGAAAATTCAGAAGTAAATGATAAATCATCTGAAGATACTGAAAATGAAAATGAAGTTCAGGAGTTGCCTAGAGATTGAAAATTTATTAGGAATCATCCTATAGATCAAATCATAGTGAACCATCCCATGGTGTAGCCACAAGATCCTCCTTGAAAAATCTAGTGAGTCATTACACTTTCTTGTCCCAAGAAGAACCTAAAAATATTAAAGGAGTTATAGAGGATGAGTCTTGGGCGATGTCCATGCAAGAAGAACTTAATCAATTTGAAAGAAGTAGAGTGTGGACTCTAGTTTCTACGCCTAATGATCATACCATTATTGGAACTAAATGGGTATATAGAAATAAGAAAGATGAGAATAGGGTAGTAACTAGCAATAAGGCTAGACTAGTTGCCCAATGTTATAATCAGGAGGAGGGGATAGACTTTGATGAAACATATGCTCTTATTGCTAAGTTAGAATCCATTCATATGCTACTTGCTTATGCCGCTTTTAAAAATTTTAAATTGTTTCAAATGGATGTTAAAAGCGCTTTTCTAAATGACTATATTAACGAAGAAGTTTATGTAGAACAACCACCCGGTTTTGAAAATCATAAATATCTAGATCAAGTTTATTGGTTGTCTAAGGCCTTGTATGGATTGAAACAAGCTTCTAGAGCTTGGTATGAGAGGCTTAGTGGTTTTCTGCTAGAAAATGGGTTTACCCGTGGCAAGATTGACAATACACTCTTCATCAAATCCAAAAATGATGATATGATCCTTGTTCAAATTTATGTTAACGATATCATTTTTGGAGCAACTAATGATGAGTTGTGTAATGAGTTTGCCAAATGCATGCAAAGTGAATTTGAAATGAGCATGATGGGTGAACTTAGTTTCTTCGTAGGGCTGTAAATTAAACAAGTTGAATATGGAACTTTCATATTCCAATCTAAATATGTCAGGGACTTGCTAAAGAAATTTAATATGGAAGATTGTAAAATTCTTGGCACTCCTATGAGCTCTTCCATTAAACTTGATAAAGATGAGCAAGGGATCCCTGTTGACGTGAAATTGTATTATGGCATGATTGGGAGTCTTCTATATCTCACTGCTAGTAGGCCTGATATTATGTTTAGTGTATGTATGTGTGTTAGGTTTCAGGCTGCTCCTAAGGAATCTCATCTAATAGAGGTTAAACGAATCCTTAGGTATCTAGGTAGAACTACAGAGTTAGGACTATGGTACCCTAAGCATATTACCTTTGAGATTGTGAGTTATACTGATGCTGACTTTTCCGATAGTAAGGTTGATAGAAAGAGTACCAGCGGTACTTGTCACTATCTAGGACAATCTCTCATTTCTTGGTTCTCCAAGAAACAAAACTCAGTTGCCTTATCCACAGTCGAAGCATAATATATTGTGGCTGAAAGTTGTTATGCTCAAACTCTTTATATGAAACAACAACTTATGGATTTTGAATTGCGCTATGATACAGTACCAATTAAATATGATAATACTAGAGCAATCAACATCTCTAAAAATCCAATCTCACATTCACGAACTAAACACATTGAAATTAGACATCACTTCCTTCATGATCATGTGCAGAAAGGGGATGTGACTCTTGAGTTTGTATGCACTAATGAGCAGTGGACGGACATTTTCACTAAACCACTTCCAGAAGATAGGTACATACAAATTAGACATGAATTAGGTCTAATACACAGTAGAGATGCATCCTAGATATTTCATGGTTTGCATAAATTCAGGGGGAGCTTTCAAATAAATTTTAAAAGTCTACCAACAAATATAACTATTGAATATATTTGGATTAGACTTTGTGATATTGATTACATTTTGCAATGCATAATTCTTATACTTACTGCATAATGATGATTGCACTTATGTTTTATATCTTGATCAAATTGGAACTATTTGAGTTGCCTAGATGTGGATAAACTGTTAGGTCTTATAAACTCAAAACATATCATTTTTATACAGGAATTTTTGGGAAATGTCTTATTTTAAAACGGCATGTTACCAAAATTTTTAAAAAATTCCAAAACTTCACTTGCATGCCAATGATTATTACCCATTGCCTAAAGCTATAATTTTCATAGCCCTTTTTGCTTTTGCCAAAAAGGGGAGATGGATCAGAGAGGGCAAAAATTGGGTAAACTCATTGAAAATTGGTTTGACTTGAACTTACATGAAAAATTATTTAAATTTTTACATTTCGCACATTGTTAGGGGGGAGCCTTCTAAGGCTTTACCAATTTTTTGCACGATGTATTTGTCATCGTAAAAAAGGGGGAGAATGTTGACCTAATAGGTCACACCTAGTTTTGATAATGACAAATACTTAGGTATTTGATGATTGTCAAGAGTTTGTGCAGACTTAAATGAGCCTCTCAAGGAATGACACTTGAAGTTACATGAAGACCCTGAAGATTTTAATTTGTATTGTCAATTCAATTCTTGTAATATGAGTTTGTAATAGTAACCTAGGATATGGTCTATATTTTTTTACCTACATATCAAGCATATAGGATATATGGTAAGCTCAGAAAGACCATAGTATGACTCTAGGTCCTAACACTCTCACTTATATCATACTAAATACAAGAGTGTTAAGAATGTACGTAAATTTAACATCGTTAGGGAAATTGAGAAAGCTCGGGCGACCAAACCCCAGGGGTTCATTTCACCTCGGGCGCCTGAACTGTTGAGAAGTCAATAGTTGAATTGGCTCTCGGGCGACCGAACTATTTTGTGCCTACTTACCCCGGGTGCCCAAACCCTTCGCAAGGGACATTCCACCAACTTGGGCTACCGAGAGATATAGTTCAAATAGAGCCCCTGGCAATTGAACACACAAGTTCGGGCTACCAAACCTATGACTAGGCACCTAAAGTTACGAAGCAATCTTTCTGAGTTTGATGCAGGCCGCCGAACTTGAACTCTGGCTACCAAACTGAATTTAATAACTTTTATTACTGTGTCTGTTCGGGCGACCGAACTACAGTTCAGCCACCTAAACCTCGGTGGGTTAAAATTAATTTAACTGTGGTAAAAATAGGTTAAGTTGGGTTAATGATGTTTTAACTATTTGAAACTTTTTTAATAACTCCCAACAAGTCCCAAACGGTTATATTTTTTACCTGGCCTATAAATATAGGCTCATTAGTGAGGATTAGTAATAATTAGCAATTTGATTAGCCAAAACATCCTCTTTTTTCAAAGTACACTCTTTATCCAAATACTCTCAAATCTTCACTTCCTTAATATAGTCAGAGATTGTGAGAGTATATTTAGAGTGCTCGTGATTGCTACACCTTGCTAGAAACTCCCATTTGGTTGATTGAGTGTGATATTATAGCTAAGTTTATCCCACAGATTTTGATATTATAAATCTTGTGTTGGGATAAACTAAGTGAGCTTAGGATATTTGCATTATTGTTGCAAGTGTCCAATAGCTTGGATTTTTTTTGTGCAAAGATTTTTCAACAAGCAAAATATTTTCAAATTAGTATTGTGCTTATTTCATTGAGAAAAATTTTCCTGAACTAGTTTTATTATTTGATTCATATCTTTGGAATATTGATTTTCTACTGAACTGTGCTTTGCTTAAATTAAAAGATATTTCTTGTATTGAACACTGTTGAGCATCTCACTGATTATATCATATTGAGTGTTGATAGCACAACTATTTGCATCACTGAGCTTACACTATATCTATATCATTGATGTGTATGTGAATGCGTGTATTAGGTACATATCTGCTTTACATGAAAGCATAATCACTTTACCATTTGATTGAGAGAATACTGTTGTATTTCCAGGCATGGCCTGAGGGGATGGTAATCCAACTCGATAAGGATTGTGTAAAGGTTGAGGTCAGCCTTGTGCTAATTGACCTGGTTGTTTAGGTGCTACTCCACCCATTTAAGTGAGCATTATAGTTGTAATCCTTGTGCTTGTTAGCCAAGGTGGGGACGTAGGCAATTTGCTGAACCTTGATAACACTTCTGCGTGTCACTTCTCTTTACTGCTTTCTAGTGCATGCTTAGTTAATTAAATTGCGTTATTTAATTTTTGGTACATATTACAATTGCTTTACTTTACTTCCACTAGATTGACCATAGGGTTGTGAATATACTGTTGTTAGGATACTGACCTAGGGCATTAATTTTAAAAATACCAATTCAACCCCCCTGTTTGGATCACGGTAAAGCTAACACTAATCTTTGAAGGCAAAGTATATCAAATCTCAATATTAGATTAGTGTTTCAAAGATGCTTGCAACGATATTCAAATCAACTCAAAAAGTATTTTCCTCAATTTAATATGGCACAAAAGTTGTTTGAAAAATATTATAGCTTGTGAAAATATTTGCACAACAAAAATATAGCTATAGGAATCTTGCAATGACAATGCAAAGATCCTCAAGCTACTTAGTTTATCCCAACACAAGATTTATTAAATTTAAATCCATGGGATAAACTTAGCTTAACTCTCCAAAATAAATATCAACCAATCAAGCAAATAATGGGAGTATTAGCCAATTAATAATATAGCAATAGCTCTCTAGATACTCCCGTAATGCGAGGATTTATCAAAGGAATGAAGGTATGAGAGTAATTGGAAGTAGAATGGGAAAAATAAGGTTATGAATTTTTAGAGAATTTTTGCCCTAATCCTTTTGTTAATCCCCACTAATTTTGACAAATGATGGGCTATATATAGAAATGGGGGAAAAATAATCGTTGGGGGACATGCTAAGAATTTTTCAAAATGTTGTAATTGTATTTAGAAAAATTAATCATGTTTAACCGACTTAACTATGGTAAAAAAATAAGCAACTTGAGAGGTTTCGGGTGGCTAAACCTTAGTTCGATCGCCCAAATAGACTCAACTCAAAAAGCTATTTTTAAATGTTCAGGTGCCTAAGTCTGGGTTTGGTTGGCTGAACCAAGGCAATTTTCCTATTGTCCACGGTTCGGGTGCTTGGTCCAACATTTGGTTAACCAAACTCACAAATTTGGTTGCCCAAGGTCATTTGAACTATAAAGTTCGGTCATCCGCGTTGGTGAAAAGTACCCTGACACAAGTTCAGTCGCATAAGGGAAGTACGTTCATTACTGGTTCGGTCGCCCAAAACCAGGTCAACCCGCTGACTTCCTAGCGGTTCAGGCACTCGAGGTGTTTTGAACACCAAGGGTTCATTCGCTCGTGTCATCATGATTTTAATCCCTTAAGTCTAATTTTAAACCAATTGATTCCCCTAATTATGTAAGTGATATGGGGGCTATTTGTGCATTTGTTTAGGGACCTAAGGTCTTTCTATCATACCAGAAAAATTCGGTGTCGGTTGACTGAATCCCTAAGGTCTCTCTAAGGTCTTGAGCTTATAGTCCTACATGCATGATATGCAGATTATTACAGACCTTGGATGATTATTATTACAGACCCATTGAAATGAAATATATATTACAACAATTAAAAACATTTTGGGTCTTCATTTTCCTTAAGTTTCTATGTTCCATCAATATGATCTTCCTAATATGGTCCTATGAACAAACTTGGCGAACATTAAATACCGGAGTATTTGTCATAATCAAAACAGGGTATGACCCATGGGGTAAACAAATATCTTTTGTGCTTAAGCTTTGAGAAAATCATTTTGAGGTATTTTGATTACACTCTTTGGAAATCTTTGGAACCCTACTTGTGATTGATATATTTTGATACATTGTTTCAAAGATAGATTGAGAATACACTTCTACAATTAGTTGCTTATTGATATTAGATTAAGTGTTATTACACATTGTTGCATTGAGCTTATATTTCCTATCATATTGAAGTGCATTGGTTATTGCTTGTGCGTATCAGTATAAATCTGCTTGTGTTAGAAGCATCTTTATTTGTATGCAAAAAATTATATTTAATCTGTTGTAATGTGGGTGTGGCTTGAGGGGGTGTTGATTTGGCCCATAAGGATCGGTAGGGCCTTCTCCGCCCTGCAAGGAGGGTGTGTAAAGGTTGAGGTCAGCCCTAGTGTAATTTGACCTGGTTGTAGCCAGTGCCGCTCCACCCGTTAAGTGAGCAATAGTGGTAATCCTCGGGCTTAATTGAGGCGGGGACGTAGCAAGTATTGGCTGAACCCCGATAACATATCGTGTGTCTACGTTTAATTTCCTGCACTTTATATTCCTGTGCATGTATGTTATATTCAACTGATTGTGAATGCTGCACATGATTTAATTTCCACATATCATATTTATCTGCGCAATTTTTATTTGCTTAGATAAACCCTAGGTTGTGTTATACTGTTGCTGGACATTGAACTTAGGAGAAAATTTTTATTACCCAATTCACCCCCCTCTTGGGAATACCCCAATTCAAACATTTGGTATCAGAGCCTCGTTGCACTAGACTTAACGTTTTTGCAAAAGATCGTAGTGACTCACTTTGGTATATTCCCATTCGGAGAGGGATGATCACCTACCAGTCCTCCTATATTTTGTTATGTAAATATCACCCACTGGAAAATCAGAATGAGCATTTTCATAAAATATATAAATTGGAGGGCCTGACAGGTGATTGATAAAGGAATATGTATGCTAGTAGTTTAAAATGATAATAGTTTAATGTATGAAAATTCACATTCCATGGATTTATTATATTGTGCTTTAAATTCTCATATTTTTCATGAAATTATGGCATGTAAAAATGCGAGGGAGATCTGGGTTGAACTCGAAAAGAATTATGGAGAGACCTAGGAAAAGGATACCACCACTTCGGAAGTGTCAAGCTTAAATGATCTGGAAGTGGTAAATCACAAGGATAGTGCATTAACAGAACAAGAGGTATATGATTCTTACTCTTGCTCGCTTGATGATTCTCATGTTGAATACTGAAATATTCCATGCAATGAATCATCCGATTGCCCTAGTGATAATTGTGTTAATAGCTCATGCAATAATTCATGTGATGCATATTGTGATGATTTTTATGCCAAATCTTGTGATATATTGTATGATGAATCATCTATGGTTTTGGATGATTATAGTGTATGCTTTAATTCATATGAATGTTATAGTGATAAATCTTATGATGAATCATGCATTGAATTTAATGATGATAGCATGCCCTTGAGCAAAGAAATTGAAAAGGTTCCATTTAAAATTCATAGATCTCTAGCTAGGATGTCTAATCATATTATTCTTCCCAAGAAATAAAAGTAAAAAGGTGGCAAAACAATTAAATGAATTAAAATAAAATCATGCCACTTTAGAAAAGAAGAAGATTAAGAAAATATTGAAAATTATCTATATAGAAGAAGAAATAGAAGATGTTAAACCCTTGGGAATTAAAAGAAATAAATCTTTGAAAAAGGGTTCATACTTTAAGTCCCACCATCATAAAAATGCCTCATCGAATAAAAATAAGATTTGTAAGCATAATCTTTCACATATTTTCAAAACTTGCTTACATTGCAAAAGAAAAGGGCACACTAAACATAATTGTTCATCTGGAGATGCCCGAGGCTTGGATAAGAAAATGATATGACTTATCATGAAAACAAACCTTGTAGGACCTAAGGAAGAACTAATTCCAATTGGAATGAAATAAAATGATTAATCATTCTTTAGTTCCTAGGTGGGTTGTGATGACTAAAGGCTCGGAAAGTGGTGATGACTATTCTGTTATACTAAGATACATAAGGAATAAAGCCTATGTGAAAATTTAAATTGATCATAATATGAAAATATTGGTTGTTGCTTTCTTAAGTTGAATAAAATCCACTTCCAAATGGACAAAGGTAATTTTACCTAGTAAATAATTCTTAATGCTTATCCATGCTTAAAAATGGAAATCTAAAGTTAAGCATATTTTTTTTTTTTTCATTTGAACAAGCTTGAGCTTTAGGGAATCCATTCATACACATTTTTTTTCTTAAACTCATTAATCAAAATCTAGCCATCACTCTAGGTATAAGCACCAATGATAATAAATTCTATATCTATCTAGTGCTAATAAAAAGTCGTCCTCCTTGTAATCAAAATTAGAGGAATCCACTAGGGAATTGTTCCCTTTGAGTTTGAATCATAAATCCTTTAATTCTAGTTTATCCCATCCACAAGAAATCTTTACCACTCCATGATCATATCTGGCAAAATATTATCCATCCATGGGCTCGTATCCTTACCTAAACTTGTCAATTATATTTCAATGGATACCCTCCAGCCATGGTTGATCTGAAATTACCAAAGAGCATCATTCTTTAAATATTCATACTCCTAAATGCTCTTTGCAAAAATTGTCAAGACATAATCTTTTACTTGTTTATCATAAATAATGTCCTGCTTCTTTATGAATACTCTTCTGAAACTAACAAAAATTTAAATTAATAAGAGTATTTATCCAAATTTGCTTCACAAGCTCTCAAACTTTAAATCAAATAATTTAGAGCTTCATCTTTATGAATTAAGTTAAATGGCTTATATAATTGCTATAGGTTTCAACATATATGGAAAAGCAAATGATTGAGAATCCTATGCATGAATTTTAAAGATGAAAAGTCGTTCAAACTTGGACCTCTCAGGTATTGAAAATCATAAGAAAAGAAGCAAATATAGGCTTAGAAAACTTAAACAAATATTTATTGTGACTTTTTGGTTCAATAAGCATAAGAACTCAAAGCCAAACTTAAATCATTGAATCTTATATCTCTTGGCTAAAGAACTTGAAAACGAAAAAGGCATAAATGGAATTAGTGCATAACTCAGGGGGAGCATATGTTTTTTTTTTTGGGTCATATAAATTAAATGCTCTCATTATCTCATAACATTCATGTACATATGCCTTAATGAATAACAATACTGCACTGAACTCAATTCCATCCACTGCTCTTTAGTGTTTATATTCTTTGATGGATAAATTATTATTTATGAATTGATAATTGCTACCTGATTACATGCTTAGTCTAGAATGCCTTTTGCATGGCGAATGCAATGATATGAACTACATGTTGGTAGTGGATTATAGGTTGTTGCATGCATGAATTATTTTATCTATTGAAAACAACCAGTTATCAGGTACACGTTTTATAGGAAAATGTCCTATATCTAAACGACATGCTGCCGAAATTTCGCTAGGATTTTCTCAAAATAAAACTGTGTACAAAGATGATTATGATAAAATAAATGTTAAAATATTTTTTGAAAGGATGAGTGAAAAATAAATGAATATTAAATTTCATTCTTACATAATCATCGAACATTTAGAGGAGTTAAGATCCATCCCTAGAGAAAAAGCATAATAGTCTCATAGGCATCTTGTCTAGCTTTTTGAATATTGAGGCTCTTTTGAAAAACTCTGAACATCATATCTAACTTTTAAAAGTCTATAAATAGATATGGATTGTTCTAGGTTATAAGAATTCTTTCATGCCTTAAATATATTCTCTGATGCATTTTGAAGGCTCTAGGGAGATTATACTGGTTGCAATGATTGAAATTAATTAAATAATTAATATCCAGCATAGTTATGTTAAAAGATTTTAAATAACTGCTTATACTCTTGGCCCATGAATGATAGTAATTTTTTATCTGTGTACAAGAGATGCTCTCAGATAGAGCTCGTTAGTACAAATATAGCACAACTAATACTTCAAAGTAAATATCAAAGAGAATTGAATTGAAGCTAAAATAAGTATTTCAGTGGGATTCTTCTTTTAATTTGTATCAAACCTCATAAGATTTGCTTTCAGATCAATGATCAAAGACTCTATTTGTCTCAGAAAATTCTCATCAAGAATATATGTGCAAGAGGGCTTTGAGAGAGAGTGAGCAATATCGCTTGAAAACTGACTTTTAATTCTAGATATTAATTCGATTTGAGAAACCATGTATTTATAGGCTTAAAAAGTGTTAAATTCCTTGGAGTTTTTCCCAAGTTTATATGATGTTTTGGGCACAAGTAACTCGATTTTGTAATTTAAAAATCTATTTTAAAAACTTGTCATTCGAGGGTTAGTCGCCTGAGCCTTTTGGGGTCAGTTGCCTGATCTTTTTGAACACAGTGCAAATTTTCAATTTAAAATAGGGTCAAGTGCCTGAGGATTCAGGGGTCAGTCACTTGATCCTTCACCGCAGATTCAAAATTAGTTTAGGAAAATCTTCAGTCACCTGACCAAACACAAGTTAGTCGCCTGACCAAACACAAGTTAGTCGCCTGAACAGTTATAAAAACTGTTTTTGAGGTTTGTTTCCAAAATCCTTAGCCATCTTGCTTTGATCCATTTAAAAAGCATTTTTTGGGGTTTTCAAAGTAAGGTCTCTAAGTCCATATCAACCCCTAATGAGCTTCAAAGCATTCAAAATGATGTTTATAATGAAGTACATACATAAGACTTCCTAAAGACTTAAATACTCTAAGCTTGAAGTCTTCATGTATATCTTTTATTTGAATCCTCTTAGACTTAAGCTTCAATATTCTTTAAACTTCCACATATTTTGAACATCTTGGTCCTCTTGAGCTTTCTTTTGATCACCTTGTTGATGAAGTATAGCTTTACAGTGCTTGTGAGCATGGACTTTCATTTCTTTACTCCTTTTGAACTTTGTCATACTAGGTTTCCTAAAATATCATCACTTAAACAATAACTTGTTAAATTAACCTTTATTTTTTATCATCAAAATAAGATTTGAAAGCCATGTTAGGCCTATAGACAATGCTCACAATAAAATAATATTAATAAAATTATGCTCAGCCACAAGATAGTTAAAGCTTTAACTTGAATAGAAGATAAAGCAACACAATAATATTTCAATAGATTAAATCAAAATTATATTCGTAAATACAGAAGATTTTAATCAATAAGAGTATTCACAATATTAACAAATCAAAGTAAATATGCTTGGAAAATAAAGGAGATAAAGGAGAGAGTGACACCCGATTGTTTACAAGGTTCGGCAACTGTGCCTACGTCCTTGCCTTAAGCAACCAGCTATGAGGATTCACTAATCCCTCCTTCAATAGGTGGAGACACCTCTCTTCTTCAGTAGGTAGAGAAACTCATGTTAAAACAATCCTTCAACTTGTCAACAACTCAATCACAGAGTTGTTAGTTTACACAAGGAAATCAAGAACCAATTTTGTACAAAGAGAACTCTATAACCGGAGTAGACACTTTACAATACTCTCAAAATATATTTGTAATAAGTTCAAAGAGAGAGTTATGTGTCCCTAACATGATCTATTTTAGGCTCCCATTTACCTATGTTTTGTCCTCATTTATTATGTATTTACCTTTCTTATCATAATTCGAAGTTATGCGTGGTTTGTTCATGTTTCAAGAAAATCAAGTTAAAACCAAGGAGTTAGGCAATACAAGAATCCAAGGGAGTAATTAGGAAGCATAATACTCAATCAGATGCTCAATTAAGCCCCCAAAGCCTTAATTCATCAAAGCAAACAAAACCTTGTTCGACCATGTGTTGTGACTAATTAACAAAGGTGGCGACCAGGTCACAGAAGGAAGACTCCAAGGTTTAGACTAAAAGTGAGATTCTATAAGGTTGGACTAACAGCTTGACTAAGAGACCTTGAGGTGGGACCAGGTCGACCGAACTAAGATTGACTGAGCTAGAGATCCCAAGAGTCTCGGCCATCGGCGCGACCATGAGGACCTATAGGCGCAACCAAGTCAAGAAAGCCTGAAGACTGAACCCCAGAATTCTCGAGAGTCTCAACCAGGGCATGACCAAGGGAAGACATGTGGTGCATCCTGGTCAATAAATGCGAGCCCAACGATCTTCTTCGTGAGATTTTTTGCAAAAGTTTCATGATTTGAATTTGAAACCTTGTAAACCCTTTTGGGTAAAAAACCTAGCTTTGATTATGTTCTTAGGGTTCCCTTTTGGCCCCTATTTGGTTAGTGACAGACCTAGAGTGTCTTTGGGTGCCACTTAGAGTAGATTTACTATTTTCCATTCAATTTCCTGTATTGGTTTGTGATTGGATTCTTTGAAGGCTTGTGACAACCTTCGAATTCTACGTGTTGCCGTGTAGATTAGATGGTTCTTGATTGTATTTCTGATCGCTAGTAACATGCCTTCAAGATGCAATTGAAGTCATTTTTCAATACATGTTCTTTTACTTTGCTTTAATTTAAATACCTACACTTTAAATACCTTGTCTTTATATTCCATGCACTTTTACTTCTTTGATTTTGATAAAACCGTAGGGGATATGATAACATAGCTAGGGATTCAGTCACTTATATGCAATAGGCTATGGTTCATGTATGGGTGTTCTCATGATCGCTTAAACAGGATATACCCCGGTTCCCAATCATGCTTCGGACGATTGGGGCACCTTCACTACCCTGTGCCACTCGAATGGTTCACTTAACCATTTAGCTAGATTCATGATTTGAGATTTGATTTGTAGTTGTAGTGTTAATATAATTAACATAGCTATTGCAAACAACATCCTAAGCTGGATTCATGATTTGAGATTTGATTTGTAGGAGTAGTGTTAACATAATTAACATGCTTTCGAAATTGATAAAAAAAAAAACTTAAAAATCTCACCTTTTTCCTTTTACACAAAGCGTAGTAAATTAGGTTAGAAGTCTTAAACAACTGCATTGGAATCCTTAAGGATCGACACTTGACTTAGTCATTGTTCTATTGAACTTGGGGTTAGTTAGGTTACAAATTTAATCTTTAGTAGTTAAGGACCCAAGCCTTGGTGAGCCTACCAAATTTTGGCACCACTGTTGGGGACTTAGTTACGGTAATAAGCCAATTTCTAGTTTACGGTACTACGTGCTTTTTTTTTTCTTCGTTTTCTTTTTATTTTTATTTTTGTTTGATACTATGAAGTCTATAAACCCTGAGATTGAGAGATCCCGTAGGTCCATTAGAAAATCCACCTCTAGTCCCGAGTTATTTGAGTCGTCTGAGCCTAAAGTCATGGTTGAACGTCAATCGGCGCCTACCTTTCATAACTAGAAACCTCAGGCTCCCTATCAACCTGTGGTAGAGGAGTAAACTCTTTGGCCTCTTAGAGACTACTTCACACCCAATACATACACCTCGCCATCTTGCATCCTGTTTTTGGAGGTCAAGGTGGCACAATTTGAAATTAAGACTTGTATCATCTCGATGCTTCCTAATTTCTTTGGGAATTTGACTGAAAATGCATATAAGCATCTAAATAAGTTTCTTAAAATCTATTCCACTATCCGTATACCTCACTTTGGTAATGATGTCCTTTGATTGAGGCTATTCCCATTCTCTTTGAAGGATAAAGCCAAATATTGCCTGAACTCCTTAGAACTGAACTCGATAAACACCTAGGCTACCATATAACATGAATTCCTAAAAAAGTACTTCCCTATTGGGAAGACTAGCCAGCAGAGGAAGGAAATCACTAGTTTCTCACAATGGATAGGGAATAATTTTTCAAGACATGGGAGCGCTTTAAGAACCTTCTGCGCAAATGGCCACATCACCAAGTCCCTAGGTGGCAATTAGTTCATACCTTCTATGAAGAATTAGCTAAGCATGATAAAGCCATGGTAGATGCATATTGTGGAGGTACTTTCCTCACGAAGCATGATAATGAGGTTTGGACTCTCTTTGCACCCACATTGCACACTATTGTGAAGAAATTAGATCAATTCTTGTCCCTAGGACAGAAACCTCACCCTTTGGCACGTGCAAAGGTGTGTGTCATCTACTCTAATCACTCACACACTTATTATAATTTCCCTAATGTACCTCCTCCACCTGAATTTGTGCAGGAGCAAGTTAAGGCCACCCATAATTGGTACGACACTCCGACCAATGATCCTTACTCTAATAAGTACAATCTTGGGTGGAGTAAACATCCTAACTTCTCCTGGAGACCACAAGCTCCAGGTTTTCAAGAGCAAAGACCTCTGTAATCACCCACTACTCCACCTCCTCGTCCATTCCAAAACTCTCAAAATCCTCCCTTGTCTACCCATCGACCTATAGCTTACCAATAACCTTATCCTTCATAGTTTGTGGGTCCCTCCACAGAATCAAGGGAGCCACTTCCTCAACACATTCATCAATCATGTCAATGTTCACAACTTGGATGTCATCGGGTGGATATTGGGAAGCGTGATATATATTCAGTCGGAGATGTATTTTGCCAAAGGAAACATCTATGATCTCGGTCCTACACTGAATGCAGGCATTAGCCATAGCTAAGAATGGTCATCCTAATAGGATAGGGATCAAATCCTTGGTTGGGTTAGAAGGTCCTATATCCAAGACAATGAACTCAACAGGACAATAAAACTCTTTGACTTTAACCAAGACACCCTTTATCACCTCTCGGGGCCTTTTCACTAATCGATCGGCAAGACTCAAGGTGACTGGGGTGGGTTTCAGCTCTTCAAAATTGAATTATTGGTAGACTGAGTAAAAGTAGGTTCACACTCCCTTCCAAATCTAAAAGAGCCCTATCGATGATGTAATTCCCAATTACACACGAGATTGTGGTAGTGCTGGGGTCTTTAAGTTTTGGAGGAATGTGACCTTAAAGAATTGAGCTCACATACTCGATTAGCCTTACTTTCTTATTCATTTGCACCCTTGACTTGCACTTTATTTGTGCACAAGTCCTGGAAGAGCTTGGTATATGCAAGAACTTACCTGATAGCATACAAGCGAGTGTTAACTTTTTGAGTCCAATCCCTATTTTGATGCTGACAAAGCACAAGTATCTTATGTGTGTACTTAGCATGTAAATAGGTTTATAGTTCAGATCACACATAAGGGAGAGGAAAAATGGAATGATGAAGAACTTAAAGAACATATCGTCTGGCGTATTTCATAAAGAATCAAAATAGCAAAGAAGAAGAAGAAGACATATGTTATTTGATTTGTAAATGCATTTAGATTTCATATATAATAATGCATATCTTGCATGATGTGGTTTTGATGCTCAAAATGACCATAGACTGATCTTATGGGACCAACACATTCACGAAAAACCTTTTTTAAAATACGAAAATCATACAATGTTTTTAATATGTTTTTAAAGGACTAAAAGAGGGGAAAAATTAAGTTTTTATTGACCTCGGTTGACCGGCCCTTACACGTTCAAATAAGCCCAGATGACTAACCATAGCCTTAGGATGGAAACCCTTTTCAAACTGAGCCCAGTCGGCCGACCATGTAACGTATCAAAAGCCCCAGTCAACTGACCCACTTATTTAGCCCATTTCTAAAGCCCCAGCCGACTGGGCTAACTTTGAACTGAAATGCCCAGTCTATTGGCCTTCAAAGCCTAGCCGACCAGATCATTAGGCTAATTGATCGATTCTCGAAGGATTGGAAATCGCCTTGGTCCACCCGACCAACATTGTTCCAAGTCGACAAGACCCCCATTTACTTTTTCAAGCTAGTTGACCAAAGACTTCCCCAATAGACTGGAACTCACGGGTTGTGGATATTGTCAGCGCTAAAACTTCATTATTTTTCATTAAATAATTTTAATAATACCCTCTATGTCGTGATTACGCGCTTAAACTGCGTAATTAGGCGTTTTAATTCATGCATTAAGGCTTATATTTTTAATTAAATGCCTAATTACTCTCAATATTTTAAAAAAGTGTCCTATTTATAATCTCAGGATTTTATTGAGCAATTTATGACTTTTTGACATTTTTATTATCGTAGAAAAATTATCGGGAGCTAAAACCGACACCAGTTTGTAATTTGTGCATAACTTTTCTATCCAAACTTCGATCGAGACGATTCAAAATCTTAAAGAAAGATGAAAAGATTACCTAAAACTTTGGTGTTTTAAGAATTGAGAGATTCGGGCTCCATAGGGGTCAAGATTGGCTTTGTTCGTAAAAGAATAAAAAGAAGAAAGAAGAAAGAAAAAGGAAAAAAAAAATACACAAACCTCTGATGTGACCCGACCATTCAGGCCAGGTCGGATCCTCTGGTTAGGTAATCTTGTCTCATCAAGTCGTAGGGCTTCTCCCCTAATTTTTTTTTTTTTTTACAAAGCCTCTTCCCACTTCTTCTTTGGCAAACCCCTGCACACCCATCTTCCCTTCCCTTTCCTCTCTCTCAACTCTCTCCCAACTCTCTCCCTAACTCTCTTTCTCTCTCCCTCTCATTCCCCCCTAATCTCTCCTTCCTTTACTCTCTTTCTCCCCTATTTTCCCTACTCTCTCTTAGTCTCTTCCTCTCTCTCTCTGCTTGTCCCCCCATTCTCTCTATCGGCTGCACCACGAACTCCACTACTCCAGCCAACCACTCCAGAAATTCCCCCTCGGCTACTGCCTCAAGCCACTGAGATCATAGTAGTGTAGTCTAGCTAGCAAAGCCTCTGTGACATAGCTACTGAAAATGAGAAGCCATCCCCTGCTATTTTCTAAAGCTACTCTCGGCCAACCTTAGCCCAGCCACCAACCACAGCCGAGACCTCCAGCGAGTCGGCATCTCTGCAACCTAACTGGTGCTGCTCCACACTCGAGCGCCTCCTACAAGCCACTGCTCATCCACAGCCATCCCCATGGCTCTCTCTCTCTCTCTCTCTCTCTCTCTCTCTCTCTCTCTCTCTCTCTCTCTCTCTCTCTCTCTCTTTCTCTCTCCCTCTTTTCTTTTCTTGTTTTTCTTTTAGTGTTATCTGAATATTGTTTTTTTATTATTATTAAGGTTTATTTGAAAAGTTTAGGTTTTGAATAAGTTTTTAGGGTATGTTATTATTATTGAAGCTATTTATTTAGTTTAATATTGCTCAATTTTTATTGAGGTTTATTGGAAAATTTTAGATTTTGAATAATTGTTTAGGGTGTTTTCTTATTATTGCAGTTCATTTATTTATTTTCTCAATTAACTTTCACGATAAATTTAATTAATTCTTCGATTTATTTAATTAGTCTAGTAAGGTCCAATTTGGTTCTAAAATAAATAAATAAAAGAATAAAATACAAAAAGAAAAAAAGTGTTTTTTTTTTAAGAAATTAGATTAGTTGATCTTTTCAAAATTTAAATTTCTTGTCAAAGCTCAATTTAGTATGAGGTCAAGTCTTATTAAAGTTTTCTATTTTATGGTGTTCAGTTTAGTTTAGGTTGTTAAAGCTTAATTTCTATCTGAATTCTTGGTTGCCTTTAAATTTTGATTTTGGTTCGAGTTCTTGATTCTTGGTAAAGGTTCGGTTTTTATCATTTGCGTTTATGTTTGAGTGGGTTTCATTATTGCGTGTTTTAATTATGTGTTAAAGTTACCATCTTTAGTTTCTATTCTGAAGTTTAATGCGTGTTTCGATGTCTGACTGATTATATGTAGGGTTTCCATTCTTTTTATTTAATTCAGTGCATGCTAGGATTAAGGTTTAAATTGTGTGTTTTTTTAATTTGTGAGAAGAAATCTCAACTAATCTTGAAAATCTCGAATTTGAACTGAGTTCAGTAACTTTTTATTTTGATGTGGAAGAACGTAAAATTTGAGATTAACCCGCATTTCCTGAAGAGACGATCTGGCCTTTAGGCTGAATATTACACGATGTAACTCCTATACTTGGGATAGCTTCCGTGCTGCTCATTTTTCGAGTGAGTCAATTTTTTGGCTTCGTTGTTGGGGAATGTCGGTTTTAGTCTCAAATTTATGTTTTTCTTGTCATTTTAATTAGTCTCGTGAAGAAGAAAAAAGAAAAAATAAAAAATTGAGTCTTGAAAAAAAATAAACAAATAAATATGGCTGCACCTACACCACGCACGATGATGGACTTTTTCAGCTTCAATACACCACTGCACCATCTACCACTGTTTTACCTAATAAAGAACTTGATTTCATGATGCAGCGTGGGAGGATGTCATTGCTACCTCAGTTCCACAGGATGGAATCTGAGTGCCCTTATCGGCACCTATCAGAGTTCGACTTGACTTACAATATTTTTTTCTCTTGTGCTGGAATTGATTATTCTACTAGATTGTGTTTATTTCTTGTCTTTTTGAAGGATGAGGCACAAATTTGTTTTAATTCCTTGAGACCTCACTCTATCACTAATTGGACTGATATGGAGTGTGAATTTCTTCATATGTTTTGTCCCTCACAGAAAACTCAATTTTTGTAGGAATAAATTATTCAGTTTATGTAGAAGGGTGACGAGACTTTTCGGGCTTCCTGGGAAAGATTCAAGGATCTGCTAAGTACTTGTTCACATCACGGGTTTGAATCATGGAGGTTAGTTAATTGTTTTTATATTGCTCTTACCCCTAATTACAAGAACTTTGTCTAGACCATGTGCAATGGAGAACCCTTCAGCGAGGATATGGATCAGGTACTATCATTCTTTGATTACCTAGATGAAAGTGTCCCACTGTGGAATACACGATATAATCAGGCACCCATGAAAATACACCCTATCAACACAATTAGTGGTGGAGATACATATGAGCCAACATACTACCCAGACACTCTTCCGCTAAGAAACTCATTGCTAGAAAACTAGTTGTTCCAGAACCTGAAGTTACGACTGAAATAGATGAAGTCAAAGAAAAACTAGAGGAGGCAGGCCTAGTAGTGAAGCAATCAATTAATAAGGAGGCTGATATTAATAAGGAGTACCAACCTATGGTACCTTATCCTTAGAGCTTGATAGCCGTGGAACCGTCACTTCCTACTGAATTAAATGTCAAGAAGCCCAATGCAAAAGCAAATCCCTGCAGTTGTAATTTGATTGGTACACCCGATAAAGAGGGTGAGCAGAATGGTGAATGTTCAACTTTCAAGGAACCAGGTAAAAATTTTAATGCTAATGCTTCTAAAGAACTATAGGTAACTGTTCCCACAACTTTTCCCCAAACACCAATTTGTGAAGAAGTAAATTTCCTGAAAAATATGATGAATAAAGACCCTTTCTTGTTAAAATAAGAAAGTCGATCTACACACATATTTTCTGGTATTTTGATGAGTATAAATTCATTTGAGGCTGTCTTTCATGTATGTATGAAGACTGATTCATTGTGGCAGCTCAAATTTGGAGACCCACTAGTTCAATTTATAGACCTACACCCACCAGATGAAATTCCTCTAGAGCCTCCGCCAAACAACTATGGTGTTTTTCTTTCCCTTCTTTTCATTTTGTTTTATCTTATTTTATTTTTAGTTAATTTTCAGGTACATTTAATTGTAGTGCAGTTTTCATTTTCCATTACTTCTCCACCCAGGTACGCCCTATTTCTCTTGTGCAAAGTTTTTCTATTTCCCATATACTTTCACATTGAGGACAATGTTCCACTTTAGTTGGGGGGGGGGGGGTAAGCATTTACATGTGACACTATGCACGTATACTTGCTAGGTTTTATATATTAAATTAAGAAAAAAATTAAAAAAATAAAAAGAAAGAAAGAAAGAAAGAAAGAGCATTGAGGATAAACTATTATACCTTGATCAACACTAACTTATACCGTTCACATACTTATATATAACCTAAGAATTACACACTTGAGTCATTTATGCGTAGTTTCTCTTTATATGAATTTATAACTCCATGAAGAATTGATTGGTAGTACACTTATGTTAATCTGGCTATATAATCTCTTGTATTTACACAACATCTCATGAGGCTGAATAGATACATTCATGTGATTCATTGCACTTAGGGTTCCTTGTGAGTACTGAGAGAACACTCGTGGCGACTATGAAACCTTGTGAGATATCCTTGAGCTATTTATCATCCTTTTGAGTGTTAAAATCAAATCATAGTTCATGGAACTTAGTTCTTTTTCCTTATGGACAATTCTTTGTACACTAGTCTCTGTTTTTGATTTGTTAGCCTAGAGGTGGCATCTAGTGGGGAGATAGAAACCTAGGTCTTGTAGCCTACTCAAGATGTGAAGGCTGAGCCACCCCTAGAAATAGACTTAGTTCATGAACTACTGTTCGAGCTTAATTCTTATTGATGGTATGAAGATAGCAAAAGAAGTGTAATGACTATTCTAATTGATCAAGAAAAGACAAAAAATGAAGAATGACCAGAGGAAAGAATAAGAAATAGAAATGCACATGAAATGAAATGCTAATGCCTGCTCTAAAGAAATACCACAAAAAAGTCAAGGACGCGACACATGTTCTCGACGTATGAAGATCTTCAACCGTTTAATGCCTTAGATGTATTCACGACAAGTTTGTGAATAAGTTGATCTAGGGTGGTCTTGGTTAGATATGACGAGTAGGTGAGAAGATGTTAGGGTGAAGGACCCGACACCTCATAGATAGGCTAGATCCTTCTCAGACTAGTCCACTCCTTATACTTAGCATTTGTTTCTTCCAATATATGGGATGTTTGATCACAACACTCTTGCTCACATATGACGAGTGAACCCATTCATTTTGAGTGTTCTTGAGTGTATACCAGTTAGACCAAGTCAAAGTGACCGTTCTGTAGGTGTCCACCGGTATCTTAGGTGTACTGAGTCACACACATCACACACACCTCAAGATTTTACCGGTTTATACTCGGACTTATATGACCACATTAACTCTGAATTGTACTTCTGGTTAACTTCATGTGAGTATACTGTCCTTAATTGCTATATAACAATGAAACTTGCATGAGTGATGTGCTTCAGAGTTGTGTGCATTTAATATGAACGAGTTTATGTGAAATTCAGTTGTATTCCTATATGTGAAATGGTATGGTTGTGTTGCATGGGCATTAATTTCATGTTTTCTGGAGTTAGTAATTGTGGACACCGCCCAGAAATTTATTCACGTTATTTGCTAGAGACTAGTAAAACGTAACTTCGGGGAGGGGGGGGGGCGTGTGATTACGCGCTTAAATTGCGTAATTAGGCGTTTTAATTCGTGCATTAAGGTTTATATTTTTCATTAAATACCTAATTACTCTCAATATTTTAACAAATTGTCCTATTTATAATCTATGGGTTTTATTGAGCAATTTATGAATTTTTGGATTTTTTTTTTATCTCAGAAAATTATCGGGAGCTAAAATTGGCACCATTTTGTAATTCATACATAACATTTCCGTACGAGCTTCAATCGAGATGAATCAAAATCCTAGAGAAATATGAAAATATTATCTACAACTTTAGTGTTTTGATCTTTGAGAGATACGGGCTCTAAGGGGGTCAAGATTGGCTTCGTTCGTAAACAAATAAAAAGAAGAAATAAGAAAGAAAAAGAAAAAGAAAAATACAAAAACCTCTGATGTGACCTGGCCATGCAGGCAGGGTCGGATCCTCTGGTCGAATAATCTTGTCTCGCAAGGTCGTAGGGCTTCTCCACTTTTTTTTTTCTTTTTTTTTATAAAGCTTCTTCCCACTTCTTCTCTGGCAAGCCCTTGCACCCCCATCTTCCCTTCCCATTCCTCCCTGTCAGCTCCCTACCTAACTCTCCGGCTCTCTCCCTCTCATTCCCCCTACTCTCTCATTCCCTAACTCTATTTCTCCCCTATTTTCCCTACTCTCTCTCTCAGTCTCTTCCTCTCCCTCCATGCTTGTCTCCCCTTCTCTCTATCTGTTGCACCACAAACTCCACTACTCCGGCCAACCACTCCAGAAACTCCCCCTCGGCTGCTACCTCAAGCCACCGAGACCACATCACTACAGCCTAGCCAGCATAGCCTCCGTGAGACAGCTCGTGAAGCTGAGAAGCCATCCTCTACTATTTTCTCAAGCTGCTCTCAGCCAATCTCAGCCCAACCACCAGCCATGGCCGAGACCTCCAGCTAGCTGCCATCGCTACAACCCAGCCGTTGCTACTCCACACTTGAACGCCTCCTACAGGCCACTGCTCATCCACAGCCATCCCCATGACTCTCTCTCTCTCTCTTTCTTGTTTTTTTTTTTTTAATGCTCCCTGAATATTGTTTTTTTATTATTATTAAGGTTTATTTGAAAAGTTTAGGTTTTGAATACTTGTTTAGGGTATGTTATTATTATTGAAGCTATTTATTTAGTTGAATATTGTTAAATTTTTCTTGAGGTTTATTGGAAAATTTTAGATTTTGAATAATTGTTTAGGGTGTTTTCTTATTTTACAGTTTATTTATTTATTTTCTCAATTAACTTTCACGATAGATTTAATTAATGCTTCAATTTATTTAATTAGTCTAATAAGGTTTGGTTTGGTTCTAAAATAAAAAAATAATAAAATGCAAATATAAAAAAAATTGTTTTTGTTTTTAAGAAATTAGATTACTTGATCATTTCGAAATTTAAATTTCCAGTCGAAGCTCGATTTAGTATAAGGTCAAGTCTTATTAAAGTTTTCATTTTTCTCGTGTTCAGTTTAGTTTAGGTTGTTAAAGCTAATTTCTATATGAATTCTTGGTTGCCTTTAAATTTTTATTTTGGTTCGAGTTCTTAATTCTTGTTAAAGTTCAGTTTTTATCGTTTGTGTTTATGTTTGAGTGGGTTTCATTATTGCATGTTTTAATTACATTTTAAAGTTACCATCCTTAATATCTATTCTGAAGTTTAACGCGTGTTTCGATGTTAGACTAATTATACATAGGGTTTCCTTTCTTTTTATTTAATTCAGTGCGTGCTAGGATTAGGGTTTAAATTGCATGTTCATTTAATTTGTCAAAAGAAATCTCAACCAATCCTGAAAATCCCGAATCTGAACTGAGTTCAGTAACTTTTTATTTTCCATTGGAAGAACGTAAAATTTGAGATTTACTTGCATTCCCTAAGGAGACGATCTGGCCTTTGGGTTAAATATTACATGACGTTACTCTTATACTTGGGATAGCTTCCATGCTGCTTATTTTTCAAGTGAGTCATGTCCCTAACAGTCAAAATTTTTAAGAGCTTTATATATAGTTCATTCCTAAGCTTAATTAAGAACTTTGATTTTCTTGAATATCCTTTCAAATATTTTGGGCATATTTTTTAAATCAAAGCTCACCCACATTCATTTTATTGCAAAATATCTTTAGGGCAAAAATTTTATAGTCTCTCCTATTCTATTCATTTTTCATAGAATTATTTGAGAGAGATCATCTAGTTTCTCCTAAATCTTTATTTTGAAGAATCTTTTTAGGAGAAAATCTTGGGGTTATAACAAGTAAGCTTTGAGCATATATAATCTATATATACTTTCTTGAGAAGCTTCTTGTTCTTAAGATTTCAAAGAACAAATTTCTCCCATACACTTTGTTTCGAAAAATCTTTTGGAGAAATTTTGTGAGTTATTTAAGAAGGCCTTGAGTGTATATTTATTGAAATATAGTTTTCTTGAAAGGCTTCTTGCATTGTCTTTGCAAAACCCTAGGTTCTCCTATACTTTCATTGAAAAATATTTTTAGAGAAATATTTATTAGGGTTTGAATCTTTGAGTTTTTATCGTAAACATCTTATTCAAAGATTCCAAGAATTATATTGAGAAAAATACCCATATTCTATTGAGCATTATTTTATATCATTTGAGAGTGCATTGAGTGCTTTAAATTTGTACCTCTCTACTTTCTGAGAAGTATTTATCTTATACAAGAAATATTATTTGTACCAACTTGGCTTAATCCAGTGATTGAGCTAGGGAGACTCCGCCCTATAAGGAGGAACTCATTTGGATCAGCCTGGTAAATTAAGCTGGGGAGACTCCTCCGTGTAAAGAGGAACTAGTTTGGCTCAGCCTAGCAAATTAAGCTGGGGAGACTCCGCCTTGTAAGGGGAACCGATTTAGCTCAGCTTAGTAAGTGAGCCGAGGAGACTCCGCCCCATAAGGAGATTTGTAAACGGAGTCGCTTTGCCCGGTTAAGTGAGCATAGTAGTGGAATCCTTGGGTGGTTGGCCCAAGGCAGGGACATAGGTAGGATTGACTAATCCTTGATAAAAAATACCATGTATTTCTCTATCTTGTTTATCTTTCTGCAATTTAATTTCCCTAGGCATATGCTTGTTATTTTATTGTTATAAGTATTTTGCATACGCACATTTATTTGAATGGGATATGATTTCCCTATACTCTTTACTTTCTGCACATGTATGCTAATATTTGAGTAGTTTTGAATGTTGTACTTATTTTTAAATATTTGCATACTTGATTATTTGAGGGATTTGCGATTGTTTAGAAAAGACCCTAGGTTGTGTAATAATAATTGCCGTTTAAATTGAACACACCTAACCTAGGAAGATTTTTTTAAATAGCTAATTCACCCCCCCCCCCCTCTTGGGAATAAACCATTCCTATCACTTGGTATCAGAGTCTCGTTGCAAAAAGCTTAACAACTTATGTTAAATATTGCAATGGCTCAGTAGTGGTGTATCCCCATTTAGTGAGGGACAATCATGTGTCAAACCTCCCTTATTTTTTGGTGTTGATTACACCTTGTGGAAACAGAAAATGAGCATATTTATATTATCAATGGACTGGAGGACCTGACAGGTGATAGCTAAAGGAATTTGTATGCTAATGAATGAAAATGATACTAGCTTAATGCATGCAAATTCAAATGCCATGGACTTATTATATTGTGCTTTAGATTCTAATATTTTATATAAATTATGGCATGTAAATGTGCGAGAGATGTATGGGAGGAGTTAGAAAAAGTGATATGGAGTGTCTAAGAAAGAAGAGACCTCCACTCCTGAGGCTCCAAGCTTGAATGATCAAAAAGGAGAAAGGTGTGGCCTTAAGGCATTAACAAACGAGGAGGTATATGATTCTAACTCTACCTCTATTGATGATTCTTGTGCTGAATGCTACTATACATCATATTTTTAATCTTCTGTTGAATTTAGTAATAATTTTGTTAATGATGCATGCATTGATTCATGTGATGTTTTTATGATAAATCTTATGATGAATCATTTGTTGAATTAAATGATAAAAGCATGCCTTCTTGCAAACAACTAGAAATTGCTTTATTTGAAATGCATAAGCTCCTAATTAATATTCCTAAGAAGAACAAGTTCTTGAAAAATGAAAGTAAGAGGTTGACAGAACAATTAGAAAATCTAAAAGAATATTATGTCATCCTAGAAAGGAAAAAGATTAAAAAGATACTGAAAATTACCTGCTTGGAAGGAAAATTAAGAGATTATTCTAGATTAACGCCCAAAGCCAAGAGTGAAAAGAATAATCATGTTAAACCCTTAGGAGTTAAAAGGAATATTTCTTTCAAATAGGGTTCAAAAGCTTCTAAAAAATCCAATAGCAATTTTCAAAAGCATTTGAAAAATCCCATACCAATTTTCATGCCTCATCTAGTAAAAATAAGCATAATATTTCACGTATATACAAAACATGCTTATTTGGTGAAAGGAAAAGGCACCTTTGATTCACTTGCCTATTTTGAAGATGTAAGAGGCATAGATAAGAAGATGATATGGGTAATCAGGAAAGTAAGCCCATAGGAAAAAAGGAAGATTGGATTCCAACTGGAATTACTTAATTGTTTAATCCTTCCTTGGTTCCTCGATTTAAGAGAGGGGGGGGGGGTGATGACTATAGACTTAGGAAGTCGTGTGTACTCAAAATTTTAAATTTTAGTATATGGATTCTATATACACCATATTGTATGCTAATAACCTTGTAGGAATCAAGCCAATACGAAAATTCAAGTAAAATATCCAATCTAATCATTTATCACATATATTATATTGATTGGTAAAAACATTGGTTATTGCATTGAAATTAGGATAGCTCCTAAGAGGGGGGGGGGGGGTGAATTGGGTTTTAAAAATTTATTTTCTTTTTAATGTTTCTTTGTTATAACAATAAGCACACTTCTGACGCAATCACAAAGTTAAATCAAATCAACCACGACCAAAAACAAAATAATCAATATCTTGATTCTTGTATCAATGGCCCCTTAGCAAAGTGAAGCTCGCTCAATTTATATAAGCCCTATGTTAATTCACAATCAAACTTCTTCCTAGTGTTCAGTTTTTAAATAAACTTTCAGTTTAATAAGTTTAGGATGATCAACCAACGCAGTCACTTTCGATTTTCGCAATCAATGTTGATCAAGCCAAAACGAATTATCTTCCAGTCTATTTAACAATCATACACTCAAAATTTATCAATTTTTAAAGCACCCATGCAGGTTGTAAATTTTTCTGAAAAATAAAGAGTAAGGAAGAAAGAGAGAGACACAAGGTTTTACGAGGTTTGGCTTATACCTAGCTTACATCCTCGCCTCTGGCAAACCTCCAAAGGATTCACTAGTTTAGTTCCGTTGATGGGTGGAACAATACTGTTTACAACCACTCCTTTATTTAGGCTAGAGCCCTCCTCTCCAAACGATATACCCTCATTTGGTCCAAGGAATATACAACTTTGAATTGTCTATAAACAAGAAACAAATAGAGAAGGATTTGTGTACAAGAGACACTCTCACAATAGAGTTGATTAGTATAAGATTCAACACAAATATACTTCAAAGTAAATCAATATAAAGAGATTGAAGCTCAATTGAATTTAGATCACCAAATATATCTTCCAAGTATTGAAAGATTCAGACTTTGAAGGCTCTACTTCAGAATTTGTATCAACACCAATTCAATAGTGGAAGTAGGATGAACACAAGAGAGATTGAGAGCTTTTAGAGAACTTTGATTGCTGGAAA
This sequence comes from Malania oleifera, assembly GCF_029873635.1. Classification (NCBI taxonomy): domain Eukaryota; kingdom Viridiplantae; phylum Streptophyta; class Magnoliopsida; order Santalales; family Ximeniaceae; genus Malania; species Malania oleifera. The sequence continues at coordinate 58,530,323 of NC_080422.1, read as the reverse complement.
ATTTCTTGGTGCTAAAACCTTTGAAGTTTGGGGCTATTTATAGATGTTTAAAAGGTAATTCCTTGCCCCCAAGTTTACTTGGAGTAATCCTCAAGTTTTTCAAAAGAGTAGTGCCCAAGAAATCCATTTAAAAAATGTTCCCGTTGAGAATTTTAAAAACTTTGTCTAGTGGAAATTGCCTGCCACGACTTGGTAGTCGCCTGCCATAGAGAAAAGTGAGCAACACAGAAGGTTGGCAGTCACCTACCATAACACAGGCAGTCGCCTGGCTTGACCACCCAAGCACTGGCAGTGCTCAGGCAGTCGCCTAGAACCCTACTGCCTCTTTCAATTATTTCTTTTAAAATGTGGTAGTCTACTGCCTATATGGGTAGTCGCCTAGCTCTCAATGTTCACTTATATTTATTCGAAAAAACTTTCTTCTTTTAAGACCTTTTTTACTTTGATTTTAAAAAATATTTTAGGGTTTTTCTAAAAATATATTCCTTAGTTTCTTTTGATTTATAAGAGCTTCAATTCAGTTTATATTGAAGTTTACATGAAGTACTTACATAGAAACATCCTTAAAACTCTATACTTTTGATCTTCAAGTAAGTCCTTATTCTTCCATTGAGTATGAATAATTTGAATACAAGATACTCTTGGGAAAGTTTTTAGAAGTTTTGACAGCATGCCATTTGAAAATAGAGCATTTTTCCAAAAAATACCTGTATAGAAATGACCTGATTGAGTTTTAAATTAACAGTTTATCCACAACTACTAAATCAAATAGTCCAGTATGATCAAGACATAAAACATAAATATAACTATCAACATGCAAAAGATAAGATAGTTATGCATTTCAAAACACAAACAGATTCATAAAGTATAAGTCAATGATAGATTTAAAGTGATACCAATTGTTATTCCAATTGTTAGGAAGCTCCCCCTAAGTTTTTGCACTCAATAAAAAATCTAGGAAGCATCTCTACTATGCGTTGGACCTAACTCGTATCTAATTTGTATGAATTTATCTTCCAGAAGTGGTTTGGTGAAAATATCAGCCCACTGCTCATTTGTACACACAAACTCAAGTGTCACATCCCCTTTCTGCACATGATCATGAATGAAATGATGTCTAATCTCAATATGTTTGGTTCGTGAATGTGAGATATGATTTCTAGAAATATTAATTGTACTAGTATTATCATATTTAATGGGAATCACATCGTAGTGCAATCCAAAATCCATAAGTTGTTGTTTCATATAGAGCGTTTGAGCACAACAACTTCCAGCCACAATATATTTTGCTTTGGTTGTGGATAAGGCAACTGCATTCTGTTTCTTGGAGAACCAAGAAACCAGAGATAGTCCAAAATAGTGACAAGTGCTACTAGTACTCTTCTTATCAACCTTACTACTGGCAAAGTCAGTATCAGTATAACTAACAATCTCAAATGTCATATGCTTAGGGTACCATAAAACTAATTCTACAATTCAACCTAGGTACCTAAGTATTCATTTGACTTCTAATAGGTGAGACTCCTTAGGAGCAGCCTGAAACCTAGCACACATGCACACACTAAACATGATATCAGGTTGACTAGCTGTGAGGTATAGGAGACTACCAATCATGCCACAATATAATTTTACATTCACACGGATTCCTTGCTCATCTTTATCAAGTTTGATGGAAGAACTCATAGGAGTACTAAGAATTTTACCATCTTCCATTTTAAATCTCCTTAGCAAATCCATAACATATTTAGATTGGCAAATGAAAGTCCCATATTTAGCCTATTTAATTTGTAGTCCTAAGAAGAAATTCAGTTCACCCATCATGCTCATTTTGAATTCACTTTGCATGCATTTGGCAAACTCATTAGACAACTCATCATTAGTTGCTCCAAAAATAATATCATCAACATAGGTTTGAACAAGGAGCATATCATTATTTTTAGATTTGATGAAAAGTGTAGTGTCAATTTTTCCACCGATAAACCCATTTTCTAATAGAAAATCACTAAGCCTCTCATACCAAGCTCTAGGAGTTTGTTTCAATCCGTTCAAGGCTTTGTACAAACAGTATACATGATCAGGATATTAATGATTTTCAAAACCGGGTGGTTGTTCTACGTACACTTCTTTATTAATGTAGCCATTAAGAAATGTGCTTTTAACATACATTTCATACAATTTAAAGTTCTTAAAAGTGGCATACGTAAGAAATATACGAATGACTTCCATTCTAGCTACTAGAGCATAGGTTTCATTAAAATCTATCCCCTCTTATGGATTATATCCTTTATCACACAATTGACTAATATTCAGTCAATTATGTTTCAATCCATCAACCAATAGTTCATTATCAATAACAAGGGAAGGTTTCTTACCAACCTTACCTACACTGATGATTCGCCCTTTTGCATTGTCACCAAATGTCATGTATCCTCCATCCTTGGGAGTGATGGATGTGAACTTAGCTTTATCACTGGTTATATGCCGTGAGCACCCGCTATCCAAGTACAACTTGTCCTTGGAGGGGGGCGATCTTAAACATGCCTACAAGAAGACTAAGTAACTAAAGCTGGTCCCTAAATTCTGTTCGGTCCACAAGGTTTAGTGTCTGGATCACTTTGACTTTCCCCACCTTTCTAATTTTTACATGCTTACTTCTAAGTGGACAGTCAAACTAGATATGACCAATTTGTTTACATTTAAAACATATTATTTGACACCTATGATCTTTAGCTGGGATTTTGGATTTTGATTCTTGTGTAAAATGTCCCAAATAAAGATCAGGTCGTCTCACATTTTCAATACCATTAAATCTAAGACCTTCTTTGCTAAGAGAGTTTCTTTAGGCTCCTAGGAGATTTCAAAATTTTGTAGGCCCTCAGTAAATTTAAAAACAATTTTGGAGCTATTCTCTAATTTTTTCTCAAGCTTGATAATTTTCAAATCTTTTTCTTTAAGAATCGAAGCATAAGAATACTTTGCAATTTCAAACAATTTTGAGCAATTTTCACATTTCTTTTTCAAAACATCATTCTCCTTGGTCATTTTGTTTAACAATTTGCATGCATGGATATATTCATATTGTAATTCTTTAAAAGTAGGCATGCTATCAGAATTACAATCATCATCAGAATAATACGAAGACAAAGAACAAGACGATAGTACCTCATCATGCCGTGCCATTAGGCACAAGTTTGCCATCCCAGTGTCGCTGCCAACTGAATCTAAATCGCTGCTATTTTGTTTATCCCACAAGGTAGCTAATTTCATGGCTTTCTTCTTTTTCCTAAACTTCTTTTTCAACAAAAGGCAATACAATTTAATATGCCTAACTTTGTTGCAATTATAGCATGTGGGAGCATTCGTTTTTTCTTTTCTTTTACTAGACTCTCCCTTCTCAGATGCAGACTCCCTAAACTTTCTGTATGGCTTACTGTTCTTCCTAAAGAACCTGTTGAATTTTCTAGTAAGTATAGCCATGTCATCTCTAGATTCAGGTTCACTGCACTCACTAGATGTATTAGTAGACGTCTTTAATGCAGTCACGTTTCTCATCCTATTGTGCTCATTAATTCTCTCATTAATAGCTAGCTCATTGGTGATAAATGAACCTATTAATTCATCAAGTGTCATAGCCTTAAGGTCTCCACCCTCAGATATGACCGTAGCCTTTGCTTCCCAAGTACGAGGCAAACCCCTAAGGACTTTCCTAATCATCTCATACATAGGATAGGTCCTACCTAATGCGTGTAGTGAATTAATAATGTGTGTGAATCTAGTGTACATGTTCTGAATGGACTCACCAGTGTTCATCCTAAATGCTTCGTACTCACTAGTCAACATATCAATCCTACTATCTTTTGCATCTCTAGTATCCTCATATGTGACCTCTAACTTATCCCATATCTCCTTAGCTAATGAACATGTTGTTGACTCTACGAGTCCAATCCTATTTTGATAATGACAAATCACTTGATATTTGATCTGTGCATTGGGTTTATGAACAGGACCTATATTAAGCATGCACGGGAGGATAACGAGTCATGGAAGCCATAAAGTAAAGTTGATACATTTTGGCAAGTTCCATGGAAATCAAAGAGTATAAGAATCAAGATGCAAGCGGCAAAGTTCAAAAATCATCTTGGGAATGGGTACTTAGAACTCATGTACTTACATTTTCGTATGACTTAATTTGAGGATCAACATAAATTAGAATTTCTTTAGGATTTATGCATTTCATGTATATCATTAGGGAACCTTCATGGACTTAGAAATGTTTTTAAAATCACGGAAAATATGTTTCATAAAAGGCCCAAGAAAAAGAGTAAAGCATAATTTTAAGTTAGAAAAAGAAAATTGAGAAAAAGGGACTTCGGTAGCCTGAACTCACCCTCATTAGCCTGAAGAATTTCTTCAGGAGCCTGAAGATTAAGTTCGGTAGCCTGAAGAATTAATGGGAAAACACAGGAAGTTGGCCGAGGCACCTCGATCGCCTGACCCTGGAACCTCAGACGCCTGGACCCACTTCAGGAGCCTGAACTTCCCTCTTTAGGCGTCTAACCCTGCATTCCAACTTGATTTTTCAAAGGCTTAAAGGACTTCAGTTGCCTGGGCTTTTACCCTCAGGTGCCTGAACCTGCGGGAAATTTAAAAACTTGTTTTTTATTAAAAGAAGTCGCGAGCTATTTTATTGATCAAACGGCTGAGATCAATCCTAAGGGTTAGACACTATATATACTGAATATATAAACCATAGAATGAAGGGAAGACACACAACAAGAGAAGAACCTATCTCATTGCAAAAAATATAGAGAAACTTATGTTGATTGTTATACAATTGCCTACACTTCATTCTTCATTCATCTACTTTGGTCAAATCTACTTCAGAAATCAAAGGGCATTCATTCACTCAATTGATTTTCATTCTAGTACTGAGGTTTGATCATTCAAGTTATTATTTTTTAATAACTTCTCATCTCATTCCTTGTTCTTGATTATCATTAGAAAAGTTTTGATCTTGAGTGTGCACATACGTATAAAAATTAATTTTTGAAAAGATCATTACTTGAGAAAGTTTGTTAGCGTTTGGTTGATTGGTTTTTGATTCAATTATATATATATATATATATATTATTCATAGAGCTCATTATTGAAAATTCCATTTTGATTAAAAGGTTGATCTTGAAAGTGCACATACATATACATATTTATTTTAAACAAGATCATTACTTGATTAAAGGTTGTGTTGTGATTGAGTACTTGAAAGAAAACTTTGTATTGTTGATTGACTTAATATTCAAGACAAAGCTTTTATTAATAGGTTCAAATCAAATATATTTGTGCATTTTTGCAAAGTGAACTAAGAACCCTAGTATACTCCAAAACATTTTAAATATATCATAACGTGGGAGTTTTGATTAAAAAGGGTTTGTGTGTTGAAGCATATCATACATAAAAAAATTGTATCGTTTTCATACATTCATAAGCTTCAAGTTTTAATCATATGTTAATGTTCTATGAAATTGAATTGTAGTCACAAGCGTTTGTTAGAAGCATTGTTTTGAGTGTTATTTTTCAGATTCTATTGTATACACGGTTCGGTGTGTGAACCGGTGTGTGAGGAGAGAGTTGTATCTCTTATAAGCAATCGGGTAGGAGGGAGTTATGTCTCTTGTAAGCAGCGGATTATAAGGGAAGCTCTGTCCCAATTTAAGGAGTAGGGATTTAGTGAAATCCTTGAGTGGTTGCTCAATGTGAGGACGTAGGCCAAGTCGGCTGAACCTTGTAAAAATCGTGTTTTTCTTCTCTCTTGCCTTTACTTTTTATTTTTAGCACTGCATTTAAATTGTGTATATTGCATGTATAGGTTGGATAGCCTTACACATAAGTAATTGAGTAACAAGAATTCATTGGTAAATATATAAGAAGGGTTTAAGTGGTAAATAAGTGTGAAAGAATTTTTTAAATACCCAATTCACCCCTTCTCTTGGGATTACACCTGACTCGACATTTGGTATCAGAACGAGTGTACATAGACTTGATAGTTAATTTGTAAAACGATCACATGGTACAAATTAGTGTAATTCCATTCAGTGAGGGACACTCATCCACTAGACCACCCATCTTCTGTGGTGTAAATTACACCTATTGGAAATGTAGGATAAGCATATATCTACTAAACGTAGATTGGAAGGTTTGGAAAATAGTGACTAAGGGAAATCACATTCCCATGAAAGTAATTGATAAGATTAATGTACCTAAAACTGAAGATGAATATACCGAAGAGGATTGGAAGTCAGTTCAAATCAATGCCACTGCCATGAACTTACTTTTCCGTGCATTAGATGTCAATGAATTTAATAGGGTAATGGCATGTAACTCAACTAAAGAAATTTGGGAAAAATTAGAAGTTACATATGAAGGCACTAAGGAAGTCAAGGATAGTAGGATAGACATGCTCACTAGTGAATATGAAGCATTTAAAATGAAGACTGATGAATCCATACAATCCATGTACACTAGATTCACACACATCATTAACTCTTTAAATGCTCTTGAAAAAACTTACCCCACTTATAAGTTGATCAGGAAAATACTTAGGGGATTACTTATAGTGTGGGAAGCGAAAGCTTCGAAAATAGCAGAAAGGAGAAAACTCAAGGAAATGTCGGTGGACGAACTCATTGGATCACTCATCACCTATGAGCTGGCAACAAACGAGAGGAAAAATGAGCAAAATGAAGCTAAGAAGGTCACTGCACTTAAGACATCATCGAGCTATTCAAGTGAAGGAAGCGATTCCGAAATGGATGATGACATGGCCTTGATAATAGAGAAGTTCAGGAAGTTCTTGAAGAAGAACAAGAAGTTCAACGGAAAATTCCGGAACTCTAAATAGGAAAAAGGAGAGCAAAGCATGAAGAAAAAGAAGGAGGATCCACCAACATGCTACAACTGCCGAGAAGTTGGACACATCAAACTTGAGTGCCCCAAGCTCGTGAAAGCCTTAAAGAAAAAGAAGAAGGCACTAAAAGTCAGCTGGGATACACATAGCACTAGCGATTTAGAATCAAAATCCAATGACGACGAGGTGGCCAATATGTGTCTAAGGGCACATGATGACCTTGAGGTACAATCATCATTTTCATCATCTTCATATTATTCTAGTGATTCTAAAAAATGAAAATGATATGATTTCATATGATGAACTGAAACAAGAATACCTATACACTATTAAAATGCTTGAAAAGAAAACAACGAAAATTTATGAGTTGAGAAGCAAAGTCAAAGAACTTTCAAATATAGTTGAACACCAAAATGAATCCCATGCATCTTTCATAAAAGATAAAGATTTGAAAATTGAGGAGTTAGAAAAGGATTTGAAAGATAAATATGAAATTATTTGTAAATTTACTGAAGGACAAAACAATTTTGAAAAGCTCCTAGAATCTCAAAGAAATTCCCTAGAAAAGGAAGGACTCAGTTTTAATGGTAAGGAAAACCTAAAGAAAAGACATCTTTACATAGGTTATTTTACAAAAGAATCAAAGTCATATGTTCCAACTAAGAATTATTATAGAAATATAACATGTTTTAAATGTAGAAGGTTGGGTCACATACAATTCGACTGTCCTTTCAAAAATAAATATGTAAAAATAAAGAAATTATGGAAGGTCAAAGGTCAATCTAGCACTAACCCTCCTGGACCCAAGACAACCTGGGTACCAAAGCTAGTTGTTTAATTGTGTCTTACAGATATGCTTAAGATCAGCATCCTCGAAAGATAGATGGTATATGGATGGCGGATGCTCATGTCACATGACTGGGGATAAAGCAAAGTTCACATCCATCATACCCAAGGATGAAGGGTTTGCTACTTTTGGAGATAATGCTAAAGGGAGGATCATAGGTGTAGGTGAAGTCGGTAATGATTCCTCACTCATTATAGATGATGGTTTATCAGTTGAAGGTTTAAAGCACAATTTATTGAGCATAAGTCAACTATGTGATAAAGGCTACAAAGTATCATTTGAACATGACAAGTGCATAGTTGAACACAAAACTGATAATAAGATACTATTCATTGCTAAGCGTCATGAAAACGTATATACCACAAGTTTTCATAACTTAACTTCACAGAGTGTGACATGCTTATCTGCTATAAATGAAATAAGATGGATTTGGTATAAGAGACTAGGACACACAAACATGGATTTAATCTCAAAACTAGTTAAGGAAGAATTAGTTAAGGGACTACCTAAGACTAAATTTGTGAAAGATAAAATTTGGGATGCATGCCAACTAAGAAAACAAGCAAGAACAAGCTGTAAAAGGAAGAAAGAGATCTCCACTACTAGGCCACTCCAAATGCTACACTTAGACTTATTTGGACCAAACCAAATTCAGAGTTTAGGAGGAAAATCATACGCCTTTGTCATAATTGATGATTATTCAAGATACACATGGGTACTATTCTTAGGTGTTACATGGTTAGGTTGTATCCTTTCAATGACTTTATTATTGAAATTAGGATGTATTCCCAAGAGGGGGGTGAATTGGGTTGTTTAAAATTTATTTGCGGAATTCTTATTTACTTTAACCCTTAATTACTTTAACTTATAAAAAATTCACAAACACTATTGCTATTAAGCTATTGAACTATACCATAACTAATTTAGTTAAGAATTTATTTAGAATATGATTTTCAGCTAAAATCAGTACGATTTACAAAAAAATATTTTAGTACCAAAAATTGGTCTATCTCAGCAAATATACTTCAATAATGTTATTAATCACCAAACACTTCACTTCAGCTGATTTATTCAAGGATTTACAAAACTTTTTCTATTCTAATATTTAATGCAATATACAATCAGCAAACTATAGGAACTCTAGATACAATCAAAAACTAATTTCCAATCATTCAATACAATTTTTAATCTTCAGCAAAATCAACGTTCAACACTTTCTTAAAGTTTCAACATGATTCAATATTCCACAAGAGGTAATATTCAGCAAGTTCTTATGAAAATAAAATCACGCACACAAGTTACATCTTGCAGAAATCAAAAAATTAAGGGAAGAAGAAGCTGAACACTATTATTTTTACAAGGTTCGTCTGCAGCCTACGTCCTTGCCTCAAGCAACCCGCTATGAGGATTTTCTTTCCAACTTTGTTACTAGGTGAAGTAAAGCCTCTCTCCATTCAAGGTGGAGTTCAGCTCTCTAACGAGAGTAATCCTCTTGCTAGGCAATGATTGACAAGACCTGAATCATCAAAACAATACAACCAAAGCAACAATTTCTTGTACAAGAGAAAGCTCATCAAATGAGCAGATTAGTACATGTTAGAATAAAAAATACTTCAAATAATACAATATGAAAGTTGAAGCTTGAAAGTATATCACCATAACTGATTCAAGAGTGTGAGTTTTGAAAGATCAAATCAGTTTTCTATGAGTATTCAGCAATAACACAATAGTCGTGTAACAAGAGAATTTTTGAAAGTTTGCACATGCCGTTCTCTCTTGTATTGCCCTAATGTCCGAGAATAGTACATTTAAATTGTGCACTAGGGTTTCAAAAAGTTTCCCTTAAATTTTATCTCAATATAGAAACCAATCACGCATGTTTTGGAAACAAGATTAGCACTGTTAAACGTTTAAACATGCATCAGTCGACTCGACTCGAAGGGTTAGTAGCCTGTGCTTTTTTAAAAATAGTACATTCTAAAAGTCAAAATGGGGTCAATCGACTGTGCCTAATAAGTCAGTCACTTGTGCCTATTTTGTTTGCATATTTTTAAACTCAGTAGCACTACAGTCGCCTAATAAAATACCATCAGTCGCCTATCCTTTCAGCAACACTTGTCTTTAAATGTTTTGGTTCCAAACATAAATTCATATATTGTAAAACTTAATTTGGACTTTAAGAAAATATTTTCCATGTATAAAATTAGATATCTAAGTCTAATGACATATCTTAGGAGCTTCAATCATTCAATATTGGAATTTGAAGTACTTACATGAGATTTTCATACGATTATTCTATCTAAGTGCCTAAGTCTTCAAGTTATAAAGCTTCCAAGATTTCTTTTGAGCTCTATGCACTGCTTCAACAAACTTCATGTCCCACATAACTTGATTGCTTTATATCCTTCACGATTCATGACTTTAAGTGTACATATCATTTAAGCTATTCAAGTATGCTCACAAAAATACCTTAGTCCCAAAACTCAAACTTATATAGACATGTTAAGTAACCTTGATTTGTTATTATCTAAACGATATTTTGTCTTGTTTGGCCAACAATCTCTTCCTTTCTGATGATGACAATTAGGAGCAAAAATGAGAAATCCTTAAAAGGCTCCCCCTTACAATAAGCATACCCTTAAAAGGTCATACCCTCATTTTAGGATATTTCAAGTGTTCATAATATCATGTTTTCAATATTCATGTTTGAGCAATTTCAAGAATTCTGAATTTCCAATATGTATCATGCTTTTAATACTCATATCCTTCAAGCATTTAGAACTTTCAATATATATGTATGTATATATATATATATATATATATATATATATATATATATATATCATGCTTTCAATACTCATATCATTCAAGCATTTAGAATTGTCAATATATATCATGCTTTCCAATAACTCATATCATTCAAGCATTCAAAATTTTCAATATATATCATGCTTTCCAATAATTCATGTCATTCAAGCATTCAAAATTTTCAAATAATAATATCATGCTTTCCAATAATTCATGTCATTCAAGCATTCAAAATTTCCAATATAATATCACGCTTTCTCAATAACTCATATCATTCAAGCATTCAGAATTTTCAATATAATATCATGTATTCTCAATAACTCATGCCATTCAAGCATTCAGAATTTTCAATATAATATCATGTTCTCAATAACTCTCCCTGAATATATGTTTATATGTCAATCATTAATTCAATCATAAATTCTCATTTTGCCCATTATTTCTCCCCCTTTTGACATCAATAAAAAGGGTACTTGAAGAAAATTAACATGCATTGCAACATAGGACCAAAAATCAGAATTCAGTTCACAATCATAGTCCATAATTCTATAAGCAATTTCTTAAATCAAACAGTCATCAAATATTTAGGCATCATGTAAAGAATATTCAATAGAATCAAATTCTAGAATTAAAATAGTCATGTTCAAGATAAGCAAAGATAAGAAACAGTGTAAAGAGCTGTAAACAACTTAAATATTACAGCTCAAAATGTTTTAAAAGATCAGAAGTAAAACAAGATTAATCTTCATTGCCATCATCTGATTTAGTTCCTTCCTCATCATCATAATCTTCATTTTCTTCATTTCTAGAGCTTGTTTCCATCAAAGCTTTGCCTCATGATAAAGAAAAACTATCCGTATATCGTACAATACATCCAAGTCACTGGTCAAGGGAAGTGTAACTCGACTAAACTAAATCGAAACTAGTACACACTTCACCATGAAAATCAGCCAGCTGCTGCTAATAAGATAAAAACCATGAGGGGTATCATTTGCTGATGGTGCATCTTGCTAGGGTGTAGGTGCATGTTAAGGTTCTCTACATCCCCTTCTGCCCTTTGGCAACCAACCATATCCTCCATATTTAACGTAACCCATTTTCTTAATCATAGTAGATGAGAAAATATCATAGTGGGTTCTTTTGATGAATAATGTAGATGGAGTGGTAAGGCCTAGATGGTAAAAAATTTGATTCAGTATTCCCCCATATGGAATAATAACCCTTTTAGCCTCTTCTTGTGAAATCATCCATTTTAACACTATGTTGGGTAATCCAAGCTTCTTGCCCTTTAACAGACACCACATCACAAAATAGTCAAGGTAGGAAATATGGTCATGTGACCCTACCCTAGGCAATATATTATATGTGATGAGTTTTTGTAAGATTTGAGCATGCAAGTTCAGCTGATGATACAGCAGTGGATGACCAAAATAAACAATAGCTTCAATCATAATCAATGATAAAAACTCCTCAGGGGTAAAATCTTGTGCCATTAGCCAAGATGTGCCAATAGGTGGACACTCAAATTCACCCACTTGGATTCTAAGCCTAGTGGCTAAAGTTTGTGGGGTTACTGCAAATGATTTGTCCATAATCTGAGTGGAGCATATAGTTTACCCCTTCACAATATTTGCATAAAATATTTTTACAAGATTTGGATACATTCCTTTAGCTTGATAGGTTTTGAATCTTTCCTAACCCAAAGTAGTAAATATCGACAAAATATCAGGAATATCATCTATAAAGAACTCAAAATCTAAAATCTTACCTAAGATGGATTCGATAGATCGAAGATGTTTCCAATAGACTTCCTTAGCATGGGGTATCATCAACCATCACTTAATATTGTTGTAACAATCCGTGCTTGATGGGGGACCTCGATTAGTCGTATGCTTGGTTCTAAGCATGATTTTGGGAAAAATAACTGATTAAAAACTTTCAAAATGAGATGCAAATGAGAGATGGAAGGATCTTTTGAAGATTATTGGTTTGATTTTCTTCAAAATGGACTTGGGGACGAAAGAGAGACACTTTGGAAGAGTAAAGATATACGGTCAATTGACTGAGAAGTGAAAAGTTAGGGTTTTTACGAATAGTATATATATATATATATACCGCTACGGGTCAGTCAACTATGCTCGAAGAGTTAGCCCCTTGACCTGTGTATTTCTTTGAAATTTCACAAGTCAGTAGCGAGTCAGTCGAGTTCACTCAAGTAGTCAGTTGCTTGATGAGCCTGAACTTGAAATACTAGTAAGTCAGTGTAGTTGCAGTTGATGTATGGTAAGGTGTTAGTCGCCTATCATTCAAGGCTTATGACTTACATATTCTTTTACCTCTACAACTCATTCACATTGATGTCTTCTTCTCAAATCACCTCTTTACTATGTAATAAACCTAATTCTCGTCATATTAAGATAAACCTATCCTTTGAAAGAGGTTTAGTAAAGATGTCAGCCCATTGTTCATTTGTATTTACAAATTCAAGATTTATATCTTCCTTTTGCACATGATCTCTAAGGAAATAATGTTGAATGTCAATATACTTGGTCCTAGAGTGAGAAATTGGATTTCTAGAAATATTTATGGCACTAGTGTTATCACATTTTATCGGTACAGCTAAATATTCGAGGTTGAAATCCTTAAGTTGTCATTTCATATACAAAGTTTGTGCACAACAATTACCTACTGCAATGTATTTAGCGTCAGTAGTAGACAATGCCACAAAATTTTGTTTCTTAGATAACCAAAAAACCAGAGATTGTCCTAAAAAGTGGCAAGTACCACTAGTACTTTTTCTATCTATCTTACATCTAGCATAATTTGCATCCGAATAGCTAATCATTTCAAAGGTTGTATCCAAAGACCTAAGTCAATGGTACCTATCAAATACCTCAAGATTCTCTTGAAATCTATTTGGTGAGATTCTTTAGGAGCCACTAGAAAGCGAGTGCATATACAGATGCTAAACATGATATCAGGTCTACTAGTAGTCAAACAGAGCAAGCTACCTATCATGACTCGGTAGTATTTCACATCTACAAGCTTTCCTTTCTCATATCTATCAAGACTAATAAAAGTGCTCATTGGAGTTCTCAATGGCTTTCCACCTTCTATATCAAATTTCTTAAGTAAGTCGCTTATATACTTCGATTGATTTATGAACATGTCATTTTTAGCTTGCTTGATTTGCAGACCAAGGAAGTATGTCAACTCGCCCATCACACTCATCTCAAACTTGTCTTGCATGCATTTGGTGAAGTCTTTGCATAAATCATCATTCGTAGCACTAAAAATAATGTCATCAACATATATTTGTATGATGAGCATATCATTATCTTTAGATTTTATGAATAGGGTGCTATCCATTTTCCCTCTAGAAAAAAGCCATTTTCTAAGAAGAAGCCACTTAATTATTTGTACCAAGCTCTAGGAGCTTGTTTTAATCCATATAAGGTTTTCGTTAGTCTAAATACATGATCCGAAAAATGAAAGTCTTCAAACCCTAGGGGTTGTGTGACGTATACTTCTTCATTTATGAATCCATTTAGAAATGCACTCTTAACATCCATTTGATAAAGTTTGAAGTTATTGTGGGATGCATAGGCTAGTAGCATTCTAATTGCTTCTATTCTAGCTACTAGAGCAAAGGTCTCATCATAATCTATTCCTTATTCCTGATTGTAATCTTGAGCAAATTGTCTAGCCTTGTTACGGACTACAATGTTGTTTTCATCCTTCTTATTCGTAAACACCCATTTTGTTGACCTCATTGGTCACACCCAGTTTTGATTATGACAAATACTTTTGGTACTGATGGTTGTACTGAGAATTGTATACAGGTTCACCTTGTGTGCATTTTAGGACTGAAAGACATATCATGATGGCGTGAGGTGTTCGTGTTGAAGAATGAAGATTTATGTGTTGTATTTTGTATTCATTTGATTATTTGTTCATTTTTTGATGTAATTTATTATGAACTGTGCGCGTGTATGGCTTGTAATAATTTGCATCATGCATGGTAGGTAGGTATCCTCAAAACAACCATAGTTGGACTCTAGGTACGTACACAAACCTTAGGGATTTTTCCATTAGGATAGAGAGTCCTTAGGTCTCTAAACAAATGCACAAAAAGTCCCCATTATCATCTTCATATTAGGGGAATTACAATTGGCAAAAATTGGACTGAAAATTGAAAAGGTTGAGAGGGTTCGGACGACCGAACCTATGCCGTATAAAGCAGCTTGGGCGACGAACAAGTCAACATGTTGACTTAGATTCGGGCGACCAAACCTTTTTTGAACGTATCGTCTTCGGGCACCCGAATGCTCTTGAGAGCACTTTTCAACTACTACGTTCAAATAGAGGCTCGGGCAACCGAACTGCCTGGTTCGATTAACCGAACTCAGCTTCGGGCACCCGAACCTCAGACATTTAGCTACTGACTTTGGTTCAGCCAACCGGTCCTCAACTCGGGCACCCGAACCTCTTAAAATTGAATTTTTGACTATGTCTGTTTGGGCACCTGAACCTCAGGCTGGGCACCCGAACCTTGCGGGTTAAAATAATTTGACTGATTTTTTAGATGGGGTAAACTAGGTTAATTTTCTTAATGATGTTTTAAAAAATTCTAATTATACCCATTGTATCCCCAACGGTTAAAAAATCCTCCTTGCCTATATATACCACTTCATTTGTTTTAATTAGCAAGGATTAGCAAACTTGATTAGGGCAAAAATTCTCCCAATTCTCAAAACCCTAAAAACCCTATATTAGCCAAATATTTCTTGCAAACACTCACATACTCCTCATTCTCTTTCTCTAAGCATTGTGAGTATCTCTATAAGGCTATTGTGTTTAAATCTCTCTAGCTTATACTCTCTCTTGATATATTGATTAATTGATTTTACTTAAGAGTATAACCTAAAGTTCTTCCACCGATTTCATTTGATAAATCTAGTGTGGAAAGACTTTGAGGGTTTTTGGTTCTTGCATTATTGTTGTAAGTTGCCTAAACCTAGATTTTGTATACAACAATCCTTTTATAAAAAGCTAGTTTTTCAAACAATTCCATTGTGCTTTATACATTGAAATATCTTATTGAGTTTGTTTGATTTATCTTACTTAGCATATTTGAAACCCTGATCTGATATTGTGACATTCAAATACTGTGGTTCAAATCTTGCTTAGATAACCACTCTAGATCTTGATTGATTATCATACTTGATTGAGTGGTTAGCACACATTAGAGCACTGAGCATATTTATATATCATTCGTGCTTACATTGTTGACTGAGCTATATTGGTGCACACATCTTCTTGTGTTGAAGCGCATTTCTGTGTACAAATATTTTTATACACATTGATTGTATTCCAGGCACAGGCCTGAAGAGGGAGACTAGCCCTGTGGAATAGTCTCGAATTGGATTAGACCCGGTTAGGAAAGCTAGGTGCATCATCTTGTCAAAGCGTTTCAGTTGAGGTCAGCCCTTTGAATTGACCTAGTTGTATAGGTGCCGCTTCACCCATTTAAAAGAGCATTATAGTGGTAATCCTTGTGCTGGTTTGGCCAAGGCGGGGACGTAGGCACAGTTGGCCGAACCCCGATAACATATCGTGTGTGTTCCTTACATTTCCACAATTTACATTTACTGCACGTGTATGTGTGTTTTATGATTGCATAGACTAACCCTAGGCTAAATTGCATTGTTGTTAAAATTAGTAGACCTAGGCAACAAATTTTTGAATACCCAATTCACCCCCCCCCCCCCTCTTGGAGTTGCACCATAACTATGAATTGGTATCAGAGCCTCATTACTTAGACTTAGAAGTTATTTAGTAAAAGATCATGATGGCTCGTGTTAGTGCATCCCCTTCTTATGGGGAAGATTAGTCACACACCCATCTGTATTCTGTGGTATTGATTATGCTATATGGAAATGTAGAATGATTGTGTATTTAAAAGCTCTAAATTGGAAATTTTGGAAAGTCATTGATAAAGGTGATTGTGTGCCTATGAAGTCTATTGGGTGTACTGATGTTCCTAAATTTGAGTTTGAAATTCATGATCATGATAGGGACCTAGTAGAGGTAAACTTTGATGCCATGTATACCTTACTGCATGATTTAGATTCTAATGTTTTATGTGAGGTTATAACTTGTAGTTGTGCTAAGTAGATTTGGGATGAACTTGAGTGGACATATGGTGCGTCCATGCAAAAAGGAGTCATCTCTCCATGCAAATTAGGCTCCACTGATCTTAAGAAAGTTAATCAGTGTTATGTAGCTTTAACCAATGATGAGGTTACTTCAGTCCCTTCTGTCTTAGTAGATGAATATGAGCATGATTCTTGTGCTGATTTGAATACTGCATCTGATACTAAATCATATGATAGCACTGATAGTGAAAGCATGTCTACTTATGAGTAATTGCAAATTGAATATTTTAGGACTCATAAGTTGCTTGTTAAATGTAATAAGAAATATTCTATTTTGGAAAACAAGTATGAAGCATGCATGAAAGAATGTGACTCTAAAGTTCTTGCTGAAAGAGAAAATATTTTAAAAATCAATAGTCTAGAAAGCAAGAATGAATCATTAGAAAATGAGTTAACTTTTTTGAAATCTAAAATTTCTAATGATGATAGTAAAGATTACTTGATTGCAAATCTTGAAAGTAAAGCAAACAACATGTCTAAAGAACTCTTGAAACTTCAAAATGCTTGCAAAAATTTGGAAAACTCAAAAATTCAAGATCTAGAGAAGAAAATAGAAGACCAATCTAAGATCATCTATATGTTCACTAGAAGCAAGGGAAACTTTGATAAACTGCTAGGTGCACAAAAGATGACCTTAGATAAAGAAGGTATAGGTTATAATGGGATTGAAAATAAGAAAAGAAAGAACCTATACATGGGGTACTTTGTAAAAGAATCGAAACACTATGCCAGTACCTCCTCTAGTTCATACACTCACACCATATGCATCTTATGTAAAAAGAAGGGGCACACAAAATTTGATTGCCCGTTTAAAAGAAAAGGTGTGAAACCTAAACAAGTATGGAAAGCCAAAGAATCACCAATTCCTAACCCATCAAATGTAAAAAGAAGAAAAATGGTATGGGTGGTTAAAAAAGAAAAGAAAGGACTTGCTCAAACAGGAATTACATGATCACATAGCTCTTCCTTAGTAATTAGGATTAGCTGTAGGGGGTTGCATCCTCTAAAGGGTTAGGTAGTGGCTTAGGACTAATTAATATGAAATCTTGTACTTTCATCATTCAAAAGCATATCAAGCATCTTGGAGAATTAAGCCAATATGTTAAATGAAGCACAAAACCAATTTGTCCCAAATGAATATTCTTGTTGGTTTAAATATATATCATTGGTTGTTTAAAAAAAATTCTCTCTAAAATGGACATGGCATGAGTGCCTTGCATTTAAACTTCAAATTGCTTAAACCTTTGCTCGAATATGAACATCTTACATTAAGCATAATCAGTCCATTGTTCAGCCTTAAGATTTGGAATTGAAGTCATAAATCCTACCCTAATCATACCTTGAAGCCATTTCATTGTCCTAACCCCAACAGATAATCCATAGGGTCTCTTGCTTCAAGAAACAGATCAAATAAAAATAAATAGACCCAGATCAGGTGACTGAACCCTTAAGTACATTTGTACTTCGGTCAATCGAACCAGAATGTTAACCAAGCCGTTGACCACATTTTGGACGACTGAATCTTCATATTCAAATCTGCTCGGGCTGTTGAACCGTCTTCAAGTCCCTAAATATATATTCGGGCTACCGAACTGAGCATTTCGGGTGACCAATTGATTCAGTTCAAAATCTGTTTGGGCAGCCGACCCTCGAAAAAAAAAAAAATGGCGCTTGAAATTCTGTTGACTGAACCTGGCTTCGAGCTGCCGAACAGACTCAGTGACCCCTCATAATTAAAGCAGCTCAGTTGACCGAACCAAGGCTCAGGCACCCGAACCACACTGATATATATGGTTCTCCGTGAATTTCAATTCATTTCTTCCATTTCCATGACAGCCTTCCTAGTTTTCTCTCTCACATCCTTCCCCAGTTTTGTGTGAGATTTATTTCCATGGCCAGAGACGAGAGATGTGTGGCCGCAGGTGTTCCTTTGGAATAGTGGCTTCCTACACCCGATCGGCAGATCAAATATGAGAGGGTCATTCGCCTCAAGGATCCCATTTTGGGAAAAATCCTTGATATCGAGTTCGTGCAAGCTCACTTCAAAAATGACCTTGACATGTTTCGATATCAAGGATGGTACGAGTTCATAGCCTTTCAGCCCAGGGGGATGTACCTGCTGCTCGTCCGGCTCTTCTATGCCAATCTTGCCCAAGATGGCTAGGGCTACTACACCAGGGTGCTGGAAACAGATATCCACTTCGATGATGCATACCTGGCAGAGAATTTTGACATCCAGTGTGGCGACTTCATCTGCCCCGATTCTTCCTCCACCTGGATAGCCAAGCAGGACTTCATTGTAAGTACCTTCATTAATTTGGTCATGGCACATCCAGTAGCTGATTTGGCCCATATCCCAGCTACAGATCCTTGACTTTAGAGGCAAAGGTGGTACACCACCTGATCTCCTATAACATTTTGCCCAAGTCAGGATCGAGGGATCATGTGTCCTACTTGGATTCCTTTGTCATGTGGTGCCTCTTCACCAGGATGAAGCTAGACCTACCTAGATTGATCCTACGGTGGATGTTTGACAAAACTGTGGGAAAGAGGATCATTTTTCCCTACGGTGGGATTCTATCTAGGATATTTGTTAGGGAGAGGCTGAATAGGTCACCACTTGCCATCATCAAGAAAGTATGACCATCCGACTTCTTCAACTCCCCCACTCTAAATTTGATGGGTTACAAGCTCACTGGAAACATGTGGTTGCCTACTGCACATGAGAGAGGCCCAGGAGCTCAGGAGGTCCCATAGGAGCTGCCTTATGTTCCATCCAGTAGCAAGATCAAGACTGCTATTACCGATCTCTCTGCCTCATTTCATGAGTTTTGTGTCTCCATGACTGAGCAGGTGTCTACTTCACATGCTAGACTTGACTCCTGTTTAGCATGTTCACCGACTTCCAGTCCGAGGTGCGGGCTAACTTCCACATCCTTGGTGAGCGACTATGAGAGATGAATGATGAGGACATTGGTGAGGATGACCAGATGGAGTTGAGTGGGGAGGAGGGAGATGACGACCATGATAACGGAGAGACCTAGGAGTGCTTCATGAGGATCCAGTCCATCATTCTACAACTCCTTATTTGATTATCTATCTTTTTTTATTCAGATACATTTCTTTTATTTGGTCTGTATCTATACTTAAAACAGTTTATATATCTATTCCTATTTGACTTTCACATTCACCACACACATGCAGATACTATGATATGGTGACTGTGCTTTTGATTATAATATACATCTACAGTTTTTTAATTTGCATGTGTTTATGTTTAAATGGTTATTCTGTTAAAATACATGCTTAGTATAGAAAGCCTCCTGCATGGCGGATGCAGTGGATGAGAATTGCCTGCTAGTAGATTATAGGTTCTCGCATGCCTTACTCTTGAAATACTGCTTGTTTGGGAATCATTTTTGTGCAGGTTAATTTTGGGAAATGTCCTGTTTACAGTTGGCATGCTGCCAAATTTTTTGTGGACATTTGGTCAAAATAATTGGGATAATGTGCTTTGTTGTGTGCAAATGTGATTTATACTTAAAATATAAATTCTTATGCTTGTCTCATTTGCATTATTTGATTAAACTCCTTGGGGCTGGTTGTGTGTATTTATTTAGAATACTGGCAAATTCTTATGGATTTCTTATATCTTTAGACAAAATGCTGCCAAAATTTTTGAAATCTTTACATATAACCTAATATCATTTTCTTAATACTAAACTCCTTAAAACTTGAGTGCGTTTCTAAGAAAATTCGTGAATTTTACTCAAGTTGATTTATATAGAAAATACATAGTCTTAGGGGGAGTCCTTTGTCTCAAAATCACTAGGCTCTGAGAATATATATATATATATATATATTCGTATTCACCGCTATATCTTTTGGAAAATATAATAACAATTGGTATCAATTTGCACATCTTGGTAAATCTATATTTGATATCATGTTCATTTCAAAACTAACAATGTGTCCTTATCACTACTGTTATTGTTTTAACAATTGGTATCTTCTCTACTGTGTAGTTATAACGATTGCTATCAGACTCACACGTTCAATATACCCTTATGGGCATACATGCTTATTTTGGAAACCAAAGATGATTATGATAAAATTAACTTTAAAATATTTTTGAAAGGATGAGTGAAAACTGAATGAAAGATTAATCTTCATCCTTGCATAATCATCCATTAGGGGAGTATAGAACATTAAAATGGTTAACGTGTTGCATGCTACTTATACTTCCCTGATGCATATTCTGTTTGGGTTAATTGATTGAAATATGCTATATACTATTCGTTATAACTCCAAATAGGTCACTTAGGTATAGAGTTATGATTAGGAATAGTCTATTTTCAAATGGCATGTTGCCGAATTTTTTTTCTTCCCAATATACCTCTTGTATCTAATTGATGTTCTTTGCCTTCACGCTTTATTGCTTAACCCTTTTTGCTATTGCCAAAAGGGGGAGAAGAGGCAAAAGTAGGTATTACGGTACTTTATTTTACTTACATTTCTTATTACCCATATCTTTATGCATAAAGTCAGGGGGAGCTTTTCTTGGCTCAACCCACTTTTGTATAAGGTATTTGTCATCATAAAAAAGGGGGAGATTGTTGACCTCATTGTTCACACCTAATTTTGATTATGACAAATACTCTTGGTACTGATGGGTGTACTAAGAAGTGCATGCAGGTTCACCTTGTGTGCGTTTTAGGACTGAAAGACATATCATGATGGCGTGAGGTGTTCGTGCCAAAAAATGAAGATTTATGTGTTGTATTTTGTATTCATTTGATTATTTATTCATTCTGGGATGTAATTTATTATGAACTATGCGCGTGTATGGCTTGTAATAATTTGCATCATGCATGGTAGGTAAGTATGCTCAAAACGACCATAGTTGGACTCTAAGTACCTACACAGACTTTAGGGATTTTTCCATTAGGATAGAGAGTCCTTAGGTCTCTAAACAAATGCACAAAAAGTCCCCATTATCATCTTCATATCAGGGGAATTACAATTGGCTAAAATTGGACTGAAAGTTGAAAAGGTTGAGAGGGTTCGGGCGACCAAACTTATGTCGTGTAAAGAAGTTCGGGCGATCGAACAAGTCAACATGTTGACTTAGCTTCGGGCGACCGAACCTCTTTTGAACGTATCTTCCTTGGGCACCCGAATGCTCTTCAAAGCACTTTTCAACAACTCGGGCGACCATATGTTTACGTTCAAATGGAGGCTTGGGCGACCAAACTGCCTGGTTCGATTAACCGAACTCAGTTTCGGGCACCCAAGCCTTGGACATTTAGCTACTCACTTTGGTTCAGCCAATCAGTCCTCAACTCGGGCACCTAAACCTCTTAAAATTGAATTTTTGACTGTGTCTATTCGGGCACCCGAACCTCAGGCCGGACACCCAAACCTTGCGGGTTAAAATAATTTTTACTGATTTTTTAAATGGGGTAAATTGGGTTAATTTTCTTAATGATGTTTTAAACAATTCAAATTATACCCATTGTGTCCCCAATGGTAAAAAAATCCTCCTTGCCTATATATACCAGTTCATTTGTCTTAATTAGCAAGGATTAGCAAACTTGATTAGGGCATAAATTCTCTTAATTCTCAAAACCCTAAAGACCCTATATTAGCCAAATGTTTCTTGCAAACACTCACATACTCCTTATCCTCTTTCTCTAAGCATTGTATCTCTATAAGGCTGTTGTGTTTAAATCTCTCAAGCTTATACTCTCTCTTGATATATTGATTAATTGATTTTACTTAAGAGTATAGCCTAAAGTTCTTCCACCGATTTCATTTGATAAATCTAGTGTGGAAATAATTTAAGGGTTTTTGGTTCTTACATTATTGTTGCAAGTTACCTAAACCTAGATTTTGTGTACAACAATCCTTTTATAGAAAGCTAGTTTTTCAAACAAATCCATTGTACTTTATACATTGAAATATCCTATTGATTTTGTTTGATTTATCTTGCTTAGCATATTTGAAACCCAAATCTGATATTGTGACATTCAAATATTGTGGTTCAAATCTTGCTTAGATACACACTCTAGATCTTGATTGATTATCATACTTGATTGAGTGGTTAGCACACATTAGAGCACTATTTACATATCATATGTGCTTACCTTATTGACATAGCTATATTGGTGCACACATCTGCTTGTGTTGAAGCACATTTCCGTGTACAAATATTTTATACACATTGGTTGTATCCCAAGAATGGGCCTAAAGAGGGAGACTAGCCTTGTGGAATAGTCTTGGATTGGCTTAGACCCGGTTAGGAAAGCTAGGTGCGTCATCCTATTAAGGCGTGTCGGTTGAGGTCAGCCCCTTGAATTGACCTGGCTATATAGGTGTCGCTCCACTCATTTAAAAGAGCATTATAGTGGTAATCCTTGTGCTAGTGTGGCCAAGGCGGGGACGTAGGCACAGTTGGCGAAACCCCGATAGCATATCGTGTGTGTTCTTTACATTTTCATAATTTACATTTACTGCACGTGTATGTGTGTTTGATGATTACATAGACTAACCCTAAGCTAAATTGCATTTTTGTTAAAATCAGTAGACCTAGGCAACAAATTTTTAAATACCCAATTCACCCCCCTCTTGGGGTTACACCATAACTATCACATTTAGTGCCAATTACGAAGTGATCAATGAGTCTAGGAACTAACTCCCAAACCTTATTCCTTTCAAATTGATTTAGCTCCTCTTGTATGGCTACTATCCATGATTTATCATTAATGACCTCATTTATGTTCTTTGGTTCCTCTTGAGATAGGAATGTGCAATGATTGCATAGATTCTTTAATGATGATCAAGTGGACACTCCTTATGAAGGTTCACCTATAATTTGATCCATGGGGTGTTTCCTTATGAACTTCCACTCCTCAGGCAATTCAAATTGACCATGAGAGTTATCATTTAAAGGTGTGCTGATTTCGTTACTCTCATATTTTTTTCTTGAATTGCTAAGTCTTCTAAAATTTTTCTTGCTTCAACTTTATCAATATCAATAGGTTTAGGAGAAAATGGGTTAGCCTCATCAAATGCTACATGAATAGATTCTACAACTAAAAGGGTTTTTTTCTTGTAGACTCTAAAGGCTTTACTGTTCACAACATATCCTTGGAAAATTCCTTCATCTGATTTGGCATCAAACTTTCCTAAGTCCTCTTTGTCATTTAAGACAAAGCACTTGCATCCAAAAACATGGAAATAAGATATAATCGATTTTCTCCCTTTCCAGAGTTCATATGGGGTATTTTCTAGGTTGGTTCTAAGTGAGGCTCTATTCATTACATAACATGCGGTGTTCACCGCTTCAGCCCAAAAATATTTAATCAGGTTATGCTCATTCAACATAGTTCTAGGCATATCCTGAAGTGACCTATTTTTCCTTTCAACAACTCCATTTTGTTGAGGTGTATGAGGTGCTGAGAAGTTGTGGGATATTCCATGTTTAGTAAAATTGTTCTCAACATCTTTATTTTTGAATTCTTTACCTCAGTAACTTCTAATCGTTCTCAACATAAAAATCTTACACATTTCATCCTTGGAGAATAAGAAGAGTACCCAGGTAAACTTGGAGTGGTCATCAACTATGACGAAGGCGTATTGCTTTCCTCCTATGCTTTGAGTTTTGGTGGGGCCAAATAGGTCTAGATGAATAAGTTCTAGTGGCTGACCAGTGGAGATATGCTTCTTCTTCTTAAAACTTGTCTTGGTTTCCTTTCCAAGTTGACAAGCATCACATACCTTCTCTTTTACAAACTTAGTGCTAGGTAAACCCTTAACTAAGTTCCGTTTTGCTAATTTTGATAATAAATCCATACTAGCATGTCCTAATCTCCTATGCCATAGCCAACTAGCTTCATTCACAACTGTGAAACATTTAACTTCTTGAGATATCAGGTTTTCAAAGTTAATACAATATACATTATCAACCTGATTAGCAATAAACAAGGTGTTATGCTTTTTATTGTGTTCAACTATGGATTTATCTTGTTTGAAGGATACTTCAAAACCTTTGTCACTTAGTTGAATAATGCTTATAAAATTGTGTTTTAACCCTTCTACCAATAAAACTTCATCAATCTCCAAAAAGGGTTCCTTACTGACTTTATCGATGCCTATAATCTTGCCTTTTACATTGTCTCCAAAGGTGACAAATCCACCACATCCTTTAATGTCAAAAAGGTGAACTTTGGCTTGTCTCCAGTCATATGCCTCAAGCAACCACTATTTGTATTTTGTTGGTGTGGCCCTAAAGCATACCTACAAGAAGGGATTCATGGTGTTACTTTTAGTACCCAAACCTTTTTAGGTCTTTTTGAATTTGTTTCATTTTCAGTTTTCACTCTCCATACCCTTTTAACATATTTTCTTTTGTATGGACATTCGAACATTATGTGCCCCTTCTCCTTACATAAGAAACACATAGTGTTTTCATAATTGACTAAAGATATACTAGCATAATTTTTAGAGGCTTTTACAAAGTACTCCGTATAGAGGTTCTTTTTCTTTGTGTTCTTAACTCCATTGAAACCTATTTATTGGCCTTGGGGGCTACCTAATCATAATTAATATGTTTTGATGATATTGACCTATATGTTGTTCCTAGTGTTTCCTATCTTTGTAGATCATGTTTAGTACCCGTTCCAGTGTCAAATAGATGAAGTACTAGATCGAAGGCAAAAATCAGATTGAGTTGACGTCAAATAGGAAAGATCAAAAGGATACTCACTAAGAAGAACCCAAGAACAACCAAAGGAAGCCTAAATGTAGTCTTATATGTATTTTGGGAGTGTTTGAAGTAGTCTATTTTGTAACTTTTGCTGGTTTTGTTTCATGCATGATTTCAAAGCAAAGTTGAGCAAAATTGCATATGCGTACTAGGATATATGAGTTAATAGGACTTCCCTTAAGTCACAAACTCAACTTTCATAGTTTTCAAAGTTAAATTAAAGAGTTTGTCAAAAGAATCATAAAGTTAAATATGTTTTTCAAAGGGATAAGTTTTCATCATCTTGGTATTTTGATTATTCACATACTTTGTCTCAATTGTGTCAAAACATATTTTATGAACCAAAGCATCAAGAGAGTCATATATACTTTTATAAAGGACATACATGTAAATAAGATATCAAAATGGTTTTTCAAATGTGCTTTTATTAACAATATATCTTATATTCAAAGTGAAACTCACTTGGACAAGTTTTAATCTTCATTAGACTTTATATATTTCATATATGTTAGTTTTACTGTAATCCCAAGAGGGGATGGGGGTGAATTGGTATTTTAAAATTTAATCCCCTAGGTCAATCCACTAGCAGCAGTATTACACAATCCTAGGGTCAATCTAATGCGTATAAAATAAATCAGTATATATATATATATTAAGTAGAAATTAAACTACCCAAGAGATTTAATTAAGCATGCATGATAAAGCAGTAAATAGACTCGAAACCATAAATCTTATCAAGGTTCGGTAAACTACCTACGTCCTCACCTTGGTTCACAAGCGCAAGGATTATACTATAGGCTCAATTAATGAGTGGAGTGGCACCTAAATACAACCAGGTCAATTAGCACAGGGATGACCTCAACCTACACAACCAATCCTTCTGGGCTAGATTACCGCCCCCTCAGGCCATGCATGGAATACAATAGATTTACAATAAAATTTGTGTACAAACTATATGCTTCTTAATGAAGTAGATTTACACCAATATAATCAACACACTACCAAATGATAAGATATTATAAGCTCAGTGTAGTCTTAACATCTACTCTCAAGGATTAATGCAAATATGGCAATTAGTACGTGATACTACGTATGTGATAGGATCTTTGTGTCAAGATAATAGTATCAATCACAATGCAGCAACAAAGATCTCAAGCACACTTCAAATATCTTCAACAAATATTTTTCTCAAAATAAACCACAAGTGATAATTGAAAATCGGTTTGTAAAAATATTATTTCCCAAACAAAATGCAATACGAACTCTTGAGTATTGCAATGATTATGCAAAACACACAAGCTCAAAGAAGTTTTCGTATGGAAGACTTATTTACAAAGTATCCTAGAAAAACTTAAAGCTTACTCTCAAATAAAAATATTTCAATCAATAAGAACAAATGAGAGTGTAAGCTTAGTGAGAAATTTACAATAACACTTTTACTAGATGATTTCAGCAATAAGAATAAGTAAGAATGATTGTAGGGAGCTTGAATATGAGAAATGGAGCTTTTGGAATTCAGAGAAAAAATCACCAATCGTTTTGCTATTCTATTACTAATCTTTGCAAATGAGGGGTTATATATAAACATCCCTAAATTTTTAACTGCTTGGGACCTATTTGTCATTTTTGGAAAATATTAAATGAGGATAATAAAAAATAACAGCGTTTTAACCTTGGTAAAATCCGAGCAACTCGAAAGGATCGGTCGACAATCTTGATGGTTCGGTCGACCGTGGGGATCAGTTCGGTCAACTAGGCAGAATTTGAACTATGAGTTTGGTCAACTATTCATAAGGCGATTTCTAAAAATCCAAGGTTCGATCGACCAGACTGAGTTCGGTTAACCAAACTTGGGTTTTCAGTCAACGATGTTAATTTCCTTCTTTAAGTTTGGTCAACCAGACAATTGGGATCTCCCCACATATCAGTTCAGTCAACTAGAGCATTGCAGCTCATTTTAGGTTCGACCGACCGAAGGGTCAAACTGTTGACCCGGTGGAAGTTCGGTCAACAAAACATGCCAATTTGGGCATTTCAGTCCTTTTCTTCTTATAAGATTGTCCTTATCCATATGATGATTAACTTTAAGACAATAGGGTACATTTTCATGCAGAAATAAGGGTCCTCCTAAGGTCAGTTTAAGTCCTTTGAGCTTATCTACCCTATCATGTGTGTAATGCATTAATTATTACACACATTTGCACTTTAATTATTACAGACCCGAATAAAAACTTAATTAAATTACAATGAATAAAAATTATGGGTCTTTATTTTTCAAGACTTCTCATGCCATCAAGATATCTTACTAATATGAACCTACACACAAACTTGATAGATATTAGATACTTGAGTATTTGTCATTATCAAAATAGGGTATGACCTATACGGTTAACAATATACTTTTTTCCAAGAATGTTTAATTCATTAAAAGGCTTTTTGACGAGGAAAAATATAGCAATTGTTGACTAGCGTAGTGCAACCTTGAGTCCTGAACACCCTTCGATATTTGGGGCATAACTTTTTCTAGCAAAGTCCAAAAAGGATGATTTTGGTGTCCTTGAAAATCTAAGAAAAAATCCCACTACTTTCATGTTCATGACTTTTTCTTATTTAGGGCACTTGTCGACAAGTGGGGGCCACTAGTCGATGAGTCCAAGAAGAATGTTTACGATTGTTGGCAGAGTGCCACTAGTCGACGAGTGGGGGTCACTAGTTAACGAGATGCATCGTAAATAGTGCAATAACAACTAGAAAATGACTAGTTTCTTTTGAAAATTGCTCTTAACGGTCCAATAATGGCTAGTAAGGGTTTTTGGCAATAAATACACTCCATGGACTTGTTTAGCATGGTTTTTTATCATTCTTAGTGGAAAAGCATCTTTGATTACAAAACCTAAGCCCTTTGCATCTTAGTTCTTCATTTCAAGTGCTCAAGTCTCTATTGTTCATTTATCTTGTGTGAGTCATTACTTAAGAGGTTAAGTGTGAGGTTCGTTTTGCAATTGCAATCATCTCATTGTGAGGAGCATCATTTGTATACCCATCTTAATGTAAAGGTTCTTTGTGAACCAACTTGGTACAGGTTCTTGGTGAACCGAACTTGCAAGGCTCTTGGTGAACCTTGTGGCTCTTGGTGAGCATGGTAGGGATTTGTTCCCGAGTGTAGGGTTTGGCACCTGAGTTATAAGGCTTGCTTTTCCAGCAAAGAAGTATTTATAGTGGATTGTGGAATCCTTAACTTGGTGCTAAGGCATGGATGTAGGCTTGGTGTCAAACCACGCTAAATCTCCAATGTTAAGCTTTCTCTCCTTTCACACTCTTATTTATGTCTTGTGCTTGATTTAGGTTTCATAAGTTGTGATATAATTACTTACAATCTTTCCAGGAGTTTTTATTTTATAGACAAAGCCCACATACGTGAAAAGAGTCCGTTCACACCCCCCTCTAACTCTATATACTCCTGGGTGGGACATTTAACAAGTGGTATCAGAGTGAGGCGCTTGCATTTTTAAAGTAAAATCCAAAAGTGTAAAAGATCAAATGGTGTATTTGATGGACACCTCGTCCCAAGGGCAATCCATGGCCAAACCTCCAATGTTCAATGATTCCAACTACCCACAATGGAAAAAAAAAATGATGACCTTCATCCAGTCATATGATCTTCAAGTGTGGAAAGTCATGACAAAGGGAGATTACATATTCAAAAATGAAGATGGGGAATGAGAATAAAGGTGTAATCGCAAGAGGTGGGGTGAATTGGGTTTTAAAATTTTCTTTACAAAACTGTTAGTCTAGTACAACCTTTTTACAATCATAGTTGATTACTATCACACTATCCAACCAACAACACAATTCTTATCAACCACCTTA
Source organism: Malania oleifera (assembly GCF_029873635.1). Lineage (NCBI taxonomy): Eukaryota > Viridiplantae > Streptophyta > Magnoliopsida > Santalales > Ximeniaceae > Malania > Malania oleifera. The sequence goes on along the minus strand of NC_080422.1, from coordinate 58,500,912 downwards.
CCAATATTTAGTGTAATGTAAAAATGATGTTCTCAATTCAACTTTCAGTACTCTAGTGGATAAAAATTCCAAATAAGATTTTATTTTCAATATATATGAAAGACAATATTAGTTTCAGAAATTTATCTTAACTACTTTGCAATTTTACTTTAATAGAATAATTTATTTCACAAGATTAAACTCAGTTATAGTACTCAACAATTCAATATTCAAACCCAATACTTGAATACATAACCACGTTTCAAAATCAATAATTCTTCTCAGTTATGAACAATGGTAGCTTTAATATATAACTTCAATACGCCAATATGAAGTGTCCTGTAAAATAAACATGGTAGTCACACAAGATTTATATCAGCTTATATTTCAATGAAAAGTATCAAGATAGAATTCTCAAAGATTGATCTTAATTTCCTTGTAATATAACTTCAATGAGATATTTAGATTTACAAGAAATGTCTCAGTTATATTTCAAGAACTTCAATATTCATAATTTTACCAATCATTTAATTACTTGATTCAAATACCAATTAAGATTAGGATTTTAGTAAACTCTCAACATCCACTAATTTAGCATCCAAGTAATCTAATTTTTTAATCCAAATTTAATTCGTTGATGTTAAAACCCAGCTGATAATTTCTAAGTATCAATTTATGGTTGTAAGAAACAAATCTCAGAATCTTTTGAAGTAAAACTCAGATTCAATGAAATATAATTTCAGAGATTTGATTTTGTGAAACTTGTAGCTCAAGATACCTTTTAGCTACTAATATTCAAAATCAGAGTATTACCTTTGAATATATCAATCAAATCAATCAATCACTATTATAGAATGTTGATTTCAAATATGGATCAAAATCAAAAGTTCAGCAACTCCCAATATTCATCAAATGTTATATAGTCATACACGCAAGTTATATATACTTGCAATAAATTAAAGACAGTAGGGAGAAGAGCTTAAGACCAGATTTTTTACAAGGTTCGGCCAGAAGTCTACGTCCTTGGCCCAAGCAACCGCTATGAGGATTTTCCTTTCCAACTTATTTCTAGGCTAAGTTACAACCTCTCCGTATTAGGTAGAGATCCCTCTTTAACAAGAATATTCCTTTTCATTAGGCAAAAATCCAATACCCCTGAATCATGAAACAATAACAAAACAAGAAACAATTTTGTGTACAAGTAAAACTCTCTCAACAAGAGCAAATTAGTACAATTGAAAATCAATATACTTCAATCAATAATCAATATAGAAAGATGAAGCTTAGATGATTGTTATCAGAATTCTAATTTAGAATTTAAATTCTTAGTATAAACAAATCAGATAAACCATGAATTGTTAGCAATAACACAACAATGCTTCAGAAAAGTTTCAGCAGTAGATTTATGAATTTTCAATTCGTATGTGCTTTTTAGTTGTATTTAATTCTTGGAATCAACAAGTATTTATAGAGATAAAAAGTAAATTTTTATGTCACCCAAGTTACTTGTAGTTTTCCCAAGTTTTCTCAAAGTTTGGGGGCCAAACACTCAAATTTGGAAACTTTCCCTCGCTGTTTAAAAAATTTAAAATACGAAGGTCAGTTCACTTTACCTGAGGTCAGTCACCTGTGCCTTTTAATTTTACCATAATTTTCAAACACATAATAGGGTCAATTGACTATGACTAGAGGGCTCAATCATCTGTCTCAGTTCCGTTTGTTCAATTTTTAACAACATAGTTAAGTCAGCCCCCTGATGATGATTCATCAGTCACCTGTCCTTGCACCTTGTATGCTTTCAAGAAATTTGTTCCCAAAACTCTTTAGCTTTTAAACTTTGAATATTAAAATGAGACTTTTGAAAATATTTTTTGGGGATTTCAAAAGCAGGTTTCTAAGTCAATATTTATTCCAAAGAGCTTCATACATCCATATTGAACTCGTTTGAAGTACTTACATAAGACTTCTTAAGACTAACACTTTCTAATTACTAAGTCTTTATGTGTTGCTTCCTTTCTCTATGTTTGCCTTGTCTTCTTCTTTCAATAGTCTTTAGCTTCATCAGATCTTCTAGCATTAATTACAAGCTTTCAATAGACTTTTCAAGTACTTGATCTTGAGCTTTTATCAAAACACTTGAGTTTTGAAACTTCACTTAACCAAATATGTTAAGTACCTTTGATTTGTTATTATCAAAACAAGATTTTAAGCCTTGTTAGGCCAATAGGGAGCCAAAAGAAATTGAGGAGATGCCCAACACGGAAATAAGGTTAGTAGAGTTGAATTTTAAAGAAAAACATTTTATTTATTGTGCTTTAAATGAAGTTGAATATAGTTGTATTTGCGGATATGAAACCACAAATAAAATGTGAGATTTGCTTCAAATCAGGCATGAAGAGCCTAGGAAAGAAATGGACTTAACCTTAGATACATTTTGTGATATTCACCAAGACACACTAGGAAAAGCACATTGTTGCTTCGTAGCAAATGAACAACTAGAGTAAAGTAGTTCGGATGATGATGATGAATATATTCCTTCTATTGGCTTAATAAGGCTTAATCTCATTTTGATAATAACAAATGAAGGGTACTTAACATGTTTGTTTAAGTATAGTTTCAGGGCTCAGAGATATTCATGAGATCAAGTTCAAGTATTTGACAAGCTTAAATGAAGTTTGTACTTAAAGCTATGAGTAATGAAAAAGTTAAAGCATATTGAAGAAATGGTTCAAGCTGGACATTGCATGGAAGCTAAAGCATGAAGACTTAGAGTTTAGATCATTTTAATCTTATAAAAGTCTCATGTAAGTATGTTGACTCTATGAGTCATATCCCATTTTGATAATGACAAATAACTTTGTATCTTACCTATGCTCTAAGATTTTGAACATAATTTTTCAGAGCATGCACGAATGGTAATACAGTGGATGCCATAAGGAACTAAATGCTCACATTACAAGCTGGCACTTGAAGAGCAAAAGGAATGAAGCCCAAGTTTCTCATTTGTAATTGCAATTAAATATTTAGGTCTGTAATGTTAAATGGTCTATAATAATGCACTGCATGCGTGATAGGACTTTATGCTCAAAGGCTGTAGACTAACCATAGGAACCAATACCCAAAAACTAAAAGGCATAAGTTTATTCGCATGGGGTTGAAAACGTTCAAGGGCATTACAAGACAAAAATCTTCATTTTTAAAGTGCCTTGGTCGACCGACATTGCATGTTAAAAATACCTCAGCTGACCGAGCTCAATATTTAATTGTTTTTAAAATTACTTGGCCGATCGTCCTTTTTACTTTTACGAACCTCAGTTGCCCGAACTCATAATTGGCCTGTTTTCTAAAGCATCGGCAAACTGGCCTTCATGTTTTAAATTTGGCCAGTTGACTGAACTTGGTCTCTCGGTGAACTGGCCATTACTCATAGTCGACTGAACCTACGAAGATTCAGAAAATCACCTTGCCCAACCAACCGGATACCTCCCATGGCAAACCGAACCCAAAAATAAGTTCAAAATCATTGAGTAAGGTCAGTCGACCGACCCTTACTCCAGTCAACCGAACCTGTTAGGTTCCCCAATTTTTTATTGCATTAATCAAGGTTGATTTTTAATTAAACTTTTCTAAAATACCAACCATGTCCCTAATGGTAATATTTTTTTGGGAAACTTATATATACTCCTTCATTTCCCCTGATTAGTAAGAAGATTAGAAACTGATTAGCAAAAAACTCTCTCTGAAATTATGATGTGCTTTCATTGATTAGATACTCATTTTTCAAGCATGGCACATATACTCTCTCTCATTCTTACTTGCAAAATTTTTTTTAGAGAGCTTTAATTTTTACACTCCTCATTTGCAAATCAATTGCAACTTGAAGAGAGTTTGTTGATCATTGTTGTAAGCATATTCATATATCATCTCTTGGCTTATACTCTCACATATCCATATATATTTGAAACTCCTTCTTGAGAGTTAGCTATAGTGATTTTTCCCATATTATTTCATATTGATAAATATTGATTGGGAAAGTCTCATCTTTGCTTGTGACTCTTTTTGCATTATTATTGCAAGACTCAAAAGCTTGCTTCTAGCCTTTTTGCTAAATATTTTTAAGCAAGATATCTTATCTCTCCTACACTTTCCTTTAAAATATTTTTGGAGATGTTATTTGTGCATTAAGATCTTTGAAGAGTTCTTAAAATAACATTTCTTTTAACTCAAAGATCAATATTTATCACATATCTCTTTTGAGAGATATATTCACATAGACTTTACTGAGCATAAATCTTTATCATACTAGAGTGCATTGGTTGAGTTGTTGTACATATCTTCTTGTGTAAAAAGCATAAGTATCTTTCAATAGATGAAAGAATCAACAATTGACGCGCAACCACAGTGAGAAACTCAACAAGACTTCAAAGATTTTTCTGAGTGATGAGGGCAATCGCAAACTTTCAGAATTTCAGTAAGCTTTGAGAGAGTATGATAGCTTATTTGATTTCTTGGTGTCTAAATTAATGAACCTTGAGGGTATTTATAGATGTAGAAAGACTTCTTGCTTGTTCCCCAAGTTTACTTGGAGTAGAGTCCAAGTTGTAAATTAATTTAGGCTTCAAATAATTTAAATTTCAAAAATATGCCCGTTGGAAATTTTAAAATCTGCCGCGAGCCAAATGATTGTGTAGTCACTAGAAGTCGCCTGTCCATGTATATCATATATAATTTTTCCAAACAGAAAGGTGGCAGTTAGCTGTCCTCATGGTGGTAGTTAGATGTCCTCATGGTGGTAGTCATCTGTCACTAAACAAATCAGTTTTTCAAAACACACACAATGATGTCAGTCGGCTGGAAGAACACATACAGGCTTCTCACTTGATACTGGCAGTCATCTGTCATAACCTTGATAGTCATCTGTCAGGCTTCTGACTTCTGTTAGTTTAGGTTGTTTAACTTGTCAGTTGTTTGTCAGCTGGCTATATCTCTTTTCAAGTTATTTTTTATTTCTCTCTATTTTGTTTAATTAACCTTGGAATTTGAACTTGTTTTAACTTTGAAAAACATGTTCCAAGACTTTAAAACTAAGATTTCTTAAGTATGTCTTTGCCTAATGAGCTTCAAAATGAAAATTTATATTTGAATCAACTTTGATGTACTTACAAAGCTTGTTCTATAAACACATTTGACAGTTCTTTGCTTTGAGTCCTTTTAATGCTGCTCTTTAATCTTTCAGACTTCTATGAGCTTTCATTATGGATCTCTGGTATTCATGTGTGACTTTCTTTGTTCCTTGATCCTTGCAACCTTTCATGTCAAAGTATGTGAAATTTGAGCAAATCATCTTTGCCTGAAATAATATCACTTGAAAACACATTAGAAAACTTTACTTTGTTATCATCAAAACCAAGAGTTTGTACTATCTAGGCCAACAATCTCCCCCTTTTTTATGATGACAAAGAAAGAGCAAAGACATAAAATAAAATTAATGCTCCCCCTGTCAATAGCATAGACTTAAAAAAAATTGCATTAAGACAGAAGTTCAGAAGATTCAAAGTTTCAGTTTCAGATGTAACATAAAACTCATAGTTCATCAAACTCGTAGTTCATAAAACATACATAAACTCATAGACTTTGCTCACACACATATAGTACATCAAACATACATAGACTCATAAACTTTGCTCACACACATATAGTACATCAAACATACATAGACTCATAAACTTTGCTCACACACATACTCCCCCTTTTGACATCAACAAAAAGGCCTAATACATCAAAAAATTGAGCATGTGTAGCATACAAAATATCAAAAGTTTAAACATCAAAAGTCTATAGTCAAGTATCAGAGGCTGTGTCACTATCTTCAGCAAGTCCTTTTCCTTTGGATTCCTTTTCTTCGTCGTCTTCTTCGTCTTCTTCCTTATCTTTGTCATCTTCTTCTTCTTCTTCTTCCACTTCTTCTTCTTCTTCTTCTTCTTCTTCCTCTTCTTCGTCTTCTTCCTCTTTTCTTCTTCTTCTTCCTCTTCTTTGTGTTCTTCATCTTCTTCCTCATCTTCTTTGTCTTCTTCGTCTTCTTCATCTTCTTCTTCGTCTTCTTCATCTTTTCTTCTTCTTCTTCCTCTTCTTCCTCTTCTTCTTCATCTTCTTCGTCTTCTTCCTCGTCTTCTTCGTCTTCTTCTTTTTTCCTAAGAGTCTTCATCAGCATTCTTATTACTCTCTTTATCTGAATCAATGTCATTTTGTGTGACACGTTGCTCTATGTTTTCAAGACGTTTATCTAGTAAAGTATATTTATCATCAATATTTGTGATCTTGTCTTGAAGAGAAGCAAAATTATCCCTCATTTCAGAACTGAAGCTAGAATAGTGCTGATAAAAAGGGAGAAACCAAGGAGGCATATCAGCTTCTTTAGGAGCTAGACTCCTTTCTTCTGGTGCTGGTCCTGCTGGTCTATTGCCCCTAAACATCCATCTTTTGGTGTACTTTTTGTAACCCATCTTCTTTAAGGTAGTGGAGGAGAATAGGTTGTAATGGGTTTGCTTCACCAGTTTTGAAGATAGAGTGATGACTTGAAAATGAGCAAATACTAAGGAAAGAATGCCACCATATAGAAGCCCAATTCTAGGAGATTTGAGCTTCATAACCATCCATTTGAGTACATAAATCCAATTTCTTTCCTTTTAATACGCACCACATTATGAAACAATCGAAGAAGGAGATGTGATCAAAAGATCCTGATCTCAGAATTATATTATAAGCAATGATCTTGTGGAGAATTTGTGCTTGTAAATTTAGCTGTTTGTATTGTGGAGGATTGCCAAAATAAACGAGTTGATCGTTCATCACAAGAGGCAAAAATTCTTGCGGTGAAAATCCCTACTCCATAGTCCACTGTTTTTCTATGGAATTGCACTCAAAATCCCTATGCTTGATACGAAGTATTTTCCGTAATGAGTGTGGAGTAAGTGTTATCTTTTGGCCAAAAACTTTAATATCAAATCCAACATCTTTCTTTTCCAAGTTCGAGTAGAAAATTTTAATCTGGTCAGGATAGTATCCCTTAACTTGGTGAAGAATGAACTTATGTCATCCTATATTTTTGAACAACTCAAGAATTTTAGGGAAATTTTCATTAAAGAAAGTAACTTCTAATACCTTACAAAACATTGGATCAATTGCAGAGATGTGATTTTGGTACAACGCTTTTGAATGAGATGAGACCGGCCATTTTTCTTTGTCGTTTCTGCTTACAGCCTTTGAAGAAGAAGAGGATGCTTTGTCCTTTTTCCAACTATTTTAGTACGTGGCATTTTGATGAAGTTGAAATTCAAGAAAACCTAGGTGTGACGAAATTAGGGTTGTGATGCATTGACATTGGGAGGAGGCTTTGGAGAGGAGGAACTTCGAAGAGAATGAAGTGGAGCTGGTTTAGAGCAGAGGAGACGAATGGAAAGGCATTTGGGGGTTTTAAAAAAAAGTGTTTTTATATTAAAAGAACATGAACCGCCGCGAGATAGTCGTCTGTCACCAAGTGGACAGTCGGCTATTAATTGTCTTTCCACATAGACAATAGTCTGTTAGTCATCTTCCAGATATCTGGCAGTCGTCTGCCCTAGAGAAAAATTCGATTCTCTCATAGTTAACCTCTCTTATATGTGGCATTCCTAATTCCAGTCAAATAAATACAAATTGATCTTCGGCTAATGGTTTTGTAAATATATTAGCTAATTGATCGTGAGTGTTAACAAATTCAAGTACTATTTCTTTCTTATCTACATTATCTCTTAAGAAATGATGACGTATATCATTATGTTTAGTTCTTGAACATGATACTAGATTCTTTGAAATATTTATAACGCTTGTATTGTCACGCTTTATATGGATTGTTTGGTATTGTATTTTGAAGTCCCCTAATTGTTGTTTCATATACATGGTTTTAGCACAACAGCTCCCAGCTACTATGTATTATGTTTCAGTTGTAGATAATGCTATGAAATTTTTTTTCTTTGAGAACCAAGAAACTAGTGAGTGTCCTAGAAAGTGACAAGTCCCACTAGTGCTCTTTCTATCTATTTTGCATCCTGCATAATCCGCATCTGAATAACTTATCATTTCGAAGTCAGTTCCCTTTGGATACCATAAACCTAGATCAAGTGTACCTAGTAAATATCTAAGGATTCGTTTAACTGCGATTTGATGTGATTCATTAGGAGCTGATTGAAATCTAGCACACATACAAACACTAAACATGATATCCGGTCTACTTGCTGTTAAATAAAGTAAGCTTCCTATCATTCCTCTGTAATGCTTGGTATCTACTTGTTTTCCTTTTTCATCATTGTCAAGACTTGTTGAGGTGCTCATGGTAGTTCCTATGGGTTTGCTTTCCTTCATATCAAACTTTTTTAACATGTATTTGATATATTTAGTTTGATTTATGAATGTTCCATTTTTAGCTTCTTTGATTTGCAACCCTATGAAGTAATTTAATTCTCCCATCATGCTCATTTCAAACTCTCTTTGCATAGTTGTAGCAAATTCGTTACATAAATCTTTAGTAGTTGCTCCAAATATGATGTCATCAACATAAATTTGTACTATAAGCATATCATTATTTTTTATTTTTATAAATAAAGTGCTATCTATCTTTCCTCTTGAAAATTTATTTTGGAGTAGAAACTCGCTTAGTCTTTCATACCAAGCTCTAGGAGCTTGTTTCAATCCATAAAAGGCTTTAGTTAGCTTGAATATATGATTTGGGTTTTTAGAGTCTTCAAAACTTGGAGGTTGTTTAACGTGAACTTCTTCATTTATATAACCATTTAGGAATACACCTTTTACATCCATTTGGTATAGTTTGAAGTCTTTATTGGCTGTATAGGCAAGAAGCATTCTTACAGCTTTCATTCTTGCTGCGGGAGCAAAGGTCTCTTTGTAATCTATACCATCTTCTTGATTATAGCCTTGTGCTACTAGCCTAGCTTTATTTCTTACAACTACCCCATTTTCATCCTTTTAATTTATAAACACCATTTGGTTCCTATGATTGATTTATCTTTGGGTTCAGGAATGAGTTCCCATACTTGACTCCTTTCAAATTGATTTAGTTCTTCCTACATAGCTATGATCCAAGAATCATCTTTTAATGTTTCTTCTATATTCTTGGGCTCATCTTGAGACAAAAAAGCATAACGGTTACAAATATTCTAGTGGTTATTCCTTTTGATGTTTCACCAAGAATTTGGTCTTTTGGGTGGCTTTTAGCATATCTCCATTCTTTATGTAGTTCTAGATTTTCTATGATGTATTCATTTGAAGCTTCAATATTATCTTCTTCTTTTATTTCAAGATCTTCGACGTTTTGTGAGATATCTTCTTTTTCATCTTTCTTAACTTTATTGTCATAATTTTTTTATTCATCAAACGTTATGTATATTGATTCAAAAATAGTAAAAGTCCTTTTGTTATAAACCCTATAAGCTTTACTATTTGTAGAGTAACCTAAGAAGATACCCTCATCAGATTTTGCATCGATCTTTCCTAAATCATTTTTAGTATTAAGAATAAAGCATTTACATACATGAAAGTAGGAAATGTTGGGTTTTCTACCTTTCCATAATTCATACGGTGTTTTTTCTATACTTGATCTTATGGATACTCTATTTATAATATAACAAGATGTATTCACAGCTTCTGCCCAAAAGTATTTAGGTAGATTATTTTCATTTAACATGGTTCTTGCCATTTCTTGGAGAGTTCTATTTTTTCTTTTTACAACTCTATTTTGTTGTGAAGTCCTAGGTGCTGAAAAATTATGGTTTATTCCATGTTCATTATCAACATCTTTGTTTCTAAATTCCCTACCTTGATCACTTCTAAAATTAGTTATATTATATAGCCTTTTTCATTTTGTAATTTCTTGCATAATGTGATTAGCATGTCACAAGCTTCATCTTTGTTTGCTAAGAATAAAACCCAAGTAAATCTTGAATAGTCATCTACTATTACAAAAGCATATTGTTTGTCTCCTAAGCTTAAGGTTCTAGTTGGACTGAATAAGTCTAAGTGCAGGAGTTCTAGGGGTCTTTTAGTAGATATGCATTTTTTCTTTTTGAAACTTTTTTTAACTTGCTTTCTCTTTTGGCATGCATCACACACCTTATCTTTTATGAATTTAGTATTTGGTAATCCTTTACAAGATTTTTCTTAGATAATTTGGATAAAATATTCATACTAGCATGGCCTAGTTTCCTATGCCACAACCAACTTATTTCATTCGTTGCTGCCAAACAAGTTACGTTTTCATTTACTAAGTTCTTAAGGTTTATACAATAAACATTATTTATCCTATGAGCTATAAATAAGGTTTCATTGTTCTTAGGATTTTGGATAACACATTTTTCTTTCTTAAAAGTTATTTTGAATCCTATGTCACTTAATTGGCTAATGCTTAACAGATTGTGTTTTAATCCTTCTACTAATAGCACATTATCAATAGTAAGGGAAGGTTCTTTACTTATTTTTACAATTCCAATAATTTTACCTTTGGAATTGTCGCCGAAGGTGACGTATCCCCTATCCTTTTTTTTTAATGTGGTGAACTTGGTCCTATCACCGGTTATGTGCCTTGAACACCCACTGTCCAAGTACCACTTATTTGTTAATGGTGTAGTCCTAAAGCATACCTACAATGAGGGATTCTGTAATAACCCAAGAAATTTTATAGGACTCGTAGATGAACAGAGGGGTTTCGCTGATGAAGGTTCTTTAGGATCTCGTCGACGAGGTCTTATCTCGTCAATGAGAAGATACCGAGAGAGGATTTAATGTAGACTGAAACTCGTCGACAAGGATGCGGGTTTGTCGATGAACTTTCTACAGGACTCGTCGACGAGGTGACGTGTCTCATCGACGAATCCTGCCCTATAAATAGCTGAAATTTGGATTTTTAATCAAAATCTTCAGTGCATAAACCCTTATCTCTCTCTCTCACGACCCTCTGGTGAAGTTCTTAGCAAGTTTGCTGGAGTAGATCGTGGGGAAAGTTAGTTTGAAATTCATTCCAAATCCAGGGTAAGGTGTTTTATTTAGAATCTTCTTTTCCATGCATTTATAAGAAGTGTTGTATACAGAAAATACTGATATTTTGTTCTGGTGGATATTGTTTTCAGGATGCTGAGTTAGGAACCCTGCGGCAGTATAGAGCCATAATTTAGTAGGGGCTTTTCAGATTTAAGGTAAGGGAAATATGTTATGCTAGCAGTTTTAATATGTATACAGAATATTATGAATGTGTATTTACAAGCGTGCAGATCAGTTTATTTTTTCCATAGAATTATGAATATTATTTTTATAGTAGAATTGCAGAAATTGAGCATGAGATTGTGTTTATTTAAATGTGTGGCATGAGTTTATTACATTACAATATATATAGATTTTATAGTATTACAGATATACATGTGTTCAGATATTTTAGATTATTAGCAATGAATGAGACTTACAGTATTTCCCAGAGAAAAACATGATTTTTAAACCATAACACTCAGAAAGTTTATTCAGACAGATTATATAGTGATAGCATCAAGATGCTACAACAGATTATCTAGAGATTACAGATATGATATACAGAGTATACAGACATTATATACAGAGTATACAAATATTATATATAGAGTATACAGATATTATATACATATATTTTATACAGATATTAAAGATAGTACAGATAGAAAAACACAAATGTTACAGACAGATAATATATATATTTCGGTCAGATATCTCAGATAATAAAGCTCAGAATTATAGTGTTATGGTTGTTTTTGAAATCATGTTAAAAGAAGTAAGATGATTATATATTTATATATGTATACAATATTACACGATATTAGATCCCTATAGAAATTACAGACAGATATATTTACAGCAGAGCACGATACTGTTGCTAGTTTCAGACACGTGCAACCACATGACTCAGATATTATGTGGATTCTATCTAATTGTGCAAGGAGAGATTTTCTGTCTCCCTAGCATGTTAGGTTGAGGTAGCTAGTTAGACGATGATAGAGGTTTGAGACAGCTCGGAGTGATTGTAGTGGGCTAGGATCTACGTAGATTGATACAGATTGACGGATGATAGAGATTGACTTACCTAGAGGGCCGACCAAAGTAAGTACAGCCTACGGGCCACACAACCCTATTATGAGGGGATATATCATGATATACATATCTCAGGGTATAGTAGAAGTTCCTATGTACAGTTATATCACACAACAATAGTTTATACTATTATATTAACAGTACCTTCAGATAGCAAACTCAGATACACAGTTATATTTTAAAGATTACCTGATAGATATATATATTCTGTACAATTGATTAGTTTTCTCAAATTACAGTATTATTATAGTATTTTAAATGATTAACTCAGCTGCCACACACTAGTAATAGCATATTTCCACTTACTGAGCATTATCTCATCCCAATGACTTACTGTTTTTTAGGAGATCCAGCCGAGCAAGCAAATAAGGCTCACAGTTAGAGATTAGCTTGTGCTGCCCATACAGGAAAGGGTAGGTATTTTGAGATATCAAAGTTTTGGGATAGTTCTCAGATTGTAGTGGCATCACTGGGTATTTATGTATAGTAAGAATATCTCATAATAGAGTAGTTATCTGGTATTGTATATAGCAGTCCCAGTTTTGTGTACCACTGCTTAGTTATGTATGGCAGATAGAGTTTCTTTAGTGCTCTCTTGAGCCTGAGTTATTTTCAGTTCTATTTCAGACAGATGATATTAAGATATGCAGATGAAAAAAAAAATGCTTAATAAGTAGCAGGTCATTACAGATTCATTATGTTAGTTTTTGGAACCTAAATTCTTTTACTTTCTTTGCATTGTTTTTAGATCCATTATTGACTTTCCATTCTCCTTGTACTTTGACATATTTTCTTTTTAGTGGGCAATTGAACATTACATGACCCTTATTCTTGGACATGTAGCAAGTGATGTGTTCATGTTTATTGTTTGAAGAAGTACTAGCATAGTGCTGGGTTTCTTTGAAAAAATATCCCATGTATAATTTTTTATTCCTTTTGTTTGTTTTTCCATTATAACCTATCCCTTCTTTGTTTCCATTTAGTCTTTGTTGTCCAATCATGTTTTCAAAGTTTTATTTTCCTTTGGTAAAGTTATATATAATTTTCTCTTTATCCTTTACTGAGTTTTTAAGTTCAATTATCTCTAACTCCTTTTTGTTTAAATCATCTTCTTTAATTTTTCCTATCTCTTGAGTAATTTCTTTTATTTCATCTTCTAATTTTTCAATACAAGAATAAATCTTTTTCAATGGTTTTAGATGTTTCGAGTTGCTTTATTAATTATTTATTTTGATCTTTCAAAGTTATATTTCTCTTGGAAATTTTTATGAATCTCTTATGTAACGAAAACAACTCAATTTGTAATTCTTTATAGGAAGGCATGTTGTCACAAGACTCATTGTAATATTTCGTAGAGGAATAGTAGGAGTTTTCCTCTTTGTCATTAGCCATGAAGCCTATATTTGCCATCTCTTGTCCACTTGACTCGTTTTCCGTCTTGCTAGAGTTTGAATCATCCCAAGTGGCCTTCATAGCTTCCTTCTTTTTCTTTTTGTCTTTCTTGAGTAAGGGGAAGTCCAGCTTGATATTCCCTGGTTTCTTACAATGATAGCATATGGGAGGTTCATTTTTACTTTTAATTTCTTTTCTATTTGTCTCTCCTTTTTCAGGTTTCTTTTTATTAAACTTTCTAGGAAACCGTTTATTTCTCCTATAGAATTTGCCTAATCTTTTAGTGATAAATGCTAATTCATCTCTATCTAAGTCGCTTGATTCACTTTCTTCTTCACTTGAGCTGTTACTAGAAGCTTTTAATGCAATTGACCTTTTATTCTTGGGTTGACGATTTCTTTCTTTTAAGGCTATTTCATAGGTAAGTAGTGAACCTATGAATTCATCTAGAGAGGTGGTCTTTAGGTTTCTACCTTCCGCGATAGCTGTAGCCTTTGGTTCCCATATGGAGGGAAGGCCTCTTAGAATTTTTCTAATCATTTCGTAAGTAGTATAAGTTTTTCCTAAGGCACTTAAGGAATTGATTGTGTGGGTAAATCTTGTTTACATACTTGATATGGTTTCATCTGAATTTATCTTAAATGCTTCCTACTCACTTATTAACATGTCTATCCTATTGTCTCTTACATCTATTGTTCCTTCATATGTTACTTATAATTTGTCCCATATTTCTTTAGTCGTCTTGCAGGCCATGACCCTATTAAATTCGTTAGCATCTAAAGCATAGTAGAAAGCATTTATTGCGCTTCAATTGATTTGAAGCATTTCATAATCAGAATCGGTCATATCCTTTTTCTCTTTTGGAATCTATTTTCCATCTACTGTCTTAGTGGGAATAAGGTCTCCATTCATAACTACTTCCCATGCTTTCCAATCCATGTCTTGGAGATAGATTTGCATTCTCTTTTTCCAAAAGGTATACTTGTGTCCACAAAAGATTAGTGGACAGGTTAAGGATTGGCCCTCACCGAAGGGTGCTACTCCTATATTTTCCATTTGATCTTTTTATAGTTTCTTGTTAGGAATTACTATACGTACGCTCTGATACCAATTGAAATTGGAATAACTTTCCCAAGAGGGGGCTGAATTAGGATTAAAAAATTTTATTCCTCCTTTTTAATACCTTTTGTTTTAAAACAATAGTCAATGCTTAAATACAATCAAAATTAATTCATAGTAATCACAATCAAAGTAAAATTATCAACCACTCAATTTTTGTAATAATAGCCCTATATCAATATGAAAATTTGCTGAACTTGTATAAGCCCTGTAACACAATTAAACTTCTTCCCAATGTTCAACTTTTAAATAAACTTCCAGTATAATAAGTTAAGGAAGATCAACCAACATAGTCCCTTTTGGTTTCCGCAATTAATGTTGATCAAACCAAAAACAAATTACCTTCCGGTCTATTTAATAACCAAACCCTCCAAATTTATTAATTTTAAAGCAACCACACAGATAGTAACTTTTTTCTAAAAAGAATAAAGAGTAGGGAAGAGAAAGAAAAACACAGGGTTTTATGAGGTTTGTTTTCAACACAGCCAACATCCTCGCCCTTGGAAAAATCACCAAAGGATTCACTATCACCGTTCCTTTACCAGGCGGAACAATACCAATTACAACACTCCTTGGGTAAGGCTAGAGCCTGCCTTTTCCAAACAATGTCCCCTTGTTTTGTCCAACGATTCAGCACTCGAACTGTCAATCAATCTATTACAAAGATATAAAACAAGGCATACAAGAACTTGCTCCTCAAAGAGCTTATTAGTACAAATTGAAAAACTATGTACTTCAGAAAATTCAGAATATGAAAATTCAATATGAAGCTCTAAAGATTTATCAGGGTAAGTATCTTTCAATAGATGAAAGAATCAACAATCGATGCACAAACACAGTGAGAAACTCAGCAAGACTTCAGAGATTTTCTTGAGTGATGAGGGCAATAGCAGACTTTCGGAATTTTAGTAAGCTTTGAGAGAGTATGATAGCTTAATTGATTTCTAGTGTCTAAATTAATGAACCTTGAGGGTATTTATAGATGTAGAAAGACTTCTTGCTTGTTCCCCAGGTTTACTTGGAGTAGGGTCCAAGTTGTAAATTAATTTGGGCTTCAAAATAATTTAAATTTCAAAAATATGCTCGTTAGAAATTTTAAAATCTACCGCGAGCCAGACGACTGTGTAGTCGCTGGTAGTCATTTGTCCATGTATATCATACATATTTTTTTCTAAACAGAAAGGTGGCAGTCGGTTGTCCTAATGGTGATAGTCCTCAGTCACTAAACAAATCAATTTTTCAAAACACACAAAATGATGGCAGTCAGCTGGTAGAACACATACAGGCGTCTCACTTGACACTGGCAGTCGTCTGTCAAGCTTCTTACTTCTGTTAGTTTAGGTTGTTTAACTTTCCAGTCATCTGTCCTTATGTAGACAGTCGTCTGTCAGCTGGATGTTTCTCTTTTCAAAGTCATTTTTGATTTCTCTCTCTTTTGTTTAATTAACCTTGGAATTTGAACTTGTTTTAACTTTGAAAAACATGTTCCAAGACTTAAAAACTAAGATTTCTTAAGTATGTCTTTGCCTAATGAGCTTCAAAATGAAAATTTATATTTGAATCAACTTTGAAGTACCTACAAAGCTTGTTCTATAAACACATTTGACACTTCTTTGCTTTGAGTCCTTTTAATGTTGCTCTTTAATCTTTCAGACTTCTATGAGCTTTCATTATAGATCTCTAGTATTCATGTGTGACTTTCTTTGTTCCTTGATCCTTGTAAGCTTTCATGTTAGGGTATGTGAAATTTGAGCAAATCATCTTTGCCTGAAATAATATCACTTGAAAACACATTTGATAACTTTACTTTGTTATCATCAAAACCAAGAGTTGGTAAGCCTATCTAGGCCAACAATATATCACTAGACCCTAAATGCATTTTTGAATATGAAAAGCCTAAATCAAAATCAAGTCATCACTCTACGTTTAAAGGACTATTGATCATAAATGATTAATATATATATTAGGTATGCTTTTCATAAGACGTCTTGTTATAATCAAGATTAGAGGCAACCACTAAGGGATTCAGGTTTTATTGATTAAATCAAAATATTCTCTTTGAACTTAAAATATAAAAATTCTCTAATATTTGTTCACTCATCTCCTTCATAGGAAATCCTTACCAAACCATGATCATATTCGGTAGGGTTTCTCTCATTCCTTGGTTCGTATCCTTGCTCTAAATTGATCATATCTAAAGGATACTTTCCATCCTCCAAAGAGCATTGTTCCATAAATAATAATATACTCTCCTAGACGCTCTTTGCTCATACTTGAACATGATCACTAGCGCGAAATGATTTTGAAAATTGTCCTGCTTCACTAGAATACTCCTTTGAACAAAATAGAAATTAATCGTTAAGAGTATTCATCCTATACTTCTTTAACAAGCTCTCAAACCTCAAGTCATATCCTTTAGAGCTTCATATCTTAAATGAAGTTGAATGGATAATATGATTTAGGTTTCAAATCTAGATGATGAAATTAAATTTGAAAGAAACCTATGCATGATCAATTAATTGAAAGCCATTCCAACTTGTGCCTCTCACGCGTTGAAATTCATAAGAAAAGGGGCAAGACAGGCTTATGACCTTGAAAAATATCTATTGTGACTTTTTGGTCCGATAAGCCTAATACAATCAACACCAAGTATAAATCATTGAAAAATATTATGGTACTTGACTAAAGAACTTTAATGACAAGAAAAGGCATAAAATGATTAAGTGCATAACTCAGGGGGAACATCTTTCTTTGATTACTATATTAACTGATTCTCTCATAATCATACTACAAGTTTGTATGTGTTGACCCTATGGGTCATACCCTGTTTTGATTATGACTAATACTCAAATATTTAATGGCTATCAAGTGTATGTCCAAGTTTTTATTAGTAGATCAAGAAATGACACTTGAAGCAAAGCATGAAGACCCTGAAGACTATTTTCATGTTGTCGTTCATTTTATTTCACCAAGGGTCTGTAATAGTAATTAGGAGAAAAGGTCTGTAATAATCATCTACATATCATGCATATAGGATATATGGTAAGTTCAGTAAGACCTTAGTGAGACCTTTGGTCCCAACACTTATGCACAAAAAATTCCCCATTATCATTCACAATCAAGGGATCAAACTTGAAATAAACTGGACTTAAATTGAAAATCATCTAAGAGGTCGGGTGATCGAACCCCTGGTATTCAAAACACCTCAGGCACCTGAGCCACTAGAATGTTAGCGGGTTGACTTGGTTTGGGTGACCGAACTAAAAATAAGCGTATCATCTTTGGGCAACCGAACCCTTAAAAGGGAACTTTTCACCAACTCGTGCCACCAAAGGTTTTAGTTCAAAATAGGCCTCGGGTAACCGAACACTTGAGTTTGGTTAACCAAACTTAGCTTCGGGCACCCGAATTGTGGACAGAAAGTTTTTGACTTTTGTTCAGCCAACTGAGCTTGAACTCAGGCACCTGAACCTTAAAAAAAAATTGCTTTTTTAGCTAAGTCTATTCGAGCAACCGAACCACAGTTTAGCCACCTGAAACCCCTCAGGTTACTTAATATTTTACCATGGTTAAAAGGGTTAAATAAGGTTAATTTTTCTAAATTGATTTAAAAAAAATCTAATAATGCCTTACATGTCCTAAATAGTCATAATTTGGCCTTAGTCTATATATATGAGTTCATTTGTAAGGATTAGCAACAAGATTAAGAAAATCATTAGCAAAAATTCTCTCTATTTCAAAATCCTATTTTACCCAAATACTCTCATATCTTCATTCCCTTGATACATCTTAGCATTGTGAGAGCTTATTGATTGTGCTAGTGCTTATTAGATATTACTAATACTCCCTTTGCTTTGGCAGATTATTGATATTGATTTTGGGGAGTTTAGTTAAGTTTATCCCACATATTTGAATATTGTAAGTCTTGTGTTGGGATAAACTAACAAACTTAAGGATCTTTGCATTGTCATCGCAGGATTCCTATAGCTTTGATTTTGTTGTGCAAATATTTTTCCAAGCTATAGTATTTTCATACTACTCTTGTACTTATTTCATTGAAGGAAAATATTTTAAGTTAGTTTAAATATATTATTAGCATCTTTGAAAATCTGATTTGTTATTGAGAATTGATATAACTTGTTTCAAAGATATAGCTTGATTAAAACACTCTTGAGCATACTTGCTATCACATCTTGTTGAGTGTTGCTTGCACAAGGATACACATCACTGAGCTTACTATTCCTATATTATTGATGTGCATTGATTGATTGATATTGTGCTAATGGTACATAGTCTACTTAGTTAAGAAGCATTTGTTTGTACGCAATGTTTTATATTCGTTGTATTCCATGCATGGACCTGAAGAGGGAGACTAGCCCTGTTGAGTAGTCCCGGATTAACTTAGACTCGATTAGGAAAGCTAGGCACACCATCCTGGTAAGGTCTAGGTTGAGGTCAGCCCCGCTAATTGACCTAGTTGTAACCGGTGCCACTCCACCTGTTAAGTGAGCATTAGTGGAATCCTTGGGCTTGCGAGCTAGAGGCAGGGATGTAGGCAGTATTGGCCAAACCCCGATAACATATCCTGTGCCGGCTCTTTCTTTTCCTATACTCTTTATATTTCTGCAATTTAATTTATGCACATGTATGTTTATATTTGAATTGTTATATGAATGTTGTGCATGTTTTAAATACTATGAATAATTAGAAAATACTAAGTCTGTTGCATCTATTTTATATATCTGCTCAGTATTATTTTGTTGGGGTATTGGTATGTGCTTAGATAGACCCTAGGTTGGGTGTTATAGATTATGGAATCTGGTTTAACATAAAAAGAAATTTTAAATACCCAATTCACCCCCCTCTTGGGAATACACCAAAGCCAACAGTATGCCTTTATGAATAGCGCTGAAAGTTGTTGTGCATAATATACTAATTAGTTAAA
This sequence comes from Malania oleifera, assembly GCF_029873635.1. Lineage (NCBI taxonomy): Eukaryota > Viridiplantae > Streptophyta > Magnoliopsida > Santalales > Ximeniaceae > Malania > Malania oleifera. The sequence continues at coordinate 58,481,315 of NC_080422.1, read as the reverse complement.
TATATTTGATGGATAGCTTATTTTTATATGAATTGTTGATTGCTACCTGATTGCATACTTAGTTTAGAATCTCTCCTGTATAGCGTATGCAGTTGATAAGAATTACTTGTTGGTAGTGGATATAGGTTCTTGTGTACCTTGAATTGAAATATATATTGCTTGCTTGAATCTACTAGGTATAAGTTTTATGGAAAAATATCCAATTTATAGACGGCATGTTGCCGAATTTTTGTTAGAATTTTCCTAAGTAAAACCTTGTCTAAAGATGATTATAATAAAATAAAAGTTAAAATATTTTTGAAAGGATGAGTGAAAACTAAATGAAAATTAAACTTCATGTTTGCATAATCATCGAATAATTAGAGGAGCCCAACTCCATCCTTATAGAAAGAACTGAAAGGATTCATATGCATCAATTCACATTCTTGAATATTGAAACTCTTCAGAAAACCCTGAACATCATATCCAGTGCTTAAAGGTCTATACATAGATATGGATTGCTCTTGGTTGCGAGTATTTGTTCACGCCTTAATATATTTTCTAAGATGCATCTGTGGCCTATAGGGATAACCATACTAATCAGTATATTGTTAATAAATCATCAGTATGGTTGGTTTAAAAGGATTTCAAATGAATGGCTTATACTACTAAGCAGGATGAAATTAATCTTTGGATAGTATAAGTAGTTAAAGAATCTAAGCTAGAATTCAAATTGATAAGGGGAACATCTAAGATTAAAATGTCTATCATATTATGCTCACAAACTTTATAACTTAGATCTATTATTGAATCAAGTGTGGCATGTGATTGAATGAAATATTTTATTGAAAATCATAATTTGAAACATGTTGATTTGCCACAGTCATTTGATTTGTAATATGATCTTGCATGTGAGTGTTAAATTTTGTTAAAAGATCTATATGGTTTTCCTATTATGGTTATATCATAAAATTGTGCTTAAATGTTAAACCAGAATGATAGTTGCTTGCTTGCCTTAAATTAAAGTAGTCTTTGGCAAGCAACCCCTAGTACTTTAAGCAAACATCAAAAAAAGGATATATAATTATATATATACATATATATATATATATACATATTTTTATTATTTGGCAATAAATTCTTTCAAATCAAAAATCCTCTATGTCTTGCCTTATTATTAGTTATATATATATTTTAAAATTGCATAACTAGTTCAGTACCTACACATAAAAATACATGCGAACTAGTATGACCACATCTATGCTCAAACCAACTATTTTCTATCATATGTCGTGTGCTTTTAACTCAAATCTTTCATAAGTCTTATGACATGTTTCAATTGCAATGGTTTGTGTATATTTTTGGCTGACTATGTTTTTCATGTCATTTAACTCTTTTAATCACCAAGTATACTGTTTTGTGTATTCAACTGCTATATTTTTTCAAAAAAAAGTTAAATTTTTTACATACCCTTTTGCTCATGACAAAAGGGGGAGATGTTTTATAAGAGCAAAATTAGTCATTTCTCCCCGACCTTTTGTTACTTCAATTTGAAAATGATAGCCATACTTAAATGAATAGCTTGAATCATTATGATGTCTTCATGCTTGTTTGTAAACTTTATTGAATATCGTTTTTTATATGTGCATACAGTTAAGGGAGCCTTGCCAGGCGAACCCATATTTTGCTCCTGTGTTTGTCATCATCAAAAAGGGAGAGATTGTTGACTTTTTAGTCAGATCCCTATTTTGATTATAACAAACCACAATATCTCATCCGTGTGCTTTAAGTATTTAAGTAGGTTTACGTTTTAGTTAGCACAAATGATGATGCAATGTGGAAGCCGTAAGAGCACCTGAACGAGCATATCCCGGCATATTCCATGGAACTACATGCGCATGAAGATCGATTTATATTTCAATTTGTATTATAATTTTATATTTATCATTTTGGGTCTATAATCTTATATGTTCCTATAATAATTAATGCATTGCAAGCAAGATAGGACTGATAAGCTCAAATGACCATGGGGATCCTAATGACCTTAGGGTACAGTCGATCGACGCTAGATTTTTGGAGTTATCTCTCAAAGACCATAGATTGACTTTAGTACCCCCAAAATATCACATGAAAAATTCCCCTATAGCTTAGAAATGAGAATTATGTGAGAAGGGGTGACTTTATATAGAAATTAGAACTTAAATGCACAGTTTTTCCATGTTCGGTCAACCGAACCAAAACATTCAAAACACCTTCGGTCTACCGAACCTTGCCAAGGTTGACTGTTGACCACTTGGTCGACCAAACCAGAACACGCATAGATCTTCGGTCGACCAATCCTCCCTGGGTCAACAAGTTGACTCTTCGTTCGACCGACTAGAAATGAGCTACAATGCTTTAGTTGACCGAACCACCTCGAGGGATGTCCCAAATGTCTGGTCGACCGAACCTTCAAGTTCAAAATACCTTGGTCGACTGAACCTTGGACATCAAAAATTGCCTCAAGTCTGGTCGACTGAAATCGTAGTTCAAATTATCTCTTGTCGACCAAAATGGACACTACGGTCAACCGAACCTCAAGTATGGTCGACCAAGCCTCTCCTGTTGTTGAATTTTTACCGAGAGTTAAACCGAGTTAACCTTATTTAAACTTACTTAATCTCTTTCAAAAATACACAGCGTGTCTCCAATAGCTATATTTTTTCCAAATTCTATATATAGCCATTCATTTGCAAAAATTAAGCATGGATTAGGATTTAAGATTAAGAAAAATTCTCTAAAAATATTTTTGTTCAAAATCCTTATACTTTCATATATCTTCAATCCTATTGCTAAAAACATACCTCTTGTACTCATTTAGCCACTTGCTTCGAAAGAAGGTAGTGTGCCCATATCATTTGTATAAGCTAAACTCTCCCTTGTTTATATTTGATTATGTGTTGATTTTTTGGAAAGTTAGCTAAGGTTTTTCCCATAATATTTCATTCATAAATATTTGATTAGGAAAAACACTTTTGTGGCTTTTGATCTTCCATCCTCATTGCAAGTATCATAAGCTTGATTTGTGCCTTGACGAAAATATCTTTAGCAAGCTTAAAACCCTATTATCTACTATGCTTTATATTTGAGAAATATTTTTGTGATATTTATTTAGGGTTGTATAGGTTGTTTGATTATTCACACGAGAAGTATATTAGCTTAAGATCAAAAGTTTCTCTCTCACATACACACATTGATATATCTTGTGTTGAGAGTTAACACAATGGTTAACAAAATCTCACTTGAGCCTAATATCCTATCATATGTGAGTGTATTATTTTGTTGAGCATATTGGTACTCATTTTTTTATGTAAGAAGCATTTCCTTGTACGTAAAATTTTCATATTCATTTTATTCCAAGTGTGCACATGAAGAAGGTGACTAGCCTTATTGAATAGTCTTGGACTGGCTTAGACCCAGTTGGGATTGCTAGGTGCACTATCTTGGTAAGGTGTAGGTTGAGGTCAGCCCCGCTAATTGACCTAGTTGTAACCGGTGTTGCTCCACCCGTTAAGTGAGCATTAGGGGAATCCTTGGGCTTGCGAGCTAGAGGTAGGGATGTAGGCACAGTTGGCCAAACCCCGATAACATATCGTGTGTGCACTGTTTATATTTCCGCAATTCATATTTTTGCATGTGTATGTTATATTGTGAATGTCGCGCATGATTTAATTTCCACACGTTATATTTATCTGCGCATTTGGAACTACATAAACACACCCTAGGTTGTGCAATATTGAAATCTGGATTAACCTAGGAGAAAAATTTTAAATTCCAAGTCACCCCCCCTCTTGGGAATACACCAAAGCCAACAACTCTAGTTCCTGATCGTACTTCGGATGGTTTTACCCTGTGTGCTAGATTGCCCCTCTCCCGCTTTGGCTCGCTCTGGTTAGTACTTTTGTGGAAGTCTGGATGAGCGTAGTTAGAAGCATGGCATCTAGTGTCTGATTTAGACCATAACATCGCTCTGTAGGAGTAGGGTAACTTAGAAGTTTACTTTCTTTTCAATAGTTTAGATTTATGTTCTTTCATTTACATGCTTTCCAATAGTTGTTAGACAACCACCATTGCAAAGTACCATCTTTCACTTCTTATTCATAACAAGGCTTTAGTAAACTAAATTGGAAGTAGTTTAATAACTGTGCTTCAAGTCTCTGTGGATCAATACCTGACTTACCCACTTTCTACTGAACTTGGGATAGTTAGGTTTTATAAATATTATTTTTTGTAGTTAAGGACCCAAGCCCTGGTGAGCCTACCAAATTTTGGCTCCAATTCCGGGGACTTGGCTACGGTTATAAGCCAACTTCCGCTTTAGAGTATTATTGCCCATTTCTTTGATTTTCTCTCCTTTTGATTTCACTTTCTTTATTAATTTCCATTTTCTTTATTTTTTTTCCTGCTTTTTTTTTAAGTCTGAATTTGTGTGCTTACACGTGTGTATGTTTGCTCTGCGTTCTCTGGATCCTGAGATAATTCCCATAGATCGTAGATTGAAAAATACCGTAGGTCTCTTAGGAAACCTATCTCTAATCTGGAGAAGGCTGAGTCTTCTGAACTAAAAGCTAGGGCTGAAGATACCCCTCGGTTTCCACTGAACAAATCCCGAAACCCTATGCTCCTCACCTACCTGTGGTGGGAGAAAAACACCTTTGGCCTTTTAGGAACTACTTTGTACCTAATGCATACACATCACCATCTTGCATCCGGTTCCCGGATGTCCAGGCAGCACCATTTGAGATTCAAACTTCAATCATCTCGATGCTGCCAAACTTTCATGGGAACTCTACTAAAAATCCTTATCAGCATTTAGATGAGTTCTTGGAAATTTGTTCCACCATCCACATCCCTAATTTTAGTGATGATGCTCTCCATCTTAGGATTTTCACATTCTCTTTAAAGGACAAGGCCAAACTTTGGGTGACGTCCTTAGAATCAAACTCGGTGACCAACTAAGCCACCATGCAACATGAATTTCTTAAAAAGTACTTTCCAACTGGGAAGACTAATCAACCTCGGAAAGCCATCACAAGTTTCTCACAGATGGACGAGGAAATCTTTTTCAAAACTTGAGAGCACTTTAGGGACCTGCTTCGTAAATGTCCACATCACCAGGTCCCCATGTGGCTATTAGTCCAAACTTTCTACTAAGGGTTGGCTGAGAGAGATAGGTCTATGGTTGATGTGTTGTGCGGACGTACTTTCCTCAGTAAGCATGAGAATAAGGCCTGGATTCTCTTTGAAAATCTGGAGGAAAATTCTCAGTAGAACATGGCTACCACTCGTAGACTACCTAATCCATCAAACTCTAAACCAAACAGTGTTTATAAGTTGGCCACTAGCCAAGACCTAGCCTCTACCCTGCATGCCATATACAAAAAGTTAGATCAATGCATGTCCTTAGGATCACAGAAAATAGCGTGTGCATAGGTTTGTGCAATCGACTCCAACCCTTCCCATACATGTTACAATTTCCCTCACGTGCATTACTAGCCTGAGCTTGTGCCGGAGGAAGTTAAGGCCACTCACAATTGGTACGATAAGCCGTCTAACGACCTTTATTCAAATACCTACAACCCCAAGTGGTGACAATATCCTAACTTCTCCTAGAGGCCACAAGATCTAGATTTTCAAAACCGAAGACCTCAAAAAAACCCTAACATTGTGCCTCCACGCCTATATAAAAATTTCCAACATCATCTAGACTCAGCCCCCAAACCTTCAACGATTCAGCATCCGCCTCTACCTCAATCCAAATATGATTCATTTCAAGAGATAGTGTTGACATCCCTTAAACAAATTGAAGCTGACTGTTAAGTGGACAGGCAACTCCTTCGCTCCCATTTCTAATCTATCACAAAGCTAGAAATCACCATAGGATAGTTAGCCGCTACTCTAAGTCAAAGGGATGAGGATAAGTTACCAAGTCAGCCCATAATAAATCCAAAGGGGCAATATGGGGTATAATATGAATTGGACGCTGGCCCTTCATCATACTCTGAGCAGGCCTAGGTAGTAACAACATTTTAAAATGGTGAGCTGAAAGCTGAACAAGGCAAAAAGCAGCCGAGCATGGGGAAGATTCAAGATGGAAAAATGGAAGCACCCAATGCTGATTTATGTACTCTTTCTTCCTCTAGTCAAGTACAAAAACCATTGAATATCATGCCTAACACCAAAAGGACCACACCTTATTTCGCCCCCCAGGGGCTTTTCACGGCTACCCAGTGGCACATTCGGCAACCCCACTAGCACCCTCTATATTTAGGAAAGAGGCTTCCACTGAGTCCATTTGAGACATGTTTAAACAAGTGAAAATAGATAAGCTTCTCCTCAATGACATGAAGCAATAGTCTGCGTTCATAAAGTTCCTTAGGCACTTGTCAACGCAAGAGATAGAGTCAATGGTGCAAATGGATGGCTTGGTTAAGAAAGCCGAGCATATGAGTGCCACAATACCAAGGCATTTAGTTCCTAATCTAAAAGATCCAGGTTCACTTACTATTTCGTGTGTAATTGGCAATTACACCATTAAGGGGGGCCTTTTAGATTTTGGAGCAAGTGTGATCATCCTTTCATACTCAGCCTATCAAAAAATCAACCCAAGAGTGTTGCAACCTACCTCAGTTTCTCCATGCCTTGTTGATCGATCTCTTAAGCAACCCTGAGGTGTGGTAGAATAGGTGGTAGTCAAGGTGGGTAATTTCCATTACCCTATTGATTTCATCATTTTATATATAGAGAACTCCACACGACCATTCCTAGCCACAGCTAATGCCTGCATCTAATGTAGGATGAGGATTATGGACATCTCATGGGGCCGTAGCAATGTAGGCTTAACATTTTAATGCCTCCCAACATCCACTTAACACCGTCTAAGTTGTGGACGAAGACGTGATTGACAAAATTGTTTGGGAAGCAACTCCGATAATTTTGTGGAAACACTCTTGGGAGAGTACACTTATGCTTGATAGTCCTACCATTACAAAATTTGGGGAACCTTTTGAGCAATTTATAAAAAAACATTATTCGGGACCCAATTCTAAAAATAAGTTGGAGGTATGCAATTTCGGGTGTGAGGAAGAAAAGAGAGAAGCCACTGCTACTTGGGAACCAAGATGAGTCCAAATTGAGCTTCAATACATCTGGCTAAAGATGATAAACTTAGCGCTTCCAGGAGGTAATCCAATAGTTTTTATTTACTTTCTAATTCCTTAAGATAGTGAGAGTAGATTAAGTAAGGTTGAGAGTCTTTTGAGTAGGATTTAGTATAAGTTGGGGGTGCAACAAAGTACATTGACCATCACATATGTGGGTGACCTGGTTGAACCCCTGCACCGTTATTAGATTAGGAGATACTAAAAGGATTGACTAGGTCCGCGACTAGCATTGTGCTTGGTGTGACCTCGTTGAGAAACATTGATAATTCTTTTAAATTCTTCTCAACCCCAACTCTGCATCTCCCAACTTCTCAATACATCTTGGGCGAGCATAGTCATCCTCTTCTCGCACTTGCTGCTGAAGCAAGTCGTGGCCCCATTGCACTCCCTCGCGATATCCTCTTCGTTTGATACATCTCCGGCATCCTCCCATGCATCATCTCAGCCCACTACCAAGAGGCAACGACTTCAAGCCATGCCACGGCAGGGGTCTTCATCGCGCTGCCGGCAGAGTCTCAAATCATAGAAGGAGGTTGTGCACGTGGTTCGAACTCCTCGCAGGTGTATGCGGATGACACCACAACGAGGGTCAGCCCCGTAACTAGGGAGCTCACCGCACGTAGTATTATCATCATTCATGGACCAGACCTCCATCGATCTTCATGAGGTCTGGTTTCCCTACCCCCTGCCATTCCACCTCTTCCAACTGACCATCCCATATGTCCCACCGTCAGGGGCTCCCAATCCTCCCATCACTGCCCCTCTGGTTCCCAAGCTTGAGCCTCAAACGTGGTTATACCCTTTTCAATCATATCAGTCCCTACCTCCATGTACCATAACCGATTAGCCACAGCCACTTCAAGCTCTCCAACCATGTTAAACTCAACCCCCACTCTCCCCCAACCAACTTTAGTACTTGCGAGCAACAACACTGTCTTGTGACACAGCATTAGCCCAACCACTGATGTTTTCATCTAATTGCGATTCTGACTCTGAGTCTGTCTCGAATCAATATTGCTATGTCATTCACTTTTGGATCTTGTATTCTGCCTCAGTGGCATAGGGTTATTTTCTTTATTTTTCTTGTTTTCGTTAGTCATGTTTCTGTAGCAATCTCAATATTTGTAATATGCATTTATGCATTGTTTTGCTAAAATCTTAATGACAACTTTCATGGTATTTTTGGTCATGTTGTGTCTTTTGTGCTACTGTGTCAATTTGCATACATGACTCGTATAAACAATATATTTTGCAAAAACACTATTGTTTTTTTTTATAGCACCATGCACTATATTATCCCTTGCCTGAGTTCTATTTTCTATCCACACTTCAATGAGGACACTGAAGTTCTATGTTGGGGGTAGGGGGTAATACACTATATGGCACATCCATGCATACAAAGGACACAATTTTCACAATTTTCAGACATTCAAAAATTTTCTCAAAAAATAGTATGTGCTTCATAAAATGATTACAACTAGTTTACCCTTTTTACATACACCTATATAACTCAGGCGTTACATGCCTATGCCCATCTATTATATGATTTTATTATGCCTATTAACAATGTAGTGAGCCAATTGTGCATGGTTTCACATTAAATAGCTGAATGAATTGTCATGCCACTCCGGAAGGGTCAATGGGTGATTCATTTGTGTTAATATTTTTGTGTGAAATCTTGTATTCAATGGTACTTCATGAGGCCTAAAAACACACGTACACATGATTTGTAACAATTAGGGTTCTTTGAGAAGATTAAGAGAACAACCGTGATGACTTTAACACCTATTGAGGTACTATTGGGCCATTCATTCATTGCTCGAGTTTTTGACGTCAAACACTAAGTTTATAAAACTCAAATTTACTTTTTTCTTCTGGATACCCCTTGTTAACTAGTCTTTATTCTTGCATTTGTTGGCCTAGAGGTAACATCAAGTGGGGAGATATAAACTTAGGTATTGTAGCTTACTCAAAACATGAAAATTGAGCCACCTTAGAGGCAGATATACTTCATGGACTGCCTTCCAATCTGAATTTCCCATTGGTGGTATGAAGATAACCAAGGGTGTAATGATTGTCCTAGCTTACCAGTAAATGAAAGCCAAAGAAAAGAATGAGCAAAAGGTGAAAAGAAAAAAAGAATCTACTCTAGATGCAAGCAAAATAGCAAACTAAGGACACGACACCATGTTCGTACAAATATCAGGAATCTTCAAGCTGACCAATGCATTCGCAATGTTTATGTCAAGTCTGTGAAGGGATCGATCTATAGTGGTCTTGATTGGATATGGTGAGTAGGTGAGAAGATGCTAAGGTGAAGGACCCGACACCTCGCAAATAGGCTGGATCCCATCCTTATGAGACTAGTCCATTCCATGCTTAACATCAGTTCTTCAAAATATGTGGGATGTTTGATCATGACATTCTTCCTCACATATGAGAGTGGACCCTTTTCCTTGAGTATTTTTCGTTATGAGGGCATACCAATGAGGTTGCATTAAGACAACTATTATGTAGGTGTCCAAAGGTACCCTGAGTGTGATGGACCATGCACCTTACACATGCCTTGTGATGTAATCTAGCAATGCTTGAAACTATATAGTAATATTAGCGCTGAATTGAAATTGATGGTTGATCCCCTAAGAGTTGTATCTTTGGTATAATAGTTGTGCAGTGTTGAGACTTGCATGAATGAATTGCTGCAGAGTATGTATAATGGAATCATAAATGAACAAGCCTATGTGTAACTGGGTCATATCTTTGTATGTGAAATGGTAAAGTTCTTGTTACATGCAAATATTTTCTAATATTCACTAAGCAAGTGTTTGTAGGAATCGCCCTGAAAACCCTCACGAGACTAGAACTCGTCCACTAGGATCAACCTAGGGGTTTAAAGCCTTGTTGCATATAGTTAATGCAATCGTGTTTCCCAAGAAAGAGGATATAGGTAGGATTTGGTAGTTCTCTCTGATTTTGCTTTGCTCGAGGACTAGCAAAGGGTAAGTTGGGGGTTGTGTTGAGTCCCTAAAATATATGATTTTAGACTCTCATTTACCTATTCTTATTCTCATTTTATTATGTATTTACCCAAAGCTATCATTTTTTAAAGTTATGCAAGGTTTGTTTGTCTTTTTAGGAAAAACAAGTTAAAACTGTGGAGTTAGGCATTAAAAAAAGGTAATGAGGATTTAGAGGATTCGAAGCTCAAATTCATACATTCGGCCAAGCTCCAGAGGCTTCAGATCATAAATGGATAAGAAAATGATGCTCGACCATGTCGCGCAACCAGTGAACTACAAGGGTGACTTAGTCTTTCACTACAAACTCCAAGGTTCAGGCTGAGATCAGAATGCTGCAAGGTTTAACCAAGTGCTTGACCAAGTGACACGCTGGGGTGACCATGTCGAGATACTAAGATAGAAATGAAATTCAAAAGTACTGAGAGTCTCAATAAAGTGTTCGACCATGAAACCTTGAAGGGCGACTATGTCGAAATACTGAGATTTCCTGAAGATTGAGATACTACAAGTCTCGACCATCAACTCGACCATCATAACCTTGAGGTGCGATGAAGTCAAAGACATTGAAGACTCAAATCCCTAGCTTCTTGTGAGTCTCTACTAGGGTGCACGCAAGAATGACAGAGGAGCGACTTGGTCGACAGTGACAATCTTTTGTGTGAGATTTGGTGCAAACCTTCCTAATTTGTAAAACAAACCTTGTAAATCCTAGAGCCTATAAGTATTCGCTGTGAAAACAAGCTCTGGGTTCCTCTTTGGCCTCTCTTCGGTGAGTAACAGACCTAGGAAGTCATTGAGAGCCAAGATAGAATAGGAGTATAGTCGTTTTGGCTTGTCTATGGAGTGTTCGACGAGCTGTGACAACCGACGACGTTCATTCAACAATCGTGTATATTAGGATCTCCTCTTGTACTTCTGGCATTAGTAACAGACGTTTGGAATGATAAAGGGATGATCTTTTTACTCATGCTTTCATTTATTGCTTTCAATTTAATGCTTTCTATTTACTTGTTGTGTGCTTGATGAAAGGTTGCAAATAAGGATAGGCACTGGTATGTATCAATTAGAGGGAAGTAATCGACTACCAAACCGCGGAGGTGTTCGTTATTGTTAAGACATGGTATACTCCGGTTCTTGACCATACTCTGGACGGTTGGTGCACCCTTGCTACCCTGTGCCCTCGATTACCCCTCTCTCGCTTTGGCCCGCTCGGGTTAGTACTTATATGGAAGTCTAGATAAGCGTAGTTAGAAGCATGACGTCTAGCATCTAATTCAGACCACAACTTCGCTTTGTAGGAGTAGGGTAACTTAGAAGTTTACTTGCTTTCCAGTAATTTAGATTTATTTGCTTTCGTTTACATGCTTTCCAGTAGCTGTTAGACAACCACCATTGCAAAATACCATATTTTGCTTCTTTTTCATTACAAGGCTTTAGTAAACTAAATTGAAACTAGTTTAATAACTGCGCTTCAAGTCTTCGTGGATTGATACCCGACTTACCCACTTTCTAGTAAAGTTGGGATAGTTAGGTTTTATAAATATTATTTTTAATAGTTAAGGACCCAAGCCTTGGCGAGCCTACCAAATACTGTGACTCACTTGGAATCTCTCATAACTTTTCTGCACCTAGGACCCCACAACCGAAAGGATTAGTTGAGAAAATTAATAGGTCTCTATGAGAAATAGGTAGAATGATGCTAAATGAACACAAGTTACCTAAATATTTTTGGGCCGAAGAAGTGAGCATTACTTGCTATGTATTGAATAGAGTCCTGATTAGGCCTACTCTCAATAAAAGCCCCTATGAATTATGGAAAGGCTATAGACCTAATATTTCATATTTTCACATTTTTTGATGTAAATGTTTTGTTCTTAGAGATAATGAACACCTAGAAAAAGTTGACGTGAAATCTAATGAAGGTATCCTTCTAGGTTATGCCTTAGACAATAAAACCTACAGGGTTTATAACAAAAGAATATTTACCGTAGTAGAGTCCAATTATGTAGTATTCAATGAGTCAAATCCTTTCTCTAAAAGGTCTGATGAGGATGATTTTGAGATAAGTAAGGAATTAAAGAAATTGTCTATTGAAAATAATTAAGATAAGAATATTGAAATTAAGGAAACATCTTTTGAGAATATTCATGTAGAAAGAGAGATTCATGCACTACCTAGGGAAAGGAAGTACATAAGGAATCACCCTATAGATCAAATCATAGGTGAACCATCACGTGGAGTAGCTACACGATCATCACTTAGAAATATGGTTAGCCACTTTGCATTCTTATCACAAGAAGAGCCTAAGAATGTGAGTGATGCAATTGAGGATGAATCATGGGTGATATCTATGCAGGAAGAATTAAATCAATTTGAGAAAAACAAAGTCTGGACATTAGTTCCTAGACTTGATAATCATACTGTTATTGGAACAAAATGGGTCTATAACAACAAGAAAGATGAAAACGACAAAGTAACTAGAAACAAAGTCAGACTAGTAGCTCAAGGATATAACCAAGGGGAAGGCATAGATTTTTAGGAAACATATGCTTTTGTAGCTAGAATGGAAGCCATTTGAATGTTGTTAGCCAATGTTGCTTTTAAGAACTTCAAATTATATCAAATGGATGTTAAAAGCGCATTTCTAAATGGCTATATAAATTAGGAAGTTTATGTTGAACAACCCCTAGGTTTTGAAAACCACAAATTTCCAAATCATGTTTATAGATTAATTAAAGCCTTGTGTGGATTGAAGCAAGCTCCCAGAGCTTGGTATGAAAGGCTTAGTGGTTTTCTTCTAGATAATGGGTTTACTAAAGGGAAGATTGAAACAACACTCTTCATAAAGACTAAAAATGATAACTTGCTCCTAGTACAAATATACGTAGATGAAATAATTTTCGAAGCAACAAATGAAGAGTTGTGTGATGAGTTTGCCAATTGCATGTAAAGTGAATTTGAAATGAGCATGATGGGTGAACTTAACGTCTTTCTAGGACTTCAGATCAAACAGATAAAACATGAAATTTTTATGAGCCAATAAAAATACATTAGAGACTTTCTCAAAAAGTTTATCATAGAAGATAGTAAAATTTTAGGAACACCTATGCGTTCTTCCACAAAATTAGATAAACATGAGAAAGGTGTACTGGTAAATGTTAAGCTCTACCGTGGAATAATTGATAACCTGTTATACCTAACTGCTAGTAGACCTGATATTATGTTTAGCGCATGCTTGTGCGTTAGCAGTTAAAAGAATACTTAGATACCTTATTAGGACTATTGAACTTGGATTATGGTATCCTAAGTGTTAGAATTGGTGTATTCCCAAGAGGGGGGTGAATTGGAATTTTAAACTTTTCTCCTAGGTTGAATTAGATGTCAGTTGAGTATAACAACCTAGGGTCTTTCTATCCAGTTCCAAATACGCCGATAAATATAATATGTAAAAATTTAAATCAAGCGCATCATTCACATAATAACATACACGTGCGGTAAATATAAAGTGTGACAATATACACAAACACACGATATGTTATCGGGGTTCGACCAACTGTGCCTACGTCCCCGCCTCTAGCTCGCAAGCCCGAGGATTCCACTAATAGCTCACTTAAGGGTGGAGCGACACTGATTATAACCATGTCAAATTAACACAAGTCTGACCTCAACCTTAACCAGGTCAATTAGCGGGGCTGACCTCAATCTACACGCCTTAATAGGATGACGCACCTAGCTTTCCTAATCGAGTCTAAGCCAATCCGGGACTATTCTAGGACTAGTCTCCCTCTTCAGGCTCGTGCCTAGAAATACAACAGATGTGTATATAATCAGATAATACAGTGATTGTGCTTTCGTGTAAAGTAGATATGTACCCAAATGTGCGCAATAACATACACCACAATATGATTTAATATGTAAGCTCAATATGGTCCAATGTTTCAACTCTCAGATATAGGAAGGTAAGATTGAGTGTGTGGGGCTTGGAAATGAGTATTATAGGGTTTTGGAATTTCAAAGGATTTCTCCTTCTCAATATTTCTAATCTACTTAATTTCTCCAAATGATCTCATATATATAAACATGGGAGGAAATATGACCGTTGGGGACTTATTGGCTATTATTAAGAAAGTTTAATGACATTTAAAACATTTTAACCTTATTTAAAAAATATTTAATTGCGGTAAAAATTAGGGCAACTCGAGAGGTCCAGTCGACCAGATTAGTTTCGGTCGACCAGTACTCATATGGTTCGGTCGACCAAGGGACTTTTGAACTGAGGGCTCGGTCGACCAGGAGAGGGCAATTTTCTCAATTTTTCGAGGTTCGGTCGACCAGACCACTGAGATTTCTTTCGAGGACCCTTCGGTCGACCAGGTAGTTAGAGAACAAAAGTTCTCGGTCGACCAGATGGTCAAAGGTTGACCAAGGAGGGTTTTGGTCGACTAGGTCTCTTTGAACAACCTGGTTCGGTCGACTAGGTGGTCAAACTTTTGACCCAGGGAGGTTTCGATCGACCAGGGCCTTTTGAACTACCTGGTTCGATCGACTAGGTGGTCAAACTTTTGACCCAGGGAGGTTTCGGTTGACCAGGGCTTTTTGAACTACCTAGTTCGGTTGACCAGATGGTCAAACTTTTGACCCAAGGAGGTTTCGATCGACCAAGGATTTTTGAACTAACTTGGCTGGTCAACCGAAAGTGCACCATGTGTATTTCGGTCCCATTTTGAAACATGCAAGCCCTATTTAAGTGCCTAACAAACATATGTGTAAATGTGTGTGTCCTAGGGTCACTTGCAGTCCAATTTGAAGACACCGAAAAAGTTTGGTGTCGGTAGATCGAAGGGTACACCCTAAGGTCTCTCTAAGGTCAGTTTTAGTTCGTATTTGGTTTTGAGCTTACGAGATAAATCATGCATATGTTGTGTGTGCTTATTACAAACCAAACATCCTAATTACTATTACAGACCAATTTGACCATAAAGTATATATTACAACTGAAAATCACAAACTAGTCTTCAAGCCTTAAGCTTTCACGTGCCATTGATGATATGCTAATATGAACCTGCACATGAACTAGATATTCATTAAATACAGGAGTATTTGTCATTATCAAAACTGGGCGTGACCTATAAGGTCAACACTAAGTACACTTCTCTTGAGATTGTCGTTATTCTGATGCTGAATTTTCCAGTAGTAAATTAGATAGAAAAAGCATAAGCTACACTTGTCACATTTTAGGACAATCCTTAGTTTCTTGGTTCTCCAAGATACAAAACTCAGTTGTACTGTCCATAGTCGAGGCTGAATACATAGTGTTTGGAAGTTGTTGTGCTCAAATACTATACATGAAGCAACAACTAATGGACTATGGATTACACTAAGAAATTGTTCCCATAAATCATAATAATACTAGTGCAATAAATATCTTAAAGAATCCCATATCACACTCATGAACTAAGCACATAGAAATTAGACATCACTTTCTTCGTGACCATGTGCAAAAGGGGGATGTGGCACTTGAGTTTGTGTGCACTGATGGGTAATGGGCCAATATATTCATAAAACCACTTCAGGAGTATCGGTTTATCCAAGACATGAATTAGGTTTGATACACAGTAGATAAGTTGCCTAGAGATATATTACACTACATAACTGACGGGAGCAATTTAAATTAAAATTAAGTAATTTCTATTTATAGAGAATTTCATGTTAAATGTTTTATGGATATATGATATATGTTGCTATACACGTGACTTTTGGACTTTAATGAACTGAATTGCTTGCTTGTCTATACAAATGTTGATTGAATTGTTGTTGCATGTTTAACATGAAAATTACTTTGAAAAAATAGCTATACTTTTAGAAAAGTGGAAGAAATAAATTTTTTGAGCAAAGGAGAGAGATATTTAAATTCGTACATTTTTTTACCTTTTTTTTATTTATGCCAAAAAGGGAAGAGATATTAAGTTCGTACATTTTTTTTTCCTAATATACCTTTTTGATTGATGCCAAAAAAAGGGGAGAGATATTTTCTATAGCAAAAGGGGGAGAGATATTTTCTAGAGAAAAATTTTTTTTTTTCGAGATCAAAAGGAGGAGAGATATTCTCTATAGAAAAAATAATTTTTACAGCAACAAGGAGAGAAAGGGAACCAAGTTTTTCTTGGGCATATTACAAAATCGAGCATATTTTAAGTAAGAATCATGTCTGGATTACACAGCTATATTACAAATCATGCATTATCTTAGGGGGGCCTTATTAGGCTTAACCCATTTTTGCACATGTATTTGTTGTCATCAAAACGGGGGAGATTGTTGACTCTATGAGTCCAATCCTGTTTTGATAATGACAAATCACTTGATATTTTACCTGTGCATTGAGATTTTGAATAGGATCATGACTTAGCATGCACGGATGGTAAGTGCGCTATGGAAGCCATAAGGGATATGAAGTACATACCACTTAATTCAATCCATGGAAGCAGGAGAGTGGAAGGATAAAGACAATCCAGATTTTCAATTGTATTTCACAAATTAGGTATGATTGTATTTTCATAACTCATAAGATATGATGCGAAGCTCGAAATGACATGTAGACTGACCCTGGGATGCATGTTTTTTGTGACATATTCATAGGCAATTGTTATAGGGTGGATCTGCATTTTAGAAGGATCATAGGGTGGAAAAACGGGACACTCATCAACTAGCCTCATGGATTCTTTGACGAGTGAGTGTAGTACACTTGTCAAGTAGTGAGCCATCTCATCGACGAGAAAATAGTGAGACCCTGATTTTCTTATACAGGCCACTCGTTGCTGAATCCCTTGTTCTCTTTGACGATCGGCTGAAGAACATTCGTCAATTGGTATGGACATTCGTCGAAGAATTCACAGCATAAAATGGTGCGTTAGTGTAGGAAACGAACAAATATTTAAATGATCCAATGGTTGACAATTGATCAAAGGCCGAGAATACTTATATATACCAACTCAAAACCCTAGGTTAACACTTTCGCACAACATTTGCACAACCTTTGCACGCCTTTTCCTAAGCTTTGCCTACTTTCAACGTATTCACATCAAGTTTGGGCATTTGTCGCAATCATCTTCAAGATCCAAGTGCTTACACTCATATCATCTTACGCAAAATTGGTTTGATCTTGAGGTTTTGTTAAGTTTATTATTGAGCATTCAATCTTATTTTTATAAGCTCATCTATTCCCGTATTATTTCATTTAAAATATTTATTGGGAGCGAGATCTCGAATTTCACATATATATTTGTTTGAAAAATATTTTTTTAATATTCAAAGGTATATTTTTATTCGAAAGATTTCATATTATTTCTACAAAAGGTATTTGAAAGCAAAAGCTTAAATTTTTGTGATATTCAAAGCTCTATTATGATTCATAGATTTTATATTTTATTATTCTTGCAAATGTTATTTGATAGCAAATCCTAGGATCTCCAAAGCATATTTTTAAGATATCATTTTTTGGGAGATATTGAATAATGTTTAGATCTATGAAGCATCTCATACACATATATTTTTCATATAAAAATCATATTTTTACATAGAACATTAAGAAAAATATATTCTCTCTTGAGCTTCATATTAAACCTTATGAGAGTGGTTAGGGCTGACTGTACTCATTAGCTTTTTGAGAAATATATGAGTGTTCAAGAATATTTATTTGTTATTTGTATTAATGGTTCGGTTTGTGAATTGTGAGGAGGAAGTTATGCCTCTTGTAAGCAGCGGAGTGTAAGGAGGAAGTCTTGCCTCTTGTAAGCAGGGAATTGTAATGAGAAGCTCCGTCCCAAGTTAAGGAGCAATATAGTGGAATCCTTGGCTAGTTTACCCAAGGTGAGGACATAGGCTAGGTTGGCCGAACCTCATAAAAAATATGTTTGCATCTCTTCCCTTAACTCATTTAAATTTCAACTTGCACTTAATTATTTGTATATTGTGCATGTATTAAATATTTATCACACTTGTGAGTGATTGGGTAATATTGATTGATTGATAAAGTCATACGTTAAAATTGCTAGGTTGTGTAATACTGAACTGCTTGTCACCTATCTTGTGCACATGTGGTTGTAAGTTTTCAAAATTAGGACTTAAAGACCAAGATTTTTAAAATACCCAATTCACGCCCCTTCTTGGGATTACAACTAAATTCACATTAATTAGTAAAACTTTCCCTGAAATTTTTATTGTCCTACAGTTCTCATACTCCCACATTTTCAAGCATATTGTCAAATCTCTTTCTTATACTCAATTGATTGCTTATTTTAGAAAGAGTGCATTGCGTTTTTCATCTTCATTTGCAAAAGTTATTCCAACTTGAGGATTGAGTGAACACTCATATCTTGTGGGCATTTATACATTCCTGTTAAGATTAAACTCTCTCATACTTGTATTGTTTGAAATCATATTTTTTTAGAGTTAGCTAAAGTTTTTCCCATTGTATTTTCATTCGTAAATATTTCTTGGGAAAAACTCTTCGTAGATTGAGAACTTGCATCCTTATTGCAAGATTCAAAAGCTTGCTTTGTGTTCTTGATAAAAATATCTTTTGCGAGCTTAAACCCTAATATATATTGTGCTTGATATTTGATAAAATATTTTAAGATATTTGCTTAGGGTTTTTAAAGTACCTTTTATTATTCATTTATTGAATATACTATGTTGAATCAAAGGTCTCACTCTCACACATATATATACACACATTCTTGAGAGTTGACATATAACTTGACAAATCTCACCTGAGCATAAATTCTTATCATTTGTGAGTGCATTGTGCTTGTTGGTTGTATTGTGGTACATATATGCTTGTGTAAGAAGTACTTGTACTATACACAAGTTGAAAGAGGATTGCACTAGCCTATAACGTGCACCGAATTGCTTAGACCCGGTTAAGAAAGCACCAGATGGTTTAGACCCAGTTAAGAAAATCGAGTGTGCCTTTCTAAAGTGTTGTTGTAAAGGTTAGGGTCAGCCCTATAATCTGACCTGGGGTATTCCTCGCCCAGTAAGGAGAAGAGATTAGTAATCGATGTCGCTCCACCCATAAGCGAGAATTTAGTGGAATCCTCTTGCTTGTGAGCTTGAGGCAGGGACGTAGGCAGTATTGGCCAAACCTCGATAACATATTTTGTGTTGGCTTCTAAATTCCTGCACTTTTATTTCCTACACATGTATGCTTATATTTAATTAATTATGAATGTGTGCATGGTTTATATATTGTGCATGATTGGGAAGTACTAAGTCTGCTATACTTGCTTTGATTATTTTCTCAGTTAAATTATTGTTGGGTAATTGGTATTCACTCAAATAGACCCTAGGTTTGGGTAATATTTCTGTCATTTGATTTAACCTAGGAAAAAATTTTAAATACCCAATTCACCCCCTCTTGGGAATACACCAACTCCAACATACCAATTGAAAAGTACGGTGCACTCCTAAGAGGGGGAGGAATTGGGTTTTTAATATTTCTTCATAAACTCTTTAAGTATAACCCTTTTCAGTTTAAGTTAATTACAATCACACTTTCAAATCAACAATTGAATTCTTATCAACCACTTTATTTATATTAATGAACAAAATATGATGTTGCTTATACAACTTTTAGTGCTTCAATGGATAACAATTTCAGATTAGATTTTCCTTTTAATATATATCAAAGACAATATTAGTTTCAGAATTTTATCTTAAGAACTTTGCAATTTTTCTTTAACATAATAGTTTATTTCACAAGATTAAACTTATTTATGATACTCGGCAATTTAATATTTAAATCCAATACTTCAATGCATAACCAAATTTCAGAATCAATTTTTCTTCTCGATAATAATAATAACTTCGATGAATAGTCCCAATAAACTAATCTAAAGTGACTTGTAAACTAGATGAAGTACTCACATAATATTTCTATTATCTGCATATTAAACGAAGATTAATCTCAATTTCCCTAGAATATAACTTCAATGAGCTATTCAGATTGTCAAGATATGTCTCAGTTATATTTCAAGAACTTTGATATTCAAAATATTACTAATCAATTAATTTCTTGATTCAAATACCAATTAAGATTAGGATTTTGGTAGGCTCTCAATATCCAATCAACAACCAAATAAAATAGTTTTGTTGATATTAAATATGGATCAAAAAATTTAGTGACTCCTAATGTTTAGCAAGTGTTAAATAATCATACAAGCAGGTTATATGTAATGACCTGAATAATAATGGTATTTAAATAATAAAGAGAGAGGAAAATAGAAACAGAAATAGAAGGAGGTAGCAGTATATGATTATGTACTATATGTTATCAGAACTCGGATGATAGTTTAGTACAGTTTCAGGAGCACAGTATCGTAGCTTATATATCTAATATTTATGATCAGATTGGTGCTAACCACCTCACGAGAGGGTGGGATATGGATAGTCGATATGGCTTTCAATGTTGAGTTGTAGACGTCCACCTAGCAGTCCATACCAGGGTGTGGCGGGCCCATCGTATTTACAGACATTTTTTACTTTGCAGTGGTCACCCAACCATTGTCGGGTCCCGCCTTCGAGCTGCGCAACCTGTCATGGGGGGTTATACATGAAATCAGCTAGCTATTCATCCTGGGTAGTTTTCAGTATTATAGATTATATCAAATAATACATGATTAGTATGATTACTTGGGAGTATGAAATTATATGTTTATCTAACCATATTACGATTTATGTTTTATGCTATGTGAAATGTATTGTATATGTATTACAGCATTAATATTCGTGATGCCACACAACTGATTTTAATTTATCTACCCTTACTGAGAGGTGTCTCACCCCAAGTCTAAATTATTTCAAGAAATTCAGAAAGACTGGCGAGTCAAGGCCGCCGCTGAGTGAGTTGAGTTTCCCTGCTAGAAGGGTAAGTTTTGATCTAGGATCAGGAGATTTTGTTATAAGATCCTAGGTTTATTTTGATATTTTGGAGATTGTATATATATAAATACAGTATCTTTGGGAATATAGTAGACTCTGGTATTATGTAATTTATGGTTGATGAATGTGATTTACATTTACTGTTCCCTAGGTTCCACTGTGTATGACAAGTGTCCCCGCTACCCACGGGTTAGGGTTGACTATTTTATTTATTCTGCTTTTATTATATGACTATCTAAGCAAGACGTTACATTATATGCTTGCAGTAAATTAAAGAAAGTAGGGAGAAGAGTTGAAGACCATATTTTTTACATGTTTTGGCCAGCGGCCTATGTCCTTGCCCAAGCAATTACTGTGAGGATTTTCCTTTCCAACTTTCTTACCAAGCAAAGTTACAACCTCTCTTTATCAGGGGGAGATCCCTATCTAACAAGAATTCCCCTTCTCGTTAGCCAACGATTCAACAACCCTAAATCATCAAAAAAAATAAAAAATAATTCTCTCTCTGACAAGAATACCCCATGTCATTAGGCAATGATTCAACAATCCTAAATCATTAAACAATAGGAGAAACAAGAAACAACTTGCGTACAAGTAAAACTTTCAACAAGAGTAGATTAGTACAATTTGAGAACAATATACTTCCATCAATAATCAATATAGAAAGATGAAGCTCAGACAATTGTTACCAAAATTATGATTTAATTTTGAATTTCTTTGTAGAAAACTATCAGAAAAATAGTGGCTTTTTCAACAATAGCACAGCAATGCTTCAGTTGAATTTCAGCAGTGGTATTCTATATTTTCAATTCATATGTGCTCTCTAGTTGTGATTAATTCATGTGAATAAGATGTATTTATAGAGTAATAAATTAAATTTTCGTGTTGCCTAAGTTACTTGAGTATTTCCCAAGTTTTTTGAAAATTTAGGGACCAAGCAATCAAATTTGGAAACTTTTCCTTGCTGTTATAAATTTAAAATCACGAAGGTCAATTGACTGAAATATCGGGGTCAGTCGCTCGTGCATTTTAAGAAAAAGGGTATTTTCAAACATAGAATGGGATCAGTTGCCTGATCCTGAGAGGTCAGTCACCTGATCCTATTCTATCTGTTTAATTTTCATTAGCATAAAATGTCAGTCGCCTGATGGTGAAGCATCAGTCACCTGATTGTGCAAAACATATGCTTTTAAAAACTTTGTTTCCAAAACCCTTTTTAGATTTTATACTTGTCATATTGATTTGAGACTTTTGAAAATATTTTTCGTGATTTTCAAACATTAACCTCTAAGTCAATATTAATTCCTAAAAGCTTCATGCATCAATATTGAATTGTTTGAAGTACTTACATGAGACTACTTAAGGACTATGACTTTCTAATCACTAAGTCTTCATGTATTTGCTTTACTCCCAATGTCTTCATGTATTTGCTTTGCTTTCAATGTCTCCATGTATTTTTTTTGACTTGCTTCATAGGTCATTGACTTAAGTACATACTTCATCAAGTTCTTCTAACTTTACGTTCAAGCTTTCAATAGACTTTTCAAGCACTTGATCTTGATATTTTATCAACACACTTGAGTCCTGAAACTTCACTTAACCAAATATGTTAATTCCATTTT
The DNA here is from genome assembly GCF_029873635.1 of Malania oleifera. Lineage (NCBI taxonomy): Eukaryota > Viridiplantae > Streptophyta > Magnoliopsida > Santalales > Ximeniaceae > Malania > Malania oleifera. Next base: position 58,458,554 of record NC_080422.1, on the reverse strand, counting down.
ATTTTTTATCATCAAAATAAGATTTTAACCCTTGTGAGACCAATAGGACATATAAAACTTGATTGTCCAAAGCTACAGAAAGACGTCAAGAAGAAGAAAAAGAAAGTGATGAAAGCAACCACATGGGATGACTCAAGCTCGAGTGAATCAGAAAATGAATCAGGTGATCAAGACATAGATAACTTGTGCTTCATGGCAAGATATGACGAGGTAAATTCCTACTTTACCTCACATGAAAATTCGAGTAATGAATGTAGTGACACATGTGAGAGCATGCCTTCATATAGAGAAATGCAATCTCAACTATTTTCATTACATAATAGGTTCATAAAAGTATCCAAAAGAAACATAGCACTAAAAGAACAGAATGAAAAGCTAATGAACCAGCTAGAGACATCAACATTTGAAAGTCAAGGCATTATCCTAAGAGGGGGGTGAATTGGGTTTATAAAAATTCTTTTAAGTGTTTTTACAAATTTTCAGCTTTTTGGTAAACTGAAGCAAACACACAAGAATGACTTAATGTTAAATCAATCAAAATCCAAACACAAGCCAATACCAATCACAAGCTAATACCAATCACAAGCCAAACAATAAACAATTACCCAATCACACAATACTTAACCAAATTGTGAAAGCTTGCAGCACTTTCTTATTTCAGTGTTCACAAAATTTCAGTTTGTAGCTCTGTGTGAATGAATTTTTATGCACTTATTTTAATCAATTTTTTAAAAAGTAGTTAATTAATGTACTCCCTTTTTGGTTTCCACAAAATATTAATCAACGTACTTTCTTAGATTAAAAGGTCTACTCAATCTCAGTTTCAGCAACCCTGCACTTTGAAACACAATTTGTATATGCTGAAACTTAAATAGAAAAGGGTAGAGAGTGAGACCGAGATTTTTTACGAGGTTTGGCTTATCCCTAGCATACGTCCTAACCTTAGGCAAGACCACCTAAAGATTCCACTAACACGTTCCTTTGCTGGTAGAACAAACTGATTACAACCCTCCTTTAGGGTGGAGCCCCTCTCCAAGCGATACCCCATGCTCGGTTACAACGATCCAATCACCTGAATCATTAGAGAAACAAGAAAAAAGAAACAATTTCTTTTGTACAAAGAATGCTCTCTAATAGAACTGGTTAGTACAAATGAAAACACTATATACTTCAATAACAAATATCAAAAGAAATTGAATTGAAGCTCAAGAACAAATTCACCGGATCACTTCTCTCGACAAGAATTGGCAATTTAGATGTTTAGAGCTCAGAAAAGAATGATCAGCACTTCAGAATAACTCATCAATTCACATTGAAAGAGTGAGCAAGAGAGAACTTTGAGAGAACAAGAGGGCTTTCATTTTGAAAGCAGATTTTCAATTGCTTGGTGTATGTTTGACTAGAGAAAACATGTATTTATAAGCTCAAAAATGTTAATTCATGTTGCCCAAGTTTACTTGGAGTGTTTTCCAAGTTTTTACAAAATTTGGGGCACAAGAAACTTGCATTTAAATTTTAAAACTTTTAAAAAATATAGTCATTAACAATGTTTAAGTGCCTAAAGTCTCGGGATTAGTGGCTTGAAGTTCCTTAAAATTGTGTATTTTTCAATTGAAAACAGGGTCCTGAGGTGACAAGGGTCGGTCACCTGAGCCTACACTGCCTCTTTAGAAATTTTTTAGGAAAATCTTCAGGGACTTGAGCTTATTCTTCAGTCACCTAAATAGTTATATTTTCTATTTTTCAGTTCAGTTTTCAAAACTACTTGGCCCTCTTACATTGTTACTTATAAAAACATTTTTCGTGGATTTAAAATAAGGTCTCTACATCCAAGATAACCCCTAATGGGCGTCAAACCACTTTCACAAGATATTCAGTTTGAAGTACTGTTAACCTTATAGGTCATACCTTGTTTTGATTATAACAAATACTCTAGTATTTAATGTTTGTCAAGTTTGGGTGCGAGTTCATATTAGCAAGATCATATAATGGCATAAGGTGACTTGAAGAATAAAGACCCAAAATAGTCCTTTATTGTAATTTATATTCAATTCGGCTCTATAATATTTTAGGAACAATTTGTAATTATTGATTTGCATCATGCATGTAGGATTTTAAGCTCAGTGATGCCATAGACAAACCGTAGGTTAATCAAATGACCGTAGGAAAAACTTCGACGCTAGGTGTTTAGGCTAAATTAAAAAGCCTAAACATTAAATTGACCCTAGGTCCCTGCACGTAACTTTTGCTAAAAAATTAGGACCAAATCTTAAATGTGAAAGGGTTTCGGTCGACCAAACTATGTGCATTGAAAAAGCCTCAGTCGACCAAACCGTTAAAAGGTCAAATAGTTGACTTGACTTCAGACGACCGAACCAAATAGAACTTCGTCGTCCTCGGCCAACCGAACTCGTACGCTTACCTTTCCACGAACTCAGCAGCGCAAACTTTCACGGTCAAAACAACCTTGGGCTACCGAATATCGAGCCACAAAATTACAGATTTTTGGAAAATAACCTTGGTTTAATGAACTAACCCTTTCCTCGGGCACCCAAATGTGAAAAACAACGTTTTAACCTGTGTCTGTTTAGGCGACCGAACCTAAGTTCCAGGTAACCGAAACTCTCGGGTGGCTCAATTTTTACAATGGGTTATTGGGATTAATTAAGGGTAAATTGATTTTAAAATTCATTAAACAAATTTAAGAATACCCTTTGTGTCCTAACAGTCATGTTTTTGTTGAAGGCTATATATATACCTTCATTTGCAAAAATTAGTGAGAGATTAGAGATAAGATTAAACTTTTTTTTCTCTCTAAAATTCCCTGAGCATACAAGCCTATATATTCCACCCTTTTAATTCCTTTGAATAATCAACCTTGGTGAGAGTATCTTGAGTTATTCCATATAGTTCCTACGTGCTTATACTCTTATATAAGTATATTGATTTTTGATTTTAGTGAGAGTACACCTAGAGGTCTTCCCCGGTAATTTAATTCATAAATTCTTTTTTAGGGAAACCTTCTTAAGCTTGTGAGTCTTTGCACTCTCATTGCAAGACTCAAAAGCTTGTCTTGTGCTATGAAGAAAAATATTTTTGACAAGCTTGTTTTTACAAATATCTCATATGCTTAATATTTTCGAAAACTTTTTTTGAGATATTTGATCATTCTATTGGAAACCTTTGAAACCCTATTTTCGGTTGGCGTATATTTATATATATTGTTTCAAAGATCGATTGATAATACACTCTTGCACTTGATTGTTTAATGACATTAACTTGAGTGTTATTACACACGTATTTGCACAGAGCTTATAGTTCTTATATTGTTGATGTGCATTAGTTATTTTCTGTGCGTATTGGTATGTATCTGCTTGTGTACAAGCATTTTTGAGATATTTGATCATTCTATTGGAAAACTTTGAAATCCTACTTTTGATTGAGGTATATTTACATATATTGTTTCAAAGATCGATTGATAATACATTCTTGCACTTGATTGCTTAGTGACATTAACTGGAGTGTTATTACACATGTACTTGCACGGAGCTTATAGTTCTTATATTGTTGATGTGCATTAGTTATTTTTTGTGCGTTTTGGTACATATCTGCTTGGGTAGAAGCATTTTATTTGTATGCCAAATTTGAGCTGATTAATTGTATTCCAGGCGTGGACTTGAAGAGGGAGACTTGCCCTAGTAAAAGTCCTGAAGTGGCTTTGACCCTGTTAGGAAAAGCTAGGTGCACCATCTTGGTAAGGTGTAGTTGTAGGTTGAGATCAGCCCCATTAATTGACCTGGTTGTAAACAGTGTCGCTCCACCCGTTAAGTAAGTCGTAGTGGAAAACCTTTTGCTTGTGAGCTCAAGGTGGGGACTTAGGCAATATTGGCCGAACCCTGATAACAGATCGTGTCTGCACTTTAGATTTCTGTAATTTATTTAGTGCACCTATTTTTTAATGTTGCACATGATTTTATTTCCGCATCTTACATTTATCTGCACATTTGGGTTTATGTGTATATAGACAGACACTAGGTTGAGTATTACTACTGCTGATTTGGATATACTTAGGAATAAATTTCAAATACCCAATTCACCCCCCCTCTTGGGAATACACCAAAGTCAACAATTGGTATCAGAGCCTCATGACATTGACTTAAACATTTTCACTAAAGATCGAAATGGCTCACATTGGTGTTTCCCCATTCGAAGAGGGACAGTCACCTACTAGCCCTCCATTATTTTGTGGTGTCAATGACACCACCTGGAAAATTAGAATGAGCGTATTTATAAAATCAATGGATTGGATGGCCTCGCGGGTGATTGTTAATGGAATTCATATACCCTTGGATGAAAATGACATTAGGTTAATGCATGCGAATTCATATGCCATGGATATGTTATATCTTGCATTAGATTCTAATATTTTTGTTGATATTGTGGTACGTAAGAGTGCATGGGAAATCTGGGTTGAACTCAAAAAGAAATATGGAGAATCCCAAGAGAGGGAGATCGTCACTTCAGAAGTACCAAGTTTAATTGATCAAGTAGTGGCGAATCATGAGCTAGTAATCAATGAGGAGGTATATGACTCACCTCCTATTTCAGTTTGTTATGTAGTTGATGATTCTTATGTTGACTATTGCAATAAATTGTGTGTTGAATCATCTGACAAACTTTATGAAAATATTGTTGTTGTTGCATGCAATGATTCATGTGAAAATTATTGTGTTAATTCTTTTGTTGAATCATGTGCTGAATCGAATAATGAAAACGTGCTGTCATATGAAAAACTCGAAAAGACCTTATTGAAAATGAATATATTTCTAGTTAAGTTATCTAAGAAGAAATCATTTCTGAAAAGTGAGAATAAAAGGATAGCAAAGCAATTAGACGAATTAAAATATTATTAGGCTATGCTTGAAAAGAAAAAATTGAGAAGATTTTGAAGATCATCTGCTTATAGGAAGAAATAAATAATTATCCTAAAGTTATAATCAAAGCTATAAATGAAAAGAATAATCTTAACAGACCCTTTGCAATTAAAATGAAAAATATTTTCAAAAAAGGTTCATGGTTTGTTCATCATACCCATAATCATGCCACGTCATGTAAAAATGGAAGAGGTTCGGATAAAAGAATGATATGGGTGATCGGAAAAGCAAGACTCATAGGACCTAAAGAAAAATGGATTCCATTTGGAATCACATAATCATTTAATCCAACCTTAGTTCCTAGGTTTAGCGGTAGTGATGACCAAAAAGCTAGGAAGTGGCCTTTGCTTAAAATGTCAAATCTTAGTATGCACATTCATTATACACTAACATTATACACTAAGATCTTTAGAAAATCTAGCCATTACGAAATTTCAAATAAAATATCCAATCTAAACTTGACACGAATAAATATCACAATGATTGGATAAAATATGAAAACATTGGCTATAACATAATTGAATAAAATCCACTTCCAAGTGAACAAAGCATTATTTTCTTGGTAAATAAGTCAAATTGCTTAACTTATGCTTAAATATGATCATTTAAAGTTAAGCATACTCCGTCCATTGCACAAATTTGAGCTTTAGCAAATGAATCCTTCTAGTTAAACATCTTGTCCTAAACTCATCTTGAAAGCCTAATAAAATGTGTAGTCATCACTCTACGCTTAAGCACTAATGATCACAAATGCCTATTATACAAGTGCTTGTTTAAAAGACATCCCTCGTAATCAAAGTTTTAGGTAATCAGTAAGGGAATCAAAATGTTTCCTTTGAGCTTAAAATATAAAAATATTCTAATCTTGGTTCACTATATCCTCTATAGGAAATCTTTACCAAACCACGATCATATTCGGTAAGGTTTCTCCTATTCCTTGGTTTGTATTCATGTTCCAAATCATAATCATATCTTAAGGATACTCTCGAATCACCAAAGAGCATTGTTCAAGAAAGATCATATATTTCATAATGCTCTTTGCCTAAGCAGTTGGACATATTCACTTCCACAAAAATATGTTGAATCATGTCCATTCATAGTGAACACTCTTCTAAACTCTATAATGATCTATCTTTCAAGATTATTAATCCAAATTCTTGTTAGAAGCTCTCAATTTAACAATCAAGTCATCTTAGAGCTTCATTTCTTTAGAACAAGTTGAATGGTAACAAGGTTGCACTAGGTTTCAAATCTAGATGATGAAATGAAAATTCAATGAGACCTATGCACATGCAATTAAAGTTAAAGCCATCTAACCTTGTGCCTCTCACAAATTGAGATTCACAAGAAAAGAGGCTATATAGGCTTTGCACATTGAAAGAATATTGATTGTGACTTTTTGGTCCGTTAAAGCCTATACATTCAAAGCCAAGCTTAAATCCTCGAAAATCTTATAAATTTTGGCTAAAGAACTAGAAAATGAAAAAGGCATTAAATGAGTTGAGTGCATAACTCAGGGGGAGCATTTATCTTCTATTGTTATAAATTGAAAAGTTCCCTTGATCTAATATCATACTATATGCTCATATGCCTTTATGTGGAGCTGATTTGCACATTGCTATCCATAGCATACTGATTAGTTAAATATTTTGGATGGATAGTTTATTTTTCTTGAACTATTGATTACTACTGGGTTGCATGCTTGTATTGAAGCCTCATGCATGGCAGATGCAGTGATGTGTATTGCATGCTGGTAGTGGATATAGGTTCTCATGTGCCTTGAACTGAATTATAAATTACTTATTTGAACCTATCAAGTACAGATTTTATGGAAAAATGTCCAATTTATATACAACATGCCGCAAAAACTTTGGTAGATTTTTTCACAATGTAAAACCTTGTACAAAGATGATTATGTTGAAATAAATTATATAACATTTTTGAAATGATGAGTGAAAATAATTTAATGTTAACTTTCATCCTAGAATAATCATCGAATGGTTAGAGGAGTTCAGCTCCATCCCTAGAAAAAGAGTATAAAGAACTCATATGCATCATGCTTTACTTTTTGAATATTGAGGCTCTTCTAAGAACCTTGAACATCATATCCCGCTTTTAAAGCTCTATGTTTTGATATGGATTGTTCTCGATTATGTGCTTTATTTCATGCCTTAATATATATTTTCTGTTGCATCTGTGACCTATAGGGATGATTGTACTGGTCAAATGGTAAAATGAATAAATCTTAATCTAGTATATTCGTTTTAAAAGACTTAAAAAATGATTGCTTATACTACTTGGCATACTTAATGAAATTAATCCTCATTAAGTATAAGAAATTTATCTCACCTAAGCTTGGATTCAATTTGAAAGGGTGAGCATCTTAAACTAAACTCTTATCTTGTTATGCTCATCAATATTTTAGGCATAGATGTGTTTTGAAATTACTGTGGCATGTGCTTGATTATTATGTTACTATTGAGTACCGTAAGCAAAAAATATAATACTTGCCATATAGTCTTCATTTGTTTTTTTGCCATATGATATTATATGTGATTGTTAAATACTTAGGATCATTATGGTTGTGGTTTTTTGGTTATATTTTAGTACGTGCTTAATTAGCAAACCAGAAAAATGTTACTTGCTTGGCTTAAATTGCAATCTCTTTTTCAGCAAGCACCCCAAGAACTTTTTGTAAATATCAATGGGGAATATTTTTCCTGCTTTATGACAAGAACTATTTTCAAAACTAAACTATTTATCTCTTGCCTTATTATTATTATATACATATATTTTTAAATTACAGAACTCGTTTGATAACTTCACATGTAAATGCATGTGAACTAGTTAGACTGTTTTATGCTCAAACCTTCTACGTGTTATCATATGACGTATGTTTTACAATCAAATCTTTTACGGATCTTATGATATGACCTAAATTACTATGGTTTGTGGATAATTCTGGTATAATCATGTTTATTATGTCATTTTAAATTTGAATGACTAGTTATATTGTTTGTGTGCTTAATTGCTATATTTTTTTCAAAATCCAGTTATATTTTACATGCCCTTTTTGCTATTGCCAAAAGGGGGAGAACTTAGGAAAAATTGGGTATCTTGGGAAAATGGTTGAACTTTTAAAATCTTTACATTTCCCTTATGCATAGTTTCAGGGGGAGCCTTTCTTGGTTGTACCCACTTTTGCATATGGTATTTGTCATCATCCCAAAGGGGGAGATTGTTGACCTTATAGGTTACCCTATTTTGATTATGACAAGTACTCTAGTATTTCATGTCTGTCAAGTTTGTGTGTAAGTTCATATTAGTAAGATCATATGATGGCATGAGGTGACTTGAAGAATAAAGACCCAAAATAGTCCTTTATTGTAATTTATATTTAATTCGGGTATGTAATAGTAAAGTAGGAATGGTCTGTAATTATTGATGTGCATCATGTATGTAGAACCAGTAAGCTCAGTAATGCTGTAGACAGACTGTAGGTTAATCAAATGACCATAGGAAAAACTTCAACACCAGGTGTTTAGGCTAAATATAAAATCCTAGACCTTAAATTGACCCTAGGTCCGTGCACATAACTTTTGTTAAAAAATCAGGACCAAATCTTAAGTGTGAAAGGGCTTCGGGTGACCAAACTGTGTGTGTTGAAAATGCCTCAATTGACCAAACCATTGAAAGGTCAAATAGTTGACCTAACTCCCAGTGATCGAACCAAAAAGGACTTCACCATCCTCGATCAACCGAACTCGCATGCTTACCTTTTCACCAACTTGGCATCCTAAACATTTACGTTCAAAACTGCCTCAGGTTACTGAATGTTCAAATTTTCTAGACCAAACTTGATACTGGGCGACTAAATTGCGAAATTTTGGAAAATCACCTTGGTTCAACAAACTGACCTTTTCCACGGGCACCCGAACATGAAAATTAACTTTTTCACCTATGTATGTTTGGGAGACTAAACCTATGGTCCGGGTGACCGAAACTCTCAGGTTGCTCAATTTTCACCACAGGTAACTGGGATTAATTAAGGGTAAATTTATTTTAAGATTCATTAAACAAACTTAAGAATACCCTTTGTGTCCTAAGGGTCATGTTTTTGTTGAAGGCTATATATATACCTTCATTTGAAAAAATTAGTGAGAGATTAGAGATAAGATTAAATTTGTTTTTCTCTCTAAAATTCCCTGAGCATACAAACCAATATATTCCACCCTTTTAATTCCTTTGAATAATCAACCTTGGTGAGAGTATCTTGAGTTATTCCATATAGTTCCTACGTGCTTATACTCTCATATAAGTATATTGATTTTTGATTTTAGTGAGAGTACACTTAGAGGTCTTCCCTGGTAATTTAATTCATAAATTCATTTGTGCGGAAACCTTCTTAAGCTTGTGAGTCTTTGCACTCTCATTGCAAGACTCAATAGCTTGTCTTGTATTGTGAAGAAAAATATTTTTGACAAGCTTGTTTTTGTAAATATCTCTTATGGTTAATATTTTCGAAAAACATTTTTGAGATATTTGATCATTCTATTGGAAATCTTTGAAACCCTATTTGTGATTGAGGTATATTTATATATATTGTTTCAAAAATAGATTGATAATATACTCTTGCACTTAATTGCTTAGTTACATTAACTTGAGTGTTATTACACACGTATTTGCACGGAGCTTATAGTTCTTTTATTGTTGATGTGCGTTAGTTATTGCTTGTGCATATTGGTACATATCTACTTGTGTATAAGCATTTTATTTGTATGCCAAATTTGAGCTAATTGATTGTATTCCAGGCGTAGGCCTGAAGAGGGAGACTTGTCTTAGTAAAAGTCCCGGATTGGTTTTGATCCGGTTAGAAAAGTTAGGTGCACCATCCTGGTAAGGTGTAGTTGTAGGTTGAGTTTAGCTTCGTTAATTGAACTGGTTGTAAACGGTGCCGCTCCACCCATTAGGTGAGCTATAATGGAAACCCTCTTTCTTGTGAGCTCAAGGCGGGGACATAGACAGTACTGGCCGAACCTCGATAACATATCGTGTGTGCACTTTACATTTCCAAAATTTATTTACTGCACTTGTATTATGAATGTTGCGCATAATTTTATTTTCGTATCTTCCGTTTATCTACACGTTTGGGTTTATGTGTAAATAGACAGACCCTAGGTTGAGTATTACTACTGCTGATTTGGATATACCTAGGAATAAATTTTAAATACCCAATTCACCCCCCCCCCCCTCTTGGAATACACCAAAGTCAACAAGTATATACCTTGATTCAACCTAAAGCCCTAAAAAATCTAAGCTTTGAAGTCTTCATATGTGTCTTTACTTTGAATCCTCTTAGACTTTGAGTTTGAGTCAACTTTAGGTTTCCACATGCTTATATCATTTTGGATCCATATGAGCTTCCTTTAGATCACTTTGAAGATGAGTGTGGCTTTGTAGTACTTAGTGATCTTGAACTTGCATTTATTTTGATCTTTAGAACTTTGTCAATTAAGCATTCATGAAACATCATCACTTAACAAAATTTGTTAAATCAACCTTCATTTGTTATCATCAAAATGAGATTCAAAAGCCATGTTAGGTCAACAATCTCCTCCTTTTTTATGATGAAAACTAAGAAGTAAAGATGAGAAAACCTTTGAAAAGGCTCCCCTTTACAATAAGCATGCTTTTCAACCAAATATGAAAAATGATAATTTCAAGTATGTGTAAAAATAAGTCACAATCAAAAGTTGCATTATAGCCATGTCATCATATATTGAATTATTAAGTTCTCATGCTCATTTTAGCTACCCCATGCTATATGTCAAGATTTATATGTTTTACATATTTGCTATAAACTCATTTTTCATGGTTGCTTTCTAAATATATTGTTGTCTCATTTTTGCACTATTATCTCATTTTTGCTTTCCAAAATATCTCTCCCCCTTTTATGTCATTCAAAGAGAATTGAGGGACATATGCACAAAGAGTCTTAGCATATTAAGAGCAAACTCATATTACACAAAAGCATAGGTAATGGAATTACAAGCCAAATTGAAAGCAAAAACAAACAAGGCAATATAAAACAAAGCTAATACAAAGACACAACTCAAAGTGATCAGTTATCAGCATCATCATCATCTTCCTCTTTAGCTTCTTCTTCGTCACCTTCCTCTTCATCACCTTCCTCACTGCCTTCCTCAGATTCTTCATTATCACTCGAAGGAGTAGAACTAGTGTCCATAGTATCAACACAACGAGATGAGCTATCATGATACTTCTCAATACGAGTGAGGCGCTGATCAAGTGAAGAACAGGTAGTGTGAAGTGAAGATACATCCTCCTGAATGGATTAAAGTTCTAATCTCATGTCTCTGCTGAAGGTAGAGAATTCATGATGAAAGGGAATGAATCAAGAAGGCATATCAGCAAGAGGTGAAGAGGTCATATCGAGTATGTTTAATGAACAACTCAGAAGGTGTGGTAATATCAAGCTAAAAAAAATAAGGTTCAACACACCTCCATAAGGAAGAGTTACACGAGTGGCTTCCAACTTGGCCCACATCCATTTCAAAATGAGGCTAGAAAGATCAAGCTTTTTCCCCTTTAGTAAACACCATAAAACAAAGCAATCGACATAGAAAAGATGATCATATGAGCTGGCTTTTGATAGGATTTTGTTGGAGATGATTTTATGAAATAATTGGGCCTGAAGGTTCAGTTGTTTGTACATAGGTGGATGGCCAAAATATATGGGTTCGTTTACTATAATTAGAGGAAAAAACTCCTCGAGTGTGAAGCCTTGCTTTGGAATCCAAGTTTGAGCAAAGGCAAGACATTCAAATTCACCCAGGGTGATATGCAAAATGGGAGCTAGGATTTAAGGAGTCAAAACAATTTTCTTGCTTCTAACTTTAGTATTTAGAACATTTTCATCATGGATCATGTTGGCATAAAAAATTTTGACTAGGATGGGGTACATTCCTTTGGCTTGATAAACGACAAAATATTTCCAACCGATATTCCTAAACATAGGCAATATTTCAGGAAATTCAGAATCGAAGAAGGTGGTGTCGATCACCTTACATAAAATCGGGTCCGTAGAACAGAGAGTAGAACGATAACGATGTATCTTGTTTTACCATTTTTTTTCACATAATAACATTTATAATAATCTGAATAACCTGCTAAACTTCTAAGGTCATAATCAACCTGAACCCATGGGTACCAGTGATATACCTGTCATACAACTCTGACACCTAAGCAGCGGAAAAAATAAAATCACATACATGCCATAAAACATCAAAAATCATACCAGAGTTCTACTAAATCAGTTATATATATATATATATATATATATATAGTCATCCATAAAAGACCAAAAAGTGTTCCTAGGGTCTCAATCCAAAAATCCATCTGACCCTAGCTTACCCACTTACCCTACAGATAGGGTAGCTCAATCCACTTCTACTGTTGTGGGGCTCTATCCGCCCACCTACCTGGATTTCATAAAATGTTTGTAATGCTAGGTTGAGACACCTCTCAGTAAGGGAGACAAATTAATATCAGTGTGTGGCAACATGAGTATTGTTTTCATGATATATATATATATATAATCAGTACATAATTCATATCAGGGATAAATAGTTGTATCATTATTGAATAAAACATGATTTAACATAACATAGTTTAACATACTAAATTCTTGTAGTGGAAAATCATCTTATATAAACATATCATACTTAAATTATTACCCAAGATAGATAGATAGTTAGCTATCATCATGTCTTACCCCCCACATGACAGGGTTGTGCGGTCTGAAGGATGGACCTAGCAATAGTTGGCTGACCATGCTAAGTCAATATTGGTTACAGTGTAAGTACGATGGGCCTGTTCCACCTGTGATGGACTACTAGGGGAACTATGACATTCCTATGAAACCACATCGACTGCCATCTCCCACACTCTACATAAGATGTGTGGTGGCACTAACATAAATGTAAACGTGAACATACAGCTACGGTACCGTATTTTGTGAAACTAAACTAAGCTATCCGGGTTGTGATAACATATAATACATTTCACGATATTGAACATAACAATTTCATATATCAGCATAAAACATAACATGATAATATTTTCTTGAAACTCTACATAACATGCATAATTATAGCATTTTATGTTGTTATATCATAATGTAAAAATCATAATACCAGCACCGACATAACATGACGTACTTGTACATGAAAATCTTGCACTTGTTATCATAATATCCTTAAACCATAGTTTTTGTATTATTTTTATGATTTTCCTGAAAACTGCTATAACATGCTTATCTTGGGAAAATCATAATATTTCAATATAACATAAATTTCATGAAAAATATTATACTCATGCCACACAAATGTTCATAGCCTTATAAACTCATAATTTATCCTGAAATCATGTTTCCATATCAAATGTGTTAAAATCATTTCCCTGTTCAACAACAGTAATCCCAAACATAATTCTATACCATACATATTTTCCTGAAAATAAATGTTGTTTAATTCATAATAATTTCATAAAAAATACTGACTTAATTTATCCCCTTACCTGACTTACTAAGAAGCCCACAAAATATTCTAAACCTACACTCGCGCGCTCCCCAGCTCAACACCCTGAAATTGCATTTTTCCCAACTAAACTTCAGTATTATTCTATCTAAAACATTCTCCTCAGTCTAGAAACACCAAATACCTTATAAAACTTAAAATACCCAACTTTCCCAGATTTTGGGATGGTACCCAAGTTGGCCTAACCAACGAACTACCATAGCAAACTTGATGAGAATCTTCCCAAGAGTAGCGTGGCGGCTTCCGATCGTTGAACCGGTGAAGGATGAAGCCAAAAATCTATAGAGAATAAGGGGGAGACATTTTAGAGAGAGTGAGAGAGAGAACCTTGCATGCAATTCCTTCACTGAAACCTGAATTTGACATATTTATAAAACACAGATTTGTTGATGAGACACGTCACCTCGTCGACGAGTCCATGAAGGGGGTTCCTTAACAAACACTTGCTCCTCGTCGACAAGTTTCAAGCCATGAATCTGCCCTCTCAATAATGTCTCGTTGATGAGACATGCGTCCACGTCGACAAGCCCAAGAGGCTTATTTGTCGACGAGCACCCCACACTCGTCGACGAGACCTTCCTAAAACCCCTTTTTAAAATTCCTTTTCTCTTCTTCCTTTTATTATTTAATTATTATAATTCTTCGAGTCTCTACATTCTCTCCTCCTTATAAAATTTTGTCCTCAAAATTTACTTTCTGTATTGAACACCATCCTTTGAGGAAAATGGAATACTTATTTTATTACTTACCTTCACTTGTGGCGAAGGAATACCGTGGTTACATTCAGGGTTCTGGGAGATTACATGATATACATAAAAGAAAAATTCCCCCAAAACTAATACACTATCTACTAACAGAGAATTATTACATGTACTAACTACCTTACACAAAAGAAACTTAACATACTTACCTGTATCTTTTCCTAATTACTGCTGATCCCCACTAAATAGATGCGATTATTTCTATCATATTTCTTCCTTAAGCTCCCATGAAGCTTCTTCCACCACATGATTGCTCTACAGGACATTATCGTATGTCTACTGCATTATTTCTAGTCCTAAAACTCACCTCTCACCCACCTCATCCCAATATAAAGGAGAGTGACATATCCTACCATATAGTGCCTCGTAGGGTGCCATGCCGATGCTGGTCTGATAGCTGTAATTGTATGCAACCTCTACTAGCAGCAGATACTGGGTCCAAATACCCCCAAAATCCAGCACATATGCCCATACCATATCCTCTAATATCTTAATCATCCTCGCTGACTTCCCATCCGTCTGAGGATGAAATGTCGTGCTGAATGATAACTGAGACCCCAGAGCCTCCTACAAACCTCTCCAAAATCATGACGTGAAATGTGGGTCCCAGTCTGATACTACAAACACTGGCACACCATGTCATCGCACTATCTCTTGAATATATATCTCTGTCATTCTGTCCATGTAGTTAATTCTAATAGGGATAAAGTGAGCGATCTTCATCAGTCGATCAACGACCACCCAAGTAGAACTCTACCCCTGTTGTACTGGCGGTAAACCCATCATAAAGTCCATAGAAATGTGATCCCATTTCCATTTCGGGATGTAAAGTGGTTGTAGCTGGCCTGCTGGCCTCTGGTGCTCAGTCTTTTTCTGCTGGCACGTCAAACACTGTTGTACAAATTTGGCAATCTCTCTCTTCATACCGCTCCACCAGAAATACTCTCGCATGTCCCTATATATTTTAGTACTACCTGGATATACCATGTACAGGGACTTGTGAGCCTCCTGAAGGATCATCTTTCTAATATCCTCATCTGCAAGCACGCACAATCTGGTACAGAACCATAGATCTCCATCATCTGATATACTAAACTCCTCCCCCTATCCATCCTGCACCTTCTCTCTCAACTCCGTCAACTCTACGTCATTCTTCTTGGCTGCTTTAATCTTTTCATATAGCGTAGGCTGCACCACCATGTTGGTAATGAATGTCTAATGATCACTTTCTACTAACTCCACTCCAAGCCTCTCCAAGTCCATTAGGATTGGGTGTTGAATTTCCACTGCTAACTATGCTACTTCCCCCGATTTTCAAATCAAAGCATCAGCCACTACATTAGCTTTACCTAGATGGTAGCCGATGGTAAAATCATAATCCTTGATGAGCTCTAACCATCTTTTTTGCTGCATGTTCAACTCGTTTTATATGAATAAGTACTTTAAACTTTTATGATCTGAAAATATTTCACATGTTTTTTCGTACAAATAAAGTCTCCAAATTATCAGTGCATGAACTACTGCAACCAATCCATCTATGCAATTTCAAAATGCGCAGATAAATATAATGTGAAAATTAAATCATACGCAGCATTCACACTATAACATACACATGCAAGAATATAAATTGCATAAATATAAATAGTGCACACACGATATGTTATCAGGGTTTGACCAATACTGCCTACATCCTCACCTCTAGCTCGCAAGCCCGAAGATTCCACTAATGCTCACTTAACGGGTGGAGCGGCACCATTTACAACTAGGTCAATTAACAGGGCTGACGTCAACCTACACCTTACCGGGACGGCGCACCTAACTTTCCTAACTAGGTCTAAGCCAATTTGAGACCATTCAAGAGGGCTAGTCCCCCTCTTCAGGCCCATGCCTGGAATACAACAAATTCACACTATAATTTGTGTACACGTAAAATGCTTCTTACACTAAGCAGATATGTACCACTACACATAGTATATACTCAATGCACATCAATAATATAAGAACTATAAGCTCAATGGTGTATATGTGCGAGCTACACTCAGTATAATGTATAACCTCAAATATACACAAGAGTGTTCAAACAAGCTATTCTTTGAAAACCAAGTATATCAAATCTCAATATCATATTAATGTTTCAAAGATGCTAGCAATAATATTCAAACAATCTCTAAACGATTTTCTCAAATATAGCAAGCACAAGAGTTTTTTGAAATCAAGCTTTGTAAAATATTTTTGCACGCCAAAAATAATGCTTAAGGTATCTTGCAATAACAATGCAAAGAACCCAAAGCCTATGAGTTTTCCCACACAAGATTTATTTATTCAAATTAGTGGGAAAATCTCTAGCCTTACTCTTAAGAAAAAAATCAAGTAATATAAATTTCAAATAAAAGTTGTGGAATTTTTAGAATGAAGCACAAACAATCTAAATACTCTTACTAGACTTAAATGATCAAGGAATGTGGAGTAGGAGAGTATTTTCAAGTATTATGTATAATATATGCATGGAAAATTTCAGAGAGTTTTTGAGATAATCAATTTCCTAATCTCCCCTTAATCTTTGCAAATGAAGCACTATATATAGACAAGGTGTAAATTATGACTATTAGGGACATATAGGGTATTATTAATTTAATTTTAAAAACCATTAAGGAAATTAACCCTATTTACCCCTTTTAGTCTCGGTAAAAATAAAACAACCCGAGAGTTTTCAGGTGCCTGAACCTCAGTTCGGTCGCCCCAATAGATACAACTTGAAAAGTTATTTTCAAGGTTCAGGTGCCTGAGTATAGGCTTGGTTTACTGAACCAAGGCGATTCCCATTTTGTCCGCGTTTTGGGAGCCCGATCTGAAGTTTGGTTTGCCGAACTCATAAGTTTGGTCACTCGAGGATATTTTGAACGTAAACGTTCCGAGTTGGTGGGAAAGTACCTGACACAGGTTCGGTCGCCCTTGGAAGATACGTTCATTTTTTGTTCGGTTTGTCGAACACAAGTCAACATTTTGACCTGTCCACGGTTCGGTCAACCGAGACCCTTTTGAACTACCACGTTCGGTCACTCGAATGCCTTTTGATTTTTACCTTTTAAGTCCAAACATAATTCAGTTTATTCCCCTGATAATATATGTGATATTGGGGACTATCTTAAGTGTTTGTGCAATGGCCAAGGGTCTTTCTAAGATCTTTGATTTTTAGTCCCAAAAGCCTGGTGTCGCTCAACTGAAGGTTGATTCCTAAGGTCTTTCTAAGGTCTTGAGCTTATAGTCCCATATATATGATATATAGATTATTACAGGCCTTGGATAATTATTATTACAGACCTGACAGAATGAAATATAGATTACAATCATTAAAAAAACATTTCGGGTCTTCATTTTCATTCAGGTCTCTGAGTGCCATAATATGATATTGCCAAGATAAACCTACACATCAACTCAATAGACATTAAATATCTGAGTATTTGTCATAATCAAAACAGGGTATATAACCGATGGGGTCAACAATATCCCCTTTTTTTATGATGACAAATACTTGCCTACTTCTCCCCCTTTTAGCAACAGAAAAAAGGGCCTAGATAAATATTTAAGTACATAGGAAAAAAGGAGGAAAATATCATTCATATACAAGATATGGTTTGAGAAAACTTTAAGAAAATTCGGCAGCATGCCTTTTGAAACTGGAGCATTTCCCAAAAACATGTCTGTATAGAAATGACCTGATTGAGTTCAAATTTACAAATATCTAAAATAAGTAACACAAATAGTCCAGTATAATCAATATACATAAGTATAATCTTTCAATAGTCAAGATATATAATAATCATGCAGGGAAAAATGAGTAACACAAACATTCTTACAAAGCATGGAGTATAGGAATTAAGCACACAAACAGTATAACTGGTCATTTAAAAATTTAAATGACATGAAAACAGAATTAGACCATAAATATGCACAACCCATTGCAATTGAAACATATCATAAGACCCGTGAAAGATATGAGTTTAAAGAACATGACATATGATAGCAAATAGTTGGTTTGAACACAAACACAGTCTAACTAGTTCGCATGCATTTTCATATGAAGTTACCAAACCAGTTATGCAATTTGAAAAAATATATATGTATAGAATAATAATGAGGCAAAAGGAAAAGAATTTAGTTTTGAAATTAGTTCTTGCCAAAAAGTATATGTAAATAAATATATATCCCCTTTTGAAATGTTTAAAAAAAATATTGGGGGTCATCGTGGAAAATCAAATGACTGTGGCAAATTAACATATTTCAACTTAAGATTTTCAATAAAGCATTTCATTCAAACACATGCCACACTTGATTTAATAATAGATCTAAGCTAAATATATGGGAGAGCAAAATAGGGTAGTAATTTAATTCTAGATGCTCCCCCTATCAATTTGAATTATTGCTTAGATGAGATAAACTGCTTATACTAGTTAAAAACTAATTTCATCTAACATGCCATGCAGTGTAAGCCTTCACATTTAAATCTTTTAAAAAGAGTGTATTGGATTAAGATTTATTCATTTTACTATGCGTCCAGCATAATCATCCCTATAGGTTACATATGCGTCTGAGAATATGTATTAAGGCATACAATAGAGTTCATAACCCAAGAACATTCCATATCAAATCATAAAGCTTCAAGCACAGGATATAATGTTCAGAGATTTTAGAAGAGGCTCAATATTCAATAA
This sequence comes from Malania oleifera, assembly GCF_029873635.1. NCBI lineage: Eukaryota > Viridiplantae > Streptophyta > Magnoliopsida > Santalales > Ximeniaceae > Malania > Malania oleifera. Next base: position 58,439,529 of record NC_080422.1, on the reverse strand, counting down.
CCATAGTGATGCATATAAGTTTCTTATGCTGCAGGGATGGAGTTGAAGTCCTCCTCTGACTATTCGATGATTATGATAGGATTTAATATATTCAGTTTTTACTCATCCTTTCAAAAATATTTTAATATTAATTTTATCATAATCATCCATGTACAAGGTTTTACTTGGGAAAATTCTTGTCAAAATTTCTACAACATGTTGTCTGTAAATCGAATATTTTTCGATAAAACATGTACCTGATAAGTTCAAATAAGAAATTTATAACTCAGTTCAAGGCACATAAGAACCTATACCCATTACCAACATGTAATACATATCACTGCATCTGCCATGCAGGAGGCTTTCAAGCATGCAATCCAGTAGTAATCAATAATTTATGAAATATCAATAATTTATGAAATATAAACTATCCATCAAAGAATATGCATAGTAAAGAGCTGAGAATAGTTATGCGTTCAGTGTAATGTTGTAATTCATAAAGGCATATGGGCATAGAAATTATAAGATAATGAGAGCATTTAATTTTTATAGTCATGAAAGAGCAATGCTCCCCCTCAATTATGTTCTCCACTCATTTTATGACACCATATGCTTTAAGTTTCTTAGCCAAGCGACTTAAGGGTATTCAATGATATAAACTTTGCATTTTGACTATAGGCTTCACGGCCCAAAAAGTCACAATGAATATCTTTTCTGTGAGCTAAGCCTATCTTATCTCTTTTCTTATGAATCTCAATACGTGTGAGAGGCACAAATTTGAATGGCTTTGAATCATCTTATTGAGAACATACTATTGAGATTGTTTGAATCATCTTGCTAGCATCTTTTGAAGTGACTGTGCATAGGTTTCCTTTAAAATATGTTTCTTCTTCTAGATTGAGACCTAGGCGATCAACTTAGCCATTCAACTCATTTCTAAGGATATGAAGCTCTAAAAGATATGACTTAACATTTTGAGATCTTATGAGGCGAAGTAAAGAATAAATACTCTTAACAGTAAAATTTCTATTAAGTTCATAAGAGTATTTGGGAGACGTAGGACATTATTCAAAATGTATTCATGCTAGCTAATATGTCCTAATAGTTAGACCATGAGCAACTAGGAGTATATTAGTATTTATGGAACGGTGCTCTTTCGAGGATGGAAAGTAACCTTTAGATATGAAAGGATACAAACTAAGGAATAGACAAAATCTCTACCTGATGTGATTGTAGTATGGTAAAGATTTCTATGGAGGATATGGTGAACCAACCTTTGACGATTTTACAAATTAAGTACATAGGAATTTATTTTGGCTATGGTTCAGTGAAAGACTTAAATCCCTTAATGGATGCCACAAGTTTGATTAAGGAATGATATCTTATAACAAGCACTTATTGGATTAGGAATTTGTAATAACTAGTGCTTACACCTAGAGTGATGACTTCTACTTGTTCAAGGCTATAAAGCTCAAGGATGGATTTAGGATTGAATGATATATAGTGTGAGATGGATTCCCTAAACCACAAGCTTGTGCAATGGACAATGTGTGCTTAACTAAAGATTTTCATATTTGTGCGTGAGTTAAGCAATTAGAATTATATACTAGGCCTAATTGCCTTGTCCATTCAGAAGCGGGTTTCATTTTAGCAAACTGCAAATGTTTTCACATTTTCACCAATCATTATGATATATATGCATTAAGTTCAGATTGGATATATTACATGTATTTCTACAGTGACATGATTCTCTAAAGGTTCTTACTAAAACAATATTATATAGTGAATGCATATACCAAGATTTGACATATTAAGTAAAGACCACTTCCTAGCTTTTTGGTCATCACTACCCCTAAACCTAGGAGCTAATGATGGATTAAATGATTATGTAATATTAATTTAGATCCATTTTTCTTTAGGACCTACAAGGCTTGCTTATCCGATCTCCCATATCATCTTTTTATCCAAGCCTCTTCCATTTTTACTTGACATGGCATGATTATGGGTCTAATGAACTAACCATGAACTCTTTTTGAAAAATTTATTTCTTTTAATTCTTAAAGGTTCATTATCATTATTCTTTTCATTTTTAATTTTGAGTGTTATTCTAGAATAATCATCCATTACTTCTTCTAAGTTGATAATTTTTAATATCTTCTTCATTTTTCTCTTCTCAAGAATAACATGATAATCTTTTAATTCTCTCAATTGTATAGCAACCCTTTTGTTTTGATTTTTAAGAAAAGTTTTATGATACGACATTCTAACTAGAAACTTATGAATTTTAAATGAACCCTTTTCTAGTTGTCTATTCAATGATATGCTTTCATCATAAAACTCATTGCATGATTCAATACAAGATTTATCTCTATAACTATCATATGAATCAATGCATACAGTATCATCATCAGAAACAATCGATGATTCATCATAAGATATATCAAAAAAAATTTTATAAGTATCATTGCATGCATTATTAATAGAATTATCATGAAATTCAACAGATGATTTAGTATTTGACAAATCATAGAATTCAACAATAGAATCATCTATAGAGGCTGAGATAGGAACATATACCTCTCTGTCTATTAATGCAATTGCCCTATTATTTACCACTTTCGGAGTGGTGGTCTTATTCTCCTAGGACACTCCATATTTCCTTTCAAGTTCATCCCAGATATCCTTTGGACTCTGACATGCCACAAACTCAACAAAAATATTAGAATCTAATGCAAGATATAACATGTCCATGGCATATGAATTCCCATGCATTAACCTAATATCATTTTCATCCAAAGGCATAAAAATCCCATTAACAACCACCTGCTAGGCCATCCAATCCATTGATTTTATAAATATGCTCATTCTAATTTTCAAGGTGGTGTAATCGACACCACAAAGCCATGGAGGACTAGAAGGTGATCGTCCCTCTCTGAATAGAGATACACCAATGTGAGACATCCCGATCTTTAGAAAAAACATTTAAGTTAATGCTACAAGGCTCTGATACCAGTTATTGGCTTTGGTGCATTCCTAAGAGTGGGGGTGAATTGGAAATTTAAAAATTTATCTCCTAGGTTAAACTATCCAGCAGCAGTATATACACAACCTAGGGTCCGTCTATGCAATTTCCAAATGCACAGATATTTATAATGTGAAAATTAAATCATACGCAGCATTCACACTATAACATACACATGCAGGAATGTAAATTGTAGAAATATAAACAGTGCACACATGATATGTTATCGGGATTCGGCCAATACTGCCTACGTCCCCACCTTTAGCTTGCAAGCCTGAAGATTCCACTAATGCTTACTTAACGAGTGGAGCGGCACAGTTTACAACTCGGTAAATTAGCCGCACCATTTATGACCTCGTCAATTAATGGGGCTGACCTCAACATACACCATACCATGACGGTGCACCTGGCCTTCCTAACTAGGTCTAAGCCAATCTGAGACTATTCAGCAGGGCTAGTCCCCTTCTTCAGGCCCACACCTAGAATATAACAAATTCACACTATAATTTGCATACACATAAAATGCTTCTTACATAGCAGATATGTACCACTACACACAATATAATCAATGCACATCAATAATAAAAGAACTATAAGCTTAATGGTGAATATGTGCAAGCTACACTCAGTATAATGTATAACCTCAAATATGCACAAGAGTGTTCAAACAAGCAAATCTTTGAAAACCAAGTATATCAAATCTCAATATCATATTAATGTTTCAAAGATGTTAGCAATAATATTCAAACAATCTCAGAATGATTTTCTCAAATATGGCAAGTGCAAGAGTTGTTTGAAATCAAGCTTTGTAAAATATTTTTGCACGCCAAAAATAATGCTTAAGGTATCTTGCAATAACAATGCAAAGAACCCAAAGCCTATGAGTTTTCCCACACAAGATTTATTTATTCAAATCAGTGGGAAAATCTCTAGCCTTACTCTCAAGATAAAAATCAAACAATATAAATTTCAAATGAGAGTTGTGGCCTTTTTAGAATGAAGTACATACAATCTAAATACTCTTACTAGGCTTGAATGATCAAGGAATGTGGAGTAGGAGAATATTTTGAAGTGGTATGTATAATATTGGCATGGAAAATTTTAGAGACTTTTTGAGATAATCAATTTCCTAATCTCTCATTAATCTTTGCAAATGAAGCACTATATATAGACAAGGTTTAAATTATGACCGTTAGGGATATATAGGGTATTATTAATTTTGTTTTAAAAACCATTAAGGAAATTAACCCTATTTACTCCTTTTTAATCTCGGTAAAAATAAAACAACCCAAGAGTTTTCGAGCGCATGAACCTCAATTCAGTCACCCGAACAGATACAACTTGAAAAGTTATTTTCAAGGTTCAGGTGCCTGAGTAAAGGCTCGGTTTTCTAAACCAATGCGATTCCCATTTTGTCAACGTTTCGGGTGCCCGGTCTAAAGTTTGGTTTGCTAAACCCGTAAGTTTGGTCACCCGAGGCTATTTTGAACGTGAACGTTCAAGCACCTGAGTTGGTGGGAAAGTACCTGACATAGGTTCAGTCACCCATGGAAGATACGTTCATTTTTTGTTCGGTTTGCCGAACACAGGTCAACATTTTGACCCATCCACGGTTCGGTCAACCGAAACCGTTTGAACTACCATGTTCAGTCGCTCGAATGCCTTTTGATTTTTACCTTTTATGTCAAGACATAATTCATTTTATTCCCCTCAAAATATATGTGATATTGGGGACTATTTTAAGTGTAAGTGCAACGACCTAGGGTCTTTCTAATGTCTTTGAGTTTAGTCTCAAAAATCTGGCGTCCATCGACCGAAGGTCGACTGAAGGGTGATTCCTAAGGTCTTTCTAAGGTTTTGAGCTTATATTCCTATATGCATGATATGAAGATTATTACAGATTTTGGATAATTATTATTACAAACCTGGAAAAATGAAATATAGATTACAACAATTTAAAAAACATTTCAGGTCTTCATTTTTCCTTCGGGTCTCCGAGTGCCATCATATGATACTGCCAAGACAAACCTACGCATCAACTCAGCAGACATTAAATACCTGAGTATTTGTCATAATCAAAATAGGGTATGACCCATTGGGTCAACAATGAGTAAGATAATTCTTTTCATATTCTTTTAATTGTCTAGAGGCATATGCTACCACTCTGCCCTGCTGCATTAATACACATCCGAGCCCCCTCAAAATGTGTCATAGTAGATCACATAACCATCACCTTCTGATGGAATAACCAATGCTGGTGTAGTGACGAGCCTTTACTTCAATTCCTAGAAGCTCTGCTCATAACTGTCGTCCCATTCAAACTTGACATTCTTTCTGGTTAGTCATGTCAGAGGTCTTGATAATGCTGAGAATCCCTCTACAAACCATCGGTAATAACCAACTAGTCCTAAGAAACTCCTGACTTCTTGTACATTCCTTGGCCTGACCTAATTCACTACTACCTCTATCTTACTAGGATCCACAGAAATTCCATCCCCTGATATAACATGCCCTAAAAACACAACTTTCTCTAACCAGAATTCACATTTTCTAAACTTGGCATACAATTTATTTTCCCTAAGCATCTGAAATACTAGCCTTAGGTGCGTCTGATGGTCCTCAAAACTCCTCAAGTATACCAGTATGTCATCAATGAAAACCGCAATGAATTAGTCTAAATACTGGAGAAAGATTCTATTCATCAAATCCATGAATACAGCAAGAGCATTCGTTAGACCAAATGGCATAACTAGAAATTCATAATGCCCATACCTAGCCCTAAAAGTTGTCTTTGAGATTTCCTCAGTTTTAACTTTCACCTGGTGATAACCTGATCTGAGGTTGATCTTGGAATAAACTCCTGTACTCTAAAGCTGATCAAATAAGTCGTCAATATGGGGTAGAGGATAACTGTTCTTAATTGTTACTTTGTTTATTTCCCTGTAATCTATGCACATCCTCATAGACTCATCCTTCTTCTTCAAAAAATAACACTGGAGCTACCTAGGGCGATACACTAGGTCTGATAAACCCTTTATTTAATAAATCCTGCAACTGATCCTTTAATCCTCCAAATTCTACTAGAGCCATTCGATAAGGAGCTTTAGAGATCGGCGTCGTCCCTAAGAGTAAGTCAATAGTAAAATCTATCTCATGGTCGGGAGGCAATCCAGGTAGTTCTTCTGTCACCTCCTTTACATAAGCCATAAACCCCTGACATCCGTCCATAAGTAGTCTTCTCGCCTGCATGGCTGACACTAACTGAGGTGGGGATTGCACCGACGATCCCACAAATCTAAATTTTGGCTTTCTTGGTGGTTTGAAAATCACCTCTTTCAAATGACAGTCGATACTAGCATGGTTAGTAGCCAGCTAGTCCACACCCAGTATTATATCGAATCCATGCAAATCTAGCCCAATTAGATCAACTGGTAATACTCTCCCCTAAATTTTTACTAGATAATCCCCTGAACACCCTTCAACACCTAACCATTGACCCTATCGGTGGTTCTACTGACAGTTCAGTATCTAATAACTATGTCTCAACACCAGCCAATTTGACATACCCCACAGACATAAAAGAGTGGGTGGTATCTGGATAAAACAAAAGAATAGCTTGATATGATAAAATAGTAAAGGTACCTATCACGACGTCGTCTGTGGCCTCTGCATCTCCTGGTGTCAAAACATAAACCCTCGTCGGGGCTACATTCCTTTTCTGGCATCACGAGGCATTTGATAAATGGGACGATTTTTTATATATTTCCATTCTCTAGGTGGTTCATTAACCTTATTTTCAATTTGATCAATTTCAATGCATGGTTCTTTAAGTTCATTTTTCTTTTCTGAATCATTCTCAATTGATAGTTCTTCAAATTCCTTATTTAATTCAATTTCATATTCATCAGTTCTTTTGGAGAAGGGATTTGACTCATCGAACACTACATGAATAGATTTTATGACCGTCAATGTTCGTTTTTTATATACTCTATAGGCTTTACTATCTAATGCATACCCTAGAAAGATACCTTCATCTGATTTCACATCAAATTTTCCTAAATGTTCATTATCTCTAAGCACAAAACATTTATAGCCAAATACATGAAAATATGATATGTTTGGTCTATGGCCATTCCATAACTCCTACGGAGTCTTATTAAGTGATGGTCTAATCAGAACTCTATTTAGCACATAGCAGACAGTATTCACTGCCTCAGCCCAAAAGTACTTAGGTAATTTATGTTCGTTAAGCATAGTTCTGGCCATTTCTTGTGTAGACCTATTCTTCCTTTCAACTACACCATTCTGTTGTGGTGTTCTAGGAGTTGAAAAATTATGGGCAATTCCTAATGAATTACAATAGTCTTCCATGCCCTGATTTTAAATTTTCTACCCTTATCACTTCAAATTTTAGTGATTGTATATCCCTTATCATTTTGGATTTTCTAGCATAGGTTTATGAATTTTTCACATGCTTCATCTTTGTGTCCTAAGAATAATACCCATGCAAATCTTGAAAAATCATCAACTATGACAAAGGCATATGATTTTCCTCCTAAGCTCTGAATTGGGTTAGGACCAAATAAGTCTAAGTGTAGAATTTGGAGTGGCCTAGTAGTGGAGATTTATTTCTTCTTCTTAAAGCTTGTTCTTGCTCGTTTTCCCAGTTGGCATACATCACAGATTTTATCTTTCACAAATTTAGTCTTAGGCAGACCCTTAATTAATTCTTCCTTAACAAGTTTTGAGATTAAATCCATATTAGCATGTCCTAGTCTCCTATGTCAAATCCAGCTAATTTCGTTCATAGTAGATAAGCATGTCATACTCTATGAAGTTAAGTTATCAAAGCTTGTGGTATATGCATTCTCATGACGCTTAGTAGTGAACAACATCTTATTATCAGTTTTGTGTTCAACAGCGCACTTGTCATGTTCAAAAGACACTTTGTAACCTTTATCACATAGTTAGCTCATGCTCAATAAGTTGTGTTTTAAACCTTCAACTAATAAAACATCATCTATAATGAGTAAGGAATCATTACCGACTTTACCTACACCTGTGATCCTTCTCATAGCATTATCTCCAAAAGTAAAAAACCCTTCATCCTTGGGTGTGATGGATGCAAACTTTGCTTTATCCCCAGTTATGTGACGTGAGCATCTGCTATCCATATACCATCTATCTTTTAAGGATGATGATCTTAAGTATATCTGCAAGACACAATCAAACAACTAGCTTTGGTACCCAAATTTTCTTGGGTCCAGGGGAGTTAGTGCTAGATTGACATTTGACCTTCCATACTTTCTTAATTTTGTGCTAGATTGACATTTGACCTTCCATACTTTCTTAATTTTTACTTCTTTCTTTTTGAAAGGACAGTCGAATTGTATGTGAACCAACCTTCTGCATTTGAAGCATGTAGTATTTCTATAATAATTCTTAGTTGGAACATATGACTTTGACTCTCTTCTAAAATAACCCATGTAAAGATGTATATTCTTTAGATTTTCCTTTCCATTAAAACCAAACCCTTCCTTTTAGGGAATTTCTTTGAGATCTTAGGAGCTTTTCAAAATTGTTTTTTCCTTCAGTAAATTTACAAATAATTTCAGATTTATTTTTCAAATCCATTTCTAACTTCTCAATTTTCAAATCTTTATATTTTATGAAAGATGCATGGGATTCATTTTGGCGTTCAACTAGATTTGAAAGTTCTTTGACTTTGCTTCTCAACTCAGAAATTTTCTTTGTTTTCTTCTCAAGCATTTTAATAGAGTATAGATATTCTTGTTTTAGTTCATCATATGAAATCATATCATTTTCATTTTCATAATCACTAGAATAATACGAAGATGATGAAAATGATGATCGAACCTCAAGGCCATCATATGCCATTAGACACAGATTGGCAATCTCGTTGTCGCTGAATTTGGATTCTGAACCGCTAGTGCTGTAAGTATCCCAGCCGACTTTCAATGCCTTCTATTTTTTATTTGAGGCTTTCACTAGTTGAGGACACTCAGGCTTGATGTGTCCAACCTCTCGAAAGTTGTAGCATGTTGGTAGACCCTCCTTTTTTTTCATGCTAGGTTCTCCTCTTTTTGATTTAGAGTTCCAAAATTTTCTATTGAACTTCTTGTTCTTCTTCAAGAACTTCCCTAACTTCCTTGTTAGCAAGGCCATGTCATCATCCGTTTCAGAATCACTTTCTTCACTTCAATAGCTTGATGATGTCTTAAGTGCAGTGACCTTCTTTACTTTGCTTTGATCAATCTTCCTCTCATTTATTGCCAGCTCATAGGTGATGACCGATCCAATCAGTTCGTCCACCAACATCTCCTTGAGATTTCTTCCTTCTGCTATTGTCGTAGCTTTCACTTCCCACACTGGAGGTAATCCCCTGAGTATTTTCCTGATCAACTCATAAGTAAGGTAAGTCTTTCCAAGTGCATTCAAAGAATTGATGATGTGTGTAAATCTAGTGTACATGAATTGTATAGATTCATGAGCTGTCATTTTAAATACTTCATATTCACCAGTGAGCATGTCTATCCTACTATCCTTGACTTCCTTAGTACCTTCATATGTAACTTCTAATTTTTCCTAAATTTATTTAGCCGAACTACATGTCATTACCCTATTAAATTCATTTACATCTAATGCATAGAAAAGCAAGTTCATGGCAGTGGCATTGATTTGTATTGACCTCCAGTCCTCTTCAGTATATTCATCTTCAATTTTAGGTACATTAATCTTATCAGTTACTTTCATGGGAATATGATTACCCTTAGTCACTATTTTCCAAACCTTCCAATCTACGTTCAATAGATATATGCTCATCCTACGTTTCCAATAGGTGTAGTTTACACCATAGAAAATGGGTGGTCTAGGGAATGAGTGTCCCTCACCGAATGGAGTTACACAGATATGTGCCATGTGATCTTTTTACAAATTGACTATTAAGTCTATGTAAACTCGCTCTGATACCAATTGTTGAGTTAGGTGTAATCCCAAGAGGGGGGGTGAATTGGGTATTTTCAAATTCTTTGACTCTATTTACATCTTAATCCCTACTTGTATATTTAGCAAACCAAATTCAAATTTATAAAAAAAGCAAATTCAATTTACCAATGAGTTCTTAATTACCCAATTGATTGTGTGCAATGTTATTCCACCCACACATGCAATACGTCCAATTTAAATATAGTGCTAAAAGTAAATAGTAAAGGGAAGAGAGAAGACAAATGTGGTTTTTACGAGGTTCATCCAACTCGGCCTAAGTCCTCGCCTTGAGCAACCACTCAAGGATTTCACTAAATCCCTGCTCCTTAAATTGGGACAAAGCTTTCCTTACAATCCACTGCTAACAAGATGTACAGCTTCGTCCTACTCCGCTACTTACAAGAGATACAACTCTCTCCTCAAACCCCAGTTCACACACCAAATCGTGAATACAATAGAATCTATAAAAACACTCAAAAATGCTTCCAAACAAAAGCTCGTGAGTACAATTCAAATTCCTAATACATTAACATATGATATAACTTGAAGCCCAGAATGTATGAAAACGATACAATCGTTTTATGAATGATTATGCTTCAACATACAATACTCTTTTCATCAAATCTCCCAAATAAATATATATTTAAGCACTTTGGAAAATTTTAGGATTCTAGTTCACTTCGCTAAAATGCACAAATATATCTTTTGTGAACTTATAAAAAGGCTTTGAAGATTATATCAATTACAATCAAAAGGATTCCTTTCAAATATTCAATCTCAACACAATTTGGGTCATATGCAAGTATGTATATATCTATATATATATATATAGATAATGATGTTCAACACTCACAAACTAAATATATTGTTGTTCAAAAAAAAAATCCCTCAATAAAATGTATATTTATAAAACACCAAGGATATTTAATCAAGCGTTAATATATCTAAAATATAGATCCTTTAACAACCACACACAAGAATAAAATATTTTTAACTAATGAAGAAAAACAAATCTTTTACCAAGCAGTGAGATTATCTAAATATAGCGTTTACTTATTCTCTATCACTCAGCACCTTTTAACTATAGATTTCTAAATGAGTGGTTCTTTGAAAAATATATATCTGAATGACAAAGTAAACTTTTTCAAGTAATGAACTTGTTAAACAAAATCTCTATATGGTTAAGAATGCTTAAGATCAAATTCTCTCAAGATATTCAATAGCAAGTGATGAGATGAGATGCTCTTAAAAAAAATAACTTGAATCACCAAACCTCAATACCAAGATGAATTACAAAATGTATACATGAGTTCCCTTATGATTTTATGATTTGATTTTCTCAAAGACGATGAGAAGAATGAAGTGCAGGCAATCGTATATCAATTAGCTCAAGTTTCTCTATTTTCTTTCAATAAAATGTATTCTTATTTTCTTGTGTGTCTTAGCTTTTGTATTAGGGTTTAGATATTCAGTATTTATAGTTTCTTACCCTTAGAACTGATCTCAACCCCTGGATCAAAAGATAACTCCCATGCTTAGACAATAAGATTAAATTTTTAATCTTTCCAGCAAGTTCAGACGATTGAGGTCAAGGGCCCAGACAATCGAAGTCACTTTTATCCTTCGAAAAAATAGCTTGGACATAGAGTCAGACGACCGAGGTCAAGGGTCAGATGACCAAAGTGTTGAGTTCAGATGACCGAGGTCAAGGTTCAGTCATCTGAGGTGCTTTTTCCAGTTTCTGTTTTTCACCCAAAAATCTTAAGATGTCTGAACTTATTCTTCAAATGTCTAAGGAAATTCTTCAGTCAACTGAACTTAAAGTTCGGTCAACCGAAGTCCCCAATTTTTGCATATTTACTTTCCTAGTTCAAAAATCCGTTTTGCTTTCTTTCTTGGCTCTTTTATAAAACATATTTTCCATGCTTTTAAAAGTATTTCAAGGTCCATGAAAGTCCCCTAATGTTATACATGAAATGCATGAATCCTAAAGTCATTCTAAGTTATGTTGAGCCTCAAATTAAATCATACGAAAATGTAAATACATGAGGTCTAAGTACCCATTCCCAAGATGTTCTTAAACTTTGCCGCTTGCATCTTGATTCTTGTACTCTCTGAGTTCCATGGATCTTGCCAAGATATGTGTGCTTTACTTTAAGGCTTCCATGACTTGTTATCCTTCCATGGATTCTTAATATGGTTAATGTTCACAAACTCAATGTATAGATCAAATACCAAGTGATTTGTCATTATCAAAACCGGATTGGACTCATAGAGTCAACAAACTAAACTATGGGTTCAGTCTTTTGAAGTCCCGGCTCAAACGACTGAACTTGATGGTTCAGACATCTGAAGGTGTTCTGCCTATTCTATATTTTTTAATTAATTCTCTTGACGACTGAACTAATTCTTCAGTCCTCTAAGGAAATTCTTCAGACGTCTGAAGTAAAACTTCAGTCGTTTGAAGTTGCAGCTTCAGACTTGTGAGAGTAATCCTCAGTCATTTGGGCGGTCCAACTTCAGTTTTTTTATTTTATTTTCAGAACCATTTTTTCTTTCTTGTTTTACTTCTTTATAAAAAATTTACTAGGGTTTTAAATAGACTCTCCAAGTCAATGAATAACCCCTAAAATATTTTCATGAGATGTATGAGTCCTAAGGTCATTCTAGGATATATTTTGAGCTTTGAATTAAATCATATAAAATATGTAAATACATTCAAATCTAAATACCCATTCCCATTACGATTTTGAACTTGACACTTGCATCTTCATTCTTCTACTCTTTTACTTTCATAAATTGTGCCAGGTTATATATATATATATATGCTTTAATCCTTGTGGCTTCCATGACTTCATCGCCTTTCGTGCATGCTAAGTAATGTTCCTGCTCACATTCTCAATGCACAGATCAAATACCAAGTAATTTGTCTTTATCAAAATAGGATTGGACTCATAGAGTCAACAATAACCTATTCTTACTTATTATTTAACATAATAATATGAAAATTAATAACTTGAAAACACAATAAGACCCTCAATTTTTTTAATGCTATGTAAGTTTATACAAGTCTTTCGATCTCTATATTCACCTATGTTGAATTATCCAAGATCTATCCTATACTTCCCCCTTTCGGTAGCAAATCACAAGACCAACATCATCTAATTAATGGCCAGTTAATTAAAAGCACTAAGCACAGAATAACTTAGACAAGCATTAAAGAAAACTACTTCAGATTGGCATCGAAGAGCGAGCATAGTTTAAAGCTGGGCTACATCATTTTCCTAGAATACAAAAATTAGTTCATGCCGAAAATTAAATCAAACATAAATGATTTCACCATGCTTTCTTTTAATTGGAAAGTAGAAGACAAAAGAACACCTATAGCATCGTTGTCGCGCGCCGCGAACACCCCAAGCACCATCGTTGTTCGCCGCTTTTCGGTTCCTAAAAAGATATTAATTTTTTAGCGTACCACCAACCACCATTGTTGTTCGTGTGTTGTGTTTGCACAGCACCCCAAAAGAAACCCTACTATGGCTTCTCTTTTTCTTTTCTGCAGCCCCCTATGATCATGAAAAAAATGTCCATCCAATCCTTCCTCAAAAACCCTTTTAAACCCTCAAAATTTAACTCCTTTATTGATTTTCTGCCCCTCTCTTCTTTCCTTTCTTTTCTCTTTTTTTTTTTTTCTTTCTTTCTAGCGTGTTGCATGCGGCCTTCAACTCTTCGCATGGCTGGGTCACATTAGTACCCTGCCCCTTCTTTATTTCACACATAGACACACAGACCATCTCACCCAAGAAGCCAAACACTCTCGCAGGTCCTTCACACAGCCAGCCCACGAGACCCCCATCTGCACATATGGCCCTCTCCTAAACCCAGCGCCTCTCACAATCCTCTTGCATAGCCAGGTCACATCATGACCCGACCCTCTCTCTTATTTTCTTGTGTTTCACAACTCACACACACAACCTACCCAAGAAACCCTTCTCCACATAAGGCCACTCACGCACCTGAGGAGCCCAACTCTTGCACCAACTTCATGTGCCCATATACATGGCATTGCTCATGTGCAGCCCAAGAATCTGCTCACGGCTGCTAGGGCCTTCTTCACACAATTCTTCACAAGTCCAAGCCCCCCTTGCTATATTTTTTTAAACACATTTACCCAAGACTCTTCCTTCCAACGCATGGCCAGCCCACCATGTTTGTACAACCTCTCCTTGTGCATAGCTCGATTTTAATTTCTAAAAATTACCCTGCAGTAATAAAATATGAGTGTCCATAGATTTTCAACAAAAGTAGGCTAATTATCTTTAAATTATCAAGTGAACTCGATGATCAAAATATTATACGTAATTGGACATTTAATCAAAATTATGATCTTTAATGCATGAATTTTAAATGCCTAATTACGCAATTTTGATGCCTAATCACCTATCGAGACTCAAATACATAAAAATGGTGTGGGTTGTCAAGAAAGCAAACCCCTTTGGACCCAAGAAAGAATGGGGTCATATAGGAATTACATGATTGATCAAACTCTTCTTTAGATCTTAGGATTAGGTTTAGAGGTGGTGATGACAAAAAGGCTTAGGAAGTGGTTTGAGCCTATACTGTCAAAACTTAGCATATGTACTCACTATACACTATTTTACATACTAAGAACAACAGAATGCCAAGCCAACACGAAATTTCATGTCATCTATCCAAATTGAACTCAATATATATATATATATGATTGGTTAGAATTTGTAAATTTTGGCTACAGCATGCTAGCTTTGAACCGAAAAGGAGTGTGATAGTCTCTACTTGAAGGGGACATGTGTCTCGCTATTTTTCATATCATTCCTCGTTCAAAGTAAAGGTTGAGAGCATAACCAACTAAAATATCTAGAACCTTATATTTCTAAGATGGCAACATAAATCATAATATTCTCAATAATATCTTAGAAGGATGCTTGAGTAAAATTCACTTCCAAATGGGCAACGACATTCTTGCTTGGCAAATAATTCAAAATGCTTAACCCACACTTAAATATGAAAATATTAAGTTATGCATGTTTTGTCCATTGCTCGAATTCGAGCTTGAGGGAATACATCTTGTTATAAATCATTTATTCCTAAACTCATTTTTTAACATAAAAGTCTTGATCAAAATTTTAGTCATCACTCTAGG
Source organism: Malania oleifera (assembly GCF_029873635.1). Lineage (NCBI taxonomy): Eukaryota > Viridiplantae > Streptophyta > Magnoliopsida > Santalales > Ximeniaceae > Malania > Malania oleifera. Next base: position 58,424,341 of record NC_080422.1, on the reverse strand, counting down.
CTTAAGCACTATTGATCATAAATTCCTAATCTATTAAAGTGCATATTAAAAGGTGTCCTCAATCAAATTAGGGGCATCCACTAGGGAAATTCTCTTAAACACTCAAAGTTTCATTGCCAAATCAAAATATTCCCCAATATGCTTCAAATTCCTCTAATTGTTGGTTCACCTTATTCTCCATAGGAAATCTTTACCAACCACGATTACATTCGGTAAAGTTTCATCCTACTCCTCGATTCGTATCCTTGCTTTATTTTGTGATCATATTTGAAGGATACCCTCTAGTAAAGGAAAATATGAGGTCACCAAAGAGCAATGTTCTAATAAGTTCACATTCACCTAAATGCTCTTTGCATAATCTAATAGGACATATTCATCGGTACGAAAAATATTCTTTAATATTTTCCTGCGTCTCCCAAATATTCTTTTGAACTTACTAATGATTTAGCTATTAAGAGTATTTATCCAACTTCTCTTACAGTTCTAAAATTTTCATCAAATCCTTTAGAGCTACGTATTCTTATAATGACGTTGAATGGCTAAGATGATTGCACTAGGTTTCAATTTAGAAGAAGACATAAAGTTTAGGGAAACCTATGCACGAGAAGTTAAATAGAAAATTCATTCTAACTTGAGCCTCTCACACGTATTGAGATTCATAAGAAAAGAGGCAAAAATAGGCTTATTACACCTTAAAGAATATTCATTGTGACTTTTTGGTTTGTTAAGCCTATGCATCCAAAGCCAAGTTCAAATCATTGAAAATCTTAAAACACTTGGCTAAGAACTTAAAGAATAATAATAAAAATAAAAATAAAAGATCAAGGCATAAGGTGGTAATGTATCGAGTGCAAAACTCAGGGGGAGCACTTCTTTTGCATGGCCCTATAATTTAAATGCTCTCATGGTCTTATCTCGCTTGTGCTTATATGCTTTATGTGAATAGTATTGTAGCATACTATCCATGTTATACTGAATGCTGAAATTACTTTGATGGATAATGATTAGATCTTATCTAGTGTCATAGACTACTATTGTTTAAAATGTCTAAGAATACTAGAATGCATGCTAGTTATATGGAACGCAAACTACATGGCTAATGGAGTATTGTGAATTGCATGCTAGTAGTGGATCTAGGTTGTTGCATGCTTAAATTGTATTACTTGCTGAAAACAACCATGTTTTAGGTACATATTTTTAGGGAAAATGTTCCATTTGTAGACGACATGCTGCCAAAATTTTGTTAAAATTTTCCCAAATAGTCAAGGTTTGTAACGACCCAAAAATTTCGACCATTTTTTTTATGTGCTATAAAATCATATTACCCTGATACCCTTGATAACATCTACTATAACATCTCGGTCCCAAAGCAGGCACCGAGGAATCCCCATTCATAAGATAACACACCTATGCAGTGGAAAACATAAAATTGTATAACCATATTTACAATACCATAATTCAGTATTTTCCAAAACATTTATATACATATCACTCCAGTATTCTCAACTAGTTCATCTAGAATCTACACAAAAATACATCTCCCAGCATACACTTACCTTAGAGATAAGGCAATACAAATTCCCCTTTATCTCCAAGCCTGATCAGCTCGTCTAACTGGATCACCTAAAATGTGTTAAATTACTAGGATGAGACAACTCTCAGTAAGACAAAATATGTTATTACCAATGTGTGGCAACTAAGTTTACATGAACAATATACTATTAATGAACTGAAACTGAGATAACATATAAAATAAAATACAATATAACTCACACCTATGTGGCTTAAAGTACAACTGTTTCTAAAATTTCTATTTAGTTATACTTTTAGTATCTATAGATATAACTGTTGTTTTCTATAAATCTACATATATATATATATATATATATAATTGTAAAAACTTCTCTAGATGGTTATATATCATGATTTAACCCCTCATGACAGGGTTGTGCGGCCCACAGGCAGGACTTAACACTGATTGGCCTACCAAGATAAGTCAACTAAAACCTCTGTCGTCAGATAGGTTGGCTCAATCGGGACTATCGAGGAGTCTGCAAGCTCTCTCAAGGCATGATTGACTACTCATAAAATCCACACACTATCTGAAATATGTGGTTGCCCTCTGTACTGAATTAGCTATGGTACCATGCTCTGTAATTTGATATGTCCCATCAGAGTCTAATAATTTATAATACTATTTAATATATTTTACTGTTTTAACATGATTCTGTTTCAGCTGTAATAACCATAACACTGTAAAATTTTATCTAAATCAATTGTAATATCTTAATAAACTTTAATATGTTATGGTTCTGTAATCTATATATCATGGTATTCTGTAAATGCTGTAAAATATCCATCTGTGGGTATACTATAAATCATAATTCTATAATTTCTATAAAACATCTTTCTGTATATATATACTGTAAATTGTGATACTTTGAAAACTATGTAAATTATGTACTAAACTGTTATTTACTCATGCCACATAGTTAAACAAATAAGACCCATGTACTGTAATATGTAAAACTGTATAATTTTTATGCTTTGATTTATTTAAAATCATACTCTGGACCCCATAATCAAATACTATGTTTTACTGATAAAATTTTTAAATTTTAACTGGCATAGCATATTTCCTTTACATGGTTCCTATGAAGCCTACTAAAGCTCTAAATCTACCCCCCTGCAGTGTTAGAAGTTCAAATCCCTAAAATTATATTTTTCCCAAATCAATCAACTCAAATACCATAATATTATCAATTAATATTCCTTAAGCTACAAGTACTCCAAATAAACCATAAAACTTTATATTACTTCACTTACCCTAGTTTTGGGATGGTGCCCTGGAACCCCAAACTAAAATTCCACTCCACCTAAGCTGTAGAGAATCTTCCCAGGAACCATGTGGTGGTTCCTGATCATCAAAACAGAGCTTAACAGAGCCAGAATCGAAGTCCGAAGGTGGTATGGCCGAAGGGTTTTCGAGTGAGAGTGAAAGAGGTTTTATTTTTTGATTTAACACAAATGCTCTCGGGTTGCCCTTAAATTTCAACACTGCTAGGAAAACCGTCGCCGGTTTTCTCAGACTCCCCAAAAACCATTGCCAGTTTTCTATTTAAATGGCCCAGATTTACCATTTACCCTTTACCCAGCCGTGGTAATTTACCAAAATCGTCGACAGTTTTCTTTGCTATTCAGAAAACCATCGTCGGTTTTCTCTTTAACCATTTCAATTTTACCATTTTACCTATTACTAACTCGCGGTAATTCCATAACCGTTGCCGGTTTTCTTTTTTCTTCAGAAAATTGTCGCCAGTTTTCTCCTTCCCCAGCCAAAAATCCACTTTTACCTATTTCTTTTATTATGATATTTTCTAGGTCTCTACAAGGTCCATAAACCACATGCTAAAATGATCATAACATGGTCTATGCATATATACTACATAACTATTGCATGATTATTTGAGTATAGTCTTATTGGCTATCAAGTGCTGAACATAATGCAATATGCAGATAACCTTGTCTTAAATGCTTTTAACATACTATGTGGTAAAATTCATATGCAGGATGATTGAATAATAAAGGCTTTAACAAATGAACTTCATCCTTAACTGAAAAAGCTTTTTCATATGCATTCAAGGGAGCTAAGCTCCATCTTTGGAGAAAAAGCATTAGTTTAAACTCTTCTGGACTCATATGCATCGCACATATTTAGCTTTTATGAATATTGAGTGTTGAATCAGGTGTAATCCCAAGAGGGGGGGTTGAATTGGGTATTTAAAAATTCTTTGACACTTATTTACCTCTTAAACCCTTCTTATATATTTACCAATAAATTCTTGTTACTCAATTACTTATGTGTATGACTATCCAACCTATACATGCAATATACACAATCTAAATGTAGTGCTAAAAATAAAGAGTAAAAGGAAGAGAGAGGACAAACACGATTTTACGAGGTTTAGCCGACTTGGCCTATTTCCTCGCCTTGAGCAACCACTCAAGGATTTCACTAAATCCTTGCTCCTTAAATTGGGACGGAGCTTCCCTTACAATCCGCTGCTTACAAGGGGCACAGCTCCCTCCTACTCCACTGCTTACAAGAGATACAGCTCTCTCCTCTCACACCGGTTCACACACCGAACCGTGTATACAATAGAATCTGAAAAATAACACTCAAAACAATGCTTCTAACAAAATCTTGTGAGTACAATTCAATTTCCTAGCGCATTAACATATTATATAACTTGAATCTCATGAATCCATGAAAACGATACAATCGTTTTATGTATGATATGCTTCAACACACAAATCATTATTTAACCAAAACTCTAAAGTAAAGATATATTTAAAATGTTTTGGAGTACACTAGGGTTCTTGGTTCACTTTGCAAAAATGTGCAAATATATTTGATGTGAACTTGTTAACAAAAATTTTTTCTTGAATATTAAATCAATCATATCACAAAGTTTTTCTTTCAAGTATTCAATCACAAACTGAGTATATAGTTTTTCAGAAAATATCCCTCACTAGAATATTTAGTTATAAGTACCAAGGATATTTAATCAAGCATTAATATATCTAAAATATAGATCCTTTAGAAAACACACACTTGAATCAAAACTTTCAATCAATTACATACCCTAAATCAAGTAATGATCTTGTTTAGAATAACGATGTATATGTATAGGCACTTTCAAGATCCATCTTTTAATCAAAATAGGTTTTTCAATAATAAGCTCTATGAACAATATATAAGTACATTTATATACCCTTGAATCAAAAACCAATCAACCAAGCTAAACAAGCTTTCTCAAGTAATGATCTTTTCAAAAATCAATTTTTTATATGTATACTCACACTCAAGATCAAAACTTTTCTAATGATATTCAAGAACACGTAATGAGATGAGAAGTTCTTGAAAACAATAACTTGAATGATCAAACCTCAATACTAGAATGAAAATCCAGATGAGTAAACAAATTCTCTTCAAGATTTTGAGTTGATGTGCCCAAGTTTGATGATTAGAAATTGAAGTGTAGGCAACCATATAGCAATAGGAGCAAGTTTTCCAACATTCTTTCAACAAGATGTGTTCTTCTCTTTCTTGTGTGTCTTAGCTTTGTTCTAGAGTTAAGATATTCAGTATATATAGTATCTTACCCTTAGGATTGATATTAGCCATTGGACCAAAGAAATAGCTCGCGAGTCCTTTTAATAAAAATTTGATTTTTAAACTTTCCCGCGACTTCAGGCAACCGAAGTGGGGTTCAGGCTTCTGAAGTGGCAAGTTCAGGCGCCTGAGGTCCTCAATTCATGTGACTGAAGTGCCTCGGCCAGGTTCTATGTTTCCCATTAATTCTTCAGGCTACCGAACTTAATCTTCAGGCAACCGAAGAAATTCTTCAGGCTACTGAGGTGGAGTTCAGGCTACCGAAGTCCCTTTTTTTTATTTCCTTTTTCTAATTTTAAAAAAATGCTTTGCTCTTTTTCCTGGGCCTTTATAAAACATTTTTTCCATGATTTCAAAAACATTTATAAGTCCATGAAGGTTCCCTAATGATATACATGAAATGCATGAATCCTAAAGAAATTCTAGTTTATGTTGAGCCTCAAATTAAATCACACGAGAATGTAAGTACATGAGTTCTAAGTACCCATTCCCAAGATGATCTTGAACTTTTCCACTTGCATCATGATTCTCGTACTCTTTGAGCTCCATGGATCTTGCCAAGATTGGTTAGCTTTACTTTGTGACTTCCATGACTCATTATCTTTCTGTGCATGCTTAATATGGTTCCTGTTCATAAACTCAATGCACAGATCAAATACCAAGTGATTTGTCATTATCAAAATAGGATTGGACTCGTAGAGTCAACAATCTCCCCCTTTTTTATGATGACAAATGCACGAGCAAAAAATATATGATGGGTTATGCCTAACAAGGCTCCCCCTCAATTAATGCAGCAAATATTCAATGAGTGACAATATGCTCATGTTCATATACAAAGTGTTTAGCCCGAATCCAAATGAAATATGAAATACGCTCATGATGAATATGCTATGCTCATAATAAATATGCTCATGATGTTTCAACCACGACATTAACAACGATATCTCCCCCTTTGTATATCTCACCCTTTGCATAACTTCAATAACAATTTTTGCTCCTGATTTTTCTTTGCTTCCGATTTTTGTGTGTTATTATTTTTGCTCCTAATTTCTCTCCCCCTTTTGACATCAACAAAAAGGTGTAAACTAATAAAGCATAAGTAGACGTACCCTTATGTTCTTCTCCCCTTAGAAATCTCAAGGTTTTAAATGTGCCCAATTGTTGATTAATGCAATACCAAGTGATTATATCGTAAGTGACGTTGCTCCCCTTGAATTATATCATCTAACATGATTCTAAGAAACCTCTCGACTATGCATGAGACCTAATTCACGCCTAATTTGGATAAACCTATCCTCCGCAAGTGGTTTCATGAATATATCTACCCATTGTTCATCCGTGCATACAAACTCTATGTTACATCCCTTTTTTGCACATGGTCACAAAGAAAGTGATGTTGTATTTCGATGTGCTTAGTTCGTGAATGTAATATGGAATTCTTTGAGATAATTATTGCACTCGTATTATCGCATCTTATAGGGATTGTTTCATAACTTAATCCAAAATCCTTCAATTGTTGCTTCATGTAAATCGTTTGAGCATAACAACTACCTGCCGCTATGTATTCAGCCTCAACTGTGGAAAGAGCAACTGAATTTTGTTTCTTGGAAAACCAAGAGACCAAGGAGTGCCCTAAGAAATGACAAGTACCACTAGTGCTCTTCCTATCCACTTTTCTACCCGCAAAATCAACATCTGAATAACTAAGTATCTCAAAGGATGTGTACTTAGGATACCATAACCCAATGTCCACAGTTCCTATCAGATATCTAAGTATCCGTTTAACAGCTAGCAAATGAGACTCTTTTGGAGCAGACTGAAATCTTGCGCACAAACATATGCTAAACATTATATCTAGTCTACCAGTAGTCAGGTATAACAAGCTACCTATCATTCCACGATATAGCTTGAGGTCTACTGGTATACCTTGTTCATCTTTGTCTAATTTCAATGAAGCGCTCATAGGTGTACCTAGTATTTTTCCGTCTTCCATATTAAACTTTTTGAGTAAATCTCTAATATACTTTGATTGATTTATGAATATTCCATGATTTGCTTGTTTGATCTAAAGTCCTAGGAAGAAATTTAGTTCACCCATCATGCTCATCTCAAATTCATTGTGCATGGTATTGGCAAATTCATTACACAATTCTTTATCTGTAGAGTCAAATATGATGTCATCTACATATACTTGCACTAGGAGAATATCATCTTTCTTAGACTTTATGAATAGGGTTGTATCTATCTTTCCTCTTATAAATCCATTTTCTAATAGAAAACCGCTTAACCTTTCATACCAAGCTCTAGGAGCTTGGTTTAAACTATACAAGGCGTTTGTCAGTTTATAAACATAATTTGGATTCTTATGGTTTTCAAAGCCTGGTGGTTGTTCTACATACACTTTTTCATTTATATAGCCATTTAAAAATGCGCTTTTGACATCCATTTGATATAGTTTGAAATCCTTAAAAGCTGCATATGCTAAAAGCATTCATATGGCTTCCATCCTAACTATAAGGGCATATGTTTTTTCAAAATCCATACCTTCTACTTGATTATATCCCTGAGCAACTAATCTAACCTTATTTCTCACAACTACTTCACGTTCATCTTTCTTATTCTTATATATCCATTTGGTCCCTATGATTGACTTATCCTCGGGCCTAGGAACTAATGTCCATACTTTGTTTCTCTCAAATTGATTTAATTCTTATTGCATGGACAACACCCAAGATTCATCCTCTATAGATTCACTCACATTCTTAGGTTCTTCTTGAGATAGAAATGCAAAATGACTAACCATGTTCCTAAGAGAGGAGTGAGTGGCTACTCCACGTAATGGTTCACCTATTATTTGATCTATGGGATGATTTTTTATGAATTTCCATTCTCTAAGTGGTTCATTAACCTCATTTTCAGTTTGATCAATTTCAATGGATGGTTCCTTAAGTTCATTTTTATTTTCTGAATCATTCTCAATTGATCATTCTTCAAGTTCCTTGTTTAATTCAATTTCACCTTCATCAATTCTTTTGGAGAAGGGATTTGACTCATCGAACACTCTATGAATAGATTCTATGAGTGTCAGTGTTCGTTTTTTATATACTCTATAGGCTTTACTATCTAAAGCATACCCTAGGAAGATACCTTCATCTGATTTCACAAAAAACTTTCCTAGATGCTCATTGTCTCTAAGCACAAAACACTTACAACCAAAGACATGAAAATATGATATGTTTGGTCTATGGCCATTCCATAATTCGTAAGGAGTCTTATTAAGTGATGGTCTAATCAGAACTCTATTTAGCACATAGCAGGCAGTATTCACTGCCTCGGCCCAGAAGTATTTAGGTAATTTATGTTTGTTAAGCATAATTCTAGCCATTTCTTGTATAGACCTATTCTTCCTTTTAGCTACACCATTCTGTTGTGATGTTCTAGGAGCTGAAAAATTATGGGCAGTTCCTAATGAATTACAATAGTATTCCATGCCTTGATTTTTAAATTCTCTACCCCTATCACTCCGAATTTTAGTAATTGTGTATCCCTTTTCATTTTGGACTTTCTTGCACAGGTTTATAAATTTTTCACATGCTTCATTTTTGTGACCTAAGAATAGTACCCATGTGTATCTTGAAAAATCATCAACTATGACAAAAGCGTATGATTTTCTTCCTAAACTCTGAATTGGGTTTGGTCCAAATAAGTCTAAGTGTAGCATTTGAAGTGGCCTAGTAGTGGAGATCTCTTTCTTCTTCTTAAAGCTTGTTCTTGCTTGTTTTCCTAGTTGGCATGCATCACAGATTTTATCTTTCACAAATTTAGTCTTAGGCAGTCTCTTAACTAATTCTTTCTTAACTAGTTTTGAGATTAAATCCATGTTTGCGTGTCCTAGTCTCTTATGCCAAATCCAGCTAATTTCATTCATAGCAAATAAGCATGTCGCACTCTGTGAAGTTAAATTATCAAAGCTTGTGGTATATACGTTTTCATGATGCTTAGCAATGAACAATATCTTATTATCAGTTTTGTGTTCAACTATGCACTTGTCATGTTCAAATGATACTTTGTAGCCTTTATCACATAGTTGACCTATGCTCAATAAATTGTGCTTTAAACCTTCAACTAATAAAACATCATCTATAAAGAGTGAGGAATCATTATCGACTTTACCGACACCTGTGCTCTTTCCCTTAGCATTATCTCCAAAAGTAACAAACCCTTCATCCTTGGGTATGATGGATGTGAACTTTGTTTTATCTCCGGTCATGTGACGTGAGCATCTACTATCCATATACCATCTATCTTTTGAGGATGCTGTTCTTAAGCATATCTGAAAAACACAATTAAACAACTAGCTTTGGTACCCAGGTTGTCTTGGGTCCAGGAGGGTTAGTGCTAGATTGACCTTTGACCTTCCATACTTTCTTTATTTTCACATCTTTATTTTTGAAAGGAGAGTCGAATTGTATGCAACCCAACCTTCAAAAATAGATGAGGGTGAGACAAGTAAGAGAGAAATAAAGAATGAGCCCCTTATATGTTATAACTATAAGAAAGTAGGACATATAAAACCTGATTGTCCACAACTCAAGAAAGATGCCAAGAAGAAGAAAAAGAAAGCAATGAAAGTAACTTAGGATGATTCAAGCTCAGGTGACCCAAAAAGTGAATCAAGCGATCATGAGATTGCTAACTGATTACGCGCTTAAATTGCAAAATCAGGTGCTTTAATTCATGCATTACGAATTATATTTTTTAATTAAATGTCTAATTACTCTCAATATTTTAACATTATGTCCTATTTAAAATATTTGAGTTTTATTGACTAATTTATGAATTTTTGGTATTTTTTTATTGCAAGACGACTATTGGAAGCTAAAAACCGACCCTACTTCGTAATCTATGCGTAACTCTCTTATACGACCTCTGATTCAGATGATTCAGGATGCTATAAAAAGATAAGAAAATTCTATACAATTTTTATGCTTTATGTTTTGAAAAATACTAACTAAATCAAGGTCGAAATCAGATATGAAGTTACCATACACTGTTTTATGGACTATTTTGACATTCCTCCGTAATCTGGGAGTAACTTTCTTGTTCGAGCTCCGATTGAGATGCTTCAAAATTTTTAGGAAATATGAGAAAGAGATCTACAACTTTTGTGTTTCAAGTTTTGAGAGATATGGATGTTTACTAGGTCAAAATTGGGCTTGAAAGTGCAAAACCGATCCTGTGTTAACAAAAGGGGAAAAAAATGAATAAAGGCCCATTAAATGATGTGCCCACGTGAGAGGGTTGCATGGCCCATGTGCTGGTGTTTCCTTGAGGCGCTGAATTGGAGCTAAAGGGCTAGGAAGTTCCTTTTTATTTGGGTTGATTTTGAAAAGCCACGGAGGAAGCTTTAGGTAGGCTATTCTAGGGTTTTCTTTAGTCGTTTTTTTTTAGTTCTTTTGGCAGCAGCTTTAGCCCAAGAGGAGGCTCTTCACAGCTGGTTTTTCCTTTCCCCTCTCTCTCTCTCTCTCTCTCTCTCTCTCCCTTTCTTCCTTTATTTTCCTTCTCCTCTTGTTCACTAGTTTTTTTTTTTTTTTTCTTGCATTTAAATACTTGGTTGTTCATTGTTAATTTTCAGTTAATTTTTAATTCAAGTTTTGAACTTTTAAATTTCTGTTGGGTTCTTATTATTGGATTCAATTTATTTTTTTTCTTTTCTTTTTTAATATCATTATGAGAATTAATTTTGGTTGGGTAATTTTTCATTATTAAAGTTCAATTTGGTCTCTTAAAAAAAATTTCTTTAGGATTTAAATTTTTTTTGGTTTTATTTATTTTAAGTTCCGTTTAATTAAAATCTGAGTTTTTATTGCATTTTAGTTTATTAAGTTCGATAAGTTTTTCTAATCCATTATTTAAGTTTAGGTTAATGTATTTTACTTTTTTTTTTAATCTATTATAAGATTAAGTTTAATTTTGTTTACATTAATTAATTGGGTTAAGTTTAATTGTTTAGTTGGTGTTTAATTTTATGGTTGAATGTTTTAGTTAATTAATAAAGTTTTGACCTTTAGGTTTTTATCCAAAATTTTATATGTAGGATTTATTTATTGTCTAAATAGGATTTAATTACCATCATTTGTTTCTTGTTATTCTAAGTGTATTAGGTTCTTATTTTATGTTTTAATTTTAAGTTCATAAATAAAAGTTCACGTTGTTTTAATTTCGGCACAAAATCTCTAACATCTAGGAAACCGAATCTAAACTATGTTCAGTAAAACTTTCTTTTCTTATTTTCTTTTGGAATTACACTAAGTTTGGAATTAAACTGCATTCCCTGAGGAGACGATCTGACATTTAGGCTAAGTATTACACGACATAATTCCTATACTTGGGATAGCTTTTGAGATGCTCATTTTTCGAGTGAGTCACTAACCTATGCTTTATAAGGAGAGACAACGAGGTAAGTTCCTATTCAACCTCATCTTATGAAATGGCTGATGAATCTTGTAATGAATCATGTGAAAGTATGCCTTAATATAAGGAAATCCAATCTAAATTATTTTCATTGCATAATATATTCATAAAGGTATCTAAGAGAAACATAGCTCTAAGAGGACAAAATGAAACACTTGTGAACCAACTAGAGTCATCAAGATTATCTGAAAAGGAAAAAGACTCAACTATTAATGAACTTATGAGTAAAATCAATCAGATGTCTCAAGAACTAGTTCAGTTACAAGAAAATGGTAAAAGTGCAAAGGATTCAAAAATTTGTAGTCTTAAAAGTAAAGTTAAGGATCAAACTAAAATCATATACAACTTTACCAGAGGAAAAGAGAACTTTGACAAACTTGTTGGAGCTCAACAAATGTACTTGGACAAAGAAGGAATAGGTTTCAATGGAATCAAAAACACAAATAAAAAGAATCTCTACATGCGATACTTTATAAAAGCTTCTAAAAATTATGCTAATACATCTTCAGTTAATACATATGAACACACTACGTGTTTCTTATGTAAGGAGAATGGGCACATAAAATTTGAATGTCTATACAAAAGAAAGAATATTGAAATCAAGAAAGTATAGAGAGTAAAAACTAAGAATAAGTCAAACTCAAAAAGACCTAAGAAGGTATGGATACCAAAAGTAACACCTTGAATCCCTTCTTGTAGGTATGCATTAGGTTCATACCAACAAAAGATAAACGGTACTTGGACAACGGGTGCTCAAGGCACATGACTGAAGATAAGTCCAAGTTCACCTTGTTGACACTAAAGGATGGTGTTGGATATGTCACATTTAAAGACAATGCTAAAGGAAAAATTATCGGCATTGGTAAAGTCGGTAAGAAACCCTCCTTGGAGATTGATGATGTTTTATTAGTAGAAGGGTTAAAACATAATCTTATTAGCATAAGTCAATTAAGTGACAAGGGTTTTGAAGTAACTTTCAAACAAGACAAATGCACAGTTGAAAAGAGTAAAAAGCATAAAATCTTGTTTATTGCTAATCAAGTTGATAATGTTTATCGCATTAACTTTGAAAACCTGATATCTCAAGATGTTCAATGCTTCACAATCGTGAATGAATCCAATTGGCTGTGGCATAGGAAATTAGGACATGCTAGTATGGATCTGTTGTCTAAATTAGCAAAGAAAAACTTAGTCAAGGGCTTACCTAGCACTAAGTTCATTAAGGACAAGGTGTGTGATGCTTGTCAACTTGGGAAGCAAACCAAGACAAGATTTAAGAAGAAAAATCATATCTCTACTCGTAGGCCACTAGAACTTTTTCATTTAGTTCTATTTTGTCCCACCAGAACTCAAAGCCTAGGAGGAAAGCAATATGCATTTGTCATAGTTGATGACTACTCCAGATTTACCTAGGTTTTTTTCTTATCCTCGAAAGATGAAGCGTGTAAGATTTTGATTAATTTATGCATGAAGCTTCAAAATGAAAAGGGGTAGTGTTTAAAACATTCGTAGTGACAGAGGTCGAGAGTTCAAAAATAAAGAAGTTGAGAATTACTGTACTAAATATGGAATATCACACAAATTCTTAGCGCCTCATACACCTCAACAAAATGGAGTTGTTTAGATGAAAAATAGGTCACTTTAGGAGATGGCTAGAATCATGCTGAACGAGCATAACCTGCCTAAATACTTTTGGGCTGAAGCGGCGAACACCACATGTTATGTAATGAACATAGCCTCACTTAGGACAAGCCTAAATACTTTTGGGCTAAAGCGGTGAACACCGTGTGTTATGTAATGAACAAAGTCTCACTTAGGACCAACCTAGAAAAGACTCCATATGAACCATGGAAAGGAAGAAAACCGAATATATCTTACTCCCATATTTTTGGATGCAAGTGCTTTGTCCTAAAGGACAAAGAGGACCTTGGAAAGTTTGATGCCAAATTAGATGAAAGAATCTTCTTAGGATATGCTGAGAACAACAAAGCCTTCAGAGTCTATAATAAAAGAACTCTTTCAATTGTAGAATCGATTCATGTAGCATTTGATGAGGCTAATCCATTCTCTTCTAAACTTATTGATATTGATGAAGTAGAAGTAAGAAAGAGTTTAAAAGATCTAGCAATTCAAGAAGTAAAAGATGAGAATAATGAAATTAATGATGAGGCAATTAATGATGAATCATGGATAGCTGTCATGCAGGAAGAGTTTAATTAATTTGAAAGGAACAAGGTTTGGGAGCTAGTCCCTACACCTTCTGCTAATCACTCTATAATTGGCACTAAATGGGTACTCAGGAATAAGAAGGCTGAAAACGGAATTATAGTCCATAACAAGGCTAGACTAGTAGCTCAAGGTTATAATCAGGAAGAAGGAATAGATTATTATGAGACCTTTACTCCAGTAGCTAGAATGGAAGTGATAAGAATGTTACTAGCCTATGCATCCCACAAGAACTTCAAACTTTATCAAATGGATGTGAAAAGTGCATTTCTAAATGGATTCATTAATGAAGAAGTGTATGTTGCAGAACCCCCAGGGTTTGAAGACTTTCATTTTTATAATCATATATTCAGACTAAATAAAGCTTTAGATGGATTGAAACAAGCTCCTAGAGCTTGGTACGAACGATTAAGTGGCTTCCTGTTAGACAATGAATTTTCTAGAGGAAAAATAGATAGCACCCTGTTTATAAAGTCAAAAGATAATGATATGCTTATCATACAAATTTATGTTGATGACATTATCTTTGGTGCTACTAATGAGGATTTATGTAAAGACTTCGCTAAATGCATGCAAGAAGATTTGGAGATGAGCATAATGGGTGAGTTGACATATTTCCTTGGTCTTCAGATCAAGCAAGCTAAGAATGGCAGGTTTATAAATTAGTCGAAGTATATAAAAGAATTGCTTAAAAAAAATTGATATAAAAAGTGGAAAGCCATTGGGAACTCCAATAAGCACTTCTATAAGTCTTGATAAAAATGGACAAGGAAAGTTGGTAGACATGAAATACTACCGAAGCATGATAGGAAGCCTACTTTATTTGACAGCCAGTAGACCTAACATAATGTTCAGTGTCTACATGTGCACTCGCTTTCAAGCGGCTCCTAAAGAATCTCACCAAATAGTTGTTAAAAGGATCTTAAGGTATCTGATAGGCACTATTGACTTAAGCCTTTGGTATCCTAAAGACACAGCCTTTGAAATGATTAGCTATTCGGATGCAGACAATGCCAGATGTAAGATAGACAGAAATAGTACTAGTGATACTTGTCACTTTTTAGGATGATCTCTTTTATCTTGGTTCTCCAAGAAACAAAATTATGTGGCATTATCCACCGCTGAGGCCGAATATGTTGCAGCTGGTAGTTGTTGTGCACAAACCCTATACATGAAATAACAACTCAAGGATTTCAATTTGGAATATTCAGCGGTACCAATTAAATGTGATAACACGAATGCCATAAATATTTCCAAAAATCCCATCTCTTACTCTGGGACCAAGCATATTAATATCCGACATCATTTCCTTAGAGATCATGTGCAAAAGGAAGATATAGGCCTTGAATTCATAAATACAAATGAACAAAGGGCTGACATTTTTACTAAACCTCTTTCAAAGGATAGGTTCATCTCAATACGACCAGAATTAAGTTTATTACATAGTAGAGAGGTAATTTGAGAAGAAGACTTTAATGTGAATGAGTGGTTGAGTTAAAAATAATATGAAAGTCATAAGCCCTGAAGGACGGGCGACTGACACCTCAGTATCAATCGATTGAAACTACACTGACTTGTTAGTATTTCAGGTTCAGGCTCATTAGGCAACTAACTCCTTGAGTGTAGTCAACTGACTCGCTACTAACTTGTGAAATTTTGAAGAAATACACATATCAATCGACTGGCTCTTTGAGCACAGTCGATTGACATGCAGCAGTATATATATATTTACTATTCATAAAAGCCCTAACTTTTCACATCTCAGACAGATAACCGTATATCTCCACTCGACCAAGGTGTCTCTCTTTCATTCCTAAGTCCATTTTGAAGAAAATATCACCGATTAATCTTCAAAAGATCCTTCTATCTTTCATTTTCATCTCATTTTTTAAGGATTTACCCGGTTATTTTTCTCTAAATCATGCTGAGAACCAAGCATGCTGCTAATCGAGGCCCCTCATCAGGCAGAGAGGATTCCAACTGATGAGAATTGAAAAGCACCATTAAAGGATCCATTGCAAGTTCCAAATGGACCAATCACAAAGTCAAGAGCTAAAAAGATCAGAGAAGCAATATGAGGATCGGTGCAATCTACTTGGGTTAAGTTTGCAATTTATCAAGTAAGACCCCAACATTCAAGATGGGCTTAAAAGAATACGAATAAGCTTTAATCCATGAGATACAAGCTACAACAGGGGACGACATAGGCTAGTGTTTAGAGTAGACTTTTTATTTCAATAAGTATAGGCGTGTGGGCCTATTTTATGTTTATTAGTTATAGGCATTTAGGGTTACGTTATTTGAATTCAATGTGGGGTTAAGTTATGTTTATTAGTTATAGGAGTTTAAGATTACATTATTTGAATTTTGATTTTGAATTTGAATTTGAATTTGAACTTATATTTGAATTTGAGTTTGAGTTTGAATTTGAATTTAATTGGAGGGGTTTATAAATAGACTTGTACCCACATCCTAAAAAAAATTGAACATTGAATAAAAATGTGAGATCCTATTCCTTCTACTGGTTCTTTAAAGAACTTGTGAACTTATCAAGGATTCTTCCGTATGGCTTTCAAATTTTTATACCTTTGGTTCGTGATTTAATTATAATCATTGGGTCGAGGTTTGTTTCTTTATACCTTTGTTCATGATTTAATTACAATCATTGGGTCAAGGTTTGTTACTTTATACCTTTGGTTCGCATTTCATTTATAAACATTGGGTTGGGGTTTTCTATCCAAAATCTGAATTTTAGCTTTTTTGGGGAAGTATTCCAATAATTATCATTGGGTTTCAATGCGTTTCAGCTGAGGTTCGTATCATTTGGAAATTATTCTAATATTGATTGTTGGGTCTCAACGCGTGTCGATTGGAGTTCGCATCATTTCGCAAATATTCTAATAATGATTGTTGGGTCTCAACACGTGTCGATTGGGGTTCGCATCACCAATGATATTGAGTGATGGTTGATGACACCCCATGCCAAGGAAGTCTATCAGAAACATCTTCACTCTACCCAACCCATTTTCGATAAGGTTTTAGATCTTGAGTTCTTTAAATATGAATTTCCAGATATTTTGTCGTTGTTTGCTACTTTGGGGTACGAAAGATTCATGACTAATCAAGGTAGAGGAATGTATCCAAATATTGTGAAACTCTTTTATGCAAATTTAGTAAAGGGCGATACAGTGACCTCTACTCAAATCATGAATAAATCTTTTGTCATCACCCCACAAACTTTATCTGCTAGATTTAGGATCCAAAATGGAGAATTTGAATGTCCACTAATTGGATCGTCTTCGATAATGGCACAAGGTTTTACTCCTGAGGAGTTTTTACCATTGGTAATGACAGAAGCTCCTTTTTATTTTGGTCATCCTCCGTTGTATTGTCAGCTAACCTTGCAAGCCCAAATCTAATAGAAACTCATCATGTATAATATATTGCCTAGGGCAGGGTCACATGACCATATTTCCTACCTTGATTGTTTTGTGATGTGGTGTCTGCTAAAGGGCAAGAAGCTTGATATGCCCAGATTAATGTTAAAGTGGATGATTTTATGAAAAGAGGATAGAAGGGTTGTTATTCCATAAGAGGGAATACTGAACCAAATTTTTGACTATCTAGGCCTTACCACACCATCTATCTTATTCATCAAAAGAACCCATTACGATATGTTTTCTTCTACTACAGTGAAGAAAATGGGTTATGTTAAATATGAAGGTCATGGATGGCTGACCAAGGGTGGTAAAAGACATAGACAAGCTTCAGAACCTCAAGAGGCTCCAAAACTCAGTAAGATGCACCACCAGTAGATGAAGCTCCCTCTTGGTTTGTAGCTTATCAGCAGCAGCAGATTGCCTTTTATGGTGAAGTGCGTACTGGTTTCAGTTATGTTGGCCTTACAAGACTTAAAATCTTATTTTGATGATAACAAATCAAGGGAATTTAATATGCTTTTAAAGGGGTGATGTTTCAGGAATCAAGTATTAGAAAATTCAAGATTAAGTAATCACGATAGTACATTGTAAATCTACGAACAAGTGATTCAAATAAAGCTCAGATCAAAGTTTGACAAATATTATTGTTGACCTAATTGGTCACACCCAGTTTTGATCATAACAAATACTCTTGGTACTGATGGTTGTACTAAGGCTTGCATGCAGGTTCACCATGTGTGCGTACTCGAAGTGAAAGACATATCATGATAATGTGCAGTGTTCATGCCAATGAATGAAGAAGTTTTGTGTTGTATTTGTATTTTGTATTCATCTTCTTCATTATGGGATGTAATATTATTATGGACTGTACACTCCTATGGCTTGTAATAATTTACATCATGCATGATAGGTAGGTATGCTTAAATCGATTCTAATTGGACTCTAAGTACCTACACAGACCTTAGAAAGACCTTAGGGATCACCCTTCGGTCGACCCACACTGGATTTTTTCAATAGGATAGAAAGTCCTTAGGTCCCTAAACAAATGCAAAAAAAGTCTCCAACATCATTTTTCATATCAGGGGAATTAAAATTGGCTAAAAATGAACTTAATTGAAAATGTTGAGAGGGTTTGGTCGACTGAACCCAAGCTGTGTAAAATGGCTCGAGCGACTGTACAAGTCAATATGTTTACTTGGTGTTTCGGCACTCGAACCACTTTTGAGCGTATCTCCCTCGGGCACCCGAACTGGTGTCAGGTTCCTTTTCAACAACTCGAGCGCCCAAACAATAAGTTTCAAAATGGGCTCGGGCAATAGAATTGGTTGGTTCGGTTAACCAAACTTGGAACTGGGCACCCAAGCCTACAAACAAAATGCTACTCACTTTTGTTCAGCCGAAAGACCCTTTCTTTGGGCACCCGAACCATTAAAAATTAGATTTTTTACTGAGTCTGTTCGGGCACCCGAACCTCAAGCCGAGCACCCGAACCTCATGGGTTAAAATATTTTTTACCGATTTTTTAATGGGATAAACTGGGTTAATTTTATTAATGGCTTTTAAAACAAATTTAATTATTCTCATTAAGTCCCCAACGTTCAAAAAATCCTCCTTGCCTATAAATACATACTCATTTGTCATAATTAGCAAGGATTAGCATTTTGATTAAGGCCAAAATTCTCTCAATTTCAAAAATCTCTTTTTAGCCTATATTACTCCCAAACACTCATACACTCCATTTTTCTTGATCTTTTAAGTGTTGTGAGTATTTCTCAACTGATCGTGCTTAGTCTTACTAGCTAGTACTCTCATTTTGTATATTGTTTGATTTAATTTATTTGAGAGTATAGCCTTAAGTCCTTCCACTGATTTTACTTGATAAATCTTGTGTGGGAAGAATTAGAAGGTTGTGGTTCTTGCATTGTCATTGCAAAGCACCTAAACCAATAATTTTTATGTGCAAAATCCTTTTCAAAAGTTAGTTTTCAAACACTCCATTATGTTTCGTATATTGAAATATCTTGTTGTGTTTCAAATCTTTCTTTGATATACACTCTAAACCTTGATTGATTATCATACTTGATTGAGTGTTTAGCACACATTAGAACACTGGGAATATTTACATATGATACATGCTTGCAATATTTGCTTGAGTTGTACTGGTGTACATATTTTCTTATAAAGAAGCGTATTTTCGTGTACAAATGTTATACATATTGGTTATATTCCAGGCGCAGGCCTGAAAAGGGAGAATAGCCCTTTTGAATAGTCCTATATTGGTTTAGACCCAGTCAACAAAGTTAGGTGCGCCATCCTAGTAAGGCATGTTGGTTGAGGTCAGCCCCTTGAATTGACTTGGTTGTAACTGGTGCCGCTCCACCTATTAAGTGAGCTTTAGTGGAATCTTTGTGCTGGCGTAGCCAAGGCGGGGACGTATGCAATTTGGCCGAACCTCGATAACATATTGTGTGTATTGTTTACTTTTCGCACTTTACTTTTACTGCACGTGTATGTTTGTTTGTTGATTGTGTAGACTGGCCCTTGGCTATGCTACACTGTTGATAAAACCAGTAGACCTAGGTGACAAATTTTAAATTCCTAATTCACCCCCCTCTTGGGGTTGTACTAAAACTAACAATTATGAAAGCTTAAAGTTTGAAAAATCTTATGAAAGCTCAAAGTTTGACAAATACTATAAAAGCTTAAAGAATGTTGAAGCTCAAGACAAGATGAACTCCAAGCAAGGATATACATGAAGACTTCAATAATTGAACATTTTAGAGTCTTAAGGAAGTCTTATGTAAGTACTTCAATTTAAAGTTCAATATAAATGCATTGAAACTCTTTATGAATAATAAAGACCTATAGACCTATTTTTAAGACCTTGAAAAATGTTTTTTAAACTTATAAATTAAAAGGCCTAAGGAGCAAAAGGAGTTTTTGAAATAAAATTCTTGAAAAAAAAGTTTTTCAAATGCTCAAGCGCCCGACCTAAAATAGACAGGCGACTAACCTTTTTATGTTTTTTTAAGATTGGAATACAAAAGGGTGCCAGGTGCCTCAACTTACCCTAGCAGGCGCCTAACCTTGACAACTGAGGCCACTGACCTTGTTTTTCCAAGCGACTGACTGTACACTGACATTTTAAATAAAACTGGATTTGAACTAGACAAGTGCCTAACCCTTTTAAGATAGGCGATTTTCATTCGAAACTTTTTAAAAGTTTAGTGCGGGAAAGTTTCTAAATTTGGTTTCTTGGGCTCCAAACTTCGTGCAAACTTGGGAAACACTCCAAGTAAACTTGGGGAACAAGGAATACACTTTTTAAACTCTATATATAGCCCCCAAGACAATGATTTTAAATTACAAAGAAATTATTCAGCAATTAAATACTCTCAAGTGCTTTCAATTCTCAAAGGCTATCTTGTTCACATCTTGCTGATATTCTCTATTGAGTTTTTGCTGAAATTCTCACACCAAAATTGAGCATAAATTATGAATCTTTCAATCATAAAAATATCATACTAGTGATAAATTTACTTTGAGTTTCAATTTCATTGCATATTGATATTTACTTTGAAGTATACTATGTGCCTAAAATTGTACTAATCTACTCTTTTGAGAGTGTCATTATGCACTGAATTGTTTCTTATTTCTCTTGTAGTTTTTGATGGTTCAAGGTTGGTTGAATCGTTGTACCAAGTGTGGGGTATTTCTTAGAAAGGGGGCTCCATGCTAAAGGAGGGATTGTAACAGTTTGTTCCTCCTACAAAGGAACGTTATAGTAGAATCCGTAGGTGGTGTTGCTAAGGCGAGGACATAGGCTGGGTATAAGCCAAACCTCGTAAAAAACTCAGTCTCACTCTCTTTGCCTAAACTCTCTTTAATTTTCTACACATATATAACTACGTGGTTTTTTATTTCAATTCTATAAATTGTGTGGATTGGATATTAAATAAATCAAAAATTAATTTGACTTTGGGATTGAGGAAACGAAAAGGGAGTACGTCGGTTGATCAGTTCTTTTTGCGAAAACCATAAGGGAGTACATTGATTGATTAACACCCAAAACTCATTAATTGAAATTTTATTTAAAAATTGATTTTTGGAAGAGTGTTGGAATTTTCAATTATGCTTCATTAAAATAGGGCTTTTATTAAACTCTACTTTGAGTTACTCAATCACTGAATATTGGAAGATTTGCTGAATTTATTCTTTAATGTGAATCTTGTTGTGGTTATCTTGTTGAGAGGATTGAATTATTCAAAAGATGAAAGCATTACATTATGAATCATTGGTTTGTGTTGATTAAATCAAATTCTTTGGTTGGGTGTTAATTGACATTACTGCAACATCAAATTGATTTACTCATTCTTAAAGTTTTAAAAGTGAATATTGATTTCTAAATGATATTGTAATTCAATTTATCCTTGTTTAAGTACTAAACTTACAATAAGTTGAGAATCTTTAAAAGGAGTTGAAAAAAAAAACTTTTAAAACCCAATTCACCTCCCTCTTTGGACTACACCTTAGTTTTCAATTGGTATCAAAGAGAGGTTGTAGCAAATCTTAACTTAGAAGTTATACAAAGATATTTTTGGCACACCTAGGCATAGCTCCCTTTGCTGAGGATCAATCCTCATATAGACCTTCTCTCTTTTTCGGAGTCAACTATACTTTTTGGAAACAATGAATGAGGATATACCTGCAAACCATGGATTGGAAAGCTTGGAAAGTTGTCGCACATGGTGACCTTGTCCCTATAGATAACAAAGAAATACCTAAAGAGGAAAAAGAGATGACCGACAATGACCATAAGATGTTGTAAGTAAATTCAAGTGCTATGAATGCTTTATATTGTGCTCTTGATGTAAATGAATTCAATAGGGTCATGGCATGTAAATCAGCGAAAGAAATATGGGATAAACTAGAGGTAACCTATGAAGGAACAGTTTATGTTAAAATAATAGAATCGACATGCTCACAAGTGAGTATGAGGCCTTTAGGATGAACCTGGATGAAACCATCACTAGTATGTACACTAGGTTCACCCATATAATAAACTTCCTCAATGCCTTAGGAAAGAATTACTCAACTTAAGAAATGATCCAAAAAAAATTCATAGAGGACTTCCACCGATTTAGGAACCTAAGGCCACTGCAATAACTGAATGAAGAAATTTGAAAAACACCTCCCTAGATGAATTAATAGGTTCTATATTCACTTATGAGATGGCACTAAACGAAAGAAATGGAAAATTTAAAAACAAGGAATCCATTGCATTTAAAGCCTCAAGTGAAAGCTCTAGCAATGAAAATGAAGAAGAGATGGATGTAAATGAAATTGCCTTCATAACCAAGAAACTTGCAAAAATCCTTAGAAAGAAGAATAAATTTACAAGAAAAATCCAGAACTCAAAATCAGATTCAGATGAAGATGAAGAAAAGGAAATCAGTAAGAAGAAAACAAAGGCTGAACTTCCAAAATGTTATAATTGCAAGAAAGTTGGACACATAAAATTGGATTGTCCACAACTTAAGAAAGATTCCAAAAAGAAAAAGAAAAGGGGAATGAAAGTCACTACATGGGATAATATTAGTTCAAGTAGTTCAGATAGTGAATCAAGTGACCAAGAGGTTGCTTGCTTTATAAAATGGGACAATGATGAAGAACAAAGCTCCTCATCCAAATCATTTAATGATTATAGTGATGATTCATCTAATGAATCCAATGATAAGAGTATGTCATCTTATGAAGAACTACAAAGTGAATTATCCAAAGTTCATAAGTTCTAGCTAAAGTAACTAAACGATACACTTCATTGAAAAATAAGAATGAAACTGTTATAAAAGAATTAGAATCTAAAAATCTTGCTGAAAGAGACAAGGATTTATAAATAAAGAAATTAGAAAGTAAGAATGAAAAGGTGATAAAAGACTTAGAAGATCTAAGATCCCAAACATCCATTGATAATGAGAAAAATCTATATATTTCTGAACTTGAAAACAAAATCAGCAAGATGTCTCAAGATCAAGTACAGTTGTAAGAAAAGGGTAAAAATATAAAAAAAACTCATAAATCTGTGATCTTAAGAGAAAAATTGAGGATCAAACCAAAATCATCTACAACTTCGCTAAAGGAAAAGAAAATCTTGATAAAATGATTGGCGCACAAAGAATGTCCTTGAATATAGAAGGCATAGGATTCAATGGAGTTGAGAATACAAAGAAAAAGAACCTCTATATGGGGTACTTTGCAAAAGCCTCCAAAGATTATGCTAGCACCTCCTCAAATGCTTACACACATACCGCATGTTTTCTATGTAAGGAGAAAGGACACATTAACTTTGAATGTTCATTTAAAAGAAATGGTGCAAAAATTAAACAAGTTTGGAAAGTAAAAGAAACATCTCTTGTTAAACCATCCGGACCCAAGAAAGTATGGGTACCAAGATAAAAAAAACCCTAGTTCACAATCTAAGGACTCCAAAGATATTAGGATTGGTCATTCCCTTTTTAGAAATTAAGAAGGCTAAATTTATACCAAAATGAAAAGGGATGCCTCCATAGCCTACAAGATTCAAGATAGCCAATTCAAATATAAGAAGAAAATTTCTCCTTATTCAATATATGGAAAGTTACTACAAGGATATTAAACTAGTTGAAATGGAAAATCTTAAAGAAGAGTTTATGAGATTATTGACAACTATAATGTCGAAACAAATAAATACAAGAATGGCATTGTTGGCCGCAAATCAAGAAAGCTTGGATTGTACAAGGCTTAACTTAAAAAGTAGTGAGATTTTAAAAGCCATATAAATTTTAGTATTCATACGCAAAAGAATTATCTGAAATCAAGAGAAAGAAAATATGAAGCAAATTGAGCTTATTGCATAAGAATTTCAAATAAGGAATAATGATAAGTGTTTGAAGAAAGCATGAGCATAAGCATACAAATCTAATGGTAACGCAAGATGTATATATATTTTGTGAAACTAAACACTAAGCTGGGTTGAAATATTATTTTGTTGTGCTTAGTTCTTTTATTTGTTTTTCTCTTGACCATCTTAAGTTCACATGCTGATGTTGGATTATGTTATATATATTTTTTTTGGCATGATGAATAATGGATGATCATGTTTTGATTGAAATATATGCTAACTTATGGACCTTGTTATTGTGATCTAAATGCAGAGTTTTTTCGGTCCTTAGTACTTTTTGCATAATTTTTCTTTTGACTTATTTATTTTATATATAAAAAGGGGGAGAAAATTTAGTAAAACTAAATGTAAGCAAACTGAGCATGAGCGTGGTATGATAAATTCAAATGCATGATTGATAATCTTGGCACCTTCATGAATACATAGTTTATACTTCATGAATGAAATTATAATTTTATTGAATATGAAATATATTTCATTCAGGGGGAGTTAAATTTGTTATGTAATGATATCATGACTTATGAAAATTACTGAAAAATATGATATAAAATCGTTTATATTTTATCATGTTATTTTGGGGACTTATTGTCTATCTTTTTATACATGATGAATGCAAAGTTTTTGTTTTGTGCCTTCACTTGATATATACTTTTGCTTATGGTTGCTCTTTGCCTTAGCATTTATATATTTTTCTTGATATCTTACTCCTTTTTATTGAAGTCAAAAAGGGGAGAATTTTTGGGCAAAAATTGAGCATGACACTAGCATGACATACCTAAGTATGTACATTGGCTCAACTATGGAATGATGTATATGAGCATGATAATTGATCTTGATATTGCAAATATTGTTAAGTTGATGCTTATTGTAAGGGGGAGCCTTTTTTAAGGCTTACTCATTTTTGCTCCTTATTTGTCATTATCAAAAAGGGAGAGATTGTTGGCCTTACAAGGCTTAAAATCTTATTTTGATGATAACAAATCCAGGGAATTTAATATGCTTTTAAAGTGGTGATGTTTCAGGAATCAAATATTAGAAAGTTCAAGATCAAGTCATCACAAGAGTATATTGTAAACCTATAAACAAGTGATTCAAACAAAGCTCATATCAAAGTTTGACAAAGCTCGAATTAAAGTTTGACAAATATTATGAAAGCTCAAAGTTTGACAAATCTTATGAAAGCTCAAAGTTTGGCAAATGCTATGAAAGCTTAAAGAATGTTGAAGCTCAAGACAAGATGAACTCCAAGCAAGGACAAACATGAAGACTTCAATAATTGAATGTTTTAGAGTCTTAAGGAAGTATTATGTAAGTACTTCAATTTAAAGTTCAATATGAATGCATTGAAGTTCTTTAGGAATAATAAAGACCTAGAGGCCTATTTTTAAGACCTTAAAAAATGTTTTTCAATGTTATAAATTAAAAGGCCCAAAGAGCAAAAGGATTTTTTGAAATAAAAATCCTAAAAAACAAGTTTTTCAAATGCTCAGACGCCTAACCTAAAACAGACAGGCCACTGACCTTTTTATGTTTTTTAAGATTGGCACACATAAAGGTGTCAGGCCCCTCAACTTACCCTAGCAAGCACCTGACCTTGACAATTGAGCCAACTAACCTTGTTTTGCCAGGCAACTAACTATACACTGACTTTTTAAATAAAATTGGATTTGAACTAGACAGGCACCTGACCCTTTTAAGACATGCGACACCATTCGAAACTTTTTTAAAAGTTTAGTGTGGGAAAGTTTCTAAATTTGGTTTCTTAGGCACCAAACTTCATGCAAACTTGGGAAAAACTCGAAGTAAACGCGGGGAACAAGGAATACACTTTTCAAACTCTATACATAACCCCCAAGGTAAAAATTTTAAATTACCAAGAAATTATTTAGCAATTAAATAATGTCCAGTGCTCTCAATTCTCAAAGGCTATCTTACTCACATCTTGTTGATATTCTCTACTAAGTTTTTTGCTGAAATTCTCACACTGAAATTAAGCATAAATTCTGAATCTTTCAATCATAGAAAGATCATACCGGTGATAAGTTTACTTTGAGCTTCAATTTCATTGCATATTCATATTTACTTTGAAGTATACTTTGTGCTTAAAATTGTACTAATCTACCCTTTTAAGAGTGTCATTGTACACCAAATTGTTTCTTGTTTCTCTTTTAGTTTTTGACGGTTCAAAGTTGGTTGAATCATTGTACCGAGCATAGGGTATTGCTTGGAAAGGGGGCTCCACCCTAAAGGAGAGACTGTAATGGTTTGTTCTACCTGCAAAGGAATGTTATAGTGCAATCCTTAGGTAGTCTTACCTAAGGCGAGGACATAGGCTAGGTATAAGCCGAACCTAGTAAAAAACTCGGTCTCACTCTCTTTCCCTAAACTCTCTTTAATTTTCTGCACATATATAATTGTGTGGTTGTTTATTTCAATTTTGTTGACCTCATAGGTCATACCCGATTTTAATAATGCAAATACTCAAGTATTTTTTGGTTATCCAGTTTGTATGTAGGTATATATTAGCAGATCAATTGATGGCACATAAAGACCTTGAAGTTTTCTTGTGTTGTAATTTATATTATTGCTCAATTCGAGTCTATAATAGTAAATATAGGAAAAGGTCTGTAATAATCTCCACATGTCATGCATGTAGGTAATTGTAAGCTCATAGACCTTAGAAAGTCCTTAGGTCCCCACACAAACACATAAAATAGTCCCCATAATCATTTGCATTATCAAGGGAATCAATTAAAATGAATAGGCCTTAACAGGAAAAAATTGTGAGAGGTCGGGTGACCGAACCCTAGGTGTTCAAAACACCTTGAGCGACCGAACCCTTGACAAGTCAGCTTGTTGACTTGGATTTCAGGTGACTGAACCATTTTGAACGTACCATCCGTGGGTGACCTAACCATGGCTTTCACTTTTCCCACCAACTCGGTAGCCTGAACTTCATATTCAAAATAGCCTCGAGCGACCGAACACATGAGTTCGATAAACCAAACAATAGATTAGGAGACTGAATTACCAATATTTTGGAAATCACCTCAGTTCAGCCAACCAAACCTTAACTAGGGCACCCAAACCTTCAAAAATAATTTTTTTGACTATGTCTATTCGAGCGACCGAACCGTGGATTAGCCACCTGAAACTCTTGGGTTGAAATAATTTTTTCCATGGTTAAGCACGGTTAAACAAGGTTAATATTTCTAAATGGTTTTAAAATAATATTAAGAATTACCTTGGTGTCCCCAACGGTCATAATTTGACCCACTTCTATATATAAGGGCTCATTTGTGAAAATTAACACAATATTAGCAAGATCATTAGTGAAAAATCCTCTCAAATTTGAAAAGCCTATCTTGCCTACACTACTTCAAATACTCTCATACACGCCTTCCTTTGATCAATCCAAGTATTTTGAGAGTTTCTATTGTGCTATTACTCCATTTCAAATTGCTTAATACTCTCACTATATTGTTTGTTGATTGTTATTGATTTTGGAGAGTCAAGCAAGAGTTAACCCTCATATTTAACTTGATAAATGTTGTGTTGGGAAATATCATTAGCTTTAGGATCTTAGCATTATTATTACTGGATTCCTAAAGCAATAATTTTTGTGTGCAAAATATTTTATAAGTTATATTTTTCAAACAATTCTTGTGCTTATTTTATTGAGGAAAATATTTTTGAGTTGGTTTGAATATTGTTGTTAGCATCTTTGAAACCCTAATCTATTATTGGGATTTGTTATATCTTGTTTTAAAGATTAGCTTGTTAGAACACTCTTGAGCATATTTGAGATTATACATTGCTTGCACAAAATCACATCACCGAGCTTACAATTCCTATACTTTTGATGTATTGTTGATTGATTATACTGTGCATATTGTAATACATACCTACTTGTTGTGTAGAAGCATATTTCCATGTACGCAAATTTTTATATTCGTTGTATTCTAGGCGTGGGCCTGAAGAGGGAGACTAGCCTTGTGGAATAGTCCCGGATTGGCTTAGACCCAGTTAGGAAAGCTAGATGCACCATCCTAGTAAGGTGTGGTTAGGTTGAGGTCAGCCCCGCTAATTGACCTGGTTTTAACCGATGCTGCTCCACTCGTGAAGTAAGCTTATAGTGGAATCCTTGTGCTAGTGAGCCAAGGCAAGGATGTAGGTACAGTTGGTCGAGCCCCAATAACATATCGTGTGTTCACTATTTATACTTCCTTAATTTATATTCCTGCACGTGTATGTTTATTTATGATTGCATAGACAAACCTTAGGTTACGTATTAATGTTGTTAGACTAGATAACGTAGGAAAGAATTTTTAAATCTCCAATTCACCCCCCCCCCCCTTCTTGGGATTGTACCAAGGCTAACAATTGGTATTAGAGCCTTATTACTTAGACTTAACAGTTAATTAGTAAAAAGATCATGATGGCTCATGTTGGTGAATCCCCTTCATGTGAGGGAAGGTTAGTCATGAATTTAGAGGTGAAAATTTCGTTGTATGGAAATTTTGGATGACCATATTTGTCAAAGCCTTAAATTGGAGGTTCTTGGAGGTTATTTCACAAGGAGATAGTATTCCAGTAAAAATCATTGATTGTGTTGATTTTCCTAATTCTAAATTTAAACTGAATGATAATGATAGGAACTTGATACAAATAAATTTTAATGCCTTGAACACCTTACTGCATGCTTTAGATTCTAATATACTCTGTAAGGTTATGGCATGTAACAATGCTAAAGAGATCTACGAGAAACTTGAGAGGAGATATGGAGCAACTACGCAAGATAAAGTAATCACTGCTTGTGATTCAAGCTCTACGAATCTTGAAGGAGGTAAATGGTGCTTTATTGCCTTAGCTGATGATGAGGTAATCTCGACTCCTTCTATTTTATTAGATAAATATGGTAATGATTCATGTGATGAATTGAATGATGCATAATACTGAATCATATAATAGTTCTGATAATGAGAGCATGCCTACTTATGAAGAATTGCAAATTGAATATATTAAAATTCATAAGTCACTTTTTAAAGCTAATAAAAGATATGCTGCTTTGAAGAACAAGTATGAGGCATGTGAGAAAGAATGTGAATCAAAAGTTCTTGTTGAAAGGGAAAATGATTTTAAAATCAAATAGTTAGTAAACAAAAATGAAAAATTAGAAAAAGAATCGGATGCAGTAAGATCTCAAACTTCAGATGATAATAATAAAGATTTTCTTATTGCAGAATTTGAATGCAAAGAAAACAACATGATTAAAGAGCTTATTAAATTACAAAGTGTTTGCAAGGGTCTTAAAAACTTAAAAATGCAAGAACTAGAAAAGAAAGTAGAAGACCAAGCTAAGATCATCCATACGTTCACTAGAGAGGACAACTTTGATAAGTTGCTAGGATCACAGAAGATGGCCTTAGATAGGGAAGGTATAGGATACAATGGAGTTAGAAATAGAAAGAAGAAAAATCTGTATATGGGGTACTTTGTGAGAGAGTCTGATCATTATGCTAGTACCTCCTCCGGTCTTTATACCTATACCTATTATGCTTTATGTAGAAAAGAATGGGCACATAAAATTTGATTGCCCGTTTAAAAGGAAAGGTATTAAATGCAAATAGGTTTGGAGAGTCAAAGTACCACCTAGTCCTAACCCATGAGGCTCAAAGATAGAGAAATGATATGGGTTGTTAAGAAAGAAAACCCCTTGAAATTCAAGGAAGAATTTTTTTCAAATAGGAATTATATGATCACATAATTCTTCCTTAGCATTTAGGATTAGCTATAAGGGATAGTGTTGACTAAAGGCTTAGGAAGTGGTTCGAGCTGAAAATTTAAAAAACATAGTATATGTCCACTATTCAAAATTTTACATACTAAGGATCATAAAAAATTAAGCCAATATGGAAATTCTAACAAAATAACCAATCTAAACTTAATGCATATATTCATTGGTTGAAATATGAAATTATTGGCTGCTTGAATAAAAATTCACTTCCAAATGGACATGGCATGTTTGCCTTGTATTTAAATTTCAAATTGCTTAACTCACGCTTAAATATGAATATCTAAAGCTAAACATACCTTTCGTCCATTGTACTAGCTTGTGGTTTAGGGGATCCATCTTTCACTATCATTTTATCCTAAACTCACTTGATTGCCATAAAAGCCTAGACTTGATCACTTGCACGAAATGATTTTGAAAAATGTCCTCCTTCACTAGAATACTCCTTTGAACAAAATAGAAATTTAATTTTCTTCTTTATTCATCCTGTACTTCTTTCACAAGCTCTCAAACCTCAAGTCAAATCCTTTAGAGCTTCATATTTTAAATGAAGTTGAATGGCTAAACTAATAGTGATTACGCGTCTAAATTTCATAATTAGGTGTTTCAAATCATGTATTAAAGATTATATTTTCAATTAAACACTTAATTATGTTCAATAATTTAACATTGAAGCTCGAATTACAATATTTAGATCATTAGTCGATAATTTAAGAATTTTTGGTAACTGATTATTACAAGATAATTTTTGGACATTAAAGCCGAGATTAAAAATTTACGTGCATGTACGTGAGTTAGAGTTCAAATCAAGGTCATATGCATGAAGCCAAATATTGAAGACCGGACTATGAGCCACATTCCTGCAAATGACAAGTTATGCACGCAGTTTTTTGAAGTCGTGTGCGTGTGTAAAAATTGAAGAATTTGTGCTATGCAATGTGATAATTTTTGAAATTAAAGGAGACATAAAAGAGTACCGGGTGCCGTGTGAGAAGATTATGTGGGCTTCATGCACATGCATCCATGTCATCCAATGAAAAGTGGGAAACAATCCAAGTCCGAAATTCACTAGGAGATAGCCCGAACATATTTTGGTATTTTAATCATAACTCTCTCATTTGACATCATATTGGTGTGATTAAAGTATCATTGGAAATCTTACTAAGATATCTACAATTCATTGTGAAATAAACGTTTACTAATTCGAACGTTTACTAAGTCAAAATTGGGCTTGAAAGTGAAGTCACTACGCTGCGCTGTGTGCAGTGCTTAAGGAAAAAAACGAGTCTTGAGCTACCAAAAAATTGGCCCATGCGCCTATCTCAAGAGGAGACATGGTTAGTGCAAAATATTAGAGGGGGAATATGATATTTTATGGAGGAGGAGGGTTTATGGGGGAAAAGGGAGTAGCGGAGGCGGCGGTGCCCAGGACAGTAGAAGACTCTCGACCTCTCTCAGATTTTTGGCTATCTCTCTCTCTTTTCTCTCTTCTCTCTTCTCTCTTCTCCCTTACCTTCTCATCTCTCTCTTTCTTTGAACTCAATTTTGTTAAAATTAATTTTATTGTTAAGTTTTAAATTTATTCAAAGTTTGGATTAATTTTTATTTAAAAATAGTTTGTTTAATTTAAGAACTTTTTGTTTACTAGATAAATTTCTATTTAAATCTCTCTCTCTCTCTCTCTCTCTCTCTCTCTCTCTCTCTCTCTCTCTCTCTCTCTCTCTCTCTTTCTCTCTCTCTCTCCTGCATTTAAATTCTTGTTTGAGCATTATTATTGTTAATTTCAATTGGTCTCCTAATTTTTTTATAGGGATTTAATTATTTTCTTTGGGTGTTTTTATTTAGAGTGTATTCTTGCTTGAGTTTACGTTTAAATTTAATATTTTTATTTAGTTGAATGATTGTAAGGTTTAGTTCTTTCATTATTATGGCATTGAATCTGGTATTTATTTAAGTTATTTCATGCATATTTAATTTTCAGTTAAAATTTAAATTCTATTGCAAAAACATCAAAAATCCTGGGAAACTAAATCTGAACTATGTTCAGTAAATATTTCTTTACTTAATTTTTTTTTTTGGAATTACATGAGTTTGGAATTAAAATGCATTCCCTAAAGAAATGATCTGACCTTTGGGTTAAGTATTACACGATTGAACTCTTATACTTAGGATACCTTCCAAGCTGTTTTTTTTTAGAGTGAGTCAAGTTTTTGGTGCTGTTGCCGGGGAATGTCAGCTTTAGTTTCAGATTAGTGTTTTTCCTGTTATTTTAATTTTTTCATGAAAAAGAAAGAAAAAAGAAAAATATAAGTTTTGAAGAAAATATGGCTGCACCTGCACCACGCACACTTATGGATTTTTTGCAACCCACACGAACCACACAACCATCTTACATCATATTTCCTTAGAATGCATAGAACTTTAACATTAAGCCTGGAATGATAACTGTGATACCTCAATTTTATGGAATGGAGTGTGAAAATTCGTATCGGCATATAACTGATTTTGAGCTTGCATGTGTTACTTTCTTAGATGAGGCTGCTACTAATCAGACAATTAGATTGCATTTATTTCCTTTTTCATTAAAAGACAAGGCTAAGACATGGTTTAATTCTCTTAAGCCTAATTCTATCCCTAGTTAGGCTAATATGCAAAACAAATTTCTGCATAAATTTTTTCCCTTACAGAGAACTCAATTTCCACAAGAATAGATCAGTCGATTCATGCAATGAGTTGATGAGACCTTCCTAAAATTAGAAATAGCTTCCCAAGAGGGGGGGTGAATTGGATTTAAAAAAAAACATTAGTCCCTTTAGGATTAGTTCTTTTAAGTTGTAAAACTTAGAAACAATCACAATCAACACAACAAGATCAAACATTCAATTTATGTAACAATAAACCTGTATATATATGTGAAAAATTTGATGCACTCAGTATAAACCCTATATGACAATTATTCTTCTTCCCAATGTTCAGTTTTTAAATAAACTTTTAGATTAATAGGTCAACAATAATCAACCAACGTAGTCCCTTTCGGTTTACGCAATCAATGTTGATTTATCCAAAACGAATTATCTTCCGATCTATTTAACAACCAAACATTCACAATTGAAATTTAAAGCAACCATGCAAATTATATCTTTAAAAAAAAAAGGTAGAGTAGAGAAAGAAGAACTCAGGGATTTTTACGAGGTTCGGCTTCAACACAGCTTACGTCCTCACCCTAGGCAAAACTGCCAAAGGATTCACTATTATTGTTCCTTTATCAGCCGGAACAAAACCAGTTACAAGCACTCTTTGGGTAAGGTTAGAGGTTGCCTTCTCCAAACAATATCCCTTTGTTTGGTCCAACGATTCAATACTCGAACCATCAACAAATCCTGTTACAAAGATAGAAAACAAGATGTACAAGAACTTGCTCCACAAAGAGCTTATTAGTACAAATTTGAAACACTTATGCACTTCAGTAAATTCAGAATATGAATTTTAGAATCAAGCTCTTAGAAACTTATCACCATAGGTATCTTTCAATGAAAGAATCAACAACTCAATGCTCAAACACAGTGAGAGATTCAACAAAACTTCTCTTAATTTCGAGCAAGGATGAGAGCAATTTGAAGCACTTTCAAATATTCAGAATGAGAGAGTATGACGGCAGAATATGATTTCTTAATGATCTTGGTGTTCAAATCAATGTGGCTTAGGGGTATTTATAGATGTAGAAAACCTTCTTGCTTATTCCCCAAGAATACTCATAGTTGTTTCCTTATATTAAACTTATTTGAGTTTCCAAATATTTGAATTTAAAAAATTATATCTGTTGGAAAACAAAAAAAAAAATGTCGCGAGGCTGAAGTCTTGGCAGTCGTCTGTCCATTTAATATAACTATAAAAACATAGGCAGAAACGTGGCAATCATCAGTCCCTTGAGTGGTAGTCGTCTGTCACCAAAATATGAGGTGGCAGTCGTCTGTCCATATGGTGACAGTCGTCTGTCCATGTGTAATTTTAAGCTTTTCAATAACATAGAAGGTGGACGGTCGTCTGGTGAAACCATCACAGTCATCTCACTTTGCACTGGCAGTCGTCCGTCAGAACCTTGACAGTCATCTGTCAAGCTTCTGTGTTTAAGTTTTAAACCTTGTTAATTTGGCCAGTCGTCTGTCTATTTACAGACAGTCGTCTATCCACTGAATGTTTTTCTTTTCTAGTCAATTTTTGATTTCCCTCTCATTGTTGCTTGGAATATAGATTTGTTTTAACTTTAAAAACAAGTTCCAAGTTTTATCTTAAGGTCCCTAAGTCTCTCTTCTTAATGAGCTTCAAAATGAAAACTTCATATTTGAATAAACTTAAAGTACTTACAAAAACTTTTCCTAAGTACTTAAAAATTCTTCTTTGCTCTAAACTTTCTTTGTTGCTAGTCTCTGATCTCTCAGAATTATCTGAGCTTTCGTCTCTTTAAACCCTCTTGATATTTCTTCATTGATTCAGACTTTGAGCTCTCATGTTGATCTTCTTTAATCATCATGCTCTTATGGTGTTCATATTTTGATCCATGCTATCAAACTTTGATCCATGCTACATAAGTACTTTCAACATTGATTCCTGAGAAAATACAGCACTCAACCGAAGCATGTTAAGTCCTACTTGTTTGTTAGCATCAAAATAAAGTATTAGACCTTGTAAGGCCAACAATCTCCCCCTTTTTGAGGATGACAAACAAGAAGTAAAAATTTGAGTGAGCCTTAAAAAGACTCCCCCTTTCTATAAGCTTCATCTTAATAGAATCAAAAGTAATTTCATTAGAACCAATAGTAATTTCATTAATCATTTCTTTATTTTAAAATCATACATCATTCAAGTTCAAGTATATCAATTAATAACAAATACTTCTCCTCCTTGTAAATATATCTTATGTTCAAGCTCAATTTTTGTTCAACTTAATTTTTGCAAAACACTTCTCCCCTTTTGATATCGATAAAAAAAAAAAAAAGATGATCAAGTGCAAATTTTATTTTGAGTATATGTGATACTAGTGTTAAAATTTAATGTATTAACATCAGTTGATTAGTGATTATGCACAAGTAATAAATCATAATACTCCCCCTGTCAATCAGCATACTCATAAGGTCAGAAGTTTCAAAGTTTTCAGAGTTATCATTAACATTAGAACTTATAATACATCAAACTAAAAACAAAGCATTTCAATAGCAAAAACACCGTGAAAAGTCTTCCTCCTCTTCGTCCTCCTCTTCTTCCTCCTCTTCTTCCTCGTCTTCTTCCTCTTCTTCTTCATCTTCTTCTTCCTCTTCTTCCTCTTCTTCTTCTTCTTCTTCTTCTTCTTCTTTTTCCTATTCTTCCTCTTCTTCTTCTCCTTCTTCTTCTTCTTATTCTCCTTCACCTTCTTCATTTTCAGCTTCTTCCTCATCAATATTTTAGCAATACGATTGTCTAACGAAGTATACTTGTCATCAATGGTTAAGAGTTTATCTTTAGTATAACTCTAATAAAATGGAACAAACCAAGGTGGCATATCAATTTCTTCAGGAGGTGGACTCCTTTCTTCTTGTGCAGGTCTTACCAGTCTATTTCCCCGGAACATCCAACCCTCGGTATACTTTTTGTAACCCATTCGTTTCAATGTAGTAGATGAGAAAACATGGTAATTGGTTCTTTTTACTATTTTTGAAGCAGGAGAGAGGACTTGAAAACGGGCAAAGATTAAGGAAAGAATACCGTCGTATGGAAGCCCAATTCTAGGAGATTCAAGCTTCATCACCATCCACTTCAGTATAATACTGGATAAGTCTAATTTCTTCCCTTTTAGTAAGCACCACATAATAAAACAATCAAAAAATGATACATGATCAAAGGATCCAGATCTCGAAATTATATTGTATGCAATGATCTTATGCAAGATTTGTGCTGAAGATTAAGCTGCTTATATGGTGGAGGATGCCCAAAATAAATAGGTGCATCATTCATCACAAGAGGCAGAAATTCTTGTGGTGAAAATCCTTGTTCCATGGTTCATTGCTTCTTAATTGGAGTACACTCCAAATTTCCATGCTTGATATGAAGAATTTTCCTTAATAAGTGTGGGGTAAGTGTAATCTTTTGACCATAAATCTCAGTTGTAATTCCAACTTCCTTCTTTACCAAGTTAGAATAAAAAATCTTAATCTGATCAGGGTAATACCCTTTCACTTGATGAAAAATGAACTTGTCCCATCCCTTGAACATTGCAATAATTTCAGGAAAATTTTTTTCAAAGAAAGTGACGTCTAAAATCTTACAGAGCATTGGTTCAATTGCAGATATGTGATTATGATACAATTATTTTGCATGTGAAGAGACCAGCCATTTTTCTATGTTATCGTTGCTTGTAGGCTTTGAAGAAGACGAGGAGGCTTTGTCCTTCTTTCCCACAGTTTTGGTACGAACCATTTTGATGAACCAATTGAAATGCAGAAACCCTAGATATGTATGGAGTAGGTGTGTGACGGATGATCATTGGGAATAGCTTGGGAGAGAACTAACTATGAAGAATGAGAAGAGAGGATGTTTTAAAGAAGGGAAGACGAATGGATTGACGTTTGTAGGGTTTAAAATTGTGTTTTTAAGTGAAAGGGACACCACCCACCGTGAGATAGTCTACTGTCACTAATTAGACAGTCGTCTGTCCACAGACAGTAGCATGTCAGTCATCTGCTAGCTCACTGGTAGTCATCTGTCTACTATCTTTTACACAGACAGTAGCCTTCTAGTCGCCTACTAGCTTACTGGCAGTCGTCTGCCCTGACCAACTGAACTTTTTCCTTTTTAGTTAACTTCTCTTATATGTAACATGCCTAATTCTCATCAAATAAACACAAATTGATCCTCAAATAATGGTTTGGTAAATATATCAGCTAATTGAACATGAGTATTGACAAATTCAAGAACTATTTCTTTCTTGTCTACATTATCTCTTAAAAAGTGATGACGTATATCAATATGTTTAGTTCTTGAATGTGATACCGGATTCCTTGAAATATTTATCGCGCTTGTATTATCACATTTTATGGGAATTGTTTGGTATTGAATTTTGAAGTCCCTTAATT
Source organism: Malania oleifera (assembly GCF_029873635.1). Classification (NCBI taxonomy): domain Eukaryota; kingdom Viridiplantae; phylum Streptophyta; class Magnoliopsida; order Santalales; family Ximeniaceae; genus Malania; species Malania oleifera. The sequence continues at coordinate 58,387,185 of NC_080422.1, read as the reverse complement.
GTTGTTTCATGTATAAAATTTGAGCACATCAGCTCCCAGTTGCTACGTATTCTGCTTCAACTGTAGATAATGCTATAGAATTTTGTTTTTTCGAAAACCATGAAACTAATGAGTGTCCTAAAAAGTGGCAAGTCCCACTAGTGCTTTTTCTATCTATTTTGCATCCTACATAATCTGCATGTGAATAACTCATCATTTTGAAATCAGTTCCTTTTGGATACCATAACCCTAAATCGAGTGTGCCTAGCAAATATCTAAGGATCCGTTTTACTACTGTTTGATGTGATTCCTTAGGAGCCAATTGGAACCTAGCACACATACACACACTAAACATTATATCTGGTCTACTTGTTATTAGGTAAAGTAAGCTTCCTATCATACCTCGGTAATGCTTGGTATCAACTTGTTTCCCTTTTTCATCCTTGTCTAGACTAGTTGAAGTGCTCATGGGAGTTCCTATAGGTTTACTTTCTTCCATATAAAAACTTATTTAACATGTCTTTAGTATACTTAGTTCGATTTATGAAAGTTCCATTTTTAGCTTGTTTGATTTGCAATCCTAGAAAGTAATTTAATTCTCCCATCATGCTCATTTCAATCTCTCTTTGCATAATTATAGAAAATTCATTACACAAGTCTTCCTGAGTTGCTCCAAATACAATATCATCAACATAAATTTGTACTATAAGCATATTATTATCTTTGATTTTTATAAATAAAGTGCTATCTATCTTTCCTCTCGAAAAATTATTTTGGAGTAGAAATTTGCTTAGCCTATCATACCAAGCTCTAGGAGCTTGTTTCAATCCATATAGGGCTTTAGTTAGCTTAAATACATGATTTGGATTAGAGTCTTCAAAACCTGGAGGTTGTTTAATTTAAAATTCTTCATTAATATAGTCATTTAGAAATGCACTTTTTACATCCATTTGGTATAATTTGAAGTCTTTATAGGCTGCATAGGCAAGAAGCATCCTTATTGCTTCCATTCTTGCTACAGGAGCAAAGGTTTCTTCATAATCAATGCCTTCTTATCGATTTTAACCTTGTGCTACAAGCCTAGCTTTATTTCTTACAACTACCCCAGTTTCATCCTCTTTTTTTTTCTGAACACCCATTTAGTTCCTATGATTGACTTATCTTTAGGTTTAGGTATAAGTTTCCACACTTGACTTCTTTCAAATTGATTTAATTCCTCCTGCATAGTTATGATCCAAGAGTCATCTTTTAAGGCTTCTTCTATATTCTTGGGTTCATCTTGAGACAAGAAAGCATAATGATTACAAATGTTTTTTAGTGAGGCCCTAGTGGTTATTCCTTTTGACGGTTCTCCAAGAATTTGGTCTTTTGGATGACTTTTAGCATATCTCCATTCTTTAGGTAGTTCTAGATTTTCAATTGTGTTTTCTTTTGAGGTTTCATTATTATTTTCTTCTTTCATTTCAATATCTTCTTCTTTATATGAAATATTTTCTCTTTCATCAATTTAAATTTTGTTAAATGATCATTTGATTCATCAAATGTTATGTGTATTGATTCAATAATTGTAAGAGTTCTTTTATTGTAAACCCTATAAGCTTTACTATTTGATGAGTAACCTAAGAAAGTTCCTTCATCAAATTTTGCATTGAATTTCCCTAGATCATCTTTAGTATTAAGGATAAAGCATTTGCAACCGAATACATGAATGTAAGAGATATTGGGTTTTCTTCCTTTCAATAATTCATATGGTGTTTTGTCTATACTAGATCATATGGATACTCTATTTATTATGTAACAGGTTGTATTTACTACTTCTGTCCAAAAATACATAGGTAAATCATTTTCGTTTAGCATGGTTCTTGCCATTTCTTGTAGGGTTCTATTTTTTCTTTCAACAACTTCATTTTGTTGTGGAGTCCTAGATGCCAAAAAATTATGGTTTATTCCATATTCATTACAGAATTTTTCAACATTTTTGTTTTTAAATTCCCTACCTTGATCACTCCTAAAGTTTGTTATATTATAGCCCTTTTCATTTTGTAATTTCTTACATAATGTGATAAACATGTCACAGGCTTCATCTTTGTTTTCTAGGAATAATACCCAAGTGAATCTTGAATAATCATCCACTATTACAAAAGCATATTGTTTACCTACTAGGCTTAAGGTTCTAGTTGGACCAAATAAGTTTAGGTGCAGCAATTCTAGGGGTCTTTTTGTAGAAATGTATTTTTTTCTTTTTGAAACTTGTTTTAACTTGCTTTCCCTTTTTGTATGCATTACATATCTTGTCTTTTACAAATTTTGTATTAGGTAGTCCTTTGACAAGATTTTTCTTTGATAATTTGGATAATAGGTCCATGCTGGCATGTCCTAGTTTCCTATGCCATAGCCAACTTATTTCATTCATTACTGCCAAACAAGTTACATTCTGATTTACTAAGTTCTCAAAATTTATACAATAGACATTGCTTATCCTATGAGCTATAAACAAGGTTTCATTGTTCTTAGGATTTTGAATAACGCATTTTTCTTTATTAAAGGTTATTTCAAACCCTTTGTCACTTAATTGGCTAATGCTTAAAAGGTTGTGTTTCAATCCTTCTACTAAGAGCACATTGTTAATAGTGAGAGAAGGTCCTTTACCTATTTTTCCAATGCTAATAATTTTTTCCTTGGCATTGTCACCAAAAGTAACATATCCTCCATCATTTTGTCTTAGAGAGGTAAACTTGGTCTTATCGCCAGTCATGTGTCTTGAACATCCACTGTCCAAGTATCACTTATCTGTTGATGGTGTTGTCCTAAAGCATACCTACAATGGAGGATTTTTTGTGTTAGTCTTTCGAACCCAAATTCTTTCAATTTTCTTTGTTTTGTTGTTAGTTCTATTATTGACTTTCCATTCCCCTTGTACTTTAACATACTTTCTCTTTAGTGGGCAGTCGAACATTACGTGACCTTTAGTCTTGCACATATAACAAGTGGTGTGTTCATGTTTGTTGTTTGAGAAAGTGCTAGCATAGTTCTTGGCCTCCTTGACAAAGTATCCCATGTATAATTTCTTATTCTTTTTATTTGTCTTACCATTCTAACCTATCCCTTCTTTATTTCCATGTAGCCTTTGCTGTCCAATCATCTTTTCAAAATTATCTTTACCTTTGGTAAAGTTATTTATAATTTTCTCTTTATCCTCTACTAATATCTTAAGTTCATTTACTTCTAAATCTTTTTTATTCAAACTATCTTTATGAGTTTTGCTCAATTCTTGAGTTACTTTATTCACTTCCTCTTCTAACTTCTCAATACAAGTGTCTTTTTCTTTTTCAATGATTTTGAATGATTCAAGTTGCTTTAATAGTTCTTTATTTTGATATTTCAAAGTTATATTTCTCTTAGAAATGTTTATGAATCTCTTATGCAAAGAAAAAAACTCATCTTGCAATTCCTTATAGGAAGGCATGTTGTCACATGACTCATCACATGACTCATTGTAAGATTCTGTAGAGGAATAGTAGGAGTTTACCTCTTCTTCATTCGCTATGAAACATATGTTTGTCATCTCTTGTCCGCTTGATTCATTTTCTATCTCTCTGGAGCTTGAATCATCCCACATAACTTTCATAGCTTCCTTCTTTTTCTTCTTGTCTTTCTTAAGTAACGGACGGTTTGGTTTGATATGCCCTGGTTTCTTGCAGTGATAACATATTGGAGGTTTATTTTTACTTTTATTTTCCTTCCTACTTGTCTCTCCTTTTTTAGGTTTCTTTTTATTGAACTTCCTAGGAAATCTCTTATTTCTTCTATAGAACTTACCTAGTCTTTTAGTGATGAATGCTAATTCATCTTGATCTAAGTCACTTGTCTCACTTTCCCCTTCGCTAGAGTTGTGGCTAGACGCTTTTAGTGCAATTAATCTTTTATGCTTTGATTCAGGATTCCTTTCTTTTAAGGTCATTTCATAGGTAAGAAGTGAACCTATGAGTTCATCTAAAGAGGTAGTCTTAAGGTTTCTACTTTCAGTGATAGCTGTAGCCTTTGGTTCCCATATTGAGGGAAGGCCTCTTAGGATTTTTCTGATCATTTCATAGGTAGTATAACTTTTCCCTAAGGAATTTAAGGAATTTATTACGTGGGTAAATTTAGTGTACATACTTGATATTATTTCATTAGAATTCATCTTGAATGCTTCATATTCGCTTGTTAACATGTCAATCCTGTTGTCTCTAACATCAATAGTTCCTTCATATGTCACTTCTAATTTGTCCCATATTTCTTTAGCCGTCTTACATACCATGACCCTATTAAATTCGTTAGCATCTAAGGCACAATATAAAACATTTATAGCGCTTGAATTGATTTGAAGCATTTTATAGTATGAATCGGTCATATCCCTTTTTTTCTTTTGGAATATGTTTTCCATCAACTATTTTAGTGGGAATAAGGTCTCCATCCATAACTACTTCCCATGCTTTCCAATCCATGTGTTGGAGATAGATTTGCATTCTCTTTTTCCAAAACGTATAATTATGTCAACAAAAAATTGGTGGACGGGTTGAGGATTGGCCTTAACCAAAGAGTGCTACTCCTATATTTTTCATTTGATATTTTTATAGTTTCTTGTTAGGAATTACTATAACTAGTCTCTGATACCAATTGAAATTAGGAATACCTTCCCAAGAGGGGGGGTGAATTGGATTTTTTAAAAAAATTAGTCCCTTTAGGATTAGTTCTTTTAAGTTGTAAAACTTAGAAACAATCACAATCAACACAGTAAGATCAAACACTCAATTTATGTAACAATAAACTTGTATATATATATATATATATATATATATGTGAAAATTTGCTGCACTCAGTATAAGCCCTGTATCACAATTATTCTTCTTCCCAATATTTAGTTTTTAAATAAATTTTCAGATTAATAGGTCAAGGATAATCAACCAACGTAGTCCCTTCCGGTTTCCGCAATCAATGCTGATTTATCCAAAACGAATTATCCTCCAGTCTATTAAACAACCAAACATTCAGAATTGAAATTTAAAGCAACCTTGTAGATTATATCTTTTTTTTTTTAAAAAAAAGTAGAGTAGAGAAAGAAGAACACAGGGTTTTGACGAGGTTCGGCTTCAACACAACCTATGTCCTTGCCCTTGGCAAAAGCGCCAAAGGATTCACTATTACCGTTCCTTTATCAGCCGAAACAAAACCAGTTACAAGCACTCCTAGGGTAAGGCTAGAGCCCGCCTTCTCCAAACAATATCCCCTTGTTTGGTCCAACGATTCAATACTCGAACCGTCAAAAAATCCTATTACAAAGATAGAAAACCAGACGTACAAGAACTTGCTCCTCAAAGAGCTTATTTGTACAAATTTGAAACACTTTTGCACTTCAGTAAATTCAAAATATGAATTTTAGAATGAAGCTTTTAGAAACCTATCACTGTAGGTATCTTTCAATGAAAGAATCAACAACTGAATGCTCAAACATAGTGAGAGATTTAGCAAAACTTCTCTCAATTTCGAGTAAGGATGAGAGCAATTTGAAGCACTTTCAGAAATTCAGAATGAGAGAGTATGAAAGCAGAATATGATTTCTTAATGATCTTGGTGTTGAAATCAATGTGTCTTAGGGGTATTTATAGATGTAGAAAACCTTCTTACTTATTCCCTAAGAATACTCAGAGTTGTTTCCTCATATTAAACTTATTTGAGTTTCCAAATATTTGAATTTCAAAAATTATATTAGTTGGAAAACAAAGAAAAAAATGCCACGAGGCAGACGACTGTGAAGTCCTAGCAGTCGTCTGTCCATTTAATATAACTATAAAAACATAGGCAGAAAGGTGGCAATCTTCTGTCCCTTGAGTGGCAGTCGTCTGTCATCAGAATATAAGGTGGAAATCATCTGTCCATAAGGTGACAATCGTCTGTTCATGTGCAATTTTAAGCTTTTCAATAGCATAGAAGGTGGACAGTCGTCTAGTGAAACCTTCACAGTCTTCTCACTTTGCACTGGCAGTCGTCTGTCAGAGCCTTGACAATCGTCTATCAGGCTTTTGTGTTTAAGTTTTAAACCTTGTTAATTTGGCCAATTGTCTGTCTATTTACAAACAGTCGTCTATCCATGGAATGTTTTTTTTTTCTGGTTAATTTTTGATTTCTCTCTCATTGTTGCTTGGAATATAGATTTTTTTTAACTTTAAAAACATGTTCCAAGTTTTATCTTAAGGTCCCTAAGTCTCTTTTCTTAATGAACTTCAAAATGAAAACTTCATATTTGAATAAACTTAAAATACTTACAAAAAATTTTCCTAAGTACTTAAAAATTCTTCTTTGCTCTAAACTTTCTTTGTTGCTAGTCACTAATCTCTCAGAATTATCTAAGCTTTCATCTCTTTAAACCCTCTTGATATTTCTTCATTGATTAAGACTTTGAGCTCTCATGTTGATCTTCTTTAATCATCATGCTCTTATGGTGTTTAGATTTTGATCCATGCTATCAGACTTTGATCCATGCTACATAAGTACTTTCAACATTGATTCCTGAGAAAATACAACACTCAACCGAAGCATGTTAAGTCCTACTTGTTTGTTAGAATCAAAATAGAGTATTAAACCTTGTAAGGCCAACACTTCCAAGCTTGCTGGGAGAGATTCAAGGACCTTATAAACATATGTCCACATCACGGATTCGAATTTGGAGGTTAGTGAATTATTTTTATACTGCCCTTACCACTGAATGTAAACAGTTTGTCCAGACTATGTGCAACAGGGTGTTCTTCAGCAAGGAACTGGATGAGGCTCTATCATTATTTGATTATTTAGCTGAAAGTGCCCAACAATGGAACACACGATATGAACGAGCACCAATGACAGCACAACCTCTTAGAGCGATCAGTGGTGGAGGTAGATACGAGGTCAAAGAGGAAACTAATTTATGGGCTTTTGTTGCTTCTTTGTCTAAAAAAAAAAAATAGAAGTTATGGAGTTAGACAAAGTGAAAGCTGCAAAATCAGTGGAGGATTGTTCGCTTTTATCAGAATTGTAGGAGAGTGGATCTAATCAGATGCAGTCAGCAAATTGGATCAACAAATATCAAAATTAGTCATTCTCAAATACTTATAATCCGAGATAGATGAATCACCTGAACTTCTCATGGAGGAATGATCTATGTGGTCCATCTTCCTTACAGTTTCAGCAATTTCCTCAATCTTATGCACCACCTCCGCAGCTACTATATCACTCAGTTGCAGCTCCTCAACAGCAGTATCAAAAGCAATAGATCCCTCAAAGCTATACACCTCTGAGATTTCAACCAAATCTAGCTTCTATTTCATTAAAGAAATCTTCTGATGATAGCATGATGTAGATGGCGAATATGTTTCAGCAAATCATGCAAATTCAAGTCACAACTAACAATCAGTACACTCAGGCCATAAATAAATTTTGGGACACCATTGATGAGTTGAGCACGCAATTTAATATCTTAGAAAAAAGGGAATTTTCAGTAGAACCTCAGTCTAATCCTCAAGAATACTAGCACCAACAGTAACAAATACATAATGTTTCTCTTGAGACAGAGGAGGTCGTTATTACTTCGAGAAGTGGAAAAGAAGTTCCCCAACCTAAGATACTCACTGAAAGACCAATAGTTGTCTTGACACCTGAAGTTACAACTGAGATAGATGAGGTCAAAGAAAAATTAGAGGAAGCAAGTCCAAAATTGAAGAAGTCAATTAACCTGGAGATCGAGACTAGTAAAGAGTACCAACCTGTGGTACCTTACCCTTAGAGATTGAAAGTCGTGGAACCATCATTCCCTACTAGATTAAATATCAAGGAGTGCAATGCTAAAGCAAATCCCCGTAGTGGTAAGGTGATGGGTACACTCGATAAAAAGGGTGAGTAGACTGGTGAGAATTTAACTTTCAAGGAACCAGGTAAAATTTTTAATGTTAATGCTTCTAAGAACTAAATGTAACTGCTCTGACAACTTTTCCTCAAAGATCGGTTCTTAAAGAAGTGACTTTCTTGAAAAATATACTGAATAAAGGTCCTTTCTTGTTAAAACAAGGAAGGCAATTTGCACATGTTTTGTCTAGTACCTTAAAACGTATTGATTTATTTGAGGCTAACTTTTGTGCAGGTAACAAGACTGATTCATTGTGGTGGCTCAAATTTGGTTGAAAGTATAATATAATTCCCAAGAGGGGGGTGAATTGGATTATTTAAAATTTTTAGGCTCTTCTTAAAACTTTTTACTTGTTTTAGTGCAACAACAAAAACATAAATAAATCAATCAAACCAAAATACACCACAAATTCCAATCAACCACAATATTGAAATCAATCAATCAAAACAAACAAGAATTCGATGCTTTCAACTTTTGGTAGCAGCCCTGTGATTTTATGCAAACCCTGTTTTGTTTTTGTTTTGTAAAGCGCTCACTTAATCAAGATTTCAGCAAATTAACCAATGTACTCCCTTGAGAGTTTTCGCAAAAGGCTAATTAAAATGTACTTTCTAGAATTAAGAATCTTCTCTTAATTTTTACTTAAGCCTTGCAATCAATCAATTTGCATCCAACAAATACAAGTAAAATGCATAAAATAAAGAGTAACGAAGAGAGAAGAACACTGAGATTTTACAAGGTTCGACGTATCCCTAGCCTATGTCCTCACCTTTGGCAAACCACCAAAGGATTCACTAGCTTAGTTCCGTTACCAGGCGGAACAACACCTTTTACAATCACTCCTTCAAGTAAGCTAGAGCCCGCCTCTCCAAAAGATATTCCCTCGTTCAGTCAACGATCCAACAAGCCTGGAATCGTCCAATAACTACAAAATAAATTGCAAGTAGATGTGTACAAAGAGTGCTCACACACAGAGCTGATTAATACAATTCAAATCTATATACTTCAGAATTTAAATATCAAAGTTGAAATACAATTCAAAGCTCAAGATTAGAATTCACCAAGTTCCCTTTCTCAAGATGAGAAATTAGTATGTAGAACTCAGGGATTGATGATCAACACTTTCAAAATATCAGCACTTTCAGATTGCAAGTGTTTGAGCAAGTAGTGACTTTGAATGCAAGAGAGCTTAGAGCATATTTTTCAATTCTTGGTATTATTCAATTTGTAAAACCATGTATTTATAGGCCAATAAAGTTAGTTTCATGCTACCCAAGATTACTTGGAGTGTTTCCCAAGTTTTAGGAAAATTTGGAGCACAAGAAACCAATTTAAAACATTTAAAATATTTAAAAAATTTGAACGTTAACAGTGTTCAGACAATTGAACCTTCGGGGTCAATCTTTTGAAGTTCCTCAAAGCTTTGAAAATTTTGAACTGGACACAGGGTCAGATGTCTGAAGTTAGAGTTTAGACTTCTAAAGTTTTGGCTTCAGACGACTGAAGTCAGAGTTCAGTCTTCTGATGTGCTACTGCCTGTATATGTGTTTCACCAATAAATCTTCAGACGACCAAACTTAATCTTCAAACATCTGAAGTAATTCTTCAGACGACTGAGCTTAAACCTCAGTCTTCTAAAGTAATATCTACATACTTATGAGCAGCAACTTCAGTCTTCGAAGCAATATACTTTCTAGTTTTTTTTTATTTCCATTTCAAAAAAATTTGTTTTGCTCTCTTTCTTTTCTCTTTTATAAACCATTTTTTGGGGTTCTTAAAATAGGTCTTTAAGTCCATAAATTACCCCTAAAGAGCTTCAAATAATATTTCAACAAATATTCAATTTTGAAGTACCTACATTTCTCATCCTAAAACCTTATACTTTAAGCTTAAAATCCTCCATGACATGGTAACTTTGAAATCCCTTGGACTTTAGCTTGAACTTGTTTTAGTTTGCTTATGCATTAATCAATCTAGTGTTGCTTTGAGCTTCTCTTTGATTACTTGTTGATGAATGTAGCTTGATGGTCCATAATGATCCTTGTATTATTGTCAAACCTGAAACATCATTACTCAACCATTCCAAGTTAGATTATCCTTTGTTTGTTATCACCAAAACTGATTGAAAAGCCCAGTTAGGCCAATAATCTCCCCCTTTTTGATGATGACAAACAAAGACCAAAGATGAGAGTTCCTTTGGAAAAAAAAGAAAAAAAGGCTCCCCCTTGCAATAAGCATCCTTTTAAGATTTAATAAGAGTAATGATAAAAATTCCAAGTAAAGAAATAGCATATCATCCAACATGTAATAATATTTAACAAGTATGTCATACTTTATTCAATATGAATCTTTTAGCTCATAAAGTACGATTTCGTTAAATTCATTCACAAGATATGTATTACTTGAAAAATGATTTCTTATTGTTGGCCTAATAAGGCTTACAATTCTTATTTTGATGATAACAAATCAATTATGTGTTTAATATGTTTCAAGTAAGAGTTTTTCAATCTCAAGTGCATAAGGAAGCTTATGGAATACAAAGAATTCTTGAAGAATACAAAGTAAAGTTTATGGATTACAAAGAGCATGAGGAATAAAGTTGTACTGGTGAAAAAGCTCAAAGAAAAGATTGAAACCACAAGGATCATGGAAGAACAAGTTTGAAGACCAAAGAATTATAATTTAAGGATGTTCTAAATGTAGGTACTTCAAAGTTTAATTTCAAGTATAAATTGGTTTGAAGCTCTTAGAAATTCAAAAATATATTTTCATATATATACTCTAAAGAATATTTTTATAATCAATGAAAACAAAAGTTTTTGAAAAAGAAAATTTTTTTAAGTTTGAAGGTCCAGGCAACTGTCATGATAAGGTAGGCGACTGCCAAATTAAATAGAAGGTTTTTCAAAAAGTCAGTAGCTAGATAGGCGACTGCCTTGGTTCTGGCAGGCGACTGCCAGCATTCTGTGTTGAGAGGTTGTTCTATGACAGGCAACTGTCAGGTCGTGGCAGGCAACTGCCACTCGAACGTTGGCATTAAATCTCTCAACGGGAAGATTTTTTTAAACCACATTTTTGGACATTTTATTTCAAAATACTTGGATACGATTTTTAGGAATCTTTGGGAGTAATGAACAGCTTCTAAACATCTATAAATAGCTCAAATCTTCAAAGTTTTTTTGAAGAGAGATATTGAAGCAATATTCAAAAGTTTTTGAAATTAAGCAATCTTCAAAGGTTTTCAGATCCAGCAATCTTCAAAAGTTTTTAGATCCAGTAATCTTCAAAGGTTTTTTAGATCAAGCGATCTTCAAGCATTCAAATTTCTCAAAGGATCTAAAACTCTCTTTTTAAATTACTAATTTTTTATTGATTTATACTTTGAAGAAAAGATTTCAAAAATCAGAATCTTTTATTGAAAATCATTTGGTGATTCATACCAAGTATTGAGCTTCAAATTTTTTTATAATTGAATTACCTTGAAGTATCAGTGTGCTAAATTGTTGTACTAATCTACTCTGTTCTGAGAGTTTTTATTTTGTACACAAAATCTCTTTTTCTTCATTCTTAGACAATTCAGAACTATTGAATTGTTGGACCAAACAAGAGAATTGATGTTTGGAGAGGCAGGCTCTAGCCTAACAAAAGGAGTGGTTGTAAACAGGTGTTGTTCCACCAGGTAACAGAACTGATATAGTGGAACCCTTTGGTGTTTTTACCAAGGGCGAGGACATAGGCTTTGTTGAAGCCAAACCTCATAAAAATTCTTGTCTCTTTCTCTCTGCATTACTTTATATTCTTTACTTGTTATCATTATATGGTTTAAAAGTGCAGGTTGCAAGATTTTAAGTAAGAAAGAAACAAAGATACTTGAAATTTGGAAAGTACGTTTTGATTAACCGTTTGCGGAAACCCAAAAGGGAGTACGTTGGTTAATATGTGGAAATCTTGATCAAGAGAGGTGCATTCTAAAAGGCTTTTAGGGAAATTAACTAAAGCTCTAATATTCTTGGTTGAGTGATTGAATTACTTTGATTTCATTAATTGACTTGTGATTTTAAATTTCTGTATTCTTAAGTGTGACTATCACTTATATATTTTGTTTTACTGGGTATTAAAATCAGAAGTTTAAAAATCGTTAAAATTCAAAAGAATCCAATTATTCACCTTTTCTTGTGCCATTTTTCTCTTTAGTATTTTTACACTTTAGCTCATTTTGTATCATCTTTGCTAACAATTTTCTCCCCCTTTGTCATTATTCAAAAAGAAACAAGGGATAGGAAATAGGATCATATCATAATTGCAAAGATGTCTTTACACATAGAGGGAATTTCATTCAAAAAGTGTCAAAAAAAAAAAAAACTACTCATAAAACAACTTTAGCTAGTCAAACAACTTAAACAGGGTCATACAATTCAAAAAACTTATAAATACAACATCAACTAGTCATCTACTCTAGTTTCTTCATATTCCCATTCTTCTTCTAGAGTGAGACATTCAAATTCTCCTGGAGTGATTTTGAAGATAAGAGAAAGTATTTCAGAATTTAAAAGAATTTTCTTCCCCTTAACTTTAGATGAAAAATGTCATTTTCATAAATTAAGTTTGCGTAGAATATTTTGACAAGATAAGGAAAGAAGCCTTTGGGTTGCTAAATAATGAAATCATACCATCCTATATTTTTAAATAAACAAAGAATTTCAGGAAAGTCATCAGTGAAGAAGGGGATATCTAACACCTTACCCACTATAGGATCAACAATGCTAAGAGAGGCACGATAACGGAGTTTCGCTTGTGGTGCTGTTGATTAAGGTGTAATCCTAAGAGGGGGGTGAATTGGGTATTTTAAAATTCTTTGAACCTATATACCACTTAATCCCTATTTTTATATTTACCAAATCAATTGCTGGGATTTATGACTGACTTAAATTGATTTTATCAATGAGTTCCTTTTTCCCAATTAACTGTGTGTAGAGTGATTCAACTTACACATGCAATACGAATAACAAAATGTACTGCAAAAAGTAAAGAGTTAAAGGAAGAGAGAAGACAACACAATTTTATGAGGTTCAGCCAACTCGACCTACGTCCTCGCCTAGAGTAACCCACTCAAGGATTTCACTATAATCGTTGCTCCTTAAATTGGGATGGAGCTTCCCTTACAATCCATTGCTTACAAGAGGTATAGCTCCCTCCTAATTCGCTGCTTACAAGAGAAACAACTCTCTCCTCAAACCCGGTTCACAAGCTGAACCGTGAATACAATGAAATTTGTAAAACACTCAAAATTGCTTCCAACAAAAGCTAGTGAGTACAATTCAAATTTCTAATACATTAACATATGATTAAACTTGAAACTCAAAATGTATGAAATGACACAATCGTTTATGCATGATATGCGTCAACACACAAATCTTTTTTTATCAAAAACTCCCAAGTAAAGATAAATTTAAAATGCTTTGGAGTATATTAGGGTTCTAGTTCACTTTGTAAAAATGCACAAATATATCTAATGTGAACTTATCAAAAGCTTTATCTTGAATATTTAATTAATCAAAATCAAAGACCTTTCCTTCAGATATTTAATCACAACAAGATCTTTGTAATATGCAAGTATATATATATATACATATATATGATATGTATTCCAAAGATCAAAACTAATGTAATCTATTTCAGAAAATATCCTTCAACAATATATATATTTATGAACTTCAAGGATATCTGATCAAGTGGATTTGTAATATTAAAAATATCAAGTCTTTGAATGGAAAAACTCACTTGAAACTAAAGTATTTAATCGATAGCTAAAGCTCTTTTCAAGTGGTAATCTTATCAAAGTGATTTAATATATACACACACTCAAGATCAACCTCTTAATACTTAATCAAAAATAGATTTTGCAATACCAAGCTCTTTAAAAAATGAATATCAATCAACAAATCTATTTAGAGAATGAAACTCTATGAGAATAACTCTTAACTAGAAGATTGATTTGCTGAACCTCAATACCAGAATGAAATCAAGAAGTGTATATGAGATCCCTAGGTTTTTCTTAGTTGATTTTCCCAAGCTTGATAAGTATAAGTTGAAGTGCAAGCAATCGTCTAGCAAAGTGCTCAACGTTCTCAATTTGCTTTTAAAAAGTGTTCTCCTTTCTTCTCGTTGATCTTTTCTTCTTTTTGTACTAAGGTTTAAATATTCAGTATATATAGTGTCTTACCCTTAGAATTGATCTCAACCATTGGATCAAAAAATTATCTCACAAGTTCTTTTACTAAAAAATTAAATTTTTAAGTTTTCCCGCATGTTCAGTCGACTGAGGTCAAGGGCCCACACAACTGAAGTTCTTTTTAAGCTTCGAAAAATAACTTGGACACAGGGTCAGAAAACTGAGGTTGGGGCTCAGACGACTGAAGTGTTGGGTTCAGATGACTAAAGTGTGAGTTCAATCTTCTGAGGTGCTTCTGCCAGGTTCTAAGTTTCACCAGAAATTCTTCAGGCAACTGAACTTAATCTTCGGTCTTCTGAAGAAATTCTTTAGATGCCTGAGGTTAACTTCGGTCTTTTGAAGTTTCCAGTTCAAACGATTGAACGTTCACTTCGGTCTTCTGAAGTTCCCAATTCCTGAATTTTTTCTTTTAACTTGAAAAATTTGTTTTGCTTTCTTTCTTAGCTCTTTTATAAAAAATATTTTCCAGGGTTTTGAAACTATTTTCAAGTCCATGAATGTCCCCTAATGATGTTCATGAAATGCATGAGTCCTAAGGTCATTCTAAGGTATGATTTGAGCCTCAAAATAAATCATATGAAAATGTAAATACATGAGTTCTAAGTACCCATTCCCATGACGTTCTTGAACTTTACCGCTTGCATCTTGATTCTCATACTCTTTGAGTTCCATGGATCTTGTCAAGATATGTATGCTTTACTTTATAGCTTCCATGACTCATTATCCTTCCGTGCATGCTTAATATAGTTCCTATTCACAAACTCAATGCACATATCAAATACCAAGTGATTTGTTATTATCAAAATCGGATTGGACTCGTAGAGTCAACAATCTCCCCCTTTTTGATGATGACAAATACACGAGTCAAAAATATATAATGGGTTATGCCTAACAAGGCTCCCCCTCAATTAATGCATCAAATATTCAATAAATGAAAATATGTTCATGTTCATACATAAGGTGTTTAGCTTGATTCCAAATGAAATATGCTCAAGATGTTTCAACAGTTTTTGCTTTTCTATTATCCTTCTCCCCTTGCATATCTCTCCCTTTTCATAACATCAATAACAATTTTTTCTCATTCTTCTCCCCCTTTTCACATCAACAAAAAGGTGTATAATAGAAATACATAAGTCGACATAACCTTATGTTCTTCTCCCCTTTGAAATTTTAAAGTTTTAATCTTGTTCAACCATTAGATTTGGAAAAGTTTTACTTCTCCCCTTTTTACATCAACCATCCCCCTTGCTAATGCATAAGTTTCAACGATTATGTGAGGATACCAAATATTGATTGATGTGATACCAAATGTGGACTAATGTTATATCGAATGTGCACAAATGTTGACTGATTGATTGATACCAGGTGATTACATCTTTGAGTGACGTTGCTCCCCCTGAATTATGTTATCTAATATAATTCTAAGCAACCTCACGACTATGCATTAGGCCTAATTCACACCTAATTTGGATAAACTTATCCTCCGCAAGTGGTTTCGTGAATATATCTACCCATTGTTCATCCGTGCATACAAACTCAAGTGTCACATCTCCTTTTTGTACATGATCACGTAGAAAATTATGTCTTATCTCTATATGTTTAGTTCGTGAATGTAATATAGGATTCTTTGAGATGTTTATTGCACTCGTATTATTGCATCTTATAGGGATTGTTTCATAGCCTAATCCAAAATCCTTCAGTTGTTACTTCATGTATAGCGTTTGAGCACAACAACTACCTACCGCTATGTATTCAGCCTCAGCTATGGAAAGAGTCTCTGAATTTTGCTTCTTGGAAAACCAAGAGACTGAGGAATGTCCTAAGAAATGACAAGTACCACTAGTGCTCTTCCTATCCACTTTGGTACCTGCAAAATCAGCATCTGAATAGCTGATAATCTCAAAAGATGTGTACTTAGGATACCATAATCCAATTTCCACGGTTCGTATTAGGAATCTAAGTATTCGTTTAACAGCTAGCAAAAGTGACTCTTTTGGTTCAGCCTGAAATCTTGCTTACAAACATACGCTAAACATTATATCAAGTCTACTGGCAGTAAGATATAATAAGCTACCAATCATTCCACGATAAAGCTTGACATCTACTGGTATACCCTGTTCATCTTTGTCTAATTTCAATGAAGCGCTCATAGGTGTACTTAGTATTTTTTCATCTTCCATATTAAACTTTTTTGAGTAGATCTTTAATATACTTCAATTGATTTATAAATATTTCATGTTTCTCTTGTTTGATCTGAAGTCCTAGGAAAAAATTTAGTTCACTCATCATGCTCATCTCAAATTCATTTTGCATAGTATTAGCAAATTCATCACACAATTCTTGATTTGTAGCTCCAAATATAATATCATCTACATATACTTGGACTAAGAGGATGTCATCTTCTTTAGTCTTTATGAACAGAGTTGTATTTATCTTTCCTCGGATAAATCCATTTTCAAATAGAAAATCGCTTAGCCTTTCATACCAAGCTCTAGGAGCTTGCTTTAAATCGTACAAGACTTTTGTCAATCTATAAATGTGATTTGGATTCTTATGGTTTTCAAATCCTAGGGGTTGTTTTACATACACTTCTTCATTTATGTAGGCATTTAAAAATGCGCTCTTGACATCCATTTGATATAATTTGAAATCCTTAAACACTGCATAGGCTAAAAGCATTAGAATGGCTTCCATTCTAGCTACAGGTGCAAAGGTTTCTTCAAAATATATACCTTCTTCTTGGTTATATCCCTGAGCTACTAGTCTAACCTTATTTCTAACAACTATCCCATGTTCTTCCTTTTTATTCTTATATATCCATTTTGTTCCAATGATTGACTTATCCTCAGGTCTAGCAACTAATGTTCATACTTTGTTGCTCTCAAATTGGTTTAGCTCTTCTTGATGAACAACACCCATGATTCATCCTCTATAACTTCACTCACATTCTTTGGTTCTTCTTGAGATAGAAATGCAAAATGACTGATTATATTCCTAAGTGAGGAACAAGTGGCTACTCCACGTAATGGTTCACCTATTATTTAATCAATGGGATGATTCTTAATGCACTTCCATTCTCTAGGTGGTTCATTAACCTCATTTTCAATTTGATCAATTTCAATGGATGGTTCCTTAAGTTCATTTTTATTTTCTGAATCATTCTCAATGGATAGTTCTTCAAATTCCTTGTCTAATTCAATTTCATCTCCATCAGTTCTTTTGGAGAGGGGATTTGACTCATCGAACACAACGTGAATAGATTCTATAATAGTCAATGTTCGTTTGTTATATACTCTATAGGCTTTACTATCTGAGGCATACCTTAGGAAGATACCTTCATCAAATTTCACATCAAACTTTCCTACATCCTCATTGTCTCTAAGCATAAAACATTTACAGCCAAAGACATGAAAATATGATATGTTTGGTCTATGGCCATTCCATAATTCGTAAGGAGTCTTATTAAGTGATGGTCTAATTAGAACTCTATTTAGAACATAATAGGCGGTATTCACTACCTTGGCCTAGAAGTACTTAGGTAATTTATGTTCGTTAAGCATAGTTTTGGCCATTACTTGTATAGAACTATTCTTCCTTTCAACTACACCATTCTATTGTGGTGTTCTAGGAGCTGAAAAATTATGGGCAATTCCTAATGAATTACAGTGGTCTTCCAAGCCTTGATTTTTAAATTCTCTACCTCTATCACTTCAAATTTTAGTGATTGTATATCCCTTTTCATTTTGGATTTTCTTGCACAGGTTTATGAATTGTTCACATGCTTCATCTTTGTGACCTAAGAACAGTACCCATGTATATCTTGAAAAATCATCAACTATGACAAAGGCATATGATTTTCCTTCTAAGCTCCGAATTGGGTTTGGTCCAAATAAGTCTAAGTGTAGCATTTGGAGTGGCCTAGTAGTGGAGATTTCTTTCTTCTTCTGAAAGCTTGTTCTTGCTTGCTTTCTTAGTTGGCATGCATCATAGATTTTATCTTTCACGAATTTAGTCTTAGGCAGTCCCTTAACTAATTCTTTCTTAACAAGTTTTGAGATTAAATCCATGTTTGCGTGTCCTAGTCTCCTATGCCAAATCCAACTTATTTCATTCATAGCAGAAAAGCATGTCACACTCTATAAAATTAAATTATCAAAGCTTGTGATATATACGTTTTCGTGACGTTCAGTAGTGAATAGTATCTTATTATCAGTTTTGTGTTCAACAATGCGCTTGTCATGTTCAAAAGACACTTTGTAACCTTTATCACACAGTTGGCTTATACTCAATAAGTTGTGCTTTAAACCATCTACTAGTAAAACATCATCAATAATAAGTAACGAATCATTACCAACTTTACCTACACCTGTGATCCTTCCGCATTGTCTCCAAAAGTGACAAATCCTTCATCCTTGGGTATGATGGATGTGAACTTTGCTTTATCCCCCGTCATATGACGTGAAAATCCATTATCTATATACCATCTATCTTTTAAGGATGCTGATCTTAGGCATATTTGCAAGACACAATCAAACAACTAGCTTTGGTACCCAGATTTTCTTGGGTCCAAGGGGGTTAATGCTAGATTCTCCTTCTACCTTCCATACTTTCTTAATTTTGACATATTTATTTTTGAAAGGATAGTTGAATTTTATGTGGCCCAAACTTTTACATTTATAGCATGTAATATTTCTACGATAGTCCTTAGTTGGAACATATGATTTTGACTCTCTTACAAAATATCCCATGTGAAGATGTCTTTGTTTTAGATTTTCTTTCCCATTAAAACCAAGACCTTTATTTTCTAGAGAATTTCTTTATGCTCCTAGGAGTTTTTCAAAATTATTTTATCCTTCAGTAAATTTACAAATAATTTCAGATTTATCTTTCAAATCCTTTTCTAACTCCTCAATTTTCAATTCTTTGTCTTTCAAGAAAGATGCATGAGATTCATTTTGGGGTTCAACAAAACTTGAAAGTTCTTTGACTTTATTTTTCAACTCAGAAATTTTCTTTGTTTTCTTCTCAAGCATTTTAATATAGTATAGGTATTCTTATTTCAGTTCATCATATGAAATCATGTCATTTTCATTTTTAGAATCACTAGAATAATACGAAAATGATGAGAATGATGATTGTACCTCAAGGTCATCATGCGCCATTAGACACAGATTGGTAATCTCATCGTCGCTGGATTCAAATTCTAAACAACTAGTGCGACGTGAATCCCAACCGACTTTTAGAGCCTTCTTCTTTTTCTTTGAGGCTTTCACTAGTTTGGGACACTCAGGCTTGATGTGTCCAACCTCTCGGCAGTTGTAGCATGTTGGAGGATCTTCCTTCTTTTTCTTCATGCTTGACTCTCCTCTTTCTGATTTTAAGTTTCGGAATTGACTTCTTATTCTTTTTCAAGGACTTCATGAACCTTTTTTGTTAGCAAGGTCATGTCGTCATCTAATTCTAAGTCACTTTCTTCACTAGAGTTGTTTGACAATGCCTAAAGTGCAGTAATTTTCTTTGCCTTATTCTGCTCACTTTTTTTCTAATTTATAGCTAGCTCATAGGTGATGAACGATCCAATGAGTTCATCCACCAACATCTCCTTAAGATTTCTCCCTTCTGTTATTGCTATAGCTTTCGCTTCCCACACTAGAGGTAATCCCCTGAGTATTTTCCTGATTAACTCATTAGTAGGGTAAGTTTTTCCAAGTGTATTTAAAGAATTTATGATGTGTGTGAATCTAGTGTACATGGATTGAATAGATTCATCTACAATCATCTTAAATGCTTCATATTCACTGGTAAGCATGTCTATCCTACTATCCTTGACTTCCTTAGTGCCTTCATAAGTAACTTCCAATTTTTCACAAATTTCTTTAGCCGAGTTACATGTCATTACCCTATTAAATTCATTTACATCTAATGCAAAGAACAGTAAGTTCATTGCAATAGCATTTATTTGCACTAATTTCCAGCCTTCCTCTGTATACTCATCTTCATTTTTAGGTACATTAATCTTGTCAATTATTTTCATGGGAGTATGATTACCCTTATTGACTATTTTCCATACCTTCCAATCTACGTTCAATAGATATATGCTCATCCTACGTTTCCAATAGGTGTATTTCAAACAACATATAATTGGTGGTCTAGTGGATGAGTGTCCCTCACCGAATGGAGTTACACCGATATATGGCATTTGATCTTTTTACAAATAAACTATTTAGTCTATGTAAACCAGCTCTAATAGCAAATGTTAATTAAGGTGTAATCCCAAGAGGGGGGTCAATTGGGTATTTTAAAATTCTTTGAACCTATTTACCACTTAATCCCCATTTGTATATTTACCAAATCAATTGCTATGATTTATGACTGACTTAAATTCATTTTGTCAATGAGTTCCATTTACCCAATTAAGTGTGTGTAGAGTGATTCAACTTACACATGCAATACGAATAACAAAATGTACTGCGGAAAGTAAAGAGTTAAGGGAAGAGAGAAGACAAACACAATTTTACAAGGTTCAGCCAACTTGGCCTACGTCCTCGCCTTGAGCAACCCACTCAAGGATTTCATTATAATCCCTGCTCCTTAAATTGGGATGGGGCTTCCCTTACAATCTGCTGCTTACAAGAGGTACAGCTCCCTCCTAATCCGCTACTTACAAGAGATACAGCTCTCTCCTCAAACCCAGTTCACAAGCCGAACCGTGAATACAATGAAATTTATAAAACACTCAAAATTGCTTCCAACAAAAGCTAGTGAGTACAATTCAAATTTCTAATACATTAATATATGATTAAACTTGAAGCTCAGAATGTATGAAACGATACAATCGTTTATGTATGATATGCTTCAACACACAAATCTTTTTTTATCAAAAACTCCAAAGTAAAGATATATTTAAAATGCTTTGGAGTATATTAGGGTTATAGTTCACTTTGAAAAAATGCACAAATATATCTAATGTGAACTTATCAAAAGCTTTATCTTGAATATTTAATTAATCAAAATTGAAAAGCTTTCCTTCATATATTCAATCACAACAAGATCTTTGTAATATGCAAGTGTGTGTGTGTGTGTATATATAATATGTATTCCAAAGATCAAAAACTAATGTAATCTATTTCAGAAAATATCCTTCAACGATATGTATATATATATATACTTATGAACTTCAAGGATATCTAATCAAGTGGATTTGTAATATTAAAAATATCAAGTCTTTGAATGGAAAAACTCACTTGAACCTAAAGTATTTAATCAATAGCTAAAGCTCTTTTCAAGTGGTAATCTTATCAAAGTGATTTAATATATATGTATATACACACTCAAGATCAACCTCTTAATACTTAATCAAAAATAGATTTTGCAATACCAAGCTCTTTGAAAAATGAATATCAATCAACAAATCTGGTTGGAGAATGAAACTCTATGAGAATAACTCTTCTCAATACCATAATGAAATCAAGAAGTGTATATGAGATCCCTTCATTTTTCTGAGTTGATTTGCCCAAGCTTGATAAGTATAAGTTGAAGTGCAGGCAAACGTATAGCAAAGTGCTCAACGTTCTCAATTCGCTTTCTAAAAGTGTTCACTTTTCTTCTCATTGATCTTTTCTTCTTTGTGTACTAGGGTTTAGATATTTAGTATATATAGTGTCTTACTCTTAGAATTGATCTCAACCGTTGGATCAAAAAATTATCTCGTGAGTTGTCTAACTAAAAAATTAAATTTTTAAGTTTTCCCGCATGTTCAATCGATTGAGGTCAAGGGCCCAGACGACTGACGTTCTTTTTAAGCATCAAAAAATAACCTGAACACAGGGTTAGACGACTGAGGTTGGGGCTCAGACGACTAAAGTGTTGGGTTTAGACGACTGAAGTGTGAGTTAAATCTTCTGAGGTGCTTCTACTAGGTTCTGAGTTTCACCAGAAATTCTTCAGGCAAATGAACTTAATCTTTGGTCTTCTGAAGAAATTTTTTAGATGATTGAGGTTAACTTCAGTCTTCTAAAGTTGCCACTTTAGACGACTGAACGTTGACTTCGGTCTTTTGAAATTCCCAATTCCTGAATTTTTTCTTTTAGTTTGAAAAATCTGTTTTGCTTTCTTTCTTGGCTCCTTTATAAAAAATATTTTCTAGGGTTTTGACATAATTTTCAAGTCCATGAATTTCCCCTAATGATGCTCATGAAATGCATGAGTCCTAAGGTCATTCTAAGGTATGATTTGAGCCTCAAAATAAATCATATGAAAATGTAAATACATGAGTTCTAAGTACCCATTCCTATGACGTTCTTGAACTTTGCCACTTAAATCTTGATTCTCGTACTCTTTAAGTTCCACGGATCTTGCCAAGATATGTATGCTTTACTTTATAGCTTCCATGACTTGTTATTCTTCTGTGCATGCTTAATATAGTTCCTGTTCACAAACTCAATGCACGGATCAAATACCAAGTGATTTGTCATTATCAAAATCGGATTGGACTCATAGAGTCAACAGGTGCAACAAGCCATTTTTCAATATTTTGTTCATCTCTTCCTGAAGAAGATCCATGATTTTTTGTTTGTTTGGTGCAAGGCATGATTGGAGTATGTGAAAGCTTGATTGGAAAACCCTAGACTACGTCAGATTGACTTTTGAAGAGTGAATGGAGCTTCGAATTGAATTATTTTTGGTTGAGAGTGGAGGGAGATAGAGAGAGGTGAGTTTGGAGGAGTGATGGAACAGACTTCAGATCTCTAAAATTAGGGTTTTGAAGGAGTTGTTGTATTTAAACTTCATGACTTCAGAAGACTGAAGATTATCTTCAATCATCTAAAGATTTCCAGATCCTGAATTTTAAAAGTCAGTAGCCTCCCAGACGTCTGAAGTTATAGGTTTAGTCTTTTGAACCTGTTGTGTACAGTGCTAAGTTTTCTAAGAATTAGGTTCAGATGATCGAAGTTTAGAAAAAATTTATAATTTTTTTTTAAAACACTTCTTTGCTATGTATTAATCCAAGTTCGTTTCTTATGGTTATAAATCTTTCTTCACTGAGAGGTTTTGTAAATATATCTACCCATTGATTTCTTGTATTGATAAATTCAAGTTGTTAATTAATGTGTAATCCCAAGAGGGGGGTGAATTGGGTATTTTAAAATTCTTTGAACCTATTTACCACTTAATCCCTATTTGTATATTTACCAAATCAATTTCTGGGATTTATGACTAACTTAAATTGATTTTATCAATGAGTTCCCTTTACCCAATTAAATGCAAGTAGAGCTATTCAACATACATATGCAATATGAATAATAAAGTGAAATGCGGAAAATAAAGACTTAAGGGAAGAGACAAGACAAACGCAATTTTTACGAGGTTCAGCCAACTCGGCCTACGTCCTCGCCTTGAGCAACCCACTCAAGGATTTCACTAAAATCCCTGCTCCTTAAATTGAGACGGAGCTTCCCTTAAAAACTGCTGCTTACAAGAGGTACGGCTCCCTCCTAATCCACTACTTACAAGAAGCACAACTTCCTCCTAATCCGCTGCTTACAGGAGGTAGATCTTCCTCCACAAACCCGGTTCACAACCTGAACAGTAATTACAATTTAGGCTCAAATCTGCAAACACTCAATGTTGCTTCTAGCAAAAGCTGGTGAGTACAATTCAAATTCCTAATACATTAACATATGATGTAACTTGAAGCTCAAAATGTATGGAAATGATACAATCATTTATGTGTGATATGCTTTAACACACAAATCCCTTTTTATCAAATCTCCCAAAAATATTTATATGAATCAATACTTTGAAGAACCTAGGTTAAATCTTTGAATACAAAAACAACTTTGAAGATTGCAAAGATTTAAAACACGCCTTGTCAAAAACAATATTTCTCTCAAGATTTCAATCTCAATGTGATCTTGGTAATATTTGACCTAATGTATATATCTGTATCTCTATATGATGAGAATACCAAAGATCAACAGATTTAATATATGATTTTCAGAAAATAACCTTCAATATAAATATCTTTATGAACTCTATGGATATTCAAACAAATAGTCTTATAATATTAAAAATAACAAGATTTTGAATAAAAACACACTTGAACCATAAGTATTTAATCAATAACTAAAGCTCTTCTCAAGTGGTAATCTTCTCAAAAATGATTTACTACATGCACACTCAAGATCAACTTATTAACAAATATTCCAAAGTAGATTTTGCAATGATAAGCTCTATGAAAAATATATATATATACTCTTGAATCAAAAAACTAGTCAACCAATAGCTAAAAACTTTCTCAAGTAATGATCTTGTCAAAAGCAATCTTTATATGCACACTCAAGATCAATTCTTCTAATGATATTCAATAACAAGTGATGAGATGAAAAACTCTTGAAAATATTAACTTGAATGATCAAACCTCAATACTAGAATGAAAAACCAGATGAGTAAACGACTTCCCTTTTAGATTCTGAGTTGATTTGCCCAAGCTCGATGAGTAGAAGTTAAAGTGTAGGCAATCGTATAGCAATAAGAGCATGTTTCTCAATATTCTTTCAATAATATGTATTCTTCTCTTTACGTTGATCTTCTCTTTTGTCTTAGCTCACACTAGGGTTTAGATGATGTATATATAGGTGTTTTACCCTTAGAATTGATCTCAACCATTGGGTCAAAGAGATAGCTTGCGAGCCTTTTTAATAAAAATTTGATTTTTAAGCTTTCCCGCAAGTTCAGGCTACTAAAGTTGAGTTCAGGCTCCTAAAGTGCCAATTCAGGCTACTGAAGTGCCTTGGTCAAGTTTTGTTTTTCACCATTAAATCTTCAGGCTACCGAACTTAATCTTCAGGATCCTAAAAAAATTCTTCAGGCGACAGAAGTTGAGTTCAAGCTACCGAAGTGCCCTTTTTCTCAATTTTTCCATTCTAACTTAAAAATCTACTTTGCTTTCTTTCTTGGATCTTTTATAAAAACATTTTCCAATGTTTTAACAATATTTCTAAGTCCATGAATGTCCACTAATGATTTTCATCAAATGCATGAGTCCTAAAGACATTCTAAGGTATATGTTGAGCCTCAAATTAAATCATACGAAAATGTAAATACATGAGGTCTAAGTACCCATTCCCAAGATGTTCTTGAACTTTTCTGCTTGCATCTTAATTCTCGTACTCTTTGAGTTCCATGGATCTTGCCAAGATATATATGCTTTACTTGATGGCTTCCATGACTCGTTATCCTTCCGTGCATGCTTAATATAGATCATAATCACAAACTTAATGAACAGATCAAATACCAAGTGATTTGTCATTATCAAAACCAAATTTGAATCATAAAAACAACAATCTCCCCCTTTGTTGATGATGACAAATACACGAGCAAAAAAATATTTAATGGGTTACGCCTAACAAGGCTCCCTCTCAATTAATGCATCAAATATTCAATGAATGACAATATGCTCATGTTCATACACAAGTGTTTAGCCTGAATCCAAATGAAATATGAAATATGCTCATGATGTTTCAACCATGACATCAACAACAGTTTCTCCCCCTTCATATATCTCACCCTATGCATAACATCAATAACAGTTTTTGCTCATTCTTCTTTGCTTCTGATTTTTATTTTTTATTTTTTTGCTCTTGATTTTTCTCCCCCTTTTGACATCAACAAAAAGGTGTATAATAGCAAGTCATAAATGGACATACCTTTATGTTCTTCTCCCCTTTGAAATCTTAAAGTTTTAATCTTGTTCAACCATTATATTTTTAACAGACTTTACTTCTCCCCTTTTTACATCAACCATCCCCCTTGCTAATGCATAAATTTCAATGATTATGTGAGGATAACAAATATTGATTTATGTGATATCAAATGTGGACTAATGTTATATCAAATGAGAACAAATGTTAATTGATTTGATACCAAATGTGAATTAATGTGAAACTAAAAGTTGATTGATTTGATACCAAGTGATTACATCTTAAGTGACGTTGCTCCCCCAGAATTATGTCATCTAATATAATTCTAGGAAACTATATTTATTTTAGCTCAGAAAAGTATCTCTCCTATTTTATTCATTTAAGCTCATACATATAGTAGCTTATGCAATTAAAAAATCTCTCCCCTTTTAGTTCTCATCAGAAATTTACTCTGGTATATATCTCTCACCTTTTGGATCTTCAAACCAAGTTGTGTTATAGATGTTTTCTTTAAGTATATTCTAAAAAGAATTATAACCAAAAATACTAACCATACAAAGTCTAATTATCAATGAATTTCAAAACAAGATCATATGGTTAACTCAAGCAATTTTCGGCAAAGCAATATATTTTTCATTTTGCATATTCAATAGAATCATCATAATTGAGTGCATGCCACAGAAAGTTCACTACACATCTAAGCATAAGAAATATTGGTAAGCATAGTAAGATAGGAAATCATTTCTAGATGCTCCCCCTATGAATTTTAACACTTGCGTAGATGAAATGAAATGCTTATACTTATCGAAGATTTATGTCACTACTAGTTCAAAACCATATAAGCAGTCATTGTAAAATATTTTGACCAACTATAGTGATCCTATTATGCACATGCTTTCTTTATGCTCTTTCTCTAGGAATGGAGCTCAGCTCCCCTAAATATTTTCAAGCATGCAACAAGTTTAGTTCAGTATAGTTTCAAATATACAACATCATGTGGTTAACATGTTGTATCAAATATGCACACAAGAATTTACACATATCATTCATGATTTGATACCAAATATCAATACAAGGTATGATACTAAATGTGATTATGCTTAAGTTTCAGAGCCATAGTATTTTCAAGTTAATTTGCTCCCCTTTAGTTATGCACTTTTCATATTCTTATGTCTTTTCCTAGTAATCATTCTTCACCAGTTTAGCCGAGTGTTCAAAGATCTTGAATGATTTATACTTGACTTTACCTACTTTAGCTTAGAGAACCAAGGAGTCATAAACTATTTTACTTCAAGGTCACAAGCCTATATTGCTTTTTTTCTTATGAGTCTCAATGCACAGGTTTCCTAGTCATTTGCATTATCATATAGAGTGAAACCTATAACATATAGCTTAGCCATATTCAAAATCTTCTAATGGATTTGACTTGAAGTTAGATAGCTTGTGAAGTGAGATTTTGCAAATACTCTTAACAATTCAATTATCATTAAGTTCAGAAGAATATTCATTATGATTGGACAGTATTCAAAATATTTTCGTAGAAGTGAATATATCCAACTACATATGCCAAAGAGCAATTTGGGAGAATATTAATTTTGAATACTACTCTTTAGGTATTTCTGATTATCCAATTATTGGACAGTACCTTATAAGTATGTCTTCAATTTTAAGCGAGGGTATAACCCTATAATAGATGAATCTTTACCGGATATGATCATGATATGGTAAAGATTTCTTGTGGAGAATATTGCTTAAGCACAAATCAATATTAGGGATTGTTACATTTTAAGCACAACAAGAATATTTATTAAAAATGTCTTTGTACTCAGTTTGATCCCTTAGAGAATTCCACTAATTTGATTATAATAGGATGTCTTTTAATAAGAACTTTGAAGGATATAGAGTTTATGATTTATCAGTGCTTGTGGCTAGAATGATGATTGGTTTAACCATTTAAGACTCCTAGATTGAGTTTAGGATTAGATGATTTTCAATCTATGATTTATTCCTAAAGGCTTATTCTTATGCGATGGACATGATTTGCTTGCCTTAGAATTTTAATATTTAAGCATGGGTTAAGCAACAAGAATTGTTCGTTAAACAGCAATGCTTTAATTCACTTGGAAGTGGATTAATTCTTCAATGTTATGATATATGATACTCATTGCAAGGATATTAGATTCCTATTATTTTTACAGTTAATCTCTCAACCTTCACTTTGAATACATCAAAATTTGCATGCTATTCAATATTTTAACATTTAACCCAATCATTACAATATAAAAGCATTAGATAGTTAGATTGGATGTATTGCTTAAAGGAGTCATCTTGACTTAACTTTCTCGTAGGATTCTTAGTATAGTAATAGTGTAGTAGATACACATACTAAGATTTACATATTAAGCATATACTATTCCCAAGCCTATTAGTCCTCACGACCCTCTTTTGTTTATGTGACTGATTTCACTAAATTCTCAATCCTAAAGTCTAATGAAGGAGTTTTTGGGGTTTGTTTGGTACTCATTTTTCTTTGACTCACCAAACCTGTTTGAGCTTCACACCTTACCTTTTAAATGGACAATAAAATTTAATGTGTCCTTTGTTTTTACATAATATGCAGGTGGAGTGAGCATATGAACCAGAGGAGGTACTAGCATAGAAGTTTGATGCTTTAACAAAATACCCCATGTATAGGTTCTTTCTTCTCCTATTTTCAATTCCATTGTAACCTATACCTTCTTTGTCTAAGGTCATCTTTTGAGAACCTAAGAGCTTGTCAAAATTTTTTTTTCCTTTAGTAAATTTGTGGATGATCTTAGCTTGATCCTCTATATTTCTTTCTAGGTTTTGGATTTTTAAATTCTTTAAGCCTTTGCAAACAGCTTGTAACTTTACCAATTCGTTGGTCATTTTGTTTGCTTAAGTTCAGAAATTTTAAGATCTTTAGTATTATCACTTGAAATCTTGGATCTTAACTCTTTCAGCTCTTTTTCCATCATGTCATTCTTGTTTTCTAATTTCAAGATTATCAAATCCTTTTCTTTTTCAACACCAATTTTTGATTCTAAATCTTTCAGTGATGCCTCATTCTTGGTTTCTAATCTCTTAATTTCTAATTCCTTTTCAATTTTTTCTTTTTCCCAAGAAGTATAAGACTCTCGAAACTTTTCTAACTATTTTGCTAAGTCTTTATTTTCACTTTTCAACATTATTTTCTTTATGGACATCTTTGTTAACAATTTACAAGCCTTAGCAAGTCCCTTTTGTAATTCCTCATAAGATGGCATGTTATCATTATCAGATTCATCATCATATTCACTACCAGAAGGATCACAAGATGTATCACAGTCATTGCATGAATCATTTTGAGAATTTGAATAAGAAGTAGAATGAGTAGAGTGTACCTCTTCATCAACCAATGCAACTAGGCCATAGTTTTCTACTACCTTATCATTTGAGTACGGATCTTCCCAAGTAGAGGACTTCTTTCCTTTGGTCTCTCCAAATCTCCTATCGAGTTCTTCCCATATCTCCTTGGCACTTTGACATGACTTGATTTCATGAAAAACATTAGTATCTAAACCAAGCAATAGAATGTTCATAGCACCGAAATTTATTTGCTTTAATTTCATGTCATTCTCATTCAGCTCATATTCAGATTTAAGGATTTCAACATTATCAATAATTTTCATAGGAACTAAGTTTCCTTAATCAATTACTCTCCAAGTTCTCCAATCCATAGATTTGATAAAAATAGTCATTCTCATTTTCCACTCGATGAAATTTTCACCATAAAACATTGGAGGTCTTGCGGAGATTTGTTCCACACCAATTGGGGATACACCAAAAATAATCCATCGTTATCCTTTTACAAATTAATAATTAAGTCAAAGTAAACCCGCTCTGATACCAATTGTTGATTAAGGTGTAATCCTAAGAGGGGGGGTGAATTGGGTATTTTAAATTTCTTTGAACCTATTTACCACTTAATCCCTATCTGTATATTTACCAAATCAATTACCGGGATTATGACTAACTTAAATTGATTTTATCAATGAGTTCCCTTTACCCAATTAAATGTATGCAGAGCTATTCAACATACATATGTAATATGAATAATAAAGTGAAATGCGGAAAATAAAGAGTTAAGGGAAGAGAGAGGACAAACACACTTTTTACGAGGTTTAGCCAACTCAGCCTACGTCCTCGCCTTGAGCAACCCACTTAAGGATTTCACTAAAATCCTTGTTGCTTAAATTGGGATGGAGCTTCCCTTACAATCCGCTGCTTACAAGAGGTACAACTCTCTCCTAATCCGCTACTTACAAGAGGCATAGCTTCCTCCTAATTTGCTGCTTATAAGAGGTACAGCTTCCTCCTCAAACTTAGTTCATAACCCAAACCGTGATTATAATTTAGGCTCAAATCTGCAAACACTCAATGTTGCTTCTAACAAAAGCTGGTGAATACAATTCAAATTTCTAATGCATTAACATATGATGTAACTTGAAGCTCAGAATGTATGGAAATGATACAATCATTTATGTGTGATATGCTTCAACACACAAATCCCTTTTTATCAAATCTCCCAAAAATATTTATATGAATCAATACTTTGGAGAACTTAGGTTAAATCTTTGAATACAAAAACAACTTTGAAGATTGCAAAGATTTGAAACACACCTTGTCAAAAACAATATTTCTCTCAAGATTTCAATCTCAATGTGATCTTGGTAATATTTGACTTAATGTATATATCTATACCTCTATATGATGAGAATACCAAAGATCAACAGATTTAATATATGATTTTCATAAAATATCCTTCAATATAAATATCTTTATGAACTCTATGGATATTCAAACAAATAGTCTTATAATATTAAAAATAACAAGATCTTGAATAAAAACTCACTTGAACCAAAAGTATTTAATCAATAACTAAAGCTCTCCTCAAGTGGTAATCTTCTCAAAAATGATTTACTATATGCACACTCAAGATCAACTTATTAACAAATATTCCAAAGTAGATTTTGCAATGATAAGCTCTATGAAAAATATATATATACTCTTGAATCAAAAAAACTAGTCAACCAATAGCTAAAAACTTTCTCAAGTAATGATCTTTTCAAAAGCAATCTTTATATGTATATGCACACTCAAGATCAATTTTTCTAACGATATTCAATAACAAGTGATGAGATGAGAAACTCTTGAAAATATTAACTTGAATGATCAAACCTCAATACTAGAATGAAAAACCAAATGAGTAAACGACTTCCCTTCAAGATTTTGAGTTGATTTGCCCAAGCTTGATGAGTAGAAGTTAAAGTGTAGGCAATCGTATAGCAATAATATTCTTTCAATAATATGTATTCTTCTCTTTACGTTGATCTTCTCTTTTTTCTTAGCTCACACTAGGACTTAGATGATGTATATATAGGTGTTTTACCCTTAGAATTGATCTCAACCATTGGATCAAAGAGATAGCTCGCGAGTTCTTTTAATAAAAATCTGATTTTTAAGCTTTCCCGCAAATTCAGGCTACTAAAGTTGAGTTCAGGCTCCTAAAGTGCCAGTTCAGGAGCCTGAAGTTGACTTCAGGCTACCGAAGTGCCTCAACCAGGTTCTATTTTTCACTATTAAATCTTCATGCTCCTAAAGAAATTCTTCAGGTGACTGAAGTTGAGTTCCGGCTACTCTAAAGTTGAGTTCAGGCTCTTAAAGTACTAGTTCAAGCTCCTAAAGTGCTAGTTTAGGCGCCTGAAGTTGACTTCAGGCTACCGAAGTGCCTCAACATGGTTCTATTTTTCACTATTAAATCTTCAGGCTCCTAAAGAAATTCTTCAGGTGACTGAAGTTGAGTTCTAGCTACCGGAGTAACCTTTTTCTCAATTTTTCCTTTCTAACTTAAAAATCTACTTTGCTTTCTTTCTTGGCTCTTTTATAAAAATATTTTCCAAGGTTTTAACAATAATTTTTTAGTTCATGAATATCCCCTAATGATGTTCATGAAATGCATGAGTCCTAAATACATTCTAAAATATATGTTGAGCCTCAAATTAAATCATAGGAAAATGTAAATACATGAGGTCTAAGTACCCATTCCCAAGATGTTCTTGAACTTTGCCACTTGCATCTTAATTCTCGTACTCTTTGAGTTCCATGGATCTTGACAAGATATGTATGCTTTACTTGATGGCTCCCATGACTCGTTATCCTTCCGTGCATGCTTAATATAGATCCTATTCATAAACTCAATGCATACATCAAATACCAAGTGATTTGTCATTATCAAAATCAGATTGGACACGTAGAATCAACACAAGTATTATATCTTCTTTTTTAACATGATCTCTTTGAAAGTGATGTCTTATATCAATGTGCTTAGTTCTTGAGTGTGAAATAGGATTTTTAGAAATGTTTATTGCACTTGTGTTGTCACACTTAATTGATATTGTTTGGTATTCAAGATTGAAGTCTTTCAGTTGTTATTTCATATATATAATGTTTGTGCACAACAACTCCCAGTAGCTATGTATTTGGCCTCGCCTGTGGATAAAGCTACGAAATTTTGCTTCTTTGAAATCCAAGATACTAGTGAGTGTCCTAGAAAGTGACAAGTGTCACTAGTACTTTTTCTGTCTATTTTACATACAGCGTAATTCACATCCGAATAGCTAATCATTTCAAAATCAATCTCTTTGGGATACCACAATCCTAAATCAAGAGTACCTACCAAGTACCTTAGTATTCTTTTAACAGCGACTTGATGAGATTCCTTAGGTGCTGATTGAAATCTAGTGCACATGCATACACTAAACATGATATCGGGTCTACTAGCTGTCAAATACAATAGGCTTCCTATCATTCCTCGATAATGTTTTATTTCCACTAATTTTCCATTTTCATCTTTATCAAGGCTTGTTGAGGTTCTCATAGGAATTCCTATGGGTTTACTTCCTTCCATGTCAAACTTTTTCAACATATCTTTAATGTATTTTGTTTTATTGATAAAATTTCCACTTTTGGCTTGCTTGATTTGTAACCCTAGGAAATAATTCAACTCTCCCATCATACTCATTTCGAATTCTTTTTGCATGCAATTTGCAATTTCTTTAAATAATTTTTCATTTGTAGCTCCAAAAATTATGTTATCCACATATATTTGTACTATTAGCATGTGTTTGTTTTTATTCTTTATAAACAAGGTGCTGTCAACTTTTCTTATACCAAACTCTAGGAGCTTGTTTTAAACCATACAAGGTTTTGGTTAATTTAAATACATGATTGGAATGTTTTCTGTTTTCAAAACCTGGTGGTTGTTTTACATAAAAAACTTCATTTATATACCCATTTAAGAAGGCATTTTTTACATCCATTTGATATAGCTTAAATTCCTTATGGGCTGCATAGGCTAGAAGCATTCTAATTGCTTCCATTCTAGCTACAGGGGCACAGGTTTCATCATAATCAATACCTTTTCTTGATTATATCCTTGTACTACTAGCCTAGTTTTGTTTCTAACAACTACCCCATTTTCATCTTTCTTGTTTCTAAAGACCCATTTAGTTCCTATGATTGAATGATCTTTAGGTTTGGGCACTAATTGTCATACTTGACTTCTTTCAAATTGATTGAGCTCTTCTTGCATAGCCATGATCCATGAATCATCATTTAATGGTTATTATATATGTTTTGGTTCATCTTGAGATAGAAATGCATAATGGTTGCATATGTTCTTCAATGATGATCTAGTGATTACTCGTTTTGATGGTTTTCCAATAATTTGATCCTTTGGATGATTTTTAACATATTTCCATTCTTTTGGTAATTCTTGATTTTCTATGGGTTTTTCTTGTGAAGTTTCTTCATTGTTTTATTTTATTTCTTCTTTAATTTCAATATTTTTTACCTTTTAAGTGATATCTTCTTTTTCAACATTCTTGATATCATTTGCAAAGGGATTTGATTCATCAAAAGTTACATGCATTGATTCAACGATAGTAAGTGTCCTTTTATTATAGATCCTATAGGCTTTACTATTTGTAGCATATCCTACGAAAATACCTTTATCTGATTTGGCATCAAATTTCCCTTAGTCATCTTTGTTATTTAGAACAAAGCACTTATACCCAAATACATGGAAGTAAGCTATGTTAGGTCTTCTACCCTTCCATAGTTCATAAGGTGTCTTGTTTAAGCTTGTTCTAATAGATACCCTATTTATCACATAACAAGTTGTATTTATAGCTTCAGCCTAAAAATACTTTGGTAAATTGTTTTCATTTAACATTATTCTAGCCATTTCTTGAAGGGTTCTATTTTTCCTTTCAATAACTCCATGTTTTTGTGGAATTTTAGGAGCTGAAAAATTACGATTTATACTATGATCACTACAAAATTATTCAACATCTTTATTTTTGAATTCTCTATCTTGGTCACTCCTAAAGTTGGTAACCTTATAACCTTTCTCATTTTGTAGTTTCTTGCATAGAGTTATTAACATATCACAAGCTTCATCTTTATTGGCTAAAAACAATACCCATGTGTATTTAGAATAATCGTCAACAATCACAAACACATAATGTTTTCCACCTAAGCTTTGAGTTCTAGTAGGTCCAAACAAGTCTAAGTGCATGAGTTTTAAGGGCCTACTAGTTGATATGTACTTTTTCTTTTTAAAGTTTGTCTTAACTTATTTTCCTAATTGGCAAGCATCACGGATTTTATCTTTTATAAATTTAGCATTTGGTAAGCCTTTTACTAGATTCTTAGATAATTTAGATAGAAGATCCATGCTAGCATGTCCTAATCTTCTATGTCAAAGCCAACTATTTTCATTTAGTGCAGCCAAGCAAGTTACATCTTGAGATATTAGATTATCAAGATTTATGCAATACACATTGTTCATTCTATGAGTTGTGAATAGAATTTCATTATTCTTAGAATTTTGAATTATGCATTTTTCTTTCTTATTCGAAACCTTTGTCACTAAGTTGACTAATACATAGTAGACTATGCTTCAAACCATCTACTAACAACACATCATCAATTGTAAGTGAGGGCTCCTTACCTACTTTGCCAATTCCAACAATTTTACCTTTGCCATTGTCACCAAAGGTTACGTATCCCCCATCTTTTTGTGTTAATGTGGTGAACTTGGTTCTATCTCTGGTCATGTGTCTTGAACACCCACTATCCAAGTACCACTTTTCTTTTGATGGTGTTGTCCTAAAGCATACCTACAATGAAAGATTTAAGATGTTGCTTTTGGAATCCAAACTTTCTTAATTTTCTTTAAATTATATCTAGTTCCATTATTTTCTTTCCATTCATTTTTAACCTTAACATATTTCTTTTAAGGGGGTGGTTAAACATGATATGTCCTTTGTTCTTGCACATGTAGCAAGTGGTATGTTCATGTACATTAGTTGAAGAAGTACTCGCATAGTGTTTAGCTTCTTTCACAAAGTACCCCATGAACAACTTCTTATTTCTTTTATTTGTTATTCCATTATAACCGATTCCTTCTTTATTTCCATGCATTCTTTGTTGTCCAATCATTTTCTCAAAGTTTTCTTTTCCTTTTGTGAAGTTGCAGATAATTTTCTCTTTATCCTCAAGTGTCTTCATAAGATCAATTATTTCTAAATTCTTCTTATTTTGATCATCTACTTGTATTTTTTCTATTTCTTGTGACATATCATTTATTTTCTCTTTTAGATTTTCAAATTGGGATTCTTTCTCTTTTTCAATAGATTTAGAGGTTTCAAGTTGTTTCATTAGATTTTAATTTTGTTCTTTTAGAGTTATATTTCTTTTAGAAACTTTGATAAATCTTTTATGTAAGACAAACAACTCAGCTTGAATTTCTTTGTATGAAGACATGCTATCACAAGATTCATCACATGATTCACTATTGGATTCTTCTGATAAGGAGTAGTATGAATTTACCTCTTCATTATGTGCCATGAAGCACATGTTAGCTATTTCTTGCCCGCTTGTCTCATCTTCCATTTTGCTTGAACTCGTGTCATCCCATGTTGCTTTCATAGCTGTCTTCTTTTTCTTCTTTTCCTTCTTGAGTTAAGGACATTCTAGTTTAATATGACCTGGCTTTTTGTAATGATAACAGTAGATGGATCATTTTTATTTTTGTTTTCCTTCCTACTTGTTTCCCCTTTTTCAGAATTTGTTTTACTAAACTTTCTAGGAAACTTTTTGTTTCTTCTATAGAACTTGCCAAGTCTTTTAGTTATAAATGCCAATTCATCTTGGTCTAGATCACTTGATTCACTATCATCATCACTTGAGCTTTCATTAGCAGCTTTTAAAGCAATAGACTTCTTATGCTTAGGTTCAGGATTCCTTTCTTTCAAGGTCATTTCATAAGTGAGCAACGAACCTATAAGTTTGTCTAGTGAAGTGGTTTTAAGGTTCCTACCTTCTGTTATTACAATGGCCTTAGGTTCCCATATAGGTGGAAGACCTCTAAGTATTTTTTGAATCATTTCATAGGTGGTGTAGGTCTTTCCTAAGGCATTGAGAGAATTTATTATGTGAGTAAATCTTGTATACATACTAGTGATGGTTTCATCCGAATTCATTTCGAAGGCTTCATATTCACTAGTTAACATATCAATCCTACTGTCTCTAACATCAACGATTCCTTCATAAGTTGCTTCTAGATCATCCCAAATTTCTTTCACTATTTTGCAAGCCATAACTCTATTAAATTCAATAATATTGTTAATTTAAGTGTAATCCCAAGAGGGGGGTGAATTGGGTATTTTAAAAATTCTTTCAAACTTATTTACTAATCTATCAAGTTTGTGTGAGATTATTCAACATACATACATGCAATGTAAATAATGAAGTGCGTTGCGGAAATTAAAAGATAAGGGAAGAGGGAAGACAGACGCAATTTTACCTGGTTCAACCAACTCGGCCTACGTCCTTGCCTTGAGCAACCCACTCAAGAATTCCACTATAATCTCTGCTCCTTAAATTGGGACGGATCTTCCCTTACAATCAGCTGCTTACAAGAGGTACAACTTTGTTGACCTTATAGGCCACGCCCAGTTTTGATAATGACAAATACTCATTATATCTAATGAGTGTTTGAGGTTATGTGTAGGAACTTAAATTGACATGTCAAGATGCAGATAAAGAAAGTGAATATTGAAGACCCAACTATTTTATATTGTAATATATTTCATTCATGTGAAGGGTCTATAATAGTAATTAGGGCTTTTGGTTTGTAATAATCTCACACACATCATGTGCATGATCTAATACGTAAGCTCAAACCAAAACTAAATGAAACAGGACCTACAAACAACCCTAGGACACTCACTATTTCACATGTATGTGTTAGACCTTTGAATAGGGTATTTGTTGCATGAAATAGATCCGAATTGCACAAAATGTGCACCTTCAGTCAACCGGCCCTTCATGTTTATTTTGCCCCCGATCAACTGACCCTGGACCGGGTCAACCGATTGACCACGGCCCGGTCAGCTGAACTGTGTAGTTCATTTGGCCCCGGTCGACCAAGCCTCCTAAGAAGTCAACATTTTGACTTCCTAGTCGACCGAGCGAGAATTGTATACCACCAACCTAGTCGACTGAGTTCCCATGTGTGGGAAACCAATGCTCTGGTCGACTGACCAATATAGTTCAAAATCACCCTAGTTGTCCAAACCTCGGATATACTGAAAAATTGCCTCGGATATACATATCCGGTCGACCAAACAGGCAGTTCATTTTTGGCTCGGTCGACCGAACCCCAAGAACTTGGGTCGACCGAACTTGTCCTGGTCGATCGGTGCTCTCGGGTTGGATCCATTTTTTTACCGCGGTTAACTCAGTAAAATAGGGTTAAAATAATTAAATATCATTAAATCTTTTCTAATAATTCCAAACATGTCCTTAACGATTATAATTCAAGGGTAGTCTATAAATACCCCTTCATTTGGAATGATTAGTAATTGGATTAGCCAACTTGATTAAGAAATTCTTTCTCAAGCTCAAAATTCCTACTAGTCATTTTCACACTCCATTCACTCATACTTACCTTCTCCTATTCCCTAAACTCTTTGTAAGTTGCCTTGAGTGATTGTTTGCTCAAAGGTTTGCTCTCACTTGGTTGGTGGTTGTTTGAAATAATTTTTATTGAGAGCCAAATCTAAGTGTTATTAAGGGACTTTGTTAATAAGTCTCTCCTAAGAAGACTTGTATTAAACTTATGAGTATTGCATATTCGTTGCAATATCTTAGGATGTCTGTATTTGTTTTTGGATTTCAAAAAATCTTTTCAAAACATTCTCAAATATCTTGAGTGATCATGTGAGAAGACTACGTGGGCTTCATGCACATGAATCCGTATCATGCAATGAAAAGTGGGCAACAATCCAAGTCTGAAATTCGCTAAGAGACAGCCTAAATGTATTTTGATATTTTAATCATAACTCTTTCATCTGACATCATATTTGTGTGATTCAAGTGGCATTGGAAATCTTACTAAGATATCTACAATTCATTAATAAATAGCCTTTTGTTAATTCGAACGTTTACTAGGTCAAAATTAGGCTTGAAAGTGAAGTTGTTGCACTGGGCCATGTGCAGTGCTTAAGGAAAAAAGGAGTCTTAGGCCACAAAAAAAAAAAAATGGCCCATGCACCTATCTCAAGAGGAGACACGGCTAGGGAAAAATATTAGAGGGGGAATAGGATATTTTATGGAGGAGGAGGGTTTATGGGGGAAAAGGGAGCAGCGGGAGGTGGCGGTGCGCAGGACAGCAGAAGACCCTTAGCCTCTCTTAGATTTTCAGCTATCTCTCTCTCTCTTCTCTCTTCTCTCTTCTCTTTTCTCCCTTACTCTCTCATCTCTTTCTTTCTTTGAACTCAATTTTTTTTTAAATTATTTTTATTGTTAAGTTTTTAATTTATTCAAAGTTTGGATTAATTTTTGTTTAAAAATAGTTTGTTTAATTTAAGAACTTTTTTTTACTATATAAATTTCTATTTAAATCTCTCTCTCTCTCTCTCTCTTTCTCTCTCTCTCTCTCTCTCTCTCTCTCTCTTACATTTAAATTCTTGTTTGAGCATTATTATTGTTAATTTCAATTTGTCTTTTTATTTAAAGTTTTTATAGGGATTTAATTATTTTCTTTGGGTGTTTTTATTACTAAAGTTGGTGTTTTTATTTACAGTGTATTCTTGCTTGGGTTTACGTTTAAAGTTAATATTTTTATTTAGTTGAATGATTGTAGGGTTTAATTCTTTCATTATTCTAGCATTGAATATGGTATTTATTTAAGTTATTTCATGCATATTTAATTTTCAGTTAAAATTTAAATTCTATTGCAAAAACCTCTAAAATACCAAGAAACTGATTCTGAACTATGTTCAGATAATTTTTATTTTCTTAATTTCTTTTGGAATTACACGAGTTTGGAATTAAAATGCATTCCCTGATGAGACGATCTGGCCTTTGGGTTAAGTATTACACGATTGAACTCTTATACTTGGGATAGCTTCCGAGATGCTCATTTTTAGAGTGTGTCAATTAGGCTTCAAATCTAGATGATGAAATGAAATTTGAAAGAAACCTATGCATGAGTAGTTTAAATCAAAAGTCATTCCAACTTAGGGCCTTTTACATATTGAAATTCATAAGAGAAGAGGCATTGTAGGCTTATAACTTTGAAAAAAATATTCATTGTG
The DNA here is from genome assembly GCF_029873635.1 of Malania oleifera. Lineage (NCBI taxonomy): Eukaryota > Viridiplantae > Streptophyta > Magnoliopsida > Santalales > Ximeniaceae > Malania > Malania oleifera. Next base: position 58,347,624 of record NC_080422.1, on the reverse strand, counting down.
AAATTTTGGTCCTCTAAGCCTCAAGCATTCATGCCAAGTCTAAATTCATTGAAAATATTAATAACATTGGCTAAAGAAAGTAGATAATTAAGAAAAGACATAAATTGAATAAGTGCATAACTCAAGGAGAGCATTTCTCTTCATGAATATATATACATTAAATGCTCTCATGATTTTTATCTCCCATATGCCTTCATGTGAAAAGCACTAAATTCCTACTATTCATTATGTGTTAAATGAGTATATCTTCTAATGGATAGTTTATCTCTTGTATCATTTGTTGATTAATAATTGATTGTATGCTTAATTTAGAATGTCTCCTATATGGCAGATGCAGTTGATATGAATTGCATGCTAGTGGTGGATTGTAGGTTCTTGCATGCTTGAAATGAATTAAAAATTGCTTATTTGAACCTATCAGGTACAGGTTTTATGGGAAAACGTCCAATTTACAGATGGTATGCTATTGAAATTTCGACAGGAATTTTTACAAAAATAAAACCTTGTACATAGATGATTATGATAAAATTAATGTTAAAATATTTTTGAAAGAATGAGTGAAATAATTGAATATTAAATTTCATCCTAGCATAATCATCGAATAATTAGAGGAGCTCGGCTTGATCCCTATAGAAAGAACTTAAAAATTCATATGCATCAATTCACATTCTTAAATATTGAGGCTCTTCAGAAAATACTGAACATCATATCCAATGGTTAAATGTCTATGTATAGATATGGATTGTTATAGGTTATGGGTATTAGTTCATGCATTAATATGTTTTCTAAGATGCATCTGTGGCCTATAGGGATGACCATAATAATAATATAGTTGATAAATCATCAGTATGGTTGGGTTAAAGGATTTAAAATGAATGGCTTATACTCTTGACTTACCTTGTGAAATCAATCTTGATGAGTATAAGTAGCTTATTTCATCTAAGCTACAATTCAAATTGAAAGGGGGAGCATCTAAACATAAAATCCTATTATGTTATGCTTTTAAATATGTTTAGCTTAGATCTATTATTAAATCAAGTGTGGCATGTGCTAAAATGTAGTGACTTTATTGAAAATCTTAACTTGAAATATGTTAATTTGCCATAGTGATTTGATTTGCCTTATGATCTTGCATGTGATTATTAAATTCTTAAGATCTATAACTTCACATGTACATGCATGCTAACTTGTTAGACTATGTCTGTGCTCAAACCAACTATTTGCTATCATATGTCGTGTGCTTTAAACTCAAATCTTCCATGGATCTTATGATATGTTTCAATTGCAATGGTTTGTGTATATTTATGGTCTAGCCTTGTTTTCATGTCATATAAATCATTTAAATGACCAGTTTTATTGTTTTTGTGCTTAATTGTTGAGATTATCTTTGTCATTCATTTTGCATTGTATGGCTATTCTATCTCTTGAATGATTGAAAGTTATATCTATATTTTATGTCTTGATCATACTGGATTAATTGAGTTGCTTATCATGACAAAATTGTATTCTCATGCTTAATTAGTTTGTTGTAATATATATTGTATTTGTATTTGAATGATATTTATCTTTTATTTACCTATATATACTTAAATGTTTATTTAGGCCATTTTTGTTGTTGCGAAAAAGGGGAGAAGTAGGCAAGTATTTGTCATCATCAAAAGGGGGGAGAATGTTGACCTCATAGGTCATACTCGGTTTTGATAATGACAAATACTCAAGTATTTGATGGTCATCCAGTTTGTGTGCAGGTATATATTAGCAAATCAATTGATGGCACATAAAGACTCAAAGTATAAAGACCCTGAAGTTTTCTTGTGTTGTAATTTATATTATTACTCAATTCGGGTCTCTAATAATAAATATAGGAAAAGGTCTATAATAATCTCTGCATGTCACGCATGTAAGTAATTGTAAACTCATAGACCTTAGAAAATCCTTAGGTCCCCACACAAACACATAAAATAGTCCCATAATCATTTGCATTATCAAGGGAATCAATTAAAATGAATAGGGCTTAATAGGAAAAAATAGTGAGAGGTCAGGCGACTGAACCCCAGGTGTTTAAAACACCTTAAGTGACCGAACCCTTGACGAGTCAGCTTTTTGAATTGGGTTTCGGACGACCGAACCATTTTGAACGTACCGTCCACGGGCGACCGAACCATGACTTTCACTTTTCCCATCAACTCGGCAACCCGAACTTCACGTTCAAATTAGCCTTAGGCGACTGAACACATGAGTTCGGTAAACTAAACTATGGATAAGGTGATCGAATCATGGACCTTTTGGAAATCGCCTCGATTCAGCCAACCGAACCTTGACTCGGGTACCTGAACCTCCAAAAATATTTTTTTTGACTAAGTCTATTTGGGTGACCGAACCGTGGATCAGCCACCCAAAACTCTCGGGTTGAAATAATTTTTACCACGGTTAAATAAGGTTAATATTTCTAAATGGTTTTAAAACAATATTAAGAGTTACTTTGGTGTCCCCAACGGTCATCATTTAACCCACTTCTATATATAGGGGCTCATTTGTGAAAATTAGCACAAGATTAGTAAGATCATTAGTGAAAAATCCTCTCAAATTTAAAATGTCTATCTTGCCTACACTACGTCAAATACTCTTATACACACCTTCCTTTGATCAATTCAAGTATTGTGAGAGTTTCTATTATGCTATTACTCCATTTCAAACGGCTTAATACTCTCACTATATTGTTTGTTAATTGTTATTGATTTTGGAGAGTTAAACAATAGTTAACCCACAAATTTAACTTGATAAATCTTGTGTTGGGAAAACTTATTAGCTTGAGGTTCTTAGCATTGTTATTGCTAGATTCCTCAAACAATAATTTTTGTGTGCATAATATTTAACAACCTATATTTTTCAAAAAACTCTTGTACTTATTTCATTGAGGAAAATATTTTTGAGTTGGTTTGAATATTATTGCTAACATCTTTGAAACCCTAATCTATTATTTAGATTTGTTATATCTTGTTTCAAAGATTAGCTTGTTAGAACACCCTTAAGCATATTTGAGATTATACATTGCTAAGTGTTGCTTACACAAAATCACATCACCGAGCTTACAATTCCTATATTATTGATGTGTGGTTGATTGATTATACTTTGAGTATTGTAGTACATACTTGCTTATTGTGTAGAAGCATATTTTTGTGTATGCAAATTTTTATATTCGTTGTATTCTAGGCGTGGGCCTGAAGAGGGAGACTAGCCCTGTGGAATAGTTCCGGATTGGCTTAGACCCGGTTAGGAAAGATAGGTGCACCATCTTGGTAAGGTGTGGTTAGGTTGAGGTTAGCCCTGCTAATTGACCTAGTTGTAATCGGTGCTGCTCCACCTGTGAAGTGAGCTTATAGTGGAATCCTTGTGCTGGTGAGCCAAGGCGGGGATGTAGGTACAGTTGACCGAACCCCGATAACATATCATGTGTGCACTGTTTATATTTCTGCAATTTATATTCCTGCACGTGTATGTTTATTTATGATTACATAAACAGACCCTAGGTTGCGTATTACTGTTGTTAGACTAGTAAACCTATGAATGAATTTTTAAATCTCCAATTCACCCCCCCCCCCCTCTTGGGATTGCACCAAGGCTAACAAATTCTATAAATTGTGTGGATTGGATATAAAATAAACCAAACATTAATTTGACTTTGGGATTGTAGAAACCAAACAGGAGTACATTGGTTGATCAATACTTTTTGCAGAAACCATAAGGGAGTACATTGATTGATTAACACCCAACACTCATTAATTGAAAGTTTATTTAAAATCTGAGTTTTGGAAGTACGTTGGAATTTTTAATTATGCTTCATTAAAACATGGCTTTTATCAAACTTGTTGACCCTATGGGTCATACTCTATTTTGATTATGACAAATACTCAGGTATTTAATGTCTACTGAATTGATGTGCAGGTTTATCTTGGCGGTATCATATAATGGTACTCGGAGACCTAAAGGAAAATGAAGACCCTGAAAACCCTAGTTATAATTTAATTGTTGTAATTTCTATTCGGGTCTATAATATTAAATTAAGAAAAAGGTCTGTAATAATCTGCATTTCATGCATGTTGGAACTACAAGCTCAAAGACCTTAGAATGACTCTAGGTCCCTACACATCTCCTAAAAGTCAAAATGACCATAGAAAGACCTTAGTGAACACCCTTCTGTCGACCGACACCGAATTTTTTCGATGCACTAAAAAATACTTATAAATGACCCTAGGACACTCACTCATGCATACATATGATTGGTCATTTGATTAGGGTGATTGAATGCTTGAAACAGGACCGAAATGCACTAAATGTGCACACTCGGTCGAACGAACTGCCCTGTACAAAAATGCTCGGTTGACCGAACCGGTGCTGGGTCAACAAGTTGACCATAGCTCAGTCGACCGAACTTACGCAATTCATTTGACCCCATTCGACTGAACTCCCCAGCAATCAACTTTATTGACCTCTTAGTCGACTGAGAAGAAAATACATTGCAATGCCCTGGTCGTCCGAGTTCCCACGTGCAGGAACTCAATGGTTTGGTCGACCGACCGACTCAGTTCAAAATGGCCTCTGTCAACCGAACCTCGTAAAAATGAAAAATCGCCCTTAGACTTATAAGTCAGGTCGACCGAACCTATAGTTCATTTCAAGCCCCGTCGACCGAACCTCAAGAACTTCGGTCAACTGAACTTGCCTCGGTCGACCGGTGCTCTCGGGTTGGACATGATTTTTTTACCATGATTAACTTTTTTAAATGTGGTTAATTATTCTTAAACGTTTTAAAATAGTCCTAATAATACCCTTCATGTCTCTAATGGTCACATTTCTCCCCATGTCTATATATATGAGATCATTTGCTAAAATTAACAAGAGATTAGGGAGTTAAATTAAGAAAATTCTATTTAAATTTTTGAGTGCCCTTTCTTCATACACATCTCATATACTCATCATTCCCTTGCCAAATCTTTCTGATTAAGTACATCTTGAGTGATCCTACAAAGCCCTATACTCGCATTGATATTTGTATTGTTTGATTTTTATTGAGAGTTTGGCTTGAATTCTTCCCACAGATTTGACTTGATAAATTTTGTGCTGGGAAAACTCTTTAGCTTGAGGATCTTTGCATTATCATTGCAAGATTCCTTGAGTAATTATTTTGTGTGCAAAATATTTTTCAAAGCTTGTTTTCAAACAACTCTTGTGCTTGATACAATTTGAGAAAATATTTCGAGTTTGTTTGAATAATATTGCTAGCATCTTTGAAACACTAAACTGATATTGAGATTTCATTTACTTTTCTTTCAAAGATTAGCTTGCTTGAACACTCTTGTGCTTGATTAGAAAAAGTCATTATATTGAGCGTAGATTGCACATATACACTACCGAGCTTATAGTTCTTACATGTTTGGTGTGGATTGATTATTACTTGCGCTTATTAGGTACATATCTACTTTTCATGAAAGCACAATCACTGTACCAACTTGATTGAGAAAAATATTGTTGCATTTCCAAGCACGGACCTAAAAAGGGAGACTAGCCCTATGAAATAGTCCCGGACTAGCTTAGATCCAGTTAGGCAAGCTAGGTGTGTCATCCTGTTAAGCCATGTTGGTTGAGGTCAGCCACGTTAATTGATGTGGTTGTAAAAGTTGAGGTCAGCTCTGTGTTAATTGACTTGATTGTATTAGGTGCTGCTCCACCCATTAAATGAGCCATTAGTGGAATTCTCGAGCTTGCAAGCTAGGGGTGGGGACGTAGGCACAATTGACTGAACCTCGATAACATATCATGTCTTTGTTTATATTTATGCACTTTATATTTACCGCACGTGTATGTTATTGTGTGAATGATGTGCATGATTTAAATTCCATATATTTTACTTATCTACTCATTTGGGTAGACTGGCCCTAGGTTGTGAATATGTTGTTGCTGAACTAGTTGAACCTAGGGGAGAAATTTTTAAATACTCAATTCACCCCTTCTTGAGAATACACAAATTCTAACAATTGGTATCAGAGCCTCGTGGCATTGACTTAGACATTTTTTCTAAAAGATCGAGATGACTCATATTGGTGTACCCCCATTCGGAAAGGAACAGTCACCTACCAGTCCTCCATTATTTTTTCGATTACACCACCTGGAAATTTAGAATGACCATATTTTTAAAATCTATGGACTGGAGGTTCTGACTTATGACTGCTAAAGGAAGATGTGCACAAATAAATGAAAATGATTTTAACATGATTAATTATAATGCCATGGATATATTATATTGTGCTTTAGAGTCTAATATTTTACTTGAGATTTTGGCATGTGTAAGTGCAAGTGTAAAGGATATCTGGGATGAACTTGAAAGAAAATATGGAGAGACCCAAGAGAAAGAGATTACTCCTCTGGATGCTCCAAGTTCAAATGATCAAGAGGCGGTAAATCATGAGCATGCAACATTTGTAGTCAGTGAGGTATATGATTCTCACTCTATCTCTTTTGCTGACCCCTGTTGCGAATGTTGCTATATAACACGTACTAAATCTAATGATAAATCGATTTATAATTCCTTTGTTGAATGCTATGTTGTGTCATATGTTGAATCATCTACTGAACGTAATGATAATTTTGTTAATATTGCATGTGATGATTCATCTATTGATTCCTATAATATATTTTGTGATGAATCTTCAAATGTTTCTTGTGATGATGATGGTATGAATGAATGCAATGATTCATGTGTTTATCAATTTGATAAATCATGTGATGAATCATTTGATGAGATGCTTTCATATGGAAAACTAGAAAAGACCTCATTTAAAATGCATAGAATTCTAGTTGAGATATCAAAGAAGAAAACATTTTTGAAAATTGATAATGAAAAGGTGGCAAAGCACTAAAATGATTTGAAAGAATATCAGGCCACTCTAGAAAGGAGAAAATTTGAGAAGGTTTTGAAAATCATTTGCTTAGAAAGAAAAATTAAAAATCATTCTAAAATGTTTTTCGAATCCTCAAGTGAGAAAGATAACCTAAACAACCCCTTCGGACTTAAAAAGAAAATTCTTTTCAAAAAGGATTCAGGTTGTTTGTATAAAACCAATAGTCTAGTCTCACTGAAGAAAAATAGAATAAATAAGCACAATCTTTTATGTATATTCAATACCTGCTTATTTTGCAAAACTATGTGGCACGTATGGCTTAATTGCTTACTTAGAAGTGCCAGAGGCTTAGAAAAGGAAATGAAATGGATTTAAATTAATACTACTTAATTATTTAATGCTTCCTTAGATTCAAGGTTTAAGTTTAGGGGGTTGTGATGACTGTAGGTTTAGGAAGTGGTTAGTGCTCAAAATGAAAATTTTTAGTATATGTATTCACTATACACTTTTGCCATACTAAGAATCATAAGATTAGCAAGCCAATTTAAAATTTTAATAAAATTCACTTCCAAATGGACTAAAGCATCTTTGCTCAGTATAAAATTCTTAATGCTTAATCCATGCCTAAATGTAGATATCCTAAGTTAAGCATATTTTTGTCCATTGCACATGTTTAGTCTTAGGGAATTCATCTTGTTAGATATCATTCTTCCCTAATGACATTCCATGAACATAAAGGCCTCAAATAAAATTTATTCATCACTTTAGGCTTAAAGCACAATTGATTATAAATGATTAATATACATTAAATGTGCTCTTCATAAGACATCTTGCTATTGTCAAAATTAGAAGCAACCACTAAGGGATTCAAATTTCATTGATTAAAATCAAAATATTTCCTTTGAACCAAAAATATAAAAATCCTCTAATTTTGGTTTATCTCATTCATAGGAAATCCTTACCAAACCATGATCATATTCGGTAAGGTTTCACCTATCTACCTGTATCCTTGTCCCAAATTGTGATAATATCTAAATGATACTTTCCAATCACCAAAGATCGTCAGTTACTAGTTATTCATATCCTCCAAAATGCTCTTTGCCAAAATAAGCTAGGACATATTCTTTAGAAAGCTTATCTTGTACAATGTGCTACTTTTGAATACTCTCTTAAATAAAATGTTTAATCTTTAAGAGTATTCATTCTTTATTTCTCACACAAAGCTCTCATCTTTCAAGTCAAATCCTTTAGAGCTTCATATCTTAAATGAAGTTGAATGGCTAATATGATCGCCTAGGTCTCAATCTAGATAAATGTATAAAATTCAAGTAAACCTATGCATGTGCAATTTTAAGTCGAAAGCCATTCTTGTTTGGGCCTCTCTCTCACATATTGAGATTCATAAGAAAAGAGGAAGACATAGGCATAGTACACTTAAAGAAACATTCACTGTGACTTTTTGGTCTAATAAGCCTAAAGCATTCATGCCAAGTCTAAATTCATTGAAAATCTTAATAACCTTGGCTAAAGAAAGTTGATAATTAAGAAAAGGCATAAATTGAATAAGCGCATAACTCAGGGGGAGCATCTTTCTTTGATTGTTATATTAACTAAATGCTCTTATAATTATACTACATGTTTGAATGCCTTAATGAATAAAAGCCTTTGCTAAACTCAAATCTATCCTCTGCTTTCTACGATTTATATTCATTAATGGATGGATTATATTTTGTTAAGTTGTTGATTACTACTAGATTGCATGCTTGTATTGAAAGTCTCCTACATGGCGGATGCAATTGATGTATATTGCACGCTGGTAGCAGATATAGGTTCTCGTGTGCCTTGAACTTAATTATAATTGCTTAATTGAACCTATCAAGTACAAGTTTTATGGGAAAATATTCGATTTACAGACGACATGCTGCCGAAATTTTGACAAGAATTTTCCCAAAATAAAACCTTGTGCTAAGGATGATTATGATAAAATTAATGTTAAAATATTTTTGAAAGGATTAGTGAAACCAAATAGAAAATTAAAATTCATCCTTGCATAATCATTAAATAATTAAGGGAGCCCAACTCCATCCCTATAGAAAGAACTTAAAGAATCCATATGCATCACTTTCATCCACTAAAATATCGAGGCTCTTGAGAATACCCTAAACATTATACCTAGTGCTTAAAGGCTTATGATTTGATATGGAATGTTCTTGGGTCATGAACATTATTGCATGCCTCAATATACATTCTCTTATGCATCTATGATCTATAGGGACTACTATACTAATCAAGTGATAAATGCAATTGACAAATACTCAGTATAGTTGATTTTAAAGATTTGGATTGATGACTTATACTACTAAGCATAATGAAATTAATCTTTGGTTAGTATAAGCAGTTAAATAATCTAAGCATGTACTCAAATTGATAGGGGGAGCATCTAGGCATAAATTCCTATCTTGTTTTGCTCATAAATATTTTTAGCTTAGATCTATTGTGAACTCACTGTGACATATGCTTAACTGAAGTGACCTTTGTGAAAATATTAAGTTGATATATATTTCTTTGCCAAATGTTATTTTATTTGTCATATGATCGAGCATGTGATTGTTAAATGCTTATAATCATTATGGTTATGGTTTTTTGGTTATATCTTAGTATGTGCTTAATTGACAAACCAGAAAATTTATGCTAAATTTGTGCTTGCTTGTTTTAAAATTAAAGTTTCTTTTTCTGCATGCACACCCCTAGTACTTTAAACAAATATCATAAAGGGGATATATATATATATATATATATATATATTGTAATACCATATGGCAAGAATTTATTTCGAAACTAAATTTATTTTCTCTCTTGCCTTATTATTATTATTATTTACTATATGGTTTAACTTGCATAACTGGTTTGGTAACTTCACATAAAAATGCATGTGAATTAGTTAGACTATGTTTATGCTCAAACCTTCTTTTTGGTATCATATGTCGTGTGCCTTTAAGTCAAATCTTCCACGAGTCTTATGATATGTTTGTAATGGGTTGTGCATATTTATGGTCTAATTCTGTTTTTCATGTTATTTAAATCATTTTAATGACCAGTTGTATTGTTTATGAGTAAAATTGTTGAAGTTATCTTTGTCATTCATTTTGCATTGCATGGATATTCTATCTCTTGAATGACTGAAAGTTATACTTCTATTTTATGTATTGAGAATACTAAACTGTTTGAGTAGTTGTGGATAAATTGTTAGGTTTTATAAACTCAAACAAGTCCTTTTTATACAGGATTTGTTTTGGAAAGTCCTATTTTCAAACGGCATGCTGCCGAAATTTTTCAAAAACTTTCCAAACTTATTGTGTATAAAAATGATATTTTCTTCTTATTTTCCTATATATATTTGAATGTTTATCTAGACCCTTTTGGTTGTGTCCAAAAGGGGGAGAAGTAGGCAAGTATTTATCATCATCAAAAAGGGGGAGATTGTTGACCCTATGGGTCATACCCTATTTTGATTATGACAAATACTCAGGTACTTAATGTCTACCGAGTTGATGTGTAGGTTTATCTTGGCGATATCATATGATGGAACTCAAAGACCTGGAAGAAAATGAAGACCCTGAAGACCCTAATTATAATTTAATTGTTGTAATTTCTATTCAGGTCTTTAATATTTAATTAAGAAAAGGTTCGTAATAATCTGCATTTCATGTATGTAGGAACTACAAGCTCAAAGACCTTAGAACAACTCTAGGTCCCTACACATCTTCTGAAAATCAAAATGACCATAGAAAGACCTTAGGAAACACCCTTCAGTCGACGGACACCAGATTTTTTCGGTGCACTCAAAAAGGCCTAAAAATGACTCTAGGACACTCACTCATGCATACATATGATTGGTCATTTGATTAGAGTGATTGAATGCCTGAACCAAGACTGAAATGCACTAAATATGCACACTCAATCGACCAAACTACCCTGTACAAAAATGTCCGGTCGACAGAACCGGTGCTGGGTCAACAAGTTGACCATAACCCGATCAACCGAAGTCACGCAATTCATTTGACCTCGATTGACCGAACTCCCCAAGGGTCAACTTTATTGACCTCCTGGTCGACTAGTTTGGTCGACCGACCGGCTCAGTTCAAAATGGTTCCGGACGACCGAACCTCGTAGAAATGAAAAATCGCCGATAGACTTACAAGTTCAGTTGACCGAAGCTATAGTTCATTTCATGCCCGGTCGACCGAATCTCAAGAACTTCGGTCAACCGAACTTGCCTCGGTCTATCGGTGCTCTTGGGTTGGACATGATTTTTTTACCATAGTTAACTTTTTTAAATGGGGTTAATTATTTTTAAACGTTTTAAAACAATCCTCATAATACCCTTCATGTCCCTAACGGTCATATTTCTCCCTATGTCTATATATATGAGATCATTTGCTAAAATAAACAGGAGATTAGGGAGTTAGATTAAGAAAATTCTCTCTGACTTTTTGAGTGCCCTTCCTTCATACACATCTCATATACCCATCATTCCCTTGCCAAATCTTTTTGAGTAAGTACATCTTGAGTGATCCTACAAAGCCCTATACTCTCATTGATATTTGTATTGTTTGATTTTTATTGAGAGTTTGGCTTGAGTTCTTCCCACAAATTTAACTTGATAAATTTTGTGCTAGGAAAACTCTTTAGCTTGAGGATCTTTGCATTATCATTGCAAGATTCCTTGAGTAATTATTTTTGTGTGCAAAATATTTTTCTAAGCTTGCTTTCAAACAACTCTTGTGCTTGATACAATTTGAGAAAATATTTCAAGTTTATTTGAATAATATTGCTAGCATCTTTGAAACACTAAGCTGATATTAAGATTTCATTTACTTTGCTTTCAAAGATTAGCTTGCTTGATCACTCTTTTGCTTGATTAGATTAAGTCATAATATTGCGTGTAGATTGCACATATACACCATCGAGCTTATAGTTCTTACATGTTTGCTGTGGATTGATTATTACTTGCACGTATTGGGTACATATTTGCTTTACATGAAAGCACAATCACTGTACCAACTTGATTGAGAAAAATACTATTGTATTTCCAAGCATGGACCTGAAGAGGGAGACTAGTTAGCCCTGTGAAATAGTCCCGAACTAACTTAGACCCGATTAGGAAAGCTAGTTGTGCCATCTTGTTAAGGCGTGTTGGTTAAGGTCAGCCCCCTAATTGACCTGGTTGTAAAGGTTGAGGTCAGCCCTGTGCTAATTGACCTGGTTGTATTAGGTGCCGCTCCACTCATTAGGTTAGCCATTAGTGGAATCCTTGGGCTTGCGAGCTAAAGGCGGGGACGTAGGCATAGGTGGCCGAACCCCGATAACATATCGTGTGTCAGTTTATATTTTCGTACTTTATATTTACCACACGTGTATGTTATTGTGTGAATTATGCGCATGATTTAAATTCCATACATTTTACTTATCTGTGCTTTTAGGTGAACTGACTCTAGGTTGTGAATATACTGTTGCTGAACTAGTTGAACCTAGAGGAGAAATTTTTAAATACCCAATTCGCTCCCCTCTTGGGAATACACCAATTCTAACAAAACTCTACTTTGAGTTACTTAATTTCTGAATATTGGAAGCTTTACTGAATTTATTCTTTAGTGTGAATCTTGTTTTGGTTATCTTGTTGAGAGCATTGAATTATTCAAAAGTTGGTAGCATTACATTGTGAATCATTGGTTTGTGTTGATTGAATCAAATTCTTTGGTTGGGTGTTGTTGACCTAGCAAGGTTTTTCAATTGGTTTTGGTGATAACAAACAAATGATGATTTAACTTGAAAAAGGTTGAGTTTTTTATGTTTTAGGAAATATGGATCAAGTGTGACTCAAAGCATGCTTAAATTTAGCTCAAGTATGGTTTAAGAGAAGAATAAGTACAAGTCAAGTATGAAGATAACTTCTCAATGTTCCAAAGAGGGTCTAACATATTTGAAGCTCAAGCAAATTGTTCAAAAAATCTCAAGAGCAAAGAAAACTCAAGCATGAAGGCTTAGGAAACATATTTGTAAGTATTTCAAAAGGAAAAATATCTTTGAAATATATTTTCAAGCTTTTTCTAAGAGATTATCAAGGTTTAAAGACCTATTTAAATATATTGAATTGAGTTTTTATAAAATCATGGGAGAGCAAAATAGTGTTAAAGAAGAAAATTTTTAAAACAAGTTTTTGGGAGTTTAGATGACTGAACTGTTCAGTTCAGATGACTGAAGTGACAACTTCAGATGACTAAACCTTAAGTTCAGACATCTGAAGAATTACTTCAGACGTCTGAAGATTAAGTGCATATGTCTGAAGAATTTCCAGAACAGTTAGAGAGTTGCAGCAGCAAGTTCAAACGTCTGAACTTGCGACTTCAGATAACTGAACCTGCGACATCAGATGACTGAACCCTGATTTTAGACGTCTGACCTTATATCCAGTTCTATTTTTTAAGGGTTTAAGAGACTTCATACGTCTGACCTTGACACTTCAGACGTCTGAACACTGTTCAACGGGCAAAAATTTTAAAACTCTTATTTTAATTGTAGCCGTTTGAAACCCAAATTTTCTAACATCTTGGGAAATTTTTTAAGGAAACTCTTGCAACAAGGAAACCTACTTAGAAGCCTATAAATACATGGTTCTTGTGAATAAAAATATTATCCCAAGCATTCAAATTATCTCAAAGCTCTTTTGTTCTCAAAATACTCTACTCAATCTCTTGCAAAGTTAAAAGTACTGTTGTTCTAATCTTTTGTTCATCAAATCCTGAAGAATTACTGATTTCTCATCTGGAGAAAAGGATTTTGGTGAATTCTTTGAAAAGCTTCAAAATTTTATTTCATTCTTGATATTTTATCTTTTGAAGTACATAGTTCTTATCTGTACTAATCTGCTCTGTGAGTGAGCTTCTCTTGTACATCAGGTTTTGATATTTCTCTTGTAGATTTTGGACGATTCCAGGCTATTGGAACATTGACCAAACAAGGTAATATTGTTTGGAGAAGGCGGGCTCTAGCCTTGACCAAAGGAGTGATTGTAAACAGGCGTTGTTCCACCTGGTAACGGAACTGCTATAGTGAAAACCTTTGGTATTTTGCCAAGGGCGAGGATGTAGGCTGTGTTGAGGCCGAACCTCGTAAAAATCTTGTGTCTTTCTCTCTATTTTATATACTTTACTTGCTATGTGATTTCAAAGTGTAGGAAACAAGTTTCAAAGAAAAAGAAACAAGAATTCTTGGTATTTGGAAAGTACGTTTCGATTAACCGTTTGCGGAAACCCAAAAGGGAGTACGTTGGTTAATCTGCGGAAATCTTAAATCAAGTGAGGTGCATACTAAAATTTATTTCAAAGCAGGTTATACATATTCATAGGGAAATCAACAAAAGCAATATCATCCTTGATTGAGTGATTAAATTGTTTTAGTTTTATTGATTATCTTGTCTATTTAGATTACAAGTATTCTAAGGAGTGTTTATAAATTATCTGTTGTGTTTTTATACAGTATCTAAAGAAAAGGATTAGAAAAACATATTAAAATATAAAAAGTTTCCAATTCACCCCCCCCCCCCCCCCCTCTTGGGAAGCTATTCCTAATTTCAATTGGTATCAGAGCCTAGTTATAGAGATTCCTAACAAGAAAGTATAAAAAGATCTAATGGCAAATATTGGAGTAGCACCCTTTGGTGAAGGCCAATCTTCAACCCGTCCACCAATCTTTTGTGGATACAATTATACTTTTTGGAAAAAGAGAATGGAAATATATCTCCAACACATGGATTGGAAAGCTTGGGAAGTAGTCATGGATGGAAATCTTATCCCCACTAAAACAGTTGATGGAAAACATATTTCAAAAGAAAAGAAAGATATGACTAACTTAGACTATAAAATGCTTCAAATAAATGCAAGTGCTATAAATGCATTATATTGTGCATTGGATGCTAATGAGTTTAACCGAGTCATGGCCTGCAAAACAGCTAAAGAAATTTGGGATAAACTAGAAGTAACTTATAAAGGAACCATTGATGTTAGAGATAACAGGATATACATGTTAACAAGTGAATACAAAGCTTTCAAAATGAATTCTAATGAAACCATATCAAGCATGTACACTAGGTTTACTCACATAATAAACTCCTTAAGTGCCTTAGGAAAAACCTATACTACTTATGAAATGATCAAAAAAATTCTAAGAGGCCTACCTTCTATTCGGGAACCAAAGGCCACAGCTATCACAGAAGGGAGAAATTTAAAAACTACTTCATTAGAAGAACTTATAGGTTCACTTCTCACGTATGAAATGGCATTGAAGGAAAGAAATTCTGAATCTAAGCATAAAAGATCTATAGGTCTAAAAGCATCTAGCCATAGTACTAGTGAAGAAGAAAGTGAAACAAGTGACTTAGATCAAGATGAGCTGGCTTTTATTACTAAGAGACTAGGAAAATTTTTTAGAAGAAATAAAAGGTTTCCTAGAAAGTTTAATAAAAAGAAAACTGAAAAAGGAGAGACAAGTAGGAAAGAAAATAAAGGTAAGAATGATCTACCAATTTGTTATCATTGCAAAAAGCCAGGACATATCAAACCAGATTGTCCATCATTCAAGAAAGACAAGAAGAAAAAGAAGGAAGCAATGAAAGCTATTTGGGATGACTCGAGCTCCAGCGAAATTGAAATTGAATCAAGTGAACAGGAGATGGCGAATATATGCTTCATGGCAAACAATGAAGAGGTAAATTCTTATTACTCTTCATCTAAATCTCCAAATTAGTCTTGTGATGAGTCATGTGATAGCTTACCCTCTTATAAGGAGTTACAAACTGAGTTATTCTCACTCCATAAAAGATTTATAAAAGAGTCTAAAAGAAACATGATTTTGAAAGATCAAAATCAAGAGCTAATAAAACAACTTGAATCATTCAAAGTTATTGAAGAAGAAAGACATACTTATAATAAGCAACTGGAAGAAGAATTAAATGTTGTAAAACAAGAGTTAGATAAATCTCATAAAGAAGGCTTAAATAAGAAAGATTTAAAAATAAATGAACTCAAAAAGGAAATTGAGGATAAAGAAAAGATTATCTATGATTTTACTAAAGGAAAAGAAAACTTTGAAAAGATGATCGGACAACAAAGACTTCATGGAAACAAAGAAGGAATAAGCTACAATGGTAAAACAAATAAAAAGAATAAAAAGCTATATATGGGATATTTTGTTAAGGAAACCAAGTTTTATGCTAGTACCTCATCAAATAACAAACATGAACACAACACTTGTTATATGTGTAAAACTAAAGGTCATGTGATGTTCAATTGTCCATTAAAAAGAAAATATGTTAAAGGAGAATGGAAAGCAAATAATGGAACTAATAACAAAATGAAGAAAGTCAAAAGAATTTGGGTACCAAAAACTAACATATAGTGTCCCTCATTGTAAGTTTGCCTTAGGACAACAATGTCAACGGAAAAATGGTACTTGGACAGCGGGTGCTCAAGGCATATGACCGGTGACAAGACCAAGTTTTCTGCTCTTAAACAAAAGGATGGGGGATACGTTACCTTCGGCGACAATGCCAAAGGTAAAATTATTGGTATTGGAAAAATTAGTAAAGAATCTTCACTTACTATAGATAATGTGTTATTAGTGGAAGGACTAAAACATAACCTTTTAAGTATTAGTCAATTAAGTGATAAACGTTTTGAAGTAATTTTCATGAAGGAAAAATGTATTATCCAAAATCCAAAAAACAAAGAAATTCTGTTTATGGCTTATAGAATAAATAATGTATATTGTATAAATCTTGAGAAAATAGCAAATCAAAACATAACTTGTTTAACAGCTATGAATGAAGTAAGTTGGTTATGGCATAGGAAACTAGGTCATGCTAGCATGGATTTACTATCCAAATTATCTAAGAAAAATCTTGTAAAAGGACTACCAAATACTAAATTCATAAAAGACAAGTTGTGTGATGCATGTCAAAAGGGAAAACAAGTAAAAACTAGTTTTAAGAAGAAAAAATACATATGCACTAAAAGACCTCTAGAACTCTTGCATCTAGACTTATTTGGTCCAACTAGAACCTTAAGCTTAGGTGGCAAGCAATATGCTTTTGTTATAGTAAATGATTATTCAAGATTTACTTGGGTAATATTTTTAGCAAACAAAGATGAAGCATGTAACAAATTAATAAACTTATGTAAGAAATTACAAAATGAGAAATGTTACAATGTAACAAGTTTTAGAAGTGATCAAGGAAGAGAGTTTAAAAATAAGGAAGTTGATAAATTTTGTAATGAACATGGAATAACTCATAATTTTTCAACACCTAGAACTCCACAACAAAATGGAGTTGTTGAACGAAAAAACAAAACTTTACAAGAAATGACAAGAACAATGCTAAATGAAAATAATTTGCCTAAATACTTTTGGGCAAAAGCTGTAAATACATCATGCTATATTGTAAATAGGGTATCAATAAGATCAAAAATAGATAAAACACCTTATGAACTTTGGAAAGATAGAAAACTTAATCTTTCCTACTTTCATGTTTTTGGTTGTAAATGCTTCATATTAAATACTAAAGATGATCTAGGAAAATTTGATGCAAAATCAGATGAAGGTATCTTCTTAGGTTATTCTACAAGTAGTAAAGCTTATAGGATTTTTAACAAAAGAACTTCTACAATCATGGAATCAATTCATATTACTTTTGATGAAACAAATAGTTTAGACATCAAAGACATGAATGATGAAAAAGAAGTTATACCTCAAAAAGAAAAAGACATTGAAATAAAATAAGAAAAGGATAATGATGCCTCAAATGAAAACTCTACAGAAAATTTGAATCTTCCAAAAGAATGGAAAAATAACAAAAATCACCCAAAAGAACAAATACTTGGTGAAACATCAAATGGGATAACAACTAGGGCCTCACTAAAACATATTTGTAATCATTATGCATTTTTGTCCCAAGATGAACCTAGAAATATTGAAGATACTTTAAATGATGATTCTTGGATTATAGCAATGCAAGAAGAATTAAATCAATTTGAAAGAAGTCAAGTATGGGAACTTATACCAAAACCTAAAGATAAAACAATTATAGGAACTAAATGAGTGTTTAGAAACAAGAAGGATGAAAATGGTGTTTTATAAGAAATAAAGCCAGGCTAGTGGCTCAAGGGTATAATCAAGAAGAAGGAATTGATTATGGTGAAACTTTTGCACCTGTGGCAAGAATGGAAGCTATTAGGATGCTTTTAGCCCATAAGGATTTTAAGTTATATCAAATGGATGTAAAGAGTGCATTTTTAATTGGATACATAAATGAAGAAGTATATGTCAAACAACCTCCTGGTTTGGAAAATTCTAAAAATCCAAACCATGTATTCAAATTGACAAAGGCTCTTTATGGTTTGAAACAAACTCTAAGAGCTTGGTATGAGAGATTAAGTAAATTTTTACTTAAAAATGAATTTACAAGAGGAAAAGTTGATAGTACCTTATTCATTAAATCCAAAACTAAAGATATGCTAATAGTTCAAATATATGTGGACGATATTATATTTGGAGCAACAAATGAAGATTTATGTAAAGAATTTGCAACTTGTATGCCAAAAGAATTTGAGATGAGTATGATGGGGGTGTTAAATTATTTTCTTGGATTACAAATAAAACAAGATGAAAATGGAACTTTCATAAATCAAACTAAGTACATCAAGGATATGCTTAAGAAGTTTGATATGGAACAAAGTAAACCCATAGGAACTCCTATGAGTACAACTACAAGTCTTGATAGAGATGAAAAAGGAAAACAGGTAGACATCACACACTATAGAGGAATTATTGGTAGCTTACTATATTTAACTGCTAGTAGGCCAGATATTATGTTTAGTGTGTGTATGTGTGCAAGATTTCAATCAGCTCCCAAGGAATCTCACTTAACAGCTGTCAAAAGAATTCTTAGATACTTGGTAGGATCACTTGATTTAGGGTTATGGTATCCAAAGGACACGGATTTTGATATGATAAGTTATTCAGATGCTGATTATGCTGGTTATAAGATTGATAGAAAAGTACAAGTGGCACATGTCACTTTCTAGGACAATCATTGGTGTCATGGTTTTCAAAGAAACAAAATTCTATAGCTTTATCAACCGTCGAAGCTGAATATGTAGCCACAGGAAGTTGTTGTGCACAAATCCTATATATGAAACAACAATTAAAGGATTTTAATTTAGAATATAAAACAATTCCGATAAAGTGTGATAATACAAGTGCCATAATATATCTAAAAATCCAATTTCACACTCAAGAACTAAGCATATAGACATAAGACATCATTTTTTGAGAGATCATGTCCAAAAAGAAGATATCATTCTTGAATTTATAAACACAAGTGATCAATGGGCTGATATTTTTACAAAACCTTTAAGTGAAGAAAGATTTATACATATTAGGAGGGAACTTGGGTTAATTCACAGCAGAGAAGTGTATTAAAAGAAAACTTCCAGAATTTATATACACTTCAGACGTCTGATGTTCATACCCTAGATGTCTAAACACTGTAGCAGAAGAGTTCAGATGACTGAACCTAGGACTTCAGACGTCTGAACTCATACTGACTTTTAAACTTCTAGATTTTTAAAACTTTAGACGTCTGAACTTATCTTCAGACATCTGAAGTCGCGGGATTTATATATTTCAGCGCACTAAACCCTCACTTCAGATCTCTAAAGTTTCTTGGTTCATTCATCCGAACTTCAAACATTTCATCTTCCCTCATTTTTCCTTCACTTCGAAATCTCTATCCTACTCAGATTCACCACACAATATCTAGGGTTTCTAAAAGTTTGTATCTCCATGCCTCGAATCAAG
Source organism: Malania oleifera (assembly GCF_029873635.1). NCBI lineage: Eukaryota > Viridiplantae > Streptophyta > Magnoliopsida > Santalales > Ximeniaceae > Malania > Malania oleifera. The sequence continues at coordinate 58,327,810 of NC_080422.1, read as the reverse complement.
CAAACTGCAAACAAAGGTTCTTCCTCAGGGAGGGAAACCCAAAATATTGACAAATGGTTAGTTGCTCCTCGAGCTCAACTTCGTTATAAAAATTCCTTGAGTTCTGTAGAACCAATCTTAGGTAAAGTCTTGGATGTCTCATTCTTTGCAACTGAATTTCCAGATATCCTTAACTTGTTTCGTGCTATTAGATGGTATGACTTTATCACTCAACAAACCAAGGGTTGTTTTCCTCATTTAGTTAAAATCTTCTATGCAAATATGCAATATGAACATGGGATTTTCTCTTCAGAAGTTAAAGGGATGAAAATACTGTTGAATTCTGAAATATTATCTCCTATTTTCAAACTTACTCCAGGAGATTTTAATAGTCCTATGTTTGCTTAGTCTTGGATTCTAGAACAAGAATTCACTCCTGCAGAATTTCTTCCCATGATTATGGAACATAAGCCTGTTTATTTTGCACATCCTTCACTATACAAGCAATTGAATTTAAAAGGCCAAATTCTTCATAAGTTAGTTTCAACTAACATCTTACCAAAACAAGGCTCTTTTGATCATCTTTCTTATATCGAATGTTTTGTTCTTTGGTGTCTACTTAAAGGCAAGAAATTGGATTTGGCTAGTTTGATTGTTCGTTGGATGTGGACCAAGTTGGAATCCAATCGCGTTATTCTTCCTTATGGAGGAATTCTTACTCTTCTCTTTACTCATCTTAACCTTACTAGTGTTTCTGAGTTTTTCATAAAAAGGACTCGATATGATCTTTTTAATGAAACTTCTCTAAAGCATATGGGATATGATAAGGGAGGTTCCGGATGGTTTTTGAAAGCAAACAAGACTACACATGCACCACCTACATTTGCAGCAGCCTTAGCCTCTGCTTCAGTGCCAACAGCTGCTCAATCTTCTTCCACACAAGAACTTGGCTCATCTTCAGAAGCACCTTCTTGGTTCTTATCATTTCAACAAGATTTCTCTAGTTTTTCTTATGAAGTATGCACTAGTCTTCAAAATATCAAAGCAAAAGTCACATCACTTGACAAACGGGTCACGCATATAGAAAAATATCATGCCAAATCTTCTAAGAGCAGTGATCCTATGGACATTAGCTCTGCTCCTCTGAGTGATGATAATGATGATGATGATGATACTTCTGCAGAAAAAGAAGGAAATTCTGAAGGAGGGTGATGAAGGACATACTGAAGAAGAAGAAGAAGAAGAAGATTGTTGACCTAACAAGATTTTTCAATTGGTTTTGGTGACAACAAACAAAGGATGATTTAACTTGAAAAAGGTTGAGTTTTTGATGTTTCAGGAAATATGGATCAAGTGTGGCTCAAAGCATGCTTAAATTTAGCTCAAGTATGGTTTAAGAGAAGAATAAGTACAAGTCAAGTATGAAGATAACTTCTCAATGTTCCAAAGAGGGTCTAACATATTTAAAGCTCAAGCAAATTATTCAAAAAATCTCAAAAGCAAAGAAAACTCAAGCATGAAGGCTTAGGAAACATATTTGTAAGTATTTCAAAAGGCAAAATATCTTTGAAATATATTTTCAAGCTTTTTCTAAGAGATTATCAAGGTTTAAAGACCTATTTAAATATATTGAATTGAGTTTTTATAAAATCATGGGAGAGCAAAACAGTGTTAAAGAAGAAAATTTTTAAAACAAGTTTTTGGGAGTTCAGATGACTGAAGTGACAACTTCAGATGACTGAACCTTAAGTTCAGACATCTGAAGAATTACTTTAGACATCTGAAGATTAAGTGCAGGCGTCTGAAGAATTTTCAGAACAGGCAGAGAGTTGCAGCAGCAAGTTTAGACGTCTGAACTTGCAACTTTAGATGACTAAACCTGTGACATCAGATGACTGAACCCTAATTTCAGACATCTGATCCTGTATCCAATTCTATTTTTTAAGGTTTTAAGAGACTTCATACGTTTGACCTCGACACTTCAGACGTCTGAACACTGTTTAACGGGCAAAAATTTTAAAACTCTTATTTTAATTGTAGCCGTTTGAAACCCAAATTTTCTAATATATTGGGAAATTTTTTAAGGAAACTCTTGCAACAAGGAAACCTACTTAGAAGCCTATAAAACATGGTTCTTGTGAATAAAAATATTATCCCAAGCATTGAAATTCTCTCAAAGCTCTCTTACTCTCAAAATACTCTACTCAATCTCTTGCAAAGCTAAAAGTACTGTTGTTCTGATCTTTTGTTCATCAAATCCTGAAGAATTACTGATTTCTCATCTGGAGATAAGGATTTGGGTGAATTCTTTGAAAAGCTTCAAAAGTTTATTTCATTCTTGATATTTTATCTTTTGAAGTACATAGTTCTTATCTGTACTAATCTGCTCTGTGAGTGAGCTTCTCTTGTACATTAGGTTTTGATATATCTCTTGTAGATTTTGGATGATTCCAGGCTATTGGAACGTTGACCAAACAAGGTCATATTGTTTGGAGAAGGCGGGCTCTAGCCTTTACCAAAGGAGTGATTGTAAACAAGCGTTGTTCCACCCGGTAACGGAACTGCTATAGTGGAAACCTTTGGTATTTTGCCAAGGGCGAGGATGTAGGCTGTGTTGAGGCCGAACCTCATAAAAATCTTGTGTCTTTCTCTCTACTTTATATACTTTACTTGCTGTGTGATTTCAAAGTGCAGGAAACAAGTTTCAAAGAAAAAGAAATAAGAATTCTTGGTATTTAGAAAGTACGTTTCGATTAACCATTTGCGGAACCCAAAAGGGAGTACGTTGGTTAATCTGCGAAAATATTAAATCAAGTGAGGCGCATACTAAAAGTTATTTCAAAGCAGGTTATACATATTCACAGGGAAATCAACAAAAGCAATATCATCCTTGATTGAGTGATTAAATTGTTTTAGTTTTATTGATTATATTGTCTATTTAGATTACAAGTATTCTAAGGAGTGTTTATAAATTACCTATTGTGTTTTTATACAGTATCTAAAGAAAAGGATTAGAAAAACATATTAAAATATAAAAAGTTTCCAATTCACCCCCCCTCTTGGGACTATTCCTAATTTCAATTGTTAATTGACATTACTGCAAGATCAAATTGTTTTACTCATTCTTAAAGTTTTAAAAGTGAATATTGATTTCTAGTTGATATTGTAATTCAAATTATCCTTATTTGAGTACTAAACTTACAATAAGTTGAGAATCTTTAAAAGGAGTTAAAAAAAAAAAAAAACTTTTAGAACCCAATTCACCCCTCCCCCTCTTGGGGCTACACCTTAGTTTTCAAGTTCACTTTAGTCGAGTTATAATTCCTTGGATCAGCCTCTTGGATGTATTAAACAGTATATGGAAAGTTCTTCTTCATCTCGTGGCAAAGCTCCCATAGAAATAACCTCTAGAAATGAAGATGATGATGATGATGAGGAAGACACTGAATCAAATGATGGAAGTGAATATTAGTTTTGTTTTACTTCTGATCTTTTAAAACAATTTGAGTTGTAATATTTGAGTTGCTTTAAGATCTATACACTATTTTCTTATCTTTTCTTTTCTTATCCTGGATACGACATATTTCATGCTCGATTTTGATGCTATTGAATATATTTTGCATAATGCATGAATATTTTATGATTGTTTGATCTAATGTATTGCATGTTGAATTATGGACTATGCTTGTGAAATAAATATGATTTTAATTCCTATGTTGTCATGCATGATCATTTTCTACAGATACCCTTTTTGTTGATGTCAAAATGGGGAGAATTATATGGAGCAATACATTCAAGAATTTATAGATAACCATATATTCAGGGGGAGTTATCAGGAAAGCATGATATATATATATATATATATATATATATATGAGTATTGAAAGCATATGTATTGAAAGCATGATATATATTGAAAATTTTGAATGCTTAAATACTATGAATATTGAAAGCATGAGTACTAAAAGTATGTGTATTGAAAGCATGATATATATTGAAAATTCTGAATGCTTGATACTGCTTTGATTAGAATGTTGAACATATGATACTCTGATATGTGTGTTTGACTTATTAGAGGTATGCTTATTGTAAGGGGGAGCCTTTTAAGGCTTTCTCATTTTTGCTCCTTATTTGTCATCATAAAAAAAGGAGAGATTGTTGGCCCAACAAGGCTTAATCTCGTTTTTATAATAACAAATTAAGGTTCCTTAACATGTCTATGTGAGTTTGAATTTCAGGACTTAAATGTTTTTGTGAGCATACTTGAAGAGTTTTATTGATTTGAACACTTAAAGTGATGAATCATAAAGGATATAAAGCTATGTGAGATATGAAGCTCGTTGAAGTAGTGCAAAAAGCTCAAAAAGACATAATGGAAGCTTCACAACATGAAGACTTAGGCACTTAGACAGAATAGTCTAATGAAAGTCTCATGTAAGTACTTCAAAACCCAATATTGATTGATTGAAGCTCCTAAGATATGTCATTGGACTTAGATACCTGATTTTATACATGGAAAATGTTTTTTCAAAGTCCAAATTAAGTTATTCATTGCATGAATTAAGTTTGGAACCAAAAATATTGAAAAAAAGTGTTGCTAAAAAGACAGGCTACTAATGATAAATCATCAGGTGACTGTGGTGCTACTGAGTTTGAAAATATACAAATAAAATAAGCACAGACGACTAACCTATCGGGCACAGTTGACTGACCCCATTCTGACTTTCAGAATGCGCTATTTTTAAAAGAGCACAAGCAACTGACCCTTCGAGGACAGACAATTGATACGTATGTTTAAACGAGTTACATTGCTGATCTTGTTTCCATATCTTGCGTGATTGGTTTCCAAATTAAGAGAAAACTTCAAGGAAACTTTTTAAAACCCTAGTTGTAGTGATTCTAAAAAATAAAATAAAATAAAATAAAATAATAAATAAATAAATAAATTATTATTAATTAAATAATATAATATAATATAATATATTAATATATTAGTATAATATAATATAATGTTCTAATATATATATATATATATATAAATTTCTAAGAACAGAATAGATCCCCCCTGTTGTATAGCCGTCTCTCTCTCTCTCTCTCCCTCTCTCTCTCTCCCTCTCTCTCCTCCGTCCACCTCACTCTCTCTCTTCGATTTCTCTCCATCGGTAAGCCGGATTGAAAAATGAACACCACCACGGGGTTCTAGGACCTATCCTCGTCAATTTAATCGGAGCGGATTTTAAGTTTGGGCTTCCTAGGCACCACTCCAAGGCTAGAGTAAGGATAATAGAAGTATATCAGTTAATTATTTTTAAAGTTTAATAAGTTATTGAGAGTGTATGGTCCTAGGAAATTGTTGACTTTTTGAGTCTGATCCCTGTTTTGATGCTGACAAAGCACAAGTATCTCATGTGTGCATTTAGTGTTTTTGAACAGGTTCATGATTCAGCACACATATGAGGTAAAGGACATGGAAGCCTGGGGGAACATAAAGATCATATCATCAGGCGTATTCCGTGGAGATTTGAAGAGTAAAAGGCCAAAGATGTTCATTTTGATCTTTAATTTGTATTGCAATTATTTTATTTTTATCATTTGATTTTTAATAATGCATACATCTTGTATGATATGTTTTGAATGCTCAGATGACCGTAGAATGACCTTAGGGACCCTTCGATCGACCGACGCCAGGCTTTTGGCCTAAGATAGACCCTAAGTTCCCCAACATCACGTCTCATATTAGAGGAATCAAATTAGGGCTAAAATGAACTTAATGAAAAAGTTGAGAGGGTTCGGGCGACCGAACCCAGGCTGTGTAAAATAGCTCGGGCGACCGAACTAGTCAACACGTTGACTTTGCATTCAAGCACCTGAACTCGTTTTGAACGTATCGTCCCCGAGCACCCAAACCTATGTCAGGGCACTTTTCAACTACTCGGGCGACCAAACGACACATTCAAATTGGGCTCGGGCGACCAAATTGGTCAGTTCGGTTAACCAAACCCCGCACCGGGCACCCGAACCTACGAACGAAAGTTCTTGACTTTTGTTCGGACTACCGAACCTGCACTCAGGCACCTAAACTTCAAAAAATGCCTTTTATCTTCATGAGTGTTTGGGCGACCGAACCTATGGCTCGGGTGACTGAATCTCTCGGGTTGCAATTTTTAACTGGGGTAATTAGGGTTAAAAATTAATTAAACTTTTCTAATAATGCCCAGCGTGTCCCCAACGGTCAAAAATTTCGGTGAGTCTATATATACCCCTTCATAAGCCAAGATTAGTAACTTTGATTAGTATTAAAATTCTTTCAAATTATTTCTTAATCAAAGTTCCCCCAAACAATCGTTTTATTGAAAAATATTTTTGGGGTCAAATCTTTGTTATACTTTCCAAACTCTCTTTCATTTTTCTTGAAAACCATATTTACAAGAGAGTATTTTATTTGGGCTTTTACTTGCTTTGATTTGCACATAGATTTTCAAATGCATGTATTTTTTATGCAAAATCATTTGAAACCAAAACCCTAGGTTCTCTAGTTTGTTATTGAAAAATATTTTTGGAGAAAATTTCTTATTAGGGTTTGAATAGATTTACACACCCTTACTCTACTGAGCATAATTCATATCATATTAGAGTGCATGTATTGAGCTTTATTGTGTATATCTATGCTTGTATTTTTAGAAGCAATTTCATGTAAAAAATGGTTTTATTGTAACGGTTGGGTTCAGCCTGTTAATTGAATTGGGGAGTCTCAGCCTCGTAAATGAGACCGGTTCGGTTGAGTCAAGAATTGAACTGGGGAGTGTCAGCCCCGCAAGTGAGACTAGTTTGGCTTAGCCTAGTAATTGAGTTGGGGTTTTCCTCGCCCCGTAAAGAGAGGATATAAAAGGCTTCTACTCCTCCCGATTAAGTGAGCAGGTTTAGTGGAATCCTTGGGGGTATGCCCCAGGTGGGGACGTTGACAATATTGGTCGAACCTCGTTAACAAATCTGTGTGTCATTCTTTCCCTATCTCATTTAAATTACTGCACTATAAATTCAATATGTGTATGCCTATTTGTTTACTGTTATATTTAGTTACATGCACACATTTACATTGAATGAGATACACGTGTATGCATGACCCAATAGCTTAGTCATTTTACATATACGCGTTTTATATTGAATGGGATATGATATGTGGTGAATCGGCGTAATTGTTTAAATTAACGAAAAATGTTTTAAAACCCAATTCACCCCCCTTGGGATCACACCAATTCCAATAGAAATGTTAATATGGTTATTGTTCTGGGGTTGAATTGATTAAACTAGGGTTTATGAATATATGGTTTTGTGCAAATGCCCCAGGCATCATGTTAGGTTCCTCACAGGTATATTTTCAGTAATTAGGTAAGTTGAATAAATTAGGTCAGGCATTTTGGGAATTAGTTAATTAATTTAAAGCATGAGAAAATAATAATGTTGTGAAGGATTTGCTAACATATTCGGTATTTGAAAATACTGGTTTTGGAATATCATATATTTATCTGAGCAATTACAAATTTATGAAATATTATTTAAAATTTGTGTGGCATGAGTATTGGTTTGGTTACCATATATTTAACATGTGAAAATATTTTATGATGAGATGTAATTTATACTGACAGATATTGTGAAATGATAGAATATAATTTATACTTGCTTATGAGAAATGTGATGTATACAGACATGATATTTTGGATACTGAGAAATGTGATATATACAGACAAGATATTTTTAATATTGAGATTACTATGAAAATTGTGGAAATGAGAACCCTGATGGACTAATGATGTATTTGAGAGCACGATACCGTTGTGAGGAAATGAGTCAGTGCAACCACACTACTTGGTAAGAGTGTTGGTATTGGAAGTCGATTGGGCTTGCAGAGAGATGTTGACCACTCTTGAGTCCGGACCAGGCTGCGATGGGCCAATCATACTACAGACGAGGTATGTTTTGACTTAACCTGGTAGGCCAACCATGACTAAGTCCCGCCTTCGAGCTGCACAACCCAGTCATGTGGGGTGATTAAATGACGATGATATATACATGTCCGTTTAGGTTGGTTCCTCATTACAAACATGATGGAACTACGTTTACAAACATGTTGGGTTTCGAACCCAGGAAAACATATTGAGCACGTACAGAGTTTTAAGAAAAATATATGGTTGCAAATGTATGTATATATATATATATGTGTGTGTGTGTGTGTGTGTGTGTGTGTGTGTGTGTGGATATGGGTATAGATTTCATGATTACTGAGCTATATTATTTATTAAATAAACGTGTTTTGATTCATTTAAACTTATGTTGCCACACACTGACAATAATTTATTCCATCTTACTAGGAGGTATCTCACTCCTTAATATCTTAACATTTCAAGAAATCTAGAGAGACAAGCTTAGAAAGCTCCAGACAAGATTAGTAGTTGGGTTGGAAGAGGGTGTTGGTGAGACACTAGTAAGTATATGTATATGGATTTGCTTAGTAGTACCTTGGGTTGTAATATTACCTTGTTTTTGGGAAGACATGTGTATATGTATGATATAATGGTTCTAGAACTCTGGTATTGTATTTGAGGTTATGTATATGTTTCCACTACATGTTTTATTTGAATTATGGTATCAAAGAAATATGAAAAGAAAAAAATATGGTAGAAATTTCAAGGTGTGGCACTAGTGCACTATTTAAACATCATATTCTCGCACATTAGGGTAATGAAAATTTCAAAAAGAAAGAGAACGACACGTTCATACTTTGAAAAACTCTCTGGTTACTACTACTGCTATGTTCTTGGTGAATACTCTTAGAAACTGATCTGATCTTCCTAATCTCACACGTTTGAATCAGTTCCGGTGATATACTTTCGAGCTTCAACCTTCATATTGTTTATTTAAAGTATTATTTTGATGCTAATGTGTACTAATCTGCTCATTTGAGGAGTTTTTCTCTTATACAAGCAATTGTTGCTGTTTGCATTTTGCATTGTTTGACGGTTCAAGTATTGAATTGTTGGCTAGTGAGAGGGTATTCTCGTTAGAGAGGCGAACTCCACCTTTGAGGGGGAGAGGTTGTAACTTCACCTGGTAATGAAGTTGGGAAAGGAAATCCTCACAGTGCATTGCGTGAGGCAAGACCATAGGCTGCTGCCGAACCTTATAAAAATAACGATGTTCAGCTTCTTCTTCCCTACACTTTTACTTTCTACAAGATATAACCTGCGTGGTTGACTATACCTTCATTATCAATTTACAAAATGCTGGATGTTTGTTATTGAACATATATTTGTGATAAGATTAAGTTGTTAAATTAAAAAATTCAGATACGCATATACTTATAAATTAATAAGTGAATATGTTGAGTTAATACTCAAGTAAATTAGTTTTCAGATTAAAGGCAAAAGTGCTGAACTAAAACAAGTAATTTTTTTTAGAAATTGGTTTTTTTTTTATTTAAAAAAAACGTTTTTGATTGCTGAAAATTTGATCTTGATATTGTTTATATCATTGAAGCATAAGTTGAATCACCGAATTTAATTTTTAAATATATTGTTGTAAATCTTATAGATTCTATCTGAAAATCATATTCATATGAGTGCTTAACTGAATATATTAATTCTTTAATTCATTGTGTAAATTCAGATATTGCATTAATTTGTACATTCATATCTAAGTCTCACCATTGATATAGTACAATAGCTAAATAGGAATATTGTTTGTGTTGGAAAGAGTTAAATTAAATAAGAATTCAACAAATAAGTTTTTAAATAACCCAATTCACTCCCCCTTCTTGGGAATATATCCTAATTTCACTAATGTTTGAAACAAAAAAAAGTTTGATAATTAATTTTCCTTTAGAGCAAGTAGTACACATGAAATTATTTGATAAAATAATCTTCTAGTTCTTTAGTGGATGACCATGTGATCTCAATGATTATTCGCATCATTACATCTTTAGGATGTCCAAGAGTATCCTGCCAAAGTGTAAATAACTCTGGGTCATTGCACTTTTGGTTCAAGACATTATATGATATAATTCTACTACAATTTTCGTATAATATAGTACAGAAGATAAAGTTGACAGTTTTTCTAAAATTTGTTTCTTCCCATAAACAATAAAAATAATAAAAACTCATTATTATAATTGATTATAGCAATAATAAATATGATAGTTTATTTATTTAAATCCAAATTTTGCTTACTTTATATCTTAAAATATTACATCATTATTTTCATCTTGATTTGTAAGAAAATTATCAAAATTTATTTCTACTCCTTTACTATTTTCCTTTTCATTTATAAAGGTTTGGTATAGATCTACCAAGTGCCTAGGCATATGACAGGTACGTGACCAATGATCTTTTCTTCCACATCTGTAGCATTCATTTTCACGATGCCTAGGTCACTGATTTTGATCATTTACTCGCTTTTGGGGGTCACCCTTCTTTTGGGGGATTGTAGCCTCACATTGATGCTAGTGATTATTTTGACCACAACTATGATCATGCCTATGACTATGCCTACAACCTCATCATCGACCACGAAATGTATTCATATTTACTTCAGGGAATGGGGTCGAACCAATTGGACGAGTTTGATAATTTTTCGTCAAAAGCTCATTATTTTGCTCAGTGACAAAAAGACATGATATAAATTAAGAAAATTTAGTAAATTTCTTCTCCTTATATTGCTACTACAAGAACATTTTACTAGGATAGAAAGTAGTAAAAGTTTTTTCAAGCATATCTTCATTAGTAATATTTTCACCGCATAATTTTAAGTTCGAGTTAATCTTATGCAGAGTTTAGTTATATTTGCTGATTATTTAAAAGTCTTGCAATCTCAGGTTTTTGGTTAAATCACAGTTTTTTGGTGGTCAAATATATCTTTTAAATTTTTCCATAAGACAAGTGAGTCTTTAATAGTGAGGTATTCAGTTTTTAATTCTTCTTCTAAATGATGGCGGAAGAAAATCATAACTTTTGTGCGATTCCGCATGGATGCGGTATTTCCATCTAATATAGTGTTTCTCACATTCATTACATTTAGTTGGATACCAACATCAAGAATTCATGATAAATAATCATTGTCTTTGATGTCAAGGGGAACAAATTCAACTTTACTTAGGTTCGATATTTGAATAAATTAACAATAATAAGACAATTTAGGAAAAAAAATGTAAAAAAAAAAAATAAAATTGAGATAATAATATAATATTATTTATACCCTTCTAGGATACTTAAAATATATTTTTCAAGAACATTATATTATTTTTCTCAATTTGTACTCTTTAGGAGTATGATTTCAATTTACAATATTAAATTGAGTAATAATTTACCATCTCAACCGGAGGTTAAATATATTACCTCATCTAGAGGATAAATGTTTCACCTCTTTAGTAGGTCGATTTGAACATATTTTCGAGATGTTAAATATACCGTCTTCATTAGGTATATCTCTTATGGAGATTAGATATATAACCTCTTCAGGACGTCTATCTGTTCGAGAGATTAAATATGTAGGTGAGAGATTTAAATATATTGTCTCTTCAGGAGATCTATCTTTTCGGGAGATTTAAAAATATAGCCTCTTCAGGAGGACTATCTTACTATCTTTTTTAAAAATTGATACTCTTTAAATTTTAAAGGGCATATTCTCTTTTGAAAAATATTATGCTCTTATGGAGTAAAACTTACCAAAAATAAATTGAATAGGATTTAAGAAAAATATTTCAGTTGGTTGGAGTCTCGTACTGATAACGTGTTATAAAAGATTTAGAATAATAAATAGAAACGAAACAGAAATTATACGTGGTTCGAATATACTTACTCCTGGACGGATGAGATAAAAAACTTCATTATCTCAAGCGAAATTAAAAAAATAATTTAGAACCGGTCTTATAAAAGATATCTCTTTTCTCTTTATCTTTCATCACTTTTCTATAGTGCCTACTTCAAGTATGCAAATGTATATATAAAAACATGCAAATATGTGTATTCCAAATGAGACGGAGTTATAGGGCGGGGTGGAAGATGAGCCTTTCCATAGTTTAAGTCAACTGATATGCTCACCCTCTGTGAGGCAACATATTATGACCAGCCAATGGCATAAAAACTAAACATAATTTTCAAATAAGTCGAACCAATGAAGCTTTAGGAGGTGAGATCGCCCCATGCACCCGCTGGTGCAGATACAGCAATCGCTTATCTTCGGATAATTCAAGTGTGCGATTTTTTCTCGATTTTCTCCCGAGATATTGAGAGATTTACAGCCATAATGGCATATTACTGTATTAGCCCCTCGTAATTGCACCTTTACGCGAAATTAAAGAGGAGTAGAATGGGAAATTAGCGCCGTTGCAGGAATCCTCTGAGTGCGCCACGCCCGTGGGGAAAGATTGTACGATTTTCTCCACCCCGAAAATCTTAATTTCGTGATCTTAACGCCTTTCATTTTTGAAAAAAAAAATATATTCGAAAAAATCCGAGTCTGACCCATTGATGACGTGTAAATTCAATCTCCAAATCAGCTCTATTGATTTAAGTTGGACAGCTGTGCCCGGCCTCGACTGTTTGAGAGGCTGGTTTGCTCTGGTCGCCATTGTTGCAGCTGTATGAATCTCTCTTTCTTTCTCTTTCTCTACACACGCACACTCATACATATGTATGTATGTGTGTGTGTGTGTATGTATAATAATTTTCTTCTCTTTTTGTATTCTTTGATGAAGTACTTTTTGTTTTGCACCGGTTCTGTCGACGCTTGATGTTTAGGGTTTATGGCTTAGAGCAGTAACTTCGAAGCAATTTGGTGTTAAGTTTGTAGATAATGTTTTGCGGGTTTTTGTTTGATCAAACTTGCTTTTTTGAAGTTCAACAGTACTTGAGTACTTGAAGTTCCCACCGTAATCATCCCCTACCCCTCAGATCAATTTGACATGCTATTGTGTAACGAGTGTCCCTGCAGCTAGACATAGAATCCTTTAATTAGCGTGTTATTATTGTTTTTGTTGTTTTGTTGTTGATGTTTGCTTCAGCATTCTGCCCCACCTCTTTCTATTTGGGAAAAAAAAAAAAACAGTTCTAAGTTGTTTTTGTTGTTGTTATTTATTTATTTATTTATAATTTTGATTGTTTGATGACTGACGAAAATTGCAGCATAAGGTTGCGTGGGATGGAAGAAATGAAAGCTGGGAAAGTCTTGTTGCTTCTTCTTTGTTTAAATGTTGTCTCCACTGCGGTGGTAAAGTGTCTACATTTTTGTTTCATAAACCTTTTTGTTATTTATTTATTGTTAGAGATTATATCGCCTCACTGCATCTTTTTTGCTTTTAAATTATATTTTGGTTAATTTTGCTTGCAGAATGCCGCGGCTCCTGAAATGTGCCCTGCTGATCTGGGTAGTAAATGCCAAGATTCAGATGAATGGGAAGGTGAATTCTTCCCTGGCATTCCCAAAATTAAGTATGAGGTAAACAGGTTTTAAGACTCATCTTGCTTCAAATAATATTATATTAGTCTCATGATCATGGTAGATTGTTTCTTTTAAAGCAAAGGCATTGTTTATATGCTTGGTTTTTACTTCCTCCTAAAATTCTGACAATTTTTCTATTATAACTAAAGGGCCCTACTAGTAAGAACCCACTTGCATTTAAATGGTATAATGCTGGAGAGGAGATTCTCGGGAAGAAAATGAAGGTTGGTTTCTGTTTTCTCCCATACTGATCTAATTAAACAAATCCTGAAATCTGATGAAACCAGTAAATGGCATAGGATTGGATGAGATTCAGTGTTGCATTTTGGCACACTTTCCGTGGAACTGGAGGTGACCCATTTGGTGCACCTACAAAGATCTGGCCTTGGGAAGATGGTACCAATTCATTGGCTATGGCCAAGAGGAGAAGTAAGATTAGATCTAATTAACTCCCTCCTCATTCGACTGCAATTTGCAACACATTCTAAAACCAATTCATATTTATAATGTTGCAGTGAGAGCTAACTTTGAGTTCATAAAGAAGCTTGGAGTTGATTGGTGGTGCTTCCATGACAGGGATATTGCCCCAGATGGCAAAACTCTAGAGGTATGCAAGTCTTCAATTTGGTAGGTTTTGTATCCCTTCGTTACTATCTCTGTACTGTAAAGAAAAAAGACAAGTGAGCGGGAAATGAATTTCTTGCTTGCTTGGTTGTACTTAAAGCTGAAACATATGTTATAAGAGTGTTTTGGTTTTTTAGTTCTACAGTGTAAGGTTTTGTATGTCTGTCAATTGAACTAGTTCATTGAATGCAGGAAACAAATGCAAACTTGGATGAAGTTGTAGCCCTTGCTAAAGAGCTTCAGGTAATTTTGCATCATAAGTGAAGAATGACCAAATGAAGCATTTTTTACAAGTTTACATGTGGCATTCAAGTAGGACTACTTTGAAGGCATTCTTTCCCATGTAAATTATGGTTCTGAACTAATAATTAAAAGCATTGGACCTTTTAGAGCACAAGTCTTTATAGATATATATTGCTTTGGTTAACTCCTCATGTAACTATCGTTTTCTTAGAAAATATGCATACCAATAGAATATAGTAATATTCATGTTGATGGAAAAATTTCTTTAAGCTCTTTGTGATCTGTACTATAAGGAAACCGATGCACTTTTTCAAGTTTATATGAAGACAATCTTCTTTCTTGACCATAGTTATGTTGTGGGAGTCACATGCATGGCTAAAAATGGGTACAAGAACTATGTGTTAATCAGTTCTTTGAGCTCAAGATGTTTTACACCATAAGCTCCTCTGGCATCATAACTTTTCCTTTGCTCTTATTTTGAATGACCATGAAAAATATGCTCTTTACCTTGCTTGCATGCTAACCTATTTTACAGGGGACCAAGATCCGTCCACTATGGGGTACAGCTCAACTATTTATGCATCCTCGCTACATGCATGGTGCAGCGACTAGGTATCTTATGTTTTATCACAGTAAAATGTACTCTGTCTGCTTGTAGTTTTGGACTCAATTATTCAAACTTACTTGTAATCTGCATTACAGCTCTGAAGTAGGTGTATATGCATATGCTGCTGCTCAAGTTAAGAAAGCCATCGAGGTGGGCAATTGTGTGCTTGTAATTCTTTGGAAGAGAAAATGGTCCTTACTTGCACATAACTGAGGCAGTTACACTTAGATTCTGTTATGTTATTAAGTTGTGTTCACTTGTTACACAGATATAATGTTTCTATTTATTCATGCATTCAACAGGTGACCCATTATCTAGGTGGAGAAAATTATGTTTTCTGGGGTGGTCGGGAGGGATATCAGACTCTCTTGAATACAGATATGGAAAGAGAACTTGATCATTTGGTACATAACCCTCCACGTCTGTTCTTAGGTTCTAATACATATCTCAATTTCATACTAAGTGTTTTAAATTCACCTTTGTTTTTTGTTTTGTGTTGGTAATAGCTGGTTTGTAGTTTCATGCAATATTTTAGATTATATCTTTACATATAGTTCTTTTTGACATTTTCTCCCTTTACTTTTGATTTTTGATCATGAAAATATTGCTGATTTTTTGAACAGGCAAGGTTTCTTGAAGCTGCTGTTGCATATAAGAAGAAGATTGGATTCAATGGTACTTTTGCATTCAAATATTACATTAGCTTTGTACTATAGTAGTTGTGGGATCTAATGATGAAAGAAAGTTGATCCCATCATAAAATAAAATGGGAGTAGTTTTTCCTCATTTCTCTATCGTGGTGCTAAAATTTTTGTGGGAACTTATTTTAATCTTTCTATTTTTCTTTTCAGGTACCCTGCTGATTGAACCGAAACCTCAAGAACCTACCAAACACCAGTATGTTGCTTGACTAATCCATCGATTGGATATAATTTGGTGTAGAGTTTCCCATGTTTTACTTACTGTATCTCTGTCAGGTATGATTGGGATGCTGCAACAGCTGCTAATTTCTTGCGGAAATATGGCCTTTTAGGTGATAATCTTTCTAACAGTATGGTACTTATTTGGGAGGTGATACTGCTAAATGTTTTTTTTCCTCTTTTCTTTTTTTCTTTTATCTTTCTTTAGGAAATCATTTTGGCAGTATTGTCTAAGATGTGTTTCAACCTTTATACATGAAAGATAGATCTTAAATAATGTTAGTCTTGTTATCGTTTCAATCTCATACATATTTTAGCCTTGCATTACCATGTTTTTGGCGTAAATATGGAACATCACCAGGTCAAATCAGTTCCATATTTGTATATTAAGGATAATTTAAGGTGGATTCTAAGATTATTCTGTACTAGAAAAATTAGTCAAATTATTGCGATGCTTATAAAGGCTATAGCTTATGTAGTTATTTCTAGTTTCATTGTGGTGTGGTTTCATATTTGTCTTTTTTTTGGGGGGCCTGGGGTGAGGTGTTAAGAAAAAAGAAGTCTAAACTGCATAGTGACATAGTCACTTATTTCGCATTGATATAAGGAAATATTTAATGTAAAAGGGGAGCTTCAAGATCCTGTTTTCTTTAGGCTGAAGATTTGGCTCTTCACAAAAATTTGTTTTAACTTTAAAATTTTTATTTATTTATTTTCCATTTTGAAGACAAAAGGAACTCTTACCTGAAATGTTTTGTAGGACAGCCTTTGTATGCTTTATAATAAAATTTTATTTCTAATGATTGAGGTTTAAAGATTGATATTAGCTTTATCTACTTCCCTTAGACTAGTTTAGCATATTCCATGTCAATTGGTGGACTTCTGGAAAAAAAAAAAAGTGCAGAAGCAGTAAAGATTGTATTTATGACTGTGGCAATCTCTAAGATTCTTCTTGTCCATACCACTGATTTTCTTTGTTGTCCATTGCTTTCTAGGAGAATTTAAACTCAACATTGAATGCAACCATGCCACACTTTCTGGTCATAGGTATGCCATACTTCTTTTTCAACATGTTGTGACACCTCCAGAAATGGCCCAAGCTGAAATGAATGTGCTCTTTGGCACACTTGTACTTGTGTATGTTGCAGCTGTCATCATGAGCTGGAGACTGCAAGAATAAATGGCTTACTGGGAAATATTGATGCAAACACTGGTGACCCTCAGATTGGTACGAGATTCCTATAAATTTCTGCTATCAGAATGCATTTATCTTCTGTTATAGACTTACAATTCATGGACTTTGACATTGAAATGTCATGATATACAAAGTTGTAATCAGTTTCTGTTGTCACAACTACAGGATGGGATACAGATCAATTCCTCACAGATATAGGAGAGGCAACCATGGTTATGCTCAGCGTTGTCCGAAATGTACATAGAAGATGTGTACTTTAACATTATTGAAACCCATCTTAACATTTATAACTGCAGATAGTTAACTGTTTTTACGGTTTTCCTTGCTATTGCAGGGTGGATTAGCCCCTGGAGGATTCAACTTTGATGCAAAATTGTTAGTTATTTTTCTGCTTCATGTTACTTAACTTCTTATTCTGTGCGCGTGCGTGGGTGTGGGTGTGTGCACATGGCACTTTAGAAAAGAGTCTGTGTGTGCGGATGTGTGCACAAGTCCTATGGCACTTTAGAAAGGAGCATTATTCATGTTTGAAATATGGTCAAACATAGACCAATTCACTCATACCAAATGTGTTAGTTTGAACACTGTCAATACCTGTTGGGTACATAGTGCAAGTGATGGAAGACTGCAGATGAATAATTTTTGGCTATTACATTCTACTTGGAGATTTAGAAATTAGTGACTGGGAAATATGGATATTTAGGGGATTTTATTTAATTTAGGTGTTAATTTGATATTTTTAGTTACTTTGAGGTTATTTTGTAATTTTTTGCATAACTTTTAGGGTTTCTTATTGACTATTAATGTAGGTTTATGGATGCATGGGATATTTACTTGGATTAATTAATTTGTCTAAGCTATTATCTCTCACATCTCTCTCTCTCTCTCTCTCTCTCTCTCTCTCGTGTTTGCTCTTTTTCTTCTTCTTTCTCCTCTCTTTATCTTCTTCTCTCTTCTGTGGCTTACATCAAAGTGGTAGCAGAACATATTTTATTCCATCCACAAATCATTTGTTGCCCCCACCAAAGTTTCTGCCTAGGAATTGTCTCCATCCCATGCCATCTCTCCACATACGCACAGCCCTTTCAATCCAAATCTCAACCCGACGTTAAATCTCAGAAAAAAAAAAATATAATTGTTGTTCCTGCCAAAAAAAAAAAAAAAAAAAGAATCAAAGCAGTAGAAGTATGGAAGCCTGGAAAAAAGTTCAAAGTACAAGGTTTCTAGTTTCTGTGTTAATGCAAGCAGTAGGCCAGAAAAGGGGGAAAACTCATTGCTGCCATGTTCTAAAACTCTGAGAAAGTTCCAGAAAGACAGGCAGCTCTGCTTTAAAGCTTCCATCATGGATCGTGCCTGAAATTTCTTGTCAGAACCATATTGCTGGCATCTCGTTATTTGCCGACCTTCATCCTTTCGTCTAGTTATCAACTCTTGCATCACCACTACCCTTTTAGAAATACTCCCATTGCTGCAGCCCTATTTTCACAATGTTGTTGTTATCGTCAAACTCCCCTGCTATCCATCATTGCAGCCCAAGAGCACTCTATGTTTTGTTAGAATTTGCAAGCCCTAGGCCCACCTTTGCTTTCAGCTTTGTTTGTGAGAGAGAATAATTATATTGCAAGAGACACATTTGAGTTCTTATTACCCAGTTTAACCCATTCCCACTAAATCCAGTCAGCCATACCTATCAGTTCTAAGCAACATTCTTGGTTTGCTCAGGAGATTTGACTGCACGTAAGAGAAATTCAGTTCTCTCTGATAAACTGAAGATATTAATTGCCATTGCAATATGAGGTGTGGTATTTGGATTTGAGAGTGATGTTTGGACTGCCACTTCAAGATTTTTACTGCACCAATGGAGAATTTGAATGGGTCACAAAATTTTGCATAGTACTAGTTAAAAGTTGAACTTGGTTTACAAAAATTGGGATTTGATTTGCAATTTTAAGAATACTGAGAAGTTGGTCATGTCAGCATCAGTTCTTCTATATATGGTGCAATATGTTGGAGCATTTATGGAAGAAATTGGCTCTCTGCTGTAAGAAATTGATTTCATTCCTATGGAATTTTGCTAAAAAGGTTGATTTGGAGTTGAAAGCAATATTTTTAACAACTAACAATAAATGCCGGGGATGTGACTAGAAGCCCAAGACTTTCTAGCAAGTTTGCTCTGCTACCATGTTAGATTATTTCACCTAGGCTAAAAGTTTAAGCTGTTAAGTTGTGGAAAAACAATGTATATAAAGCCTTAGCATCCCAAACTTTATGTTTTTTTTTTGTGATTATTAGTAAGGGTAAATATATTGATCAAATGGAATATGTACAACACATACACCTCACGGGAAGCACACAACTCCCCATCCAAAAAATCGTAAATACCACAACTTTTACATCAAAACCGGGCATACCCAGGGGATCATATCCACTCAAATACAATATAATTCAAGCTAACATGACCAGAAAAAGAGAGTCCATTATCATTATCCTATGGAGTGTAAATCAAATTTATCAAACACAACTCTGTAGATGTTCCTTTGGATTTCCTCAACAAGCTCCTTCAGGCCAATATCCTTGCCCTCAAACCTCTTCTTATTTCTGAAGTGCCATAAGAAGAAGACTGTAGTAGCAAGACCAACTCTTTTCCCCATAGCACTGATGCCAGTCCCTCTAACTTCTTTGTGGAGCCATTTCACTACTGCTTTCAAAGTTGTCATGGCCCTGCATATTCCCAACCAGCTTCTAATACTTCCCCAGACATGTGATGAGACTCTGCATTTAAAGAAAAGATGGTCTATCGTTTCAATCTCATCTCCACATAACACACATTTCTGGTCATTGTTTCCCCAACATATTTTGTCACTCGTAAGTAGCTTGCCTTTAATTCCCAACCATAATGTAAATGCATACTTTGGAGTACCTTCAATATTCCATACTTTAACCCAAGGAACTTTGTGTCCCTTAAGCCTCGTCATAGCACTGAGAAGAACTGCTGTGATTCAAGTCCCAAACTTGATTTATTGTTGCCATAGCAATTGGATCAACACCTGAATGAAATATGTTGGCCCAAACAAAGATCTTCAAGGACTCGCAAACTCAATCCAATTAGCAAGAGAATTGTGTAGATTTGGAGGAAACTCAAATTGAGTTATTAGACCATTCAATATTACTACAATTCATATTTCAAATTCTTGTAGAAAGAGAATTGAGGTCATTAAGCAAACAGGAATGGATGGATTGGCAAAGTCAATTCAAGATTGAAAATATGTAAAGAGTGGCTCAGTCTTGCTAGAGCTCAGAAAGTAACTTTTTCACATCACTTAACATTTATGAATTTGTTTAATTTTGGTGTTATTTTGGATTTTTAAAGTTACTTTGGGCTATTTGTTGTTATTGATTTCAAGATTTTCTTATCAGCCTGCAAATATAGACCTATGGATATGTAGGATGTTGATTTGGATTAATTGAATTGCCTAGGCACTTATGTCTCTCATGTCAAACTATCTCTCTCTCTCTCTCTCTCTCTCTCTCTCTCTTCATTGTCCTAGATCTATGAGGGATGTTTTTTGCCTGTAAATAGGCAAATAGCTGTATGGGATATCATTTTGATTATTAATATACTCTTTTGCCCGAGCTCTTTCTCTTGCAAGTCTCTCTCTCTCTCTCTCTCTGGTATTTCTCTCTCTTATTTCTCTTTTTTCTCTTCCCTCTTGACTGTCCTACATCAGCATGGTTGAAGATAGCTGTATCCATGTTTTATGCAACACTAGATGGTGTTGCTAACTGTAATAAGCCATTGTTTACTGAAAAAAATACCCAACCTAAATACTTAAGCTAATTGTTGGTCGATTGACAGGTTGTTATACGATGCTCTCCCCTTCATGCACAAGCAATAGGCTTGAAATCAAAGTAGACCTTACAGCTATGAATTTAATGCTGAATTGAATATAAGAATGAGGGCGCCAATAATCTTACCCTAGATCTTTTAGGTTAAAGAGATTGTCATACCATAATGAGTAACCACTTTTCCTAGAATCTGAACTTTTAGAGAAGGTAAGCCTTATTCTTATTATTGGTGCGAGAAGCTTTGATTTCATAATTAAGAAACCACTTGACCTAAAACCTAAAGCTTCTAGAGGAGAGAGTTTCTATCCTTCTATTTTGTCCTACGTCTCCTCATGTCTCCTCTATTTGGGCTGGCCAAACAAATGTATTCTTTCTTCTGATGTTTGGTGGCTTGAATTTAGGACTTTTTATGTGTGTCTATTTGTTTGACCCTTACAATTGGTCTCCTTTTTTAGGAATTTCTTTGTCCATATGTTCATGTCATGTTTGCTTTATTTGTCTCCACTTCTGTATGTGCACTTCATAGTGGTGGATGTGTGTATGTGTGCATGGGGGTGTGAGGCTTCAGGAATGATGTATTGATCATATCTTATTTTATAATTCTTCATTCATTTATAGTTTCTGCCTTGGATATATATATATATATATATATATATATATATATTATTTTGTGTTTTAGACGAAGAGAAAGCACAGATGTTGAGGACTTGTTCATTGCTCATATAAGTGGAATGGATACCCTGGCTCGTGGACTCAGAAATGTCGCTAAGCTGATCGAAGTGATACATCTCTCTGTCTCGTATAGTATCTTTATTTTAAACAATTTTTTTCTTTATTCCAAAATATTTGGTTCAATTAAATGTTTCTTTCTTGCCATGGAAAAAAGGATGGCTCTTTGGCTGAGCTTGTTCGCAAGCGATATGAGACTTTTGATACAGAAATTGGGGCTCAAATAGAGGTAACATGCTTCCAGTCCTCTCTCTTTGCCTCAGCAGGTATGTTTCATTTTGAACTATGCATGGTAAGTAACATGTACATATTAACAGGCTGGCAAGGCTGATTTTGAAATGCTTGAAAAGAAGGCAATGAAATGGGGAGAACCTAAAGTTCCTTCTGCTAAACAGGTGATTTGAATCACTAGGTTCTCAATATTCTGCAGGCTGCTACCCATTCATAAGTGCATAGCATTCTTCACGTCACATTAGCATGTTCATAAATGCTAAAATTCAAGAAGATTGAGAGCTGATTTATACAGGTCTTTGAAAGAGGAAGGGAAAAGAGAATGAAAAGAAATGCTTTTTGGGGGAGGGAGTGCAAAATGCAAATTTCCTTGTTTGTGCCCCTTTGTGACCAATACATGTCAATAACCTTACTTTTGTTACATTCCATTGCTACTTGTTTACCACTTGTTATCTTCCCCTACTAGTGTCAATATGTTTACTTTCATCATCTTCATTGACACTGCCTTTCTTATGAGACCACCTACTATCTCATGGTTGTATATCAAAAGAAAGATACCCATTACGTATACCCACTTTGTTCGAGACTTCCTAACATGAGAACTAGCATATGGATTTGTTAGGCTTGCCTTTTTTGTTTTTTTTTTTTAAAACAGAAAGATGAATTGTGCAATTCACCCCCTTCAAAATTTTATATTTCTGTGTAACATCTACCTTGCAATAATGACCTTTCCCAAGTGGAAGCCTTGACCAGAACTGGTGCGTTTTTTGTTTTTATTTTTATTTTTTTGGCCCGGGGGAGTTAGACTGATCCAGGCCATCCTTGACATCCAAGCAGTTGGTGACCCAAAAAGGAAAATTATGAAATTGCAGCATCCTTGATAAAAAAGGCTTCTCATTGAAAACTTTGTGCACTTTGTTTTCTGTGGAAGCTTGACGGCTGTTAAAATTATATTACTCCTCGTCTTTCGCTTCATGTTGTCCTTTATCTGTGCTCTTTCTTGATGAAGTATTTTGTCATGTGACATTGGGTTCTGGGTATCCTTGTGCACTTTTTCTGCTACAGCTCTTAAAAAGTTGCCTTACATCCCAATTGTAGGTTCTTTTTGGCGTGCGAGATTAGAAACTGATTAAACATTATAAAATTCCTGCTAGAAGCATGTGCAATGAAAATGTTTCTCGCTTTTCATTCGCTTTTGCTCACTTATTTTCTTTTCTCTTTATTTGACACTCCTCCCCTCCCCCATTTTAAAGCCTGCTTTTTTCATGAAAGTGCATGTCAACCTTGATCTAAGTAGGTTAATTGGTGCGGGTACGTTCAAATTATTTATTTGTTTTGTATGGTCACGAGTGGGAACTAATAAAGATTTTTGAACAATGTTGCAGGAACTTGCGGAGATGATTTTCCAATCTGCAATATAGAGAATGCAGCATACGTACATGTTTACCTTCCCCCCTCCCTCCCCTCCCCTCCCCGGGGAAATAATGCATAGTTGTGAATACCAATAACTGGATCAAGTCAGCATCGAAGGGTGTTCCAGAGTGGATCTTATGTTCCTGGCAAGTGGATTCACTCAATGGAATGGTCTCATGTGTCGAGAGTAATGCTGTTTGCCAGCCCCAAATTTCACGGCGGGATAAATTGTTTGCATCCCCCTAGACCCTAAACCCACGACCTTCGGGAATAATTTGTTTTTATGCGGACATGCTAGTGTACTGTGGGGGCTTTAATTTATTGTGACAAGCTGGTGCTTGAAATGGAGAAATTTGATTTGAAACCTCTTCTTGGTCCATAGCTCGTGCTTTCTTGTGTTGACGCAGTTTTTACGTTCAAAGTATTCTTCAAAGTAAAGCACGCACTGAGAAAATATAAAGGTCGAAAATATAATCTTGAATTTAGACTGTGGATTTAAAAAATGTTCAATATAACTTTATACTGTGATTGTAGAAACCTATATATCCAAAATCAAGACTCAAAATCTATAGTCCGAAAGTTAGGAGAGAAATTTGTGATGAGATTGGTTGGTTCCCATTATGACTCTAATTATAAATTGCATGATTGTGTTGGATGTATGGATTATATTTTGTTGAATTGAGAGCATTTGGACAAAAAAAAAAGCTAATTTATTTCACTGGTCTCTATTCTGGGCAAGTGTGCTGCACTTGAGATAATTGGAAATCCTTAAGTTTAGTTTGTCCCCTATAAATTTTTAAAATGAATTTTTAAAAGAAGTTAATTAAAATGAGCCTTTTGATATTATTTTTAAAATGTTTGACTTTCCTATGAAAAATGAGTTGTAAAAAAATAGTTAGTTTGAGCGTTTGGTAAAAAGGTTATAAGGTATTTAAAAGTATTTAAAAAAATTAAAATAGATATCTATTTTTTTTAAAAATATAATTAATGCATTGATAGGATTGTGATATTTGAAAAAAAAAAAATAATGACAACAATGAGATTGAATAATTTGTTGGAGAATAAAAGTTAGGCTTTAACTTTTAAAAGTTTCAAATTTATAACTTTTAAAAGTTTACAAAAAATAAAAAATTAATTTTTAAAGATGGAGAAGTTTTTTATTAAACACGTGAAAATCAATTTTTACTTTTAAAAAGTAGAAGATGAAACATAAAAGAAACCAAACTCACCCTTAGATAGGTTAGTAGTGGGGGATGCCATATGCTTCATGTAATCTTCAATAAGTTTGTCATGGTAGGGCATAAAACTTGGGGTGAAATTTGGAGTTTAGGATATACAAAAAGTAACAATAAAAAAAATATTATAATTATATTGTTTTTAATTTTGCAGTATTACTTTTGCTATGGTTTTTGTTTTTTTAATGCATTTTGATTTTGGTTTTAGAAGAAAAATGAACCCAAAAAATGAAAATTTATATTCATTAGTAGAAGTTCTCAAATTAATTATCTTTTGCTTATTTTGACTGTTAATAGTTTGAAGCAAGTTGACCATTGACCTATATAGACACTCCATTTTGTCCAAGCTTATATAACGTAATTGGGTTATTGTTCATTGTGTAAATATCAATTAAAATGGGAAAAAAAAAAGAAGGAAACAAACTAAATACATGGAAAAAATAAAAAAAAAAATTGAATACATTAAAAAATAAAATAAAAAATAGAAAATGAAGTAAAGTGAGCCAACATCTTCATCTTTAAACCTGCAAGTACAAAAGGAAAAATGGAAATTAGACATGTGGGAATTTGCATAAGTAACGTGTGGGTGAAATCATAGTTTAATGCAAACATAAATTGGTCAATTCAATTTAAATTGATTGATCAGTTAAATTCTAATTGATTAAATTATAGTTGATTGAATGTGTGAGAATTGGTGTAATCTCAAGAGAGGAGGGGGTGAATTAGAATTTAAAAAAATTTTGCGGATTATTTAACAGATTCACAAGTAATATCCCAATCAAAATTAAAGGTGTATATGTAAAACAATCACAATAATATATAATCAAACATACACATACGGAAATATAAAAGAGTAGGGTAAGAGAAAACGACACCAAGATTTTTACAAGGTTCGACTATCCCCACCTACGTCCTTGACTCGAGAAAACCACCTAAGCATTTCCACTATAACACTCCTTAAAACCGAGCGGAGCCACTGTTGACTTTTTGGTCAGATCCCTGTTTTGATTATGACAAACCACAGTATCTCATATGTGTGTTTTAGGTATTTGAGCAGGTTTGTGTTTTAGTTAGCACAGATGATGATGCAATTTGGAAGCCGAGAAGCACTTAAATGAGCATACCCCGACGTTTTCATAGAATTGTGAAGGAGCAACGCATGAAGACCAATCTTTGTTTCAAGTTGTATTATATTTTCTTTTATTCATTTCGGGTCTATAATTATAATCCAAGGTCTGTAATAATTAATGCATGACATGCATAATAGGATTATAAGCTCAGTAATGACCGTAGACAGACTTTAGGGTCAACCGACGCTAGGTTTTTTAGGCTAAATTAAAGAATCTTGACCTTAGATAGACCCTAGGTCTCTGCAAGTAACTTTAGACTCAAATCAGGACTTAAATGCACACTTTTAGTGTTTCGGTTGACCAAACCTTCCAAGGTCAAATGTTGACCACTCAATCGACCGAACCTGAACCTATATAGACTTTTGGTCGACTAAACCTCCCCAGGGTCAACAGTTGACCATTTGGTCGACCAAATGTGAAATGAACTTCAACGCTTTGGTCGACCGAAATGGCACTTGGGAAATCCCAATGCCCTGGTTGACCGAACTTGAAGTTGAAAAATGACCTGGTTGACCGAACATCGAAATTCGATTAACCGAACTTAGCCTAGTCGACCGAATCTCGGAGGTTCAAAAATCGCCTCAAGTCTGGTCAACCAACACCTTAGTTTAAAAACACTTTGGTCGACCGAACCTTAAAAATGGTTGACCGAACCTCTCAGGTTGCTCGAATTTTACCGAGGTTAAACTGGGTTAATTTTAATTAAACTCATTTAATCTTTTTCCAAAATACCTAGCGTGTCCCTAATGACTATAATGTTTTCCAACACTATAAATACCTCCTCATTTGTCACAATTAAGATATGATTAGGGATTTTAATTAGCAAACTTTCCTTTGAATTTTTGAGAGTTATTTCTTTACATTCAAACCCTAATACTCATCCTTTTGAAAAATCTTTGAGTGAGATTAAACTAAGATTACCTACACTCCCTTCTATAGCTTATACTCTTATTGGCTTGATTGATTGTTGATTTTGTTGAGAGTTAGGCCAAAAGGTTTTCCCTAGGATTTAATCTATAAATTCATTTTGGGGGAAACTTTATTTAGCTTGTGAGTCTTTGCATTTTGATTGCAAGACTCTTAAGCTTGTCTTGTATTGTGAAGTAAATATTTTTTGACAAGCTTAGTTTACAAAATATCTTTTGTGCTTAAAATTTTTAAAAATCATTTTGAGGTATTTGATTATATTTACGAAATCTTTGAAACCTAATTTGTGATTGATATATTGATATATTGTTTCAAAGATAAGTTTGAGAATACACTCTTGTACTTGATTGATTATTAACATTACCTAGAGTGCTATTACACATTGTTTGCATTGAGCTTATAATTCTTATCATTTGGAAGTGCATTGATTATTGCATGTGCGTATTGGTACATATTTGCTTAGTGTAAGAAGCATCTTGATTGTACACAATTTTAAATTGTTTGTTGTATTCTAGGCATGGCTTGAGGGGGTTTGATCTAGTCCGTAAGGATCAGTTGGTAGGGCCTTCTCTGGCCCACAAGGAAAGTTTGTAAAGGTTGAGGTCAGCCCTGTGAATTTGATCTGATTGTAAAAGGTGCCGCTCCACCAGTTAAGTGAGCAATAATGGTAATCTTCGGGCTTGGGAGCCGAGGTGAGGACATAGGCACAGTTGGCTGAACCCTGATAACATTTCTTGTGCCTGCTTTTAATTTCCGCATTTTAAATTCCAGTACTTGAATTTTATGTTTTACTATTGAGATTGTTGAGTTTATGAATATATAGAAAAACCCTAGGTTTGTGTAATACTGGTTTTGGAATTTGGACCAAATTTAGGAGGAATTTTTAAATACCCAATTCCCCCCCCCCTCTTGGGAATACACCAATTCCAATTGCCACTCGTTACATACTCCTTATAGGTGGAGCCACCTGTAACGACTTGCTTAATTTAACATAAATGAAACATAAATAATACTAATCTCATCCTGAACCCGTGGGTAGCGGGGACACTTGTGAATCATAGCGGAAACCTAAGCAGCAATAAGTGTAAAATCTTAATCATCCAACCATAAACCGTAATACCAGAGTTTACTACATCATCGATATACTGTGTTTATATACATCCTCCAAAACATCAAAATAACTCTAGGATCAAACAACAAAATAATCCTGATCCTAGTACAAAATCTTACCCTCCTAATGGGGTAACTTAGTAAGCTCAATGGCGGCCACGACCCATCGGTCACTTAGGGTCTCCTGAAAAATTAATTAGGTTTTGGGGTGAGACACTTTTTAGTAAGGGAAAATAAACTAAATACAGTTGTGTGACAACATGAACATTTAAGGCAATTATACATATACAGTACATTTCATATTTCTGTAAACGTTTAACATATTGCACTGAATAATCACATACTTTCATATTTGCTAATAAATCATATCGTACTTAAAACATCTGTTATAACTGATAATACTGAAAACATACCCTGGATGAATAGTTAGCTGATGTCATGTATTACCCCCCATGACGGGTTGTGCAGCCCGAAGGTGGGACCCGACAATGGCTGGCCGACCACTGCCGAGTACAAAATATTTGTAAGTACGATGGGCCTGCCACACCCTGGTCCAGGCTGCCAAGTGGACGTCCACACTCTACTGAAAGCCACATCGACTATCCATCTCCCACCCCCTCATGGGGTGGTTAGCACTAATTTGATCATAAACATCTGATCTATAAGCTATGGTACTGTGCTTCTAAAATGAACTAAACTAACATCCGAGTTCTGATAACATATAATATGTGATAATATAGCATCTTTCATAATTTCATAAATACGGCCTCGCGCTGAACATTTCATAAATACAGCCTTATGCCGATCGTCTCATAAATACGGCATCGCGCCGAAATCATACATAAATACGGCTTCGCGCCTAAATCATACATAAATACGGCCTCGCGCCGAAATCATACATAAATACAGCCTCGCGCCAAAATCGTAAATACGGCCTCGCACCGAAATCATTTCGTATACATATATATATATATATATATATATCATTCTGAAAATAATCAATTTATCATGTATCTTCAACATCATAATGTACTGTATTCTTTCATAATTTCTCAAAACATATTTCATTCATATCATTGTCATATCATGATATTTTTTCACGTAAAATAATATTCATGCCACACATTTGCTGTATAAAACCATATATTGTATTCTAAAATCATAGTTTTTGGCATCTCATACATATATACATTTCAACATAATAGCAGTATTTTCCCAAATGTGCATTTCCTTCGTAATATACATATATAATACATGCTTTCCTGAAATAACTTTTCTCATAAATAATAATAATTTGCATGAAAAGTAACTATTTTAGTTTATTCCCTTACCTGGCTACTGAGAAAGCCCCTAAAATATCCTGGTCTAACACCCATAGAATTTCCTAATCAATACCCTAAAAATGAAAACTCTTTGTACTAAACTTCAGTATTTTTACGTGTACATAATTTCCTATAACTACAGTAAGATCAAATTTGGCTTAAAAAAGCATTACCTCGACTCAGGGATGATTTCCAACTTGCTTTCACCAATGATCCACTCCGGAAGATTTGGAGAGAACTTCCCCAGAAGCATCGTGGTGGCTTCAGATTGTCGAACCAGCGTAAATCCGACCCAAAATCGATGAGAGAGAGAGAGAGAGAACCAAAGGGAGGAGAGAGAGAGTGAGTGTTTGCTTAATCTTGAAGTAAAAATCCAGATTTTTGATATTTATAGAATTGGATTCGTCGATGAGCCACGTCATTCGTCGATGAGTCCTTTAATAATTTCGTCAAAGAAACCCACTCTTCGTCGACAAAATTCAGACTACTCAAAACCTCTCTCGGTATCTCCTCGTCGACGAATCCTGTCTTCATCGAAGAATCCTCTTATACCCTCGTCGATGAATCCCCTATATTCGTCGACGAAGCCCTGATGATTTCCCTCGGTTATTCCTTCCAAAGTGCAATGTCATCGACGAACGCGAAGTCGACTTCCTCCTTCTATCACTGTCTCCATTTCCCTTCCTTTTTATTATTTAAATCCCATTATTATTCGAGTTGTCACACCACCTCTCTGAGAAATATCCCCTCACTCAGTCCACTCCTTATAGGCGGAGCCACCTCTCCAAACAATATGCCCTCATTTTGTCCACTCCATATAGGAGGAGCCACCTCTCCAAGTTGAAAGGACTTGCGAAATAGCCCTAAGATCCGGTTGTAGTGCATACGGATAATAAAAAAAAATAAAATAATCTGATCATGCAAACCATAATTTCTTGATTAGGAAAATTCTTGCGAGATTTGTCTAGTTTGATCCTGAATCTGCAAGTACGAAAATGAGCTCTTGAAGACGACCATAAATCTTCTACTGTATTCGTTGAACATGCCTTGCTCTTGAGAGAGTCGGCTCGTAAGAGGCTACTAGGGTTTTCTTCTCTCACGAAAACGTCTGCCTCTGTAAGAGTTCACTTGTCTTACCCTAGCTGCTGAATGGAGTGCGTGTATATAGGCTACAACAGGGACCTTTAGGTAAATATGACTAGGACTTCTCATATAATTAAGAATTCCTAATCTGACTCGAATTCATCCGTAATTGCATTAATTATAATTCATACCACTAAAGAATTATAATTGCACTCCCTATCATATTCAAAATTAAATTTCGAGCTCCTATTATTAAATACTTATTTATCTCCCCACATAAAGATTACAGATACCCATCGATTAAATTAAATTACTAACAATTTAATTAATTGACATATTAATTCTCTGAGACCTTCCACTTAACTTATTTAATGTGTCGGATTCAAAATCCACCTGCGGGATTTGACACAATCAAAACTTATAAGCTTCCTCAAGGGGGTATCATTAATCCGAATATTGGGACGTCGATTCCATCAATAATTAATGTTCACCATACACATAATGTCATCACCCAACTCATTGAGTTTTTTAACCCATAAAGAATCTCACTCATTTATGAATCAAAGTAATAAACACTATATGCACATGTCCAATAATCATATCAGGATTAAGAGCATATGCACTCATAATAACCATGAGGTATTAATTGTTTTATATATTCAGTATAAAAATAATTACCTCAAAACGATCTTGTTTAATACACAAAGTGTACTAGCACAAGGAGTTGGAACTGTAGCATTCCCAATAATCAAGATAGACCTATTAAAACCTTATGCTACAGTCGTACCAGTGGTGTGTCCAATTTCATTTAAGACTGTGATCAATAAACTTATATTCTATAAGAACTGATGATCTAATCTTTTGTGTATAAGCCATACTCTACACACTAGATCACCTACTATATAGAATAAAAGACACACATGCATAATCATTAAATAAATAATGTCATACAAATATTGTTGACAAAGATTTTCATTAAAATCGAATAACTGAAGTTATTAATAAATACTAACACCGATTACATAAAGAATGTCTTT
This sequence comes from Malania oleifera, assembly GCF_029873635.1. Lineage (NCBI taxonomy): Eukaryota > Viridiplantae > Streptophyta > Magnoliopsida > Santalales > Ximeniaceae > Malania > Malania oleifera. The sequence continues at coordinate 58,296,688 of NC_080422.1, read as the reverse complement.
CAGTATAAATCCCTAACACAAGTGATATCCCCTCACTTGGTACGGTTCACAACCCGATCTGCAAAGGCAATGATTTGAAAATTATTTTGCGTACAAGGAATGTTTCTTCAAAAGTTGATTTGTACAATGAAAAATACTTCTAAATGCACTCTCAAATGATTTTAAATATGAAGCTCAATAGAGTTATGATGAAAATGATTTGCTCAAATGAAATATCAAATATAAGAAAAGCTTTGATGTATAAAAATGTGAGTATAAAACAATGCTCAAAGCTTTTCAAGAAAGCCTCAAATGTTTTCTCCAAAAATGTCTTCAAGATGAAAGTAGCAGAAAATGGAAAATGATTTACTTCAAGATTGACCTTTGAAAAATCAAATGCAAGAAGGCTTTCAAGAAATATACATGAGTGTGAATATATGCTCAGCTTTCTTGAAACTCAAAAAATTTTCTCCAAAAATATATTCAAAATGAAAATAGGAGAAGTAAGAATTTTGATCTTCAAAATGAGTATGAAAAATGAGTAAGAATCAAAGAATATGTATATAAGCTTTCAAAATAATTCTCTAACCTTCTCCAAGTGATTGGGCAAGGTATTTATAGCCAAAACCCTATTATAGAAGTTATATGGCCGTTGGGAAACATAAGATTATTACATTTCAAATTTTATGACCGTTGGAGCTCATTTGCGTAAGTTTCTTGTTGTGAATTGTAGACGAGTGGCTTATGATGGTGGACGAGTGACCTCCATTCATTGACGACTCAAAAGCATTCGTTGAAGACTCAAAAGCATTTGTCGATGAGTCACCTGAGCTGAAAAACATTTTTCGCTACTGGAATTATTCGTCGACGACTCAAATATCACTCGTCGACAAGTCATGCCTATTCGTCGAAGAGTCAATGCCATTCGTCGATGATTGGATTGGGTAGAAACTCGATAAGGCTATTAAAATCATTAGTCGAAGAATGCACTGCATTAGTCGATGAATCCCCTATTTTTCATTACTAAAAAAGCCTTCTAATGAGTTAACCCTATACTAGGACAAGTGTATATGAACTATTGAGTCTAATGTTGATTTGAACTTGTCCTAATGATTTTTGGCTAGTGTTTTGATTTCAAAATCATTTCAAACCTTTTGTGTAAGTTTAGACATTTTAAGTCAAAGGTTTTTCATGAAAACTTGGAGATCCTAAGGTCAATATAAGGTCAATATAGAGTTTCAATTTAAATAAAATGAAACGCATGCACAATTGAAACCTAATTGCAATACAACTAATAAATATAAGTCTTCAAGATTTTGCTCTTCTAATTCCCATGGAATACACCAAATTATGTGCTCGTTAAACCTGTTCAAATACTTAGCGCACAAATGAGATGTTGTGATTTGTCATTATCAAAATAGAATAGGACTCAAAAAGTCAACCAGAATGGATCCCTCAAGCTTATAAATAGTGAGATTCAGAAGGGATAGGGGACACAGACACAGACACAGAGAGGGAGAAAAAGAGAGAAATTACTCACCGAGAATTTTGAAAGAGAATCATAAGGAGAAGGGTTTTTGAAATTGAGAAGGTGAAGAAAAATAGGAGACTAAGAGGCTTGAATTGCATAAGCGGTGGAAAATTGGCAGAAAGGAATTCAGGAGGCTTAGGAAAAAGGAAGAGAAAATTGCAAAGTGGAGAATCCAGGAACAGAGGTAGGTACTAATTAATTTTGCATTAGTTTTACTTTAATTTCTGGAAATGTTGAATTTTGAACTTAAATTTTTGTAATTAGTGTTTAAATTCAAACAAAATGTAAAATAATTTTCCCCAAATATACCAAATAGGAGTTGGGTATTTGACCTGAATTCGTAACACCCATACTCAAATACCCAGATTCGAACACCCACACCCAATTACCCCAGATTCGAATACTCATACCTGAATACTCCTAGATTCGACTCAAAGACCCAGGTCCAGTATTGACCCATTGACCCAAAATCGTTAAACTTTGACCATAACCCAATTGGACTCAAACCAGTCCAAAGCCTATATTAGATTCATTTACTAAGTCCTTGTCCCAAATTGAGCCCATTGGGCTTAGCCCATTTGGTTGAGCCCCATTTAATTAGGTTCAATCCCAATTCTTAAAAAAAGCCCAAAAATCATGACCCAACTTAACCTAAACCTATGCCCAAGCCCAGCTAGTTCTAAAGCCCAACCCAAAATTAACCTAAACTAAGCTGGGGCCTAGCTAGTCCTAAAGCCCAACCTATGCTTAACTTAAACCAAAGCCCAAGACTAGCTGGTCCTGGTCCTGGTCCAGCTTGACTAACCTAAGATAACTTAAACCTGAGTCCAAACTAACCCAACCCAACCACCTAACCTGGGTTAATGCTCAGGTCAACCAACCTTTAACCCCCTTGTTTGGTTTGCAGGAAAATGTACGAATTTCCCTGGAAAATCAAAGAAATCAAGGAAAATCAGGAAAGAAAGATAAACTAATAAAATGAGAGAGAGATTTGGGGGGGGGGGGGTTACCTTCGGAAAGATCTAAAGTTGGATTTGAGAGATAGGGTGAGATCTTAACACTCTCTACCACCACGAGCACCATTTGAGACATTTAAGAACAAAAAGAAAGAGCGATAAGTTAGAGATATGAGAGAAAGATAGAAGAAAAAAAGGGTTAGAGATATAGAGAGTGAGGAGCAGAGATAGAGAGAGAGAGAGAGAGAGAGAGAGAGAGAGAGAGAGAGAGAAGAGGAAAAGAGAGATATAGAGAGATAAGAAGCAGAGAGAAAGAGAAATTGAAAGAGAGAAAGAGAAAAGAGAGAGAGAGAGAGAGAGAGAGAGAGAGAGAGAGAGAGAGAGAGAGAGAGAGAGAGAGAGAGAGAGAGAGAGAGCTGTGCTAGAGAAAGAGAGAGACAGAGAGAGGAGAGAGACATAGGGAGAGTTGTGCAAGAGAAAGAGAGAGAAGAATAGTGAGAGTAAAGAGAAAAGAAAAGAAGAGAGGAAAAAAGGAATTTTATATTTTAAAAAATATAAGATAATATATTAGTGGGACACGTGTGACCGTACAGACAGTGACATGTGGTGCGCCCAAGACCGCACGTTTGAGAAGTGACGTGACACAATCTTGACTGTCTAATATATGTTCTCTTTGGATGGACGAATCATTGCCACGTCAGCGATCCATGTCAAACTTTTCAGACCTGGTGAATTTTGCTATGTGGCGAGTGACGCCATACTAACATTACCCCACTGTAGTCAATTAAAAAAAAAATATCAGCTGAACATGTTACCACCGCTGGCTAACACGTGCAGTCTTTTCCGATTTGAGTCAAGTTAATCTAAGTTGATCCATTGACCTAGTTTAGACCGTTTCAATCAATTTGACCCGTCCTAAACCATTAGTTTATTTTTTAAATTTAAAAATTGATTTTTAATTTTTAAAAATAAGGAAAAATAGTAAAATATTAGAGAAAACATAAAAAAAAATTCGAGTCATTTTGACTCAAATAACAATGAAATGGAAAATTAAAATATACCAAAAATAAATAAAATGGAGAAAAAGTCTTTAAAAATCTCAGAGAATTGTAGAAAAATGTTGGAAAATTTTTCAAATATTTTTTGGAAAACCTAAGAATGTTTTAAAACTCATTTTCTCAAATTTGATTAATTTTTTTAATTATATATATATATATATATATATATATATATATATATATTCCATTTTGGTATGTGTGCATCACAATAATTAAACAAATGGTAAAGAGGTGTTTGAGACCTCACCATACTAGTTTTGAGGGGGGTTGATCTAATTAGATCCTCTCTTTTGGAGGTTGTATTATACATTCCCAAATCACACATTATTTTATATTTTATTTTAAAACTTTTAAATTTTTTTTTGATTTATTAAGGAGTTAGTTAAAGACCATTAGATTCAGTTTAGGGATAATTAATATTTAATTAGGTATCGTTCATAGAACGGGTGTGTAGGGGATGCTAGTACCTTCCTCTCGCATAATTGAATTCCTAATCCCAACTTTGGTAAATGTAAACTGAGACTACTGGTTCATTGGCCTAGGTTTAGTCTAGAGACCAATCATGTAAAGACCCAAAAAATTAAAATGATTGAAATAATAAAAAAATAGATAAAATAACAAATAAATAAATAAAAAGAATGGCGTGGGGAAAAGAAAAGAAAAATTAAAAATTAAATTAAATTACGATAAATTAAATAATTAAATAATTAGTTATTAAATTAAACCTTATTACATTGGATTTAAAAAAAACAAAAAAAAACTAATGAAAATAAGAGAAACATATATATATATATACATATATATATATATACATATACATATATAGGTAAGTTATTATAATATATATATATATATATATATATGTAAAGTTAACTGAAGAAAGAAGAAAGAAGAAGAAGAAGAAGAAGAACAGAAGACATGCCCCCTCGAACTATATTTCCTGCGGCCAGCCACCATTCGTCTCCGTCTCTCTCTTTCTCTCAATTTCTCAGCAGATTTGCAGCGGATCGGGAAACGGAAGGTGCCGTTGGATTCCTGGTTCTACTGCCGACATTTTTACTAGAGTAGATTTGTCGTGGGAATGACTTAGGCATTGCTCCTAGGGAAAGGTAATTTTTCCCTATATTCCTAATTTCTTTGTAAATATGCGATTAAATCGACGATCGGGCACCACCACGTGGTCCTAATCATGGTTGTCGTCATTTTGGCATAAATAAACTTCCAATTGGGGTTTTCTAGGCCCCACTCCAAAGCAAGAGTGAGATTTGGAAAATTTGGCAAATTGGGTATATTTGCGGGTATAACTATTTATTTGGGAATTATGGCCCTAGGAAATATTTAAATAATATTTTATTCAGGATTAATTACATGGAACTAGAATTTTTGATTCAGGATCCGGGTGAGCGCCGCAGGTATTTTTCGGGGTCCCTGTTGGTGTAGTTCAAGAAACCAGGTAAGGGGAAATTATATATTAAATAAGATTTTATGAAATTAAAGGTAATAATTTATGTTATATTATATGTATGTTTTGGTGTGAATTATTAAAATGCCAACCATGTAAAACTATGATTTCTAAGCCTAGGACCGCTTATTTAGTTATGTATTTATGGAAATGAACTGAACAAAGTGGAAGGAATTTTATGGATAATTATGTAAGAAATGGAAATTATATTTTCAGTAATTAAATGCTAAATGTGGGTTGACCTATTTTACAGGAATATGTATGAATTTTACTGTTAAATTGTGTGACATGAGATTCTGTGCAAATATATGTTATATGTATGAGGTGCAGTCTAAGTAAGTAAGACATTATGAATAAAATGTGATATGGACAATGTTGCCTGTGTATGTTAAATGCAACCATGTAAATGTAAGACAGCTGAAAGACAACCATGTTAGCATATTCTAGCGCATTTCTATGTGGACTAACTGTAGCAGATTCTAGCGAATTTCTATGTGGACTAACAAATGATGGCTAAAGAGCAGCTGTAGTACGAAGGAATGAAATGAATGAAAATGTTATGCAATGAAATGACAATGGAATGACAATGCAATGAAATGAAATGTGAAACGTGAATGATACAAATGGGAAAGATTCACTTAAAGTGAAACACAACGAAATGTTAAGTTATGAACATGAAAGGATGTGAACGATTGAATAATGGTAGAAAGAATGGTGTATTATGATATTAGAAATATGTATGTATGTAGAACATGTTATGATTGGGCGAGGCGTACCTTTTTCCTGAGGGCTTGCTGAGTAAGGCGAGTGCACTAGTAGCTACAGATGTGGTAGTAGCCGCATAACGTACTAGGGCAGAGGGAACCTACTTGTATGGGCGGGTAGATTTCCCTATCCTTAGGGCCTTTGCAGGTAAACTATTGTTGAACTGTGTGAGTATGAGATTAATCTTACAGTTGAGGGCTTACTGAGTAAGGTGAGTGCTCTGGTATGTTATAATTATGACCTTAGGATTGCCTAAGTATTAGAGCAGAGGAGTGCTACTTGTATGAGCGGGTAATCATCCTTATCCTTGGGTAATCTCGTGGGTAAATCTCTGCATGTGATTGTTTAGGTTCAGAAAATGGTTTTAATGTTATGATAATGATTTGCAAATTTATTTAATATGATATCTATATACCTCATGTTAGCCACACGCTGTGTTTAATATATTATTTTTTCCTTTACTAAGATGTGTCTCACCAGAATATGAATTTATCTTTTTCAGGATTTTCTCGAGATCGAGCTTGAGAGCTCGAGGGTTTTTAGCCTTTTGAGGATTGTATAAAAAAAAGAGTATATTCCTATGTTAGTTTTGAGGAATGTAAATATTTATGTTTTATGTCCTTATGTTTTAAGTCTACGGAGAAAAGAATGTTTGTGAACATACTGAAATGTTTTGGAGATATATGTAATTATGGAAATGTAGATGTTGAAGGATATTATGGTGTATGGATAGAACTAGGAAACTATAGTATTATTTGTATGATTGAGGTTCATAGTTGTGTTTTCCGTTGCGTATGATATGGATTGGTGATTATCAGGATTTTACCAGGTATAACGCACCGGACCCGGGTTTAAGGGTTCGGGGCGTTACATTATGGTATCAGAGCAGTGTCTAGCCGAAAGTGTGATTAATTTCACATCGCCTGGATATAGAAATGTTAGAGTATTAGGTTAGAGATGATTTATACCAAAGTATAGGAAACACCTAGGATTAGGATGCTAGATGGATAGGTCAGGTTAGGTGTTGAGAAGTAGGTATGGAGTAGCAAAGTATAGGATTTTGTCTTATAACTTGGAAGTAGAAATCTCTTGGCAGACTTCTGTGATTTTTTGATTCAGTCGACGATTTCAGAAAACCACAGAAAATCCATTGACGGTGATGTTTCATAGTCGTGAGATTGGTCCTTATATGAACAACTTGGATGTGTATTGGATTTAAAGTATATAATTGTATTGTTGAGATTATGGTGTGGGATATAGTAAATCATAGAATTATAGAAATGAAAGACTGGGTAACAACTTTCGAGGACGAAATTTCTTAAGGAGAGGAGAATGTAAAGACCTGAAAAATTAAAATGATTGAAATAATAATAAAATAGATAAAATAACAAATAAATAAATAAAATGAATGGCGTGGGGAAAAGAAAAAAAAAATAAAAAAAGAAACAAATTTTAAAAAATTAAATTAAATTAAGATAAATTAAATAATTAAATAATTAAATAATTAGTTATTAAATTAAACATTATTACATTGGATTTGAAAAAAAAAAACTAATGGAAATAAGAGAAATATATATATATATATATATACACACATATACATATACATATACATATATAGGTAAGTTATTATAATATATATATATATATATGTGTGTGTGTGTGTGTGTGTGTGTGTGTGTGTGTATATATATAATAAGTATAAGTTAAAGTTTTATATATATATATATATATATATATATATGTAAAGTTAACTGAAGAAAGAAGAAAGAAGAAAGAAGAAGAAGAACAGAAGACACGCCCCCCCCCCCCTAAACTTTATTTCCTGCGGCCAGCCACCATCTGTCTCCGTCTCTCTCTCTCTCTCTTAATTTTTCAGCGGATTTGCAGCGGATCGGGAAATGAAAGGTGCCGTTGGATTCCTGGTTCCGCTGCTGACATTTCTAGTGGAGCAGATTTATCGTGGGAACGACTTAGGCACTGCACCTGGGGAAAGGTAATTTTTTCCTATATTCCTAATTTCTTTGTAAATATGCGGTTAAATAGACGATTGGGCACCACCATGTGGTCCTAATCACGGTTGTCGTCATTTTGGCGTAGATAAACTTCCAATTGGGGTTTTCTAGGCCCCACTCCAAAGCGAGAGTGAGATTTGAAAAATTTAGCAAATTGGGTATATTTGCGGGTATAACTATTTATTTAGGAATTATGGTCCTAGGAAATATTTAAATAATATTTTATTCAAGATTAATTACATGGAACTAGAATTTTTGATTTAGGGTCCGGGTGAGCGCCGCAGGTATTTTTCGGGGTCCCTGTTGGCGTAGTTCAAGAAACCAGGTAAGGGGAAATTATATATTAAATAAGATTTTATGAAATTAAAGGTAATAATTTATGTTATATTATATGTATGTTTTGGTGTGAATTATTAAAATTCCAACCATGTAAAACTATGATTTCTGAGCCTAGGACCACTTATTTAGTTATGTATTTGTGGAAATGAACTGAACAAAGTGGAAGGAATTTTCTGGATAATTATGTAAGAAATGGAAATTATATTTTCAGTACTTAAATGCTAAATGTAGGTTGGCCTATTTTACAGGAATATGTATGAATTTTACTATTAAATTGTGTGGCATGAGATTCTGTGTAAATAAATGTTAAATGTATGAGATGCAGGCTAAGTAAGTAAGACATTATGAATAAAATATGATATGGACAATGTTGCCTGTGTATGTTAAATGCAACCATGTAAATGTAAGACAGTAATGTTAGCAGATTCTAGCACATTTCTATGTGGACTAACAAATGATGGCTAAAGAGTAGCTGTAGTACGAAGGAATGAAATGAAAATGTTATGCAATGAAATGACAATGCAATGAAAAGAAATGTGAAACGTGAATGATACAAATGGGAAAGAGTCACTTAAAGTGAAACACAACGAAATGTTAAGTTATGAACATGAAAGGATGTGAATGATTGAATAATGATTGAAAGAATGGTGTATTATGATATTAGAAATATGTATGTACGTAGAACATATTATGATTGGGCGAGGCGTACCTTTCGCCTGAGGACTTGCTGAGTAAGGCGAGTACACTAGTAGCTACGGATGTGGCAGTAGCCGCATATCGTACTAGGGCAAAGGGAACCTACTTGTATGGGTGGGTAGATTTTCCTATCCTTAGGGCCTTTGTCGGTAAACTATTGTTGAACTGTGTGAGTACGAGATTAATCTTACACTTGAGGGCTTACTGAGTAAGGTGAGTGCTCTGGTATGTTACAATTGTGACCTTAGGGTTACCTAAGTATCAGAGCAGAGGGGTGCTACTTGTATGGGCAGGTAATTACCCCTATCCTTGGGTAATCTCATGGGTAAATCTCTGCATGTGATTGTTTAGGTTCAGAAAATGGTTTTAATGTTATGATAATGATTTGAAAATGTATTTAAAATGATATATATATACCTCATGTTAGCCACACGTTGTGTTTAATATATTGTTTCTTCCTTTACTGAGATGTGTCTCACCCGAATATGAATTTATGTTTTTTAGGATTTCCTCGAGATCGAACTTGAGAGCTCGAGGGTTTTTAGCCTGCTGAGGATTGTATGAAGAAAAGGGTATATTCTTATGTTATTTTTGGGGAATGTAAATGTTTATGTTTTTTGTCCTTATGTTTTAAGTTTGTGGAGAAAAGAATGTTTGTGAACATACTAAAATGTTTTGGAGATATATGTAATTATGGAAATGCAGGTGTTGAAGGATATTATGGTCTATGGATAGAACTAGGCAACTCTAGTAGTATTTATGATTGAGGTTCATAGTTGTGTTTTCCGCTGCGTATGATATAGATTGTGGATTATCCGGATTTTACCAAGTATAATGCACCGGACCCGGGTTTAAGGGTTCGGGGCATTACAAATCAACAAGTAGTAATTAGGTGAACTAACCACACCTTAAGTAAATAACAGTTTAGTGGTGACTCCATCAAATTAATATTTTAAGTACCTTTACCATTTCGGATCCTTCTCCAGGGCATTGTGACAGCTTGGCGACTCCGTTGGAGAGTTAGAGAGTCGAACCAGTAATTAATTATGAATTATTCCAAATATGAATTTAATATTCCTTTTCATTACTTCATGATATTTTACCTATAAATATGAATATTTGTTGTGTACTTGTGGATATTTTACTTGTATAAAGCTCTTATGTATATGTTGTGGATAAATATATAAGTATGTACATGATGATGCTTTGGAATGAGGAGATATACTTTTAAATTTATGTGAGCACACACATTTTCACGAGCCTTATACCCGAGATTTACCTTTTAGGAATAGATAGGGGTGTAGCATCGTTGGCTTTTGTTAGACAGGGTCTTTGGGCGCGTATGAATCACTCCCCTCAATTTGTATTTTGTCCAAACCCATTAGGTAAGGATATGAGACATTCTAGGAACCTATTGTTGATAGGGAATAGAGCTTGAACCACACATACCTGTCTCTAATTTCCTCATTTAGGATAGAGCCTTGAGGAAAACCTGTATGTAATAAATCCACCTGGATTGGGATTGGAGCTTCATCCTTCTTCACATGACTTAGTCCATTCTTTTGTTGTATTTTTTTTTGAGTTCCCTTGTGTTTTTTACCACATTTTGCATTCATTTTAGGCATATACACTACTTTGCCAAAATTCTAGATTTGCCCTGAATCTCCCTATGGATATCTTAGTAGTGGTGTGTAAATAGAAAGAAATAGAAGTGTACTTGTATTCTGAAGACCATCAAAGATATCAGAGTGATAGTTTGATTGAAGGAACTAATGTGATGCTGCCAGCTTGGGTTAGGGTTAACTCTTAATAAAACTCTCTAAAGGAGTCGAAGACAATCTGGGCAAGTTGGATAGCTAAATGACGATTAAAGTTATCTCAGTTATATGGCCACATTGGATTCTTGTTGCACATAACAGTGAGACAAGAAGTGATGAGTGTTCTTGTGGATTTTTGGAATCCTTCTTATTGTTGCTTCACTTTTGAGTGGATATATATGACTCAAACTATTGAAGAATACACGTCATTACTGAATTTGATTAAGCTTCATACACCTTACAGGATGTATAGGTACAATCATAAAGTATCATTTAGAAAAGAGATATGTAAGGTGATAAGGATCAAAACTCTAAAAGTGGATTGATAGATTTAGAAAGGCAATAAAAGGATTAATTGGGAAATCCTAAATACCTTAAAGGAAGGAGAGGGTAAAGAAGAAGTCCAGACAGGTATTATGGCACTTGCTATTTGTGGATTGGTTGTTTTTCCTAAGGAATTGGAATATGTTGACAAGGAAGTAGTCTCTTTTGTGGCCTAAGTTCAGGACGAGACTAACCCAATACTCGATATTCTAGCAAAAATATTCTGATCTCTTACTTATTGTAGAATAAAAGGGAAGGGTAGATTGAGATGTTGTGTTCCTCCACCATATGTGTGGTTCATAAGTCATGTACCATGCAGAGAAGGTTACTTCTATCCCATGTTCTCTAGGCTCTGAATTCCTTTAATTGATTTTGAGGGGGGCTAAGTGGGAGGAGCAACCAAACAAGTTTGAATGTATTAAAAGGATACAAAATTGGGTGATTCATGTGGCAAGCACTATGGATGGGATACGTTGATATGCTATAAAGATTTGGAGAGTTTTTGTAGGTCCCATTATTAGGCCCATGAGGAAGAATAGCTTATACTCTCCTTATGTTCAGAAGACAAATAGGGTCTATTGAGTTCATATTAATGACGCATGGTTTAGAGAATTTAGAATTTGCTTATGATCATGAAGGAGCTCAAAAGTAGATTGGGAGATTTGTTGTAGCCTGGAAGGTCATTCATTTGATTTATTCAGGCAGTCATATCATCAAGGTCTAGTGAAATTATAATGGTTGGTGCACTAACTGAGTTAATCCTCATGTTATAGGTTTCCAACTACCAAGGACTCAGTGGATTGCTGATTTGTAGACAGAATCTTCAATTATTGATTAGTCCTGAATGAAAAAGGAATCTCGGGAAATAGAATGGTTATAGGAAAAAACAGAGCTGTAGGAAAAAATTCATTCAATCAAGGAAAGAACTATGGGGGCTGAAGTAAGTGCTTGACAGATGAAGCAAAGGGAACATGGAATAATTCTTAGGTGCTAGCAGAATGTTAAATAGAAGTAGGACATATGCTTGCAAGCTGAGGAGGAAATGATAGCCCTAAGGAAAAAAAGGAAAAGTATTTAAAGTAGAATCCAAGCTAAACAAAGAATTATTAAGAACCACTAAATCTAAGAATGAAGGAATGTCCCAAATCTTGCAAGAACTTGAGGCTCGGTTGCAAAAATGGGACAGTGAATACACACAATTACAAGCCAAATATTAGGAAATAGTGCCTTATGTACAAAAGCACGATATTGGAAGGTTGAGTTTCGATCACTGGATCATTAGGAATTTGAGATGAATCATCAAGTACATGGAGTTGCTAATAAGGCACAAGTTATGGCTAAAAAATTAAAGCAAGTGGAGCATGGGGTGTATCCCAAACAGTCCAATCCTGAAATAGTGAAGATTATAATGACGTACATCAAGAGCTGGGTTGGTTTAGGTGTTTTCATTAGGAATATGTGTTTATTGTGTAATAAAATTGGTTGGAAAAAAAAGAAAAAAAAAAGTGAGTTTTCTTTTTGAATTTGTCTTTGTATTTTCTTTAAACATTGTGAATTACAGTGTTATCCCAAAAGAGGGGGATGGGGGTAAATTGGGTATTTTAAAAAGATTATGACCTTTAAGATCTAATTTCAAAAAACCTTCAATTACACACTTTCAAGTTACCCAACAATGAGGTTAATGTTTCACAATTAATCAATCTAATTTGTGTCTTTGTCAAGCATACACTTTTACCCAATTACTCACAGATGTAACAAGTGTTCGACACATACACAGTGCACACGTAATTTAAATACAATGCCGAAATTAAAAAGGAGTTAAGGGTAAGAGAGATGCAAACACGATTTTACAAGGTTCAGCCAACCCGACCTACGTCCTCGCCTTGAGCAACCCACTCAAGGATTCCACTAAATCCCTACTCCTTTAACCGGGATGGAGCTTCCCTTACAATCCGCTACTTACAAGAGGTACAACGTCCTCCTACTCCACTGCTTACAAGAGATACAATTTTCTCCTCAAACCTTGTTTACAGCCCGAACCATGATTACAATATAGAAGTTACAATTTTTGCAAATACACTCAAATGTTTCTACACAAAGCTAGTGAGTACAATAGAAAATCCTAAGATAACTCGTTGTATATGGTTGTTAAATAGACTGGAAGATAATTCGTTTTGGCTTGATCAGCATTTATATCGAAAACCAAAAGGGACTACGTTGGTTGATCATCCTAAACTTATTAAACTGAAAGTTTATTTAAAAACTAAACACTAGGAAGAAGTGTGATTATGAAATAACACAGGGTTTATATAAATCCAGTGAGCTTCTCACTTTGCTATAGGGCTATTGATACAAGAATCAAGATATTGATTATTTTGCTTTTGGTTGTGGTTGATTTGATTTAATTTTGTGATTGTGTTGGAAGTGTGCTTATTGTTATAACACAAAAACATTAAAAAGAAAATAAAATTTTAAAACCCAATTCACCCCTCCTCTTGGGAAGCTATCCTAATTTCAATTGGTATCAGAGCCTAGTTATAGTAATTCCTAACAAGAAGCTATAAAAAGATATGAATGACAAATATAGGAGTAGCTCCTTTTGGAGAGGGCCAATCCTCAACCCATCCACCAATCTTTTTTGGACATAACTATACGTTTTGGAAAAAGAGAATGCAAATCTATCTTGAACACATGGATTGGAAAGCATGGGAAGTAGTTATGGATGGATACCTAATCCCTACAAAGATAGTAGATGGAAAACAAATTCCAAAAGAGGAAAAGGATATGACCTATTCAGACTATAAAATGCTTCAAATCAATTCAAGTGCTATAAATACTTTATATTGTGCTCTAGATGCTAATGAATTTAACAAGGTTATGACCTGCAAAACGGCTAAAGAGATTTAAGACAAATTAGAAGTAACATATGAAGGAACAATAGATATTAGAGACAATAGGATAGATATGTTAACAAGTGTGTATGAAGCATTCAAAATGAATTCAGATAAAACAATCTCTAGTATGTATACAAGATTCACTCACATAATAAATTCCTTAAGTGCCTTAGGAAAAACTTACACTACCTACGAAATGATTAGGAAAATACTATGAGGCCCTCCCTTCATATGGGAACCAAAGGCTACTGCTATCACAGAAGGTAGGAATCTCAAGACCACCTTACTAGATGAACTAATAGGTTCACTACTCACCTATGAAATGACATTAAAGCAAAGAAATCCCGAACCTAAGCAGAAAAAGTCCATTGCCCTAAAAGCTTCTAGCAACAGCTCAAGTGAAGAAGAAAGTGAATCAAGTGACTTAGATCAAGATGAATTAGCACTCATCACTAAGAGACTAGGCAAGTTCTATAGAAGGAATAAGAGGTTTCCTAGAAAGTTCAATAAAAAGAAACCTGAAAAAGGAGAGACAAGTAGAAAAGAAAATAAAAGTAAAAATGAACCCCCTATATGCTATCATGGCAAGAAACCAGGGCATATCAAGCCATATTGCCCGTTACTCAAGAAAAACAAGAAGAAAAAGAAGGAAGCTATGAAGGCTACTTGGGATGATTCAAGCTCTAGCGAGACGGAAAACGAGTCAAGTGGACAAGAGATGGAAAATATATGCTTTATGGCGAATGACGAAGAGGTAAATTCCTATTACTTTTCAACAAAATCTAACAATGAGTCTTTAGACGAATCTTGCGATAGTATGCCTTCATATAAAGAATTACAAGTTGAGCTATTTCCTCTATAGAAAAGATTCATGAAAGTCTTTAAGAGAAACATAACTGTTAGAATTGGTGTATTCCCAAAAGGGGAGGGGGGTGAATTGGAATTTTAAACATTTCTCCTAGGTTGAACTGGATGTTAGTTGAATATTACACCCTAGGGTCTTTCTATCCAATTCCAAATACGCTAATAAATATAATATGCGGAAATTTAAATCAAGCACATCATTCACATTATAACATACACGTGTGGTAAATATAAAGTGCGTCAATATACACAAACACACGATATGTTATGGGGGTTCGGCCAACTGTGCCAACGTCCTCGCCTCTAACTCGCAAGTCCAAGGATTCCACTAATAGCTCACTTAAGGGTGGAGTGGCACCGATTACAACCAGGTCAATTAGCGGGGCTGACCTCAACCTAAACGCCTTAACAGGATGGCACACCTAGCTTTCCTAACCGGGTCTAAGCCAATCCGGGACTATTCCAGGGCTAGTCTCCATCTTCAGGCCAGTGCTTGGAAATACAACAGATATGTATTACAATAAAATGGTACAGTGATTATGCTTTCATGTAAAGCAGATGTGTACCCAATTACACACAATTACATACACCACAATATGATTTAATATGTAAGCTCAATGTGGTCCAATATCTCAACTCTCAAATATATATATTTACTATCAGTGTAATGAGTGCGTGAGAGTATCAATCAAGCAATCTTTGTATCACAAGATATTTAGCCAATAAGTTCACACAAAGATGTCAAGTCTCAAGTATTTCAATCAGCATGATATCTCAAGCATGTAAATATCAAGTGATGTATATGCTTGGTTTGCAAAAGATGTGTAATCTTTGTATTCAGCAAATAATATATGAGTAAATGAATATTGCAACAAAGATCACTATCACATAAACAAATATCTTCTCTAAGTTATATCAAAATAAATACCACAAGATATTTGAAAATGTTTTGAAGAGATTTTGCAATGCATAAACAAATACGAACTTCTCAAGTTATTGCAATGGATATGCAATACTTAGAAGTTTAATACAAGTCTTCTTAGGTGAGACTTATTAACAAAGTACCATAAGAATACTTAGGCTTAGCTCTCAAGAAAATTATATCAAACAACTACCAAACAACGAGAGCAAACCTATAGAACAACCATACTTAAATCACACTTACAAAAGTATTTGAGAAGTAAGATCTGGTAAGAATAAGTGTTGGAGGCTCAAAGATGAGTATTATGGGTTTTGAGATTTTTAGAGAATTTCACCCTAATCAAATCTGCTAATCTTAGCAAATGATGGACTATATATAGATATTGCAAGAATTATAGCCATTAGGACATGTTGGGTATTATTAATATTGTTTAAGATCATTTTAACCCTAATTAACCCTGTTTAAAAATGTTTAACCGCTGTAAAAATCAGGGCAACCCGAGAGGTCCGATCAACCAGAACCATTTCGGTCGACCAGAGTTCATATGGTTCGGTCGACCAGGGCACTTTTGAACTGAATGGTCGGTCGACCGAAAGTAGGTGATTTTCCATTTTACCAAGGTTCGGTCGACCAGGCCATTTTGAACTGCATGGTTCGGTCAACCAGACCGTTGGGACTCCTTTCGAGGACCCTCGGTTGACCAAGTAGTTGCAATACAAATTTGGCTCGGTCGACGAGAAGGTCAATTTGTTGACCTCAGGGGGTTTCGGTTGACCGGGGGGTTTTGAACTATTCTGGTTTGGTCGACCAAGGCCTTAGTCAACTATTGACCCAGGCCTGTTTCGATCAACCGGGGCAGAATGAACTGCCAAGGTCAGTCGACTGAAAGTGCACAATGTGTGCATTTCGGTCATGTCTAGAAACACATAAATCCTATTAAAGTGCATAACAATCAAAGGTGCAATGGTGTGTGTCCTAGGGTCATTTTTGTCCAATATAAAGACACCGAAAGAATTCGGTGTCGGTCGACCGAAGGGTAAACCCTAAGGTTATTCTAAGGTCACTTTTAGGTTGCAGTTTGTTTGAGCTTACGTAATAAATTATGCATGTGATGTGTGTGCTTATTACAAACCAAACCCTATTTACTATTACAGACCCTTTGCATATGAATTATATTACAACATGAAATAAAATACAAATGAATTGGGTCTTCCAACTTTATGCTTTACTTGCTTTGTGCCTATCTCGATCTTAACAATCATAGTTCCTATAAAAAACCTCAAACACCCATTAGATACAATGAGTATTTGTCATAATCAAAACTGGGCATGACCTATAAGGTCAACATTCTCCCCCTTTTTGATGATGACAAATACGATTAGCAAAAATATAAGGTTAAGCCTAAGAAGGCTCCCCCTCACAATATGCATCCAATTTATTTTTAAACAAACCCATTATTATTATTTTTGCCCCTTGCCATCTCCCCCTTTTGTCAACATCAAAAAGGGTCATTTGAGTTAAAATCCTAGGCAATGGGTAAGTATTACAGTTATACAAGAAGAATTTTGGAAAGATTTAGAAAAATTTAGGCAGAGTGTTGTTTGTAAATTGAACTTTCCAAAATAAAATCTGTATAAGTGTAACCCGTTTGAGTTCAAATAAGTCATAGCAGTTTATCCATAACTACTCAAATAGTTCAGTATGGTCTAATCAAGCAAATATATACGTTCAAGATGATCATTAAATGGACAATTTGTGCATCACAGATGATAATCAATATAAGCAAGTGATAGAAATATGAATTGTGCACACAATCGATAATCAACTTTCACAAAGTCTAAAGCAGGAAAATAAGTTAATCATCAGTATCAGTTGCTAAGACTTGGAAAGTTCACATGAGAGAGCTCCCCCTAAATTTATGCAAGTTATGAAACAATCACTTTAAATGTATATATAGATGCACAATTGACTCCAAGGAATGTGATATGTAAATGAGTTAGCTTTTGACATATTTAGATGTTGTGCACACAAAAGAGAATTGTTTTAATCATTTGAACAAATGTCTGCAGAAAATTCGGCAGTATGTCGGCTGTAAACAAGACATTTCCAAAAATTTTACCTGCACAAAAATGATTCTCAAACTAGCAGTATCACAGGAGTAAGGCATGTGAGAACCTATCATCTACCAGCAAGCAATTCTCATCAACTGCATCCGTCATGCAGTAGGCATTCTATACTATTCATGCATTTCAATAGAATAATCATTCAACCACAAGCACATACATGTCAAGGTACTACTGATATATATTATAATCAAACAGGGTAGTATATAATAGTATCTGCATGAGAATACAAAATAAAAGGTAAAAGCTGTTTTTATTTAGTATAGACCAGATGATATAGAATAAACTAAATGAATCAAAGCCACGCAATCTGATCTGTAGACTACTCCGAATTCTAGAACTCCCTTCCATCATCTCCTCCATCACCACCGTCACCGGCATCAAAGTCAAAGTCCATGATCATCCTATCTCTCTCATCCTGTATCTCTTAAATACGGTCCTTCAGTTCGCTGAAGCTAACTGTCATGGACCTCTCTAAGTCTGTAAAGCGACTAGCAGTAGAGATGGAGAACTACTGGAACTCCTCAAGAAGTGCAGTGGATGACGATGCCAAGTCTTGTAGGTCTGACTGGATTGATCCTCAAAACTATATGAATGAGTCAGACAAGTTGGTGATGGCGGCCATAAGATCCACATTTGATGGCTGCGCGGGTTGTGGTGGCTTCTGTGGGGCTTCTACCAGTGCTACTGCTCCCCTAGAAGGCACCCAGATGCTACCGACAAGCTCGTACCCCATCAGTCTCAGGGTCACGCCAGAGAAGATATCAGCAGGTCGTCTCCTCTTTAGTGAAGCCACATTTGAGCGCGTGACTCCAATATTCCTAAACAACTTGTTCAGGATACCCCCATACGACATTATAATTCGGTGGCCAATCATTTTGGCCATCATCCATCAGATTATCAGGCTGGGCAGAGCCAATTTCTTCTGGGAAAATAGACACCACATAATGAAACAGTCCAAAAATGACACGTGCACTCTAGACCTTGCCTTCGGCAGGACATTGTACGTGATCAAGTGGTGCACAACCTTAGCCTCTATTGTGAATTGTATGTACTGTGGGGGATGGTTTTGGCTGGCCGTGCCTGGGTTAGATAGGGTCAGGTTCACAAATGTGGCGACTGTGAATTCCTATTCGAAGATCCTGGAATTTACCACATCTGGGCACTCGAAGTCTCCACGGTCAAAATCAAGGACATCTGAGATGTACTGTGCGTCGAAACGTACATCCGCCCTTAATACACGGGAGAAGTACCCATTTTCATCATTACCCAAATTAGCATAAAACATTCAAATATACGTTGGGTAATGACCCCCAGGCTGATAGGAAATAAACGTTTTCCAGCCTTGATACTCGTACATATCCATTATGTTGCTAAAGTACTGATTCATGAAGTCCAGATCTAGGATCTTACCTAATATTGCCTCCTTGGGATAAAACTCCCATATGTATTTTACCTTGCACCTTTCTGAAAGGAAGTTCTCATCCTTAGCGTGTGCAATATCATGGGCTTCAATGTGTGCCATGACTGCAAGGATGTGAGGCTTGGTAATAGGGTTTGCTTGGAAATAGTAGGAAGGGGTGAAGGATCTCTCAAGATTTTCGTGCAAATGAGCTGAAAATGAGGAGAAAGTATATATATATCGCAGCTTGGTTGACGAAAAGTAGATACGGTCGACTGACAATTGAACTTCCCCATGCACCGACACTGTTTGGTCGACCGAGGAGAAAATGAACTGAGATGGTCGGTTGACCAAAAAGGAGTATTGTAACTATGTTCGGTCGACCAGGGGAAAACCGAAACTTTTGGTTGACTGTGGGAATATGTTCACTGAGGATCGGTTGACCATAAGGTCAAAGTCAATGAAGTTTCGATCGACCGGGAGTTTTTACACATTCAATGCTCGGTCAACCGAGCATAGTAAATTTTCCCGATTTTGCCTCATTTTGGTCCAAAGTTCTCCCTTAGGTCCATATTTAATATGCTATAACATTAACATGATTCTTAAGGGATGCTTGGTGAGAAGATATTGCACAACTGAGGTACACACCAAGATTTGACTTATTGAACGTAGATTACTTCCCTTTAAGTCCAAACAATTTCGACACCGAGCACTAGGAAGTATGTGGCTTTTCTTAAACTACGCTCTTTGGTGATTGGAGAGTATCCTTCAGAAATGAGAGGCAAGGATACAAACCAAGGAATGGGTGAAACCTCACAGAGTATGATCGTGGTTTGGGTGAGGACTTCCTAAGAATTGGATAAATCAAAATTAAAGGGTTTACAATTTAAACTGAAAGGGAATACTCCCTAGTTAATGCCCATAATTTTGATTAGGAATGATATCCTTTAACAAGCATTTATTGGATTAGGAATTAGTAGCCACTAGTGCTTACACCTAAAGTGATGACTCTTACTTGTTCAGAGTGTCAAGTTCAAGAATGGGTTTAGGAAAATATGGTATATAGTATGAAATGGATTCCCTAAACCACCGACTTCAGCATTGGACAACAGTTGCTTGACTTTTGAGATTTTCATGTTAGCATGAGTTAAGCATTTGGAATTAAGTGCTAGGCATAGATGCCATGTCCATTTGGAAATGGATAAAAGTCTTAGTATAACAAGATGAGTGTGTATACTAAGGGTTTCATTTTAATCAACAGTCACTTCCCAATCTTACAGTAAACATAACCCCAAAACCTAGGAACAGAGGAAGGATATCTAGAATGCAATTTCAATTTGAATCCATTTTTCCTTAAGTCCTACAGGGTTTGCTTTGCTGATTATCCATTTCATTTCCTTTTCTAAGCCTATGGCACTTCTAAGTGAGCAATTATGCCATACAGTTTTGCAAAATAAGCAGGTATTGAATATACGTAAGGGATTGTGCTTATTTATTCCATTTTTCTTCTATGAGGCTAGACTGTTGGTTTTATGTGAGCAACTTGAACCCTTTTTGAAAAGAGTTTTCTTTTTAGGTCTGAAGGGGTTGTTTAGGTTGTCTTTATCACTTGGGGATTTGAAAAACATTTTAGAATAATGTTCACTTTTTCTTTTTGAGCAAATGATTTTCAAAACCTTCTCCATTTTTCTCCTTTCTAGTGTGGCTCAATATTCCTACAAATCATTTAAGTGCTTTGCCACCTTTCCATTTTCATCTTTCAAAAATGTTTTCTTCTTTGATATTTCAACTAGAATTCTGTGCATTTTAAATGAAGTCTTTTCTAGTTTTTCATATGAAGGCATCTCATCAAATGATTCATCACATGATTTATCAAAATAAAAGACACATGAATCGTTGCATTCATTCATACCATTATCACCACAAGAAACATTTGAAGATTCATCACAAGATATATTATAGGAATCAACAGATGAATCATCACATGCAATATTAATAGAATTATTATGATATTCAACAGATGATTGAGCATTTGATACATCACATGAGCAATCAGATGATTCAACACAAGATTTTTTATAGTAAGCATCGCATGAACCATTTACAGTATTATCAACAGATGATTCAATATATGACCTATCACAACATTCATCACAAGAGCCATTAGACAAGCTAGAGTGAGAATCATATACCTCTTTGTTGATTTCAAGCTCAAGATTTACCTTTTCCTGATCATTTGAGCTTGGAGCATTCGGAGGAGTTACGATCTCCTTCTCCTGGGATTCTCCATATTTATTTTCTAGTTCATCCCAGATTTCCTGTGCACTATGACATGCCACACACTCAACAAAAATATCAGAATCTAACGCAGGGTATAACATGTCCATGGCATTACAATTAATCACATTAAAATCATTTTCATTTATTTGTGCACATCTTCCTTTAGCAGTCACAAGCCAGACCCTCTAGTCCATAGATTTCAAGAATATGGTCATTCTGACTTCCCACGTGGTGTAGTTGACACCACAAAATAATGGAGGACTGGAAAGTGACTGTCCTTCATTGAATGGGGATACACTAATGTGCACCATTGCGATCTTTTTGCAAAAACATTTAAGTCAAGTGCAATGAGGCTCTGATACCAATTGTTAGAATTGGTGTATTCCCAAGAGGGGGGGTGAATTGGAATTTTAAACTTTTCTCCTAGGTTGAACTGGATGTTAGTTGAGTATTACAACCTAGGGTCTTTCTATCCAGTTCCAAATACGCTGATAAATATAATATGTGGAAATTTAAATCAAGCGCATCATTCACATAATAACATACACGTGCGGTAAATATAAAGTGCGTCAATATACACAAACACACGATATGTTATTAGGGTTCGGCCAACTGTGCCTACGTCCCCGCCTCTAGCTCGCAAGCTCGAGGATTCCGCTAATAGCTCACTTAAGGGTGGAGTGGCACCAATTACAACCAGGTCAATAAGAACAAGGCTGACCTCAACCTTAACCAGGTCAATTAGTGGAGCTGACCTCAACCTAAACGCCTTAACAGGATGGCACACCTAGCTTTCCTAACCGAGTTTAAGCCAATTCGGGACGATTCCAGGGCTAGTCTCCCTCTTCAGGCCCGTGCCTGGAAAGACAACATATGTGTATTATAATCAAATGGTACAATGATTATGCTTTCATGTAAAGCAGATGTGTACCCAACTACGTGCAAATACATACACCACAATATGATTTAATATGTAAGCTCAATGTGGTCCAATACCTCAACTCTCAGATATATATATTTACTATCAGTGTAATGAGTGCGTGAGAGTATCAATCAAGCAATCTTTGTATCACAAGATATTCAGCCAATAAGTTCACACAAAGATGTCAAGTCTCAAGTATTTCAATCAACACGATGTCTCAAGCATGTAAATATCAAGTGATGTATATGCTTGGTTTGCAAAAGATGTGTAATCTTTGTATTCAGCAAATAATATATGAGTGAATGAATATTGCAACAAAGATCACTATCACATAAACAAATATCTTCTCAAAGTTATATCAAAATAAATACCATAAGATATTTGAAAATGTTTTGAAGAGATTTTGCAATGCACAAACAAATACGAACTTCTCAAGTTATTGCAATGGATATGCAATACTCAGAAGTTTAATACAAGTCTTCTTAGGTGAAACCTATTAACAAAGTTCCCTAAGAATACTTAGGTTTAGCTCTCAAGAAAATTATATCAAACAACTACCAAACAACGAGAGCAAACCTATAGAACAACCACACTTACAAAAGTATTTGAGAAGTAAGATCTGGTAAGAATAAGTGTTGGAGGCTCAAAGATGAGTATTATGGGTTTTGGGATTTTCATAGAATTTCACCCTAATCAAATATGCTAATCTCTTGCTAATCTTAGCAAATGATGGGCTATATATAGATATTGGAAGAATTATAGCCGTTAGGACATGTAGGGTATTATTAATATTGTTTAAGATCATTTTAACCCTAATTAACCCTGTTTAAAAATGTTTAACCGCGGTAAAAATTAGGGCAACCTGAGAGGTCCGATCGACCAGAACTATTTTGTCAACCAAAGTTCATATGGTTCGGTCGACCAGGGCATTTTTGAACTGAATGGTCAGTTGACCGAAAGTAGGCGATTTTCCCTTTTACCGAGGTTTGGTCGACAAGGCCATTTTTAACTGCATGGTTCGGTTGACCAGACCGTTGGGACTTCTCCCGAGGACCCTCGGTCGACCAGGTAGTTGCAATACAAATTTTTCTAGGTCAACCAGAAGGTTAATTTTTTGACCCCAGGGGGTTTCGGTCGACTGGAGGGTTTTGAACTATATTAGTTCAATCGACCAGGGCCTTGGTCAACTATTGATCCAGGCCCGTTTTGGTCGACCAGGGCAGAATGAACTGCCAAGGTCGGTCGACCGAAAGTGCACAATATGTGCATTTCGGTCCTATCTAGAAACATACAAACCCTATTCAAGTGCGTAACAATCAAAGGTGCAATGGTGTGTGTCCTGGGGTCATTTTTGTCTAAAATAAAGACACCAAAAGAATCCGGTGTCAATCAACCGAAGGGTAAACCCTAAGGTTATTCTAAGGTCACTTTTAGGTTGCGGTTTGTTTGAGCTTATGTAATAAACCATGCATATGATGTGTGTGCTTATTACAAACCAAACCCGGTTTACTATTACAGAACCTTTGCATATGAATTATATTACAACATGAATAAAAATACAAATGAATTGGGTTTTCCAACTTTAAGCTTTACTTGCTTTGTACCCATCTCGATCTTAACAATCATAGTTCCTGCACAAAATCTCAAACACCTATTAGATACAATGAGTATTTGTTATAATCAAAACCAGGTGTGACCTATAAGGTCAACAATAACTTTGAAAGATCAAAATAAAGAATTAATGAAGCAACGTGAAACTTCGAAAACCAGTGAAATTGAGAAAGATTCTTGTATTAAAAAGCTAGAAGAAGAAATAAAAGAAATTGCTCAAGATATAGAAAAAATTAAGGAAGAGAATTTAAATAAAAAGGAGTTAGAGATAATCGAACTTAAAAAATCCGTGAAGGATAAAGAGAAAACTATATTTAACTTTACAAAAGGAAACGAAAACTTTGAAAAGATGATTGGACAACAAAGACTTCATGGAAATAAAGAAGGGATTGCTTTTAATGAAAAAACAAATAAAAAGAATAAAAAATTATACATGGGATATTTTGTCAAAGAAGCCAAGCACTGTGCTAGCACTTCTTCAAACAACAAACATGAACACACAACTTACTACATGTGCAAGACTAAAGGTTATGTAATGTTCAATTGCCCATTAAAAAGGAAGTATGCTAAATTTCAAGGAGAATGGAAAGTAAATAATGGAACTAAAAATAATTCAAAGAAAGTTAAGGGAATTTAGGTTCCAAAGATACACAATGAATCCCTCATTGTAGGTATGCTTTAGGACAACACCATCAATGGATAAATGGTACTTAGACAGCAGGTGTTCAAGGCACATGACCGGTGATAGGATTAAATTCACCACATTAAAACAAAAGGATGGGGGATACGTCACCTTCGGCGACAATGCCAAAGGTAAGATTATTGGTATTGGAATAATAGGTAAAGAACCTTCTCTTACTATTGATGATGTGCTATTGGTAGAAAGATTAAAACACAATCTTTTAAGCATTAGCCAATTAAGTGACAAAGGATTTGAAATAACTTTTAAGAAAGAAAAATGTGTTATCCAAAACCCTAAGAACAATGAAATCTTGTTTATAGCTCATAGGACAAACAATGTATATTGTATAAACCTGAAGAACTTAGTAAATCAAAATGTAACTTGTTTAGATGCAATGAATGAAATGAGTTGGCTTTGGCATAGGAAACTAGGACATGCTAGTATGGATCTATTATCCAAACTATCCAAGAATAACCTTGTAAAAGGATTACCAAAAACAAATTTTATAAAAGAAAATTTGTGATGCATGCCAAAATGGAAAACAAGTTAAAACAAGTTTCAAAAAGAAAAAGTATATATCAACTAGTAGACCCCTAGAGCTCTTGCACCTAGACTTATTTGGTCCAACTAGAACCTTAAGCTTAGGAGGCAAATAGTATGCTTTTTTATTTGTAGATGACTATTCAAGATTTACATGGGTATTATCCTTAGCAAACAAAGATGAAGCTTGTAACATGCTAATCACCTTATACAAGACATTACAAAATGAAAAAGGCTATAATGTAACTAATTTTAGAAGTGGTCAAGGAAGGGAGTTTAAAAACAAAGATGTTGATAACTTTTGTAATGAACATGGAATAAACCATTATTTTTCAGCACCTAGGATTCCACAACAAAATGGAGTTGTAGAAAGAAAAAATAGAACCCTCCAAGAAATGGCAAGAACCATGATAAACGAAAACAATCTACCTAAATACTTTTGGGTAGAAGCTATGAATACATCTTGTTATATAATAAATAGGGTATCTATTAGATCAAGTATAGACAAAACACTGTATGAACTATGGAAAGGTAGAAAACCCAACATTTCCTACTTTCATATATTTGGGTGCAAATGCTTTATTCTTAATACTAAAGATGATCTAGGAAAGTTTGATGCAAAATTTGATGAAGGAATTTTCTTAGGTTACTCTACAAATAGTAAAGCTTATAGGGTTTATAATAAAAGGACTCTTACTATTATTGAATCAATACACATAACGTTTGATGAATCAAATAATTATGAAGTTAAGAATTATGAAAAGGAAGATATATCACAAAAAGAGGAAGATATTGAAATAAAAGAAGAAAACAATAATGAAACTTCAAATGAAAACATCATAGAAAATCTAGAATTACCTAAAGAATGGAGATGTGCAAAAAGTCACCCAAAAGATCAAATTCTTGGTGAACCATCAAAAGGAATAACCACTAGAGTCTCATTAAAAAAATATTTGTAACCATTATGCCTTTTAATCTCAAGATGAACCCAAGAATATTGAAAGAAGCCTTAAAAGATGATTCTTGGATTATAACAATGCAAGAGGAACTAAATCAATTTGAAAGAAGTCAAGTATGGGAACTTATACCTAAACCCAAAGATAATCAATCATAGGAACCAAATGGGTGTTTAGAAATAAAAACAATTAACATGGAGTAGTTATTAGAAACAAAGTTAGGTTAGTAGTACAAGGTTATAATCAAGAAGAAGGTATCGATTATGAAGAAACCTTTGCTCCCGTAGCAACAATGGAAACCATAAGGATGCTACTTGCATATGCAGCACATAAAAATTTTAAATTATACCAAATGGATGTAAAAAGTGCATCCTTAAACAGTTATATAAATGAAGAAGTTTACGTTAAACAACCTCCAGGATTTGAAGACTGTAAAAATCCAAATCATGTATTTAAGTTTACAAAAGCCTTATATGGATTAAAACAAGCTCCTAGAGCTTGGTATGAAAGACTAAGCAAGTTCCTACTACAAAATATTTTTTTAAGGGGAAAGATAGATAGCACTCTATTTATAAAAACCAAAAATAAAGATATGCTTATAGTACAAATTTATGTTGATGATAATATATTTGGAGCAACTCATGAAGATTTGTGTAATGAATTTGCTAAGTCTATGCAAAAAGAATTTGAGATGAGCATGATGGGAGAGTTAAATTACTTCCTAGGGTTACAAATTAAACAAGCTAAGAACATTCATAAATCAAACTAAATATATGAAAGACATGTTAAAAAAGTTCGATATGGAAGAAAGCAAACCTATAGGACCTCCCATGAGCACCTCAATGAGTCTTGACAAGGATGGAAAAAGGAAAACAAGTAGATACCAAGCATTACTGAGGGATGATAGGAAGCTTACTATATCTAACAGCAAGTAGACTGGATATCATGTTTAGTGTATGTATGTCTGCTAGGTTCCAATAGACTCCTAAGGAATCACATCAAATCACAGTTGAAAGAATCCTTAGATATTTACTAGGCACACTCGAGCTAGGTTTGTGGAATCCAAAGGGAACTGATTTTGAAATGATAAGCTATTCAAATGCAGATTTTGCTAGACACAAAGTAGATAGAAAGAGCACTAGTGGAATTTTTCACTTTCTAGGACACTCACTAGTCTCCTGGTTTTCAAAGAAACAAAATTATGTGGCATTATCCACATCTGATGCAAAATACATAGCAGTTGGGAGTTGTTGAGCCCAAACATTATATATGAAACAACAACTAAGAGATTTCAAAATTTGATATCAAACAATTTCAATAAAGTGTGACAACACAAGTGCCACAAATATTTCAAAAAATTTGGTGACACACTCAAGAACAAAACATATTGACATAAGACATCACTTCTTGAGAGATCACGTACAAAATGAGGACATAACACTAGAATTTGTCAATACAAATGATCAATTAGCAGACTTATTCACAAAACCACTCTTTGAGGATCGATTTATATTCATTAGACGAGAATTAGGAATGATGCATGTATGAGAAGTTATTTGAAAGGAAATCTGCTTGGCAGGCGACTGCCCCTGGGTGACAGGTGACTGCCATGCTACTAACTTGGTAATTTTTGGGTTGACAGGCGCCTGCCTCCTTGTAGTAGGCGACTGCCTCGAGGTGGGTAAGGGTTTAAAACCCTATTATGTGTCATTTTAACGACTCTCAGGCACTTGCCCCTTCTCTTCTCACCCTAAAAGTGATCATTCCTACTCTTCTTCAAATTTATTTCTCCTCCAAATCCGTCCAAAATCCTGATTCAAACCCAACCTCTACATCATCTCGCCTAATTTTACTAGATTCAACCTTCAATGCAAACATGCCTCGAACCAAGTCAGCTGCTAACAAGGGTGCCTCTTCCTCCACACGAATCAACAACGATGAAGTAGAAAAATGGTTAGTAGCTCCTCACGCCAAAGCTCTCTATAGAAATCATATTGCTTCAGCAGAACCGATTCTAGGTAAAGTACTTGATGTTACATTCTTCCATTCTGATTTTTCTGAAATCTTAGAGCTTTTTAAGGAAATTGGATGGGAGCGATTTATCATATGTCAAGCCAAAGGGTATTATCCAAACATGGTACTGATTTTTTATGCTAACATGGAGAAACTCAACAATGGATTAAAAAAAAAATCTTCTAGGGCAGAGTATCCATCTTACTCCCATATCTTGGGCAAAAATTATATGAGTTAAGCCAAGAGATTTTGAAGTACAAATTGTTGAAAAACAATGGATAATGGCCCAAGGATTCACTCCAGAGGAATTCTTAACTCTTGTCATAACTGATACACCCATCTCTTTTGGGCATCCACCCATTTACAAACAGCTCAATCTCCAAGCTATAATCTTGCATAAACTTATTACGTATAATATCCTACCTCGATCTGGTTCCCATGACCATGTTTCTTTTTTAGATTGTTTTATTATGTGGTGTATTCTTAAAGGGAAAAAGCTGGATCTTCCTAGTTTACTTATCAAATGGATAAATATGAAAGTTGATGCCCCTCGTATCATTCTACCATATGCTGGGATATTGAATATGGTATTTTCAAATTTTACCGTTCTCACACCATCGTTCAACTTCATTAGCAAAACCCATTACGATATCTTTTTTGACACAATTCTTAAGCGTATAGAATATAAGAAAACTACTTATGGATGGTTTCACAAGGGTCATCGTCACACCACATCTGAACCACCTCCTCAGCCTTCCATACCAGCCACTTCAGTACAGCCAGACCTAGAAACTCCCTCTTGGTTCCTACCATTTTACAATCACTATATGACCTTCAATGATGGGATGCAATTTGGTCTTGGTAATCTTTGGGAGAAGGTTTCCACTGTGGAAACTCATTGTTCAAACCTTGTTCAGCGTGTTGATAAGATTGAGAAACACTTGGCTAGTTCTTCCAAAGGCACGACTACGATGGATATTTGCTCTGTTCCATCTAATGGTGACGAATCTACTGAAAATTCTAATGAACAAGAAGAAGAAGGAGATGGGAGTGGATCTAAGGAAGAATCAAATTGATATGCTTAATCCTTGTGCTATTTTAATATCTTCACTTATGTATTAGTATTTCTATGTATTTTAGTGGACAAAATTTGTTTTGTGTTTGTAAGAACTGAAGTACTTTGTATTTCAGCTTTTCACTATGCTTTTTGTTGTATCACCTTCTTTTCCTTTTTGATTGATGTCCAAAGGGGGAGAGTGTTTGAGAGAGAGGAGCAAAAAGAAATATGAATGTATTTGATATGCTTGAATGAATATATTTGATATGCTTGCATGAATGTATTTGAAATGCTTGTATAAACGTATTTGGTATACTTGATCATTAATGATATTTATAACCTGATGATACTTATATGATACTTAAGTCTTTATACTTTATGTTTAAAAAAGGGAGATGTTTGATACTTAATGGTACT
This sequence comes from Malania oleifera, assembly GCF_029873635.1. Taxonomy (NCBI): domain Eukaryota; kingdom Viridiplantae; phylum Streptophyta; class Magnoliopsida; order Santalales; family Ximeniaceae; genus Malania; species Malania oleifera. Next base: position 58,267,063 of record NC_080422.1, on the reverse strand, counting down.
TGATGCATACTAGATAATAACTTGGCACATATTTGATGCATATGTTTGAAAACCCCATGCTTATTGAATAGGGGAGCCATGAGCCATAATTTTTATTAAAAAGGGAGTACGTTAAGAGGTATTTTCCTATTTTTTGCTCTAGATTTGTCATCATCAAAAAGGGGGAGATTGTTGGCCTAACAAGCCTTACAATTCTTATTTTGATGATAGCAAATCACGATAAGTTTGATATGGTTTGTTTTAAGTGAAATTCTTTCAGGAAGAAGGCAAAGCTTAAAGAAATTCAATGTTCAAAAGAATGATAAAGCTCATGATGACCATACTGTACAAAAGGATCAAGAAAGAAAGATGATCAAAAGATCAAAGATGATATATGATCATGGAAGAACAAGGACTTACTTGAAGATCAAAAAAATAGAGTATTAAGGATGTCTATATGTAAGTACTTCATGTAAACTTCAATATAAACTGAATTGAAGCTCTTATAAATCAAAAGAAACTAAGAAATACATTTTTTGAAAAACCTTAAAATATGTTTTAAAATCAAAATAACATAGGTCTTAAAAGAAGAAAAGTTTTTCAAATGAATATAAGGGAAATTCTGAGAGTCAAGCGGCTGCCTATATAGACAGTAGACCGCCACACTTTAAAAGAAATAAAATTGGAAGGCAGTAGGGTGCCAAGCGACTGCCTGAGCACCGACAGGCGCTTGAGTGGTCAAGCTAGGTGACTGCTTGTGTTATGGCAAGCGACCGCCAGCCTTCTGGGTTGTTTAATTTTCTCTATGGCAGGCGACTGCCACTCGACATAGTTTTTAAAATTCTTAACGGGAAGATTTTTAAATAGATTTCTTGGGCACTACTCTTTTGGAAAACTTGAGGATTACTCCAAGTAAACTTTAGGGGTAAGGAATTAATAGCCCCAAACTTCAAAGATTTCAATACCTAAGAAATGTTCCAGCAATCAAAGTTCTCAAAAAGCTCTCAATCTCTCTTGTGTTCATCCTACTGCCACTACTGAATTGGTGCTGATACAAATTCTAAAGTAAAGCCTTCAAAGTCTGAATCTTTCAATACTTGGAAGATATGTTTGGTGATCTAAATTCAATTGAGCTCCAATCTCTTTATATTGATTTACTTTGAAGTATATTTGTGTTGAATATTGTACTAATCAACTCTGTTGTGAGAGTGTCTCTTGTACAAAAATCATTCTCTATTTATTTCTTCTTCATAGACAATTCAAGGTTGTAGAATTGTTGCACCAAATAAGGGTATATCATTTGGAGAGGAGGGCTCTAGCCTAAACAAAGGAGTGGTTGTAAACGATATTGTTCCACCCGTCAATGGAACTGAACTAGTGAATCCTTTGCTGGTTTGCTAGAGGCGAGGACGTAGGCTGGGTATAAGCTGAACCTCATAAAATCTTGTGTCTCTCTTTCTTCCTTACTCTTTAATTTTCAAAAAAATTTACAACCTGTGTGGATGGTTTAAAATTGATAAATTATGAGTGTATGGTTGTTAAATAGACTGGAAGATAATTCATTTTGGTTTGATCAACATTGATTGTGGAAATCGAAAGGGACTACGTTGGTTAATCATCCTAAACTTATTAAACTAAAAGTTTAAAACTGAACACTAGGAAGAAGTGTGACTGTGAATTAACACAAGCCTTATATATCCAGCGAGCTTTTCACTTTGCTATAGGGCTATTGATACAAGAATTAAGATATTGAATATTTTGTTTTTGGTTGTGGTTGATTTGGTTTACTTTTGTGATTGTGTTGGAAGTGTGCTTATTGTTATAACACATAAACATTAAAAAGAAAAGAAAATTTTAAAACCCAATTCAACCCCACTCTTGGGAAGTTATCCTAATTTCTCCTTCTATAAGGAGCGATTGTAAAGGTAGCTTCGCCTTGGAAAGAAGCGGATTGTGTGAGGTAGCTCTGCCTTGGTTAAGGAGTGGATAGTGGAAATCCTCAAGCAGGTTTGCTTGAGGCGAGGACGTGGGCAGGGATAGCCAAACCTCTTAAAAAACTGCTGCTGTATTTGCTTCTCTTTCCCTACACTATTTATTTTTCACACTTGTATGTTTATGTTTAATTTATTGTGATTATTGTATATGTTTTAAATATTTATATACCTAAATTTTTATGGGATTTTAGATTTTTAAAAAAAATTAAGGTTGAGTTATACTGGTGTTGTTTTTCAAAATAGGATATAAACTTGACCTAGAATTTTAAAATAACCAATTTACCCTCCCTCCCCTCCCCCCTTCTTGGGATTACACCAAAAATCACATTTGGTATCAGAGCCTTGCTGCTAAAAGATTAAACACTTTTGTTAAAGATCACATGGCTCATCTTGGTGTATCCCCTTTTGGTGAGGGACAATCATCCGCACACCCTCCAATCTTTTGTGGTGTGTTAGCTTTACCGTGATCCTAAGAAGGGGCCGTGAATTTGTATTTTTAAAATTAATGCCCTAGGTCAAAATCCTAATGGTAGTATATTCACAACCTTAAAGTCAAGCTAGTGCAAGTAAAGTAAATCAATTATAATATGTACCAGAAATTAAATAACGCAATTTAATTAAATACACATGCACCAGAAAGCAGTAAAGAGAAGTGACACGTAAAAGTGTTATCGAGGTTCATAAAATTGCCTACGTCCCCGCATTGGCTAACAAGCACAAGGATTACCACTATAATGCTCACTTAAATGGATGGAGTTACACCTAAATAACCAGGACATTTAGCACAGGGCTGACCTCAATCTGTACACTCAATCCTTACCGGGTTTGATTTCCGCCCCCTCAAGCCACGCCTGGTAATACAACAATATTTTATCAATCAAATGGTACAGTGATTATGCTTTCATGTAAAGCAGAGATGTACCCAATATAGCCAATCACAAATACCACCAAATGATATAATGAAGTAAGCTCAATGTGGTCTAAGATGTCTACTCTCAAATATTTATGCAAGCGCCGCAATCAGTGCGTGAGAGTGCAAATAATATGATCTTTGTATCACGCAATATATTCAATCACTATGCTCAAACAAAGATATTTGCCACACTTCAGATATATCAACAAATAATTTTTCTCAAAATATATGTCTCAAGAGATATATAAATTTTGTTTGCAAAAATGGTTTGATCTTTGTGTTCAAAAGATAATGCTAATAAAAAATATTGTAACAAAGATCTTTAGAACATAAGCAAATATCTATTCAAGAATTTTTATCAAAATGTAACACACGAGATATTTGAAAATGATATGAAGATTTTTTAGCAACCAAAATTGAATGAGAACTCCTTAAGATATTGCAATAGTAGTGCAATACTCAGAAGCTCAAGTAAAGTCTTTTTAGGAAAGACTTATTGATAAAGTCTCCTAAGATAACTTGAGGCCTTGCTCTCAAAAATATATATATATATATATATATATATATATATATATAAATCAATTACAAATTGGAGAGAGCAAATCTACAAGACAAGAACACTTAATTCACACTTACAAACGAATTTTTGGAAATATGGCAAGGTAAGTATGAGTGTAGGATGCTTGGAAGTGAGTGAGAAAGATTTTGGAATTTATAGAATTTTCACTAATCAAGTTTGTTAATATGATGCTAATCCTTTCAAATAAGGGAGTATATATTGACTACCCCTTGATTATAGCCATCAAGGATACATAGAGAATTATTAATTTTATTTTAAAACATTTTAAAGCCAATTAACCCTGTTTAAATATTTTAATTGCGGTAAAAATAATAAGGCAACCCAAGAGCACCGGTCAACTGAAGGTGAGGTTCGGTTGACCAAGTGTCCAAGTTCTGTCGACCAGGTAAAATTTGATTTGGAAGTTCGATCGACCAAACAACAAGGTTCCAAGGCAATTTTTCAATTTTTGCGTGGTTCGGTGCACCGTGTGGATTTGAACTAAGTTGTTCAGTCGACCGGGTGGTTGGCCAAACACATGTGTGAACTCGGTCGACCAAGTGGTTGGCTTAAACAATAGGTGCGGTCGGCTGTGTGGTCCAACTGTTGATTGGGAGAGAGTTTGGTCGACCAATGGGCAGGATTCGGTGGACCATGCAATGGTCAAACTGTTGACTCGGTGACCGGTTCGTTCGACCGACAAATTTGTACTTGTGAAGTATGATCGACCAAACATGCATTTTTAATGCATTTCAGTTCTATTTCTTTATCCAATCACCCTATCCATATAAGCATATATGTTTGTGCATGTATGAGTGTCCTAGGGTCATTCTAGGTCTTTTTTGTTTGAGCTTATCTATCATATCATACAAGTGATGCATATGATTATTACAACCCAGATCCTATTTACTATTACAGACCCATAATGAATAATGAATTTAAATTCATCACAAATAAAGTCTTTAGGGCCTTCAACTTCTACTTTTACTTCTTGTGCCATCATTTTGATTTTCCAATTGTATACGTGCACATATCCTCAAACATCCATCAAATACAACAAGTATTCGTCATTATCAAAACCGGGTGACCTATAAGGTCAACATTCTCCCCCTTTTTGATGATGACAAATATATCATGCAAAAAAAGGATATTGCCTTAAAAGGCTCCCCCCTAACAATGTGCATTTTGTACAAGTTTGTCAATACAGATAATTTTTCTTAAGTGCAACCCGATTTTTGCCTCTTCATCTCCCCCTTTCAGCAATAGCAAAAAGGGCTACGAACATACATAGTCAAAGGTATTGGGTATGAATCATTTATATACATAATAAGATTGGAATTTTTTTTTTTAAAAAATTTTGGCAGCATGGCGTTTGAGTTTTAAGATCTAATAATTTATCTGCAACTACTCAACTCAAATAGTTCCGGTATAATTAAAATATAAAACATAAATACAAACATCATTAGGCAGTAGATACAATAATTATGCATTACAAAACATAATCAATTTTCACAAAGTCTAAGCCAATAAAAGATATCAATAGTTATATTAGTTGTTAGACTTTTAAAATTATTTGAAAGCACCCCCTGAATTTATGCAAACTATGAAATATCTAGGAAGCATCTCTACTATGCATGAGACCTAATTCACATCTAATTGTTATGAACTTATCTTCTGGAAGTGGTTTAGTGAAAATGTCCGCCCACTGCTCATTAGTGCATAAACACTCAAGAGCTACATCCCCTTTTTGCACATGATCACGAAGGAAGTGATGTATAATTTCAATGTGTTTAGTTCATGAATGTGAGATAGGACTTTTAGAGATGTTGATTGCCTTAGTATTATCACATTTAATCGGTACTGTATCATAGTGCAATCTAAAATCCATAAATTGTTGTTTCATATAAAGAGTTTGAGCACAACAACTTCTAGCCACAATATATTTTGCTTTGGCTGTGGATAAGGCAACTGAGTTTTGTTTCTTGAAGAAACAAGAAATGAGAGATTGTCCTAAATAGTGACAAGTGCCGCTAGTGCTCTTTCTATCAACCTTACTACCGACAAAGTTAGTATCAGTATAACTCACAATCTCAAAGGTAGTATGCTTAGGGTACCATAGTCCTAAGTCTATAGTTCCAACTAGATACCTAAGGATTCGTTTAACCTCTATTAGATGAGATTCCTTAGGAGCAGCCTGAAACCTAACACACATACACACACTAAACATAATATCAGGCCTGCTAGCAGTGAGATATAGATGACTCCCAATCCTGTCATGATATAATTTCATGTCACCGTTTGCTCATCTTTATCAAGTTTAATGGAAGAACTCATAGGGGTACCAAGAATTTTACAATCTTCCATATTAAATTTCTTTAGAAAGTCCCTGACATATTTAGATTGGCATATGAAAGTTCCATATTCAGTTTGTTTAATTTGTAGCCCTAAAAAGAAACTAAGTTCACCCATCATGCTCATTTCAAATTCACTTTGCATGCATTTGGCAAACTCATTACACAACTCATCATTGGTTGCTCCAAAAATGATATCGTCAACATTAATTTGAACCAGGAGCATATCATCATTTTTGGATTTGATGAAGAGTGTAGTGTCAATCTTGCCACGGGTAAACCTATTTTCTAGAAGAAAACTACTGCGCCTCTAATACCAAGCTCTAGGAGCTTTTTTCAATCCATACAAGTCCTTAGACAACCGGTAAACATGATCTGGATATTTATGATTTTCAAAATCGTGTGGTTGTTCTACATAAACTTCTTCATTGATATAGTCATTTAAAAAAGCACTTTTAACATCCATTTGAAGCAATTTAAAATTTTTAAAAGCGGCATAAGAAAGTAGCATACGAATGACTTCTAACCTAGCAACAGGAACATAGGATTATAATTTTGGGTAACTTGTCTAGCCTTATTCCTAGTTACTACCCCATTCTCATCTTTCTTATTTCTGTATACCCATTTATTTCAAATAATCATATGATCATTAGGCCTAGGAACTAGGGTCCACACTCTGTTTCTTTCAAATTGACTAAGTTCTTCTTCCATGGACATCACCCAAGACTCATCTTCTATGGCTTCTTTAATATTTTTAGGTTCTTCTTGGGACAAGAAAGCAGAATGGCTCACTAGGTTCTTCAAGGAAGATCTTGTGGTTACACCACAAGATGGTTCACCTATGATTTGATCTACAAGATGGTTCCTAATGAATTTCTAATCTCTAGGCAACTCCTAAATTTCACTTTCATTGTCATTATCTTCAGATGATTTATCATTCACTTCTGAATTTTCACTTGCATTATTTTTCAATAGATAACTTGTCTAAGCATTTTCTAACATCAATATCATCTTCATCATCTTTCTTAGAAAATGGATTAGATTCATTAAAGACAACATGGATAGATTCAATGATAGTCAATGTTCTTTTATTGAAAACCCTATATGCTTTACTATTAAGAGCATAGCCTAGGAAAATACCTTCATCTAATTTAGAGTCAAATTTCCCTAGGTGTTCATTATCCCTAAGCACAAAGCATTTACAACTAAACACATGAAAATAGGAAATATTAGGTTTATTGTTGTTCCATAATTCATAAGGGGTTTTATTAAGTGATGGTCTAATCAACACCTTATTCATGACATAACAAGCAGTATTTATGGCCTCTGGCCCAAAAATATTTAGGTGAGTTATGTTCATTCAGCATAGTTCTACCCATTTCTTGAAATGACCAATTCTTTCTTTCTACCACACCATTTTGTTGAGGGGTCCTAGGTGCCGAAAAGTTATGTGATATGCCCTCTAGGTCACAATAATTTTCTATGCCTTCATTTTTAAATTCCGTGCCTCTATCACTTCTTATATGAGTTATTTTATTGCCCTTTTCATTTTGAATTCTCCTACAAAGCTTGGTAAACTATTCACATAATTCATTTTTATGTGAAAGAAATAACACCCATGTGAATCTAGAAAAGTCATCAACAATGACAAAAGCATATGATTTACCACCAAAACTTTGCATAGAATTAGGACCAAATTAATCCAAGTGAAGCATTTCAAGTGGTCTAGTGGTAGATATAAATTTCTTTTTCTTAAAACTAGTTTTTTTTTACTTACCCATTTGACATGCATCACAAATTTTATCTTTTACAAACGACATTTTAGGCAAGCCTTTTACTAATTCTTTTCTTACTAGTTTTGACAATAAGTCCATGCTAGCGTGTCCTAAGCTCCTATGCCATAACCAACTAGCTTCATTTATTGTAGAAAAACAAGTTAATTATTGTGGAGCTAAGTTATCAAAAGCTGTAGTGTAAACATTTTCATGGCGATCTGCAGTAAAGAGCACTTTATGGTATGTTTTACTTTCAACTATGCATTTATCATTTTCAAATGATACCTTATATCCTTTATCACACAATTGACTTATACTCAACAAATTATGCTTTAGCCCATCAACTAATAAAACATTATCAATTACAAGGGAAGGATCCTTACCAACCTTACCAACGTCGATGACGCATCCCTTTGCATTGTCGCCGAACGTCACATATCCTCCATCCTTGGGAATGATTGACACAAATTTTACCTTGTCACCGGTCATGTGTCGTGAGCACCCGCTATCCAGGTACCACCTGCCCTTGGAGGAGGACGATCTTAAAAAAACCTGCAAAATAGACTAAGTAACTGATGCTGGTCCCCAAATTTTGTTGGGTCCGCGAGGGTTAGTAGCTGGATCACCTTTAACTACCCATACTTTTCTGATTTTCGCATGCTTATTTCTAAGTGGACAATCAAATTGAATATGGTCAATTTGTTTGTATTTAAAACATTTCATTCTACACTTAGGATCTTTATGTGGGACTTGAGATTTTGATTCACGTGTGAAATGTCCCAAGTAAAGATTAGGTAATCTAACATTCTCAATGCCATTAAAACCTAGACCCTCTTTACTTAGAGAATTCCTCTGGGCATCAAGTAGTTTTTCAAATTTTTGTTTGCCCTCAGTGAATTTTAAAACAATTTTGGAGCTATCTGATTACGCGTCAAAACTGCGTAATTGGATGTTTAACCTGGGTTTTACGGTTTATATTTTTAATTAAATGTCCAAAATTGTCCAATATTTTAATAAAGTGCCAAAATCATCATTCTTGAACTTTATTGCACTATTTATGAAGTTTTGGTATTTTTTTGTCGCGGGAAAATTCCCAGGAACCAAACCAACACCTGTTTGTATTTTATACATAACTTTTCCGTCCAAGCTTCGATCGAGACGATTCAAATTGAAAGAAAAACGGATTATCTACAACTTTTGTGTTTTGAGTTTTGTGAGATACGAGCTCTAGAAGAGTCAGATTTGCGATGAACAGAGAATGAAAAAAATGAAAAAATATAGCAATTCGGGTCAACTCCAATTGGGTCAAGTTGCCGGGTCGGGTCTCCTATCCGGGTCTAGGGCTTTCCCCCCTATCCTATTTAACCCTTCTCTTCCTCTTCCTGCGTAGGCAGCCCCCAAGGCTCCCCATTCTCCTCTTCCCCATTCTCCTATTCTCCTTCTTCTTCTTCTTCTTCTTCTTCTTCTTCTTTAGTTTGTTTTTTTTTTTGTTTTTTTAAATTCTGCTTTGCTCTCTTTCTTTTTTCTCTATTCTCTTTTCTCCTTCCCTTTATCCCTATCTCTCTCGCTCAAACCTCTTTTGCCCATTGTTGCCGCAGCACAAAAAGCTCCTGCTGTACTTTGTTGCTCTCTCCGGCGGCCGCCAACAGCACCAGAAGATCCGTGAGCCACTCTCCCGCTGTTCCTTGCTTTATGCCACAGCTGCGAACCAACTCACACACAGCCGCAGCTGCTGCCACGGCTCCGTGGATTTGTTTCTCTCTCTCTCTCTCTCTCTCTCTCTCTTTTCCTTTCTTTCTTTCTTTTATTTACTTTTCTTTGAATCTTGGAATATTGAAGAAAGTTTAGTTTTTTTTTTTTAATGTTATTGGAGTTTTCTTTCTTTTTGTTTAAGTTGAGTAATGTTGGGTATTCCATTATTGTTAAAATAATCTCTTTGTTTATCTAATTGATAGTTATTTTAATTTAACATTCTTAATTAAATTTAGATATTTTTTTTTGTCGAAATTCGATTTAGTTAGGGTCTATGATTAGTAAAGGTTGTGTTTTTATTGTGTTCCGTTATTGTTTACGTTTTTTAAATTTCCGTTGAATTCATGTTTGCATTTAAATTGCGAGTCTTGATTTGATCTCTTAATTGTGCTAAAGGTTCGATTTTTAGTAGGTTCGGTTTTTTTTTTTTTTTAGTATGTGTCTAGTTTAGTTTCCATTGTGTGACTTTAATTTGTGTTTTCATTTAAGTCTCCACAATTTTGAAAACCCGAATCTGAACTGAGTTCAGTACCTTTTTAATTTCGATTGGAAGAAAGTAAAATCTGAGATTAAAACGCATTCCCTGAGGAGACGATCTAGCCCTTGAGCTTAATATTACACGATAGAACTCCTATACTTGGGATAGCTTTCGAACTGCTCATTTTTCGAGTGAGTCAAGTTTTTGGCGCCGTTGCTGGGGAATGTTGTTCTTAGTCTCAATTTTGCATTTTCCCCGTCATTTTTATTAGTTTTATGAAAAGCAAAAAAAAAAAAAGCATAAAAGAAAAACAGAAAAAATTTTGAGTTTTGAAAATATGGCTGCACCTGCACCGCGCACGATAATGGATTTTTTGCAGCTTGAATATGCCACTGCATCCTCTTCCACTGTTTTGCCTTATGACGAGCTTAATTTCATGATGCAGCGCGGAAGGACGTCATTGCTACCCGAGTTCTACGGGACGGAATCTGAGTGCCCATATCAGCACTTAGCAGAGTTTGAATTAACCTGCAACATGTTTTTCTCTCATGCTAAAACTGATGAATCTATTCGATTGAATTTATTTCTTGCTACTTTGCAGGATAGGGCACTGATCTGGTTTCATTCCTTGAGACCTCACTCTATCATTAATTGGGTTGATATGGAGCGTGAATTCCTGCATGCATTTTGTCCCTCACAGAAAACTCAATTTTTGCAGGAATAGATTCTTAATTTTTTGCAGCAGGATGACGAGACATTTCGGGCTTGCTGGAAACGATTCAAGGATCTGCTAAGTACTTGCCCACATCACGGGTTTGACTCATGGAGGTTAGCTGATTATTTTTATACTGCTCTTACCCCTGATTGCAAGTGTTTTGTCCAGACTATGTCTAATGGAGAGCCCGTCAGCGAGGATCCAGATAAGGTATTATCATTCTTTGATTACTTAGCTGACAATGTCCCACAGTACAACACACGATACACTCAAGCACCTATGACTGCACACCCTATCAGCACAATTAGTGGTGGTGATGCATATGAACCACCAAACTGCCCAAACAACCCTCCGCCTCAATATCAGCCACAACAGATCTCTCCGAGCTGTACGTCATCAGACCTTTTCAAGGATAGCATAACACAGATGGCGAACATGCTCCAACAATTCATGCAAACTCAAGTCGATCATAATAATGAATTTCGGGATACCATTAATGTAATAAGCACGCAGTTGGACATCTTAGAAAATGAAGAATTGCCCGTGGAACCTCAGCTTAGTCCTCAAGAGTACCAGCAACCACAACAACAAATGCACGATGATCTCTTTGAGGCAGCAGAGACCGCCATCACTTTAAGAAGCGAGAAAGAATTTCCCCAACCTGAGATGCTCATCGTCGGACAAGCAGTTGTCCTAGCACCAAAAGTCACGGCTGAACCAGAAGAGGTCAGAGAAAAATCAGAGGAAACGGGGCCAGAAACAGAGCAGTTAGTTGATGAGGAGACTGATACTCATACGGAGTACCAACCTATGGTACCTCATACTCCGAGCTCAGAAACCGTGAAACCGTCACTCCCACCTGAATCAGATGTTAAGGAGCTTAATGTGGAGGCAGACTCTTGCCGTGGTATGATGATATGTACACCCGATAAAGAGGATGACCAGTCTGGTGAGCATATAATTTTCAAAGAATCAGGTAAAACTTTTAATGTTAATGCTTTTGAAGAACTACATGTAATTGCTCCAATAACTTCCCATCACACGTTAGTTTGTAAAGAAGCACATTTCCGAGACACAATGTTGAATAAAGACCTTTCTTATCCACACACGAGGGTTGACTTGCACACAAATTATTTGGTACTTTGACACGCATTAATTCATTTGAGGTTGATTTTCGTGCAGGTATGAAGACTGATCCACTGTGGCGGCTTAAATTTGGATAACCGCCAGTGCAATTTATAGACCTGCGGCCACCAGACGAAATTCCTCCAGAGCCTCCACCAAGACAATTGTGATGTTTTTCTTTCCCTTATTTTCCTTTTATTTTATCTTATTTTATTTTTAGTTAGTTTTCAGGTCTATTTTCTCATAGTTCGATATTTGTTTTCCATTATTTCGCCACTCAGGTATGCCTTACTTTTCCCGTGCACAGTATTTTCTATTTCTCCTATGCTTTCACATTGAGGACAATGATCCACTTTAGTTGGGGGGGATGAGCATTCACATGTGACACTGTGCACGTACACGTACTGGGTTTAAAAAAAAAATCAAAAAATCAAAAAGAGAGAGAAAGAAAGGAGGAGCACTGAGGAATTACATTGCACTATGTCATGCTTAACACTTTGTATACCCTTCGCATACTTGCATATAACTTACGAATTACACACTTGAGTCAATCATGCGTAGTTTTCTCTTTATATGATCTTATGACTCCATGAAGAATCGATTGGTAGTACATTCGTGTTAATTTGGCTATATAATTTCCTATATTTACATGGCATCTCACGAGGTTGAATAAACATATTCACGTGATTCATTGCACTTAGGGTTTCTGTGAGCATTAGAGAACACCCGTGGCGACTATGACACCTTGTGAGATATCCTTGAGCTATTTATCGCCCTTTTGAGCGTTAATATCAAATCAGAGTTCATGGAACTCAATTCTCTTTTTCTGGATGATTCCTTTGTACACTAGTCTATGTTTTGATTTGCTAGCCTAGAGGTGACACCTAGTGGGGAGATAGAAACCTAGGTCTTGTACCCTACTCAAGCTGTGAAGGCTAAGCCACCCCTAGAGATAGACTTAATTCATGAACTCCTATTCGAGGTCAATTCCCATTGATTGTTTGAAGATTACAAAAGAAGTGTTATATTGTCCTTATTGCTCAAGAAAATACAGAAAATAAAGAATGAGCAGGAAAAAAAAGAATAAACAATACACATGCGCATGAAATGAAATGTCAATGCCGGCCCAAATACATATCACAAAAAGTCAAGGACGACACATATTTTCCACGTATGAAGATTCTTCAACTGATTAATGCCTCAGATGCATTCATGACAAGTTTGTGAGTAAGTTGATCTAGGGTGGTCTCAGTTGGATATGGCGAGTAGGTGAGAAGATGCTAGGGTGAAGAACCCGACACCTCATAGATAGGCTAGATCCTTTCCAGACTAGTCCACTCCATATACTTAGCGTTGTTCCTTTTAATATGTGGGATGTTTGATCGCGACACTCCTCACGTATGATGAGTGAACCCATTTTCTTTGAGTGTTCTTGAGGGTATACTAGTTAGGCCGAGTCAAAGCGACCGTTCTGTAGGTGTCCACTGGCGTCTTAGGTGTATTAAATCACACACATCACACACACCTCGAGAGTTTACCTATTTATACTCGAACTTATATGATTGCATTAACTCTGAATGTGCCACTGATTAACTTCATGTGAGTATACTACTTTCAAATCACATATAAACGATGAAACTTGCATGAGTGATGTGCTTTGGAGTCGTGTGCATTGAATATGAACGAGCTTGTGTGAAATTCAGTAGTATTCTCGTATGTGATATGGTATAATATTGTCACATGTGCATTGATTTCATGATTACTGGAGTATGTAATTGTAGATACCACCCTGAGATTCATTCATGTCATTTGCTAGAGACTAGCAAAACGTTAGTTGGGGGGTGTGATTACGTGTCAAAACTGCATAATTGGATGTTTAACCCGGGCTTTACAGTTTATATTTTTAATTAAATGTCCAAAATTATCCAATATTTTAATAAAGTGCCAAAATCATCATTCTTGAACTTTATTGCACTATTTATGAAGTTTTGGTATTTTTTTTGTCGTAGGAAAATTCCCGGGAACCAAAACCGACACCTGTTCGTATTTCATGCCTAACTTTTCTGCCCGAGCTCTGATCGAGACAATTCAAATTTTTAAAGAAAGAGGAAAGGATTATCTACAACTTTTGTGTTTTGAGTTTTATGAGATACGGGCTCCAGAAGAGTCAGATTTGTGATCAACTCCAATTGGGTCAAGTTGCCAAGTCGGGTCTCCTATCCGAGTCTAGGGCTGTCCCCCCTATCCTATTTAACCCTTCTCTTCCTCTTCCTGCATAGGCAGCCCCCAGGGCTCCCCATTCTCCTCTTCCCCATTCTCCTTTTCTCCTTCTTCTTCTTCATCATCGTCTTCTTCTTCTTCTTCTTCTTTAGTTTTTTTTTTTTTTTTGTTCTTTTAAATTCTGCTTTGCTCTCTTTCGCTTTTCTCTATTCTCTGTTCTCCTTCCCTTTATCCCTCTCTCTCTCGCTCAAACCTCTTTTGCCCATTGTTGCCGCAACACAAAAAGCTCCTGCTGCACTTTGTTGCTCTCTCCGGCGGCCGCCAACAGCACCAGCAGATCCGTGAGCCACTCTCCTGCTGTTCCTTGCTCTATGCCATAGCCGCGAACCAACCCACACACAGCCGCAGCTACTGCCATGGCTCCATGGATTTGTTTCTCTCTCTCTCTCTCTTTTCCTTTCTTTCTTTCTTTTATTTACTTTTCTTTGAATCTTAGAATATTGAAGAAAGTTTAGTTTTTTTTTTAATGTTATTGGAGTTTTCTTTCTTTTTGTTTAAGTTGAGTAATGTTGGGTATTTCATTATTGTTAAATTAATCTCTTTTTTTTATCTAATTGATAGTTATTTTAATTTAGCATTCTTAATTAAATTCAGATTTTTTTTTTGTCGAAATTCGATTTAGTTAGGGTCTATGATTAGTAAAGGTTGTGTTTTTATTGTGTTCCGTTATTGTTTGCGTTTTTTAAATTTCCGTTGAATTCATGTTTGCATTTAAATTGTGAGTCTTGATTTGATCTCTTAATTGTGCTAAAGGTTCGATTTTTAGTAGGTTCGGTTTTTTTTTTTTTTAATATGTGTCTAGTTTAGTTTCCATTGTGTGTTTTTAATTCCATGTTCTAGGTTCCCATTTTTAATTAACACGTGTCCCAGTGTTTCCTTAAGTAGACTAGGGTTTTCATTATTGTTATTTTAATTCCATGTTTAAAGTTTCCATTTTTAGTTAGTATGACCTAGTGTTTCCTTAAGTAGACTAGGGATTTCATTATTGTTATTTAATTCCATGCGTGATAGTTTTAGGACTTTAATTTGTGTTTTCATTTAAGTCTCCACAATCTTGAAAACCCGAATCTGAACTGAGTTCAGTACCTTTTTAATTTCGATTGGAAGAAAGTAAAATTTGAGATTAAAACGCATTCCCTGAGGAGACGATCTAACCCTTGGGCTTAATATTACACGATAGAACTCCTATACTTGGGATAGCTTTCGAGCTGCTCATTTTTCGAGTGAGTCACTATCCTCCAATTTTCTCTCAAGTTCAGTAATAGTCACATTTTTTCTTTCAAAATCAAAGCATGGGAGGTTTTTACAATTCCAAACAATTTTGACCAATTTTCACATTTCTTTTTCAAATAATCATTTTCTTTGGTCATTTTATTCAACAGTTTAGATATACAAATAAATTCAAATTGTAATTCTCTAAACGTAGGCATGCAATCAAAATTACAATCGTCAGATGAATAATATGGAGATAAAGAACAAGAGGACAATACCTCATCACAATGCACCATCAGGCACAGATTAGCAACCTCTGAGTCGCTGCGGTCTGATTCTGAGTCACTGCTACTTAATTTATCCCATGAAGTGTTTTCCTTCATGGCTTTCTTCTTTTTATTAGCCTCCTTTTTCAGTAGTGGGCAGTTTGGCTTGATGTGCCCAATTTTGTTGCAATTGTAACACATAGGAGCATTTGATTTTTCTTTTCTTTTGCTAAACTATCCCTTCTCAGATGAAGACTCCCTATATATTTTGTATGGATTTTTGTTCTTCCTGAAGAATCTGCTAAATTTTCTAGTTAACATGGCCATATCATCCTTAGAGTCAGGTTCGCTGCATTCACTAGATGTGTTAGTGGAGGTTTTCGATGCAGTCACCTTCTTTGGCCTGTTATGTTTATTGACTCTCTCATTTATGGCTAATTCATAGGTGATTAGGGAACCTATCAATTCATCTAGAGTCATGGCCTTAAGGTCTCTACCCTCAGAAATGGCCATAGCCTTAGCTTCCCAAAAAAGAGGCAAGCCTCTAAGGATCTTCCTAATCATTTCATATGTAGGATAGGTCTTACCTAATGCGTGCAATGAGTTTATAATGTCTGTGAATCTAGTGTACACGCTTTAAATGGACTCACCTACATTCATCTTAAAGGCCTCATATTCACTAGTCAGCATATCTATCCTACTATCTTTCACATCCCTAGTACCTTCATATGTGACTTCTAACTTATCCCAATTTCCTTTGTAGTAACACATGCTATTATTCTATTATATTCATTCACATCAAGACTACAATACAAAATGTTCATAGCAGTGGCATTCAAACTAATAGCTTTCATATCATCATCATCATATTCTTCCTCAGTTTTAAGAACTCTAGTTATACCCTCTGTTTTCATAGGAACATAATTTCCCTTAGAGACAATCCTCCACACCTTCCAATATGTATTTTGAAAGTAGATATGCATCCTCTATTTCCAAAAGGTGTAATTAACACCACTGAAAATGGGAGGTCGTGTGGAAGATGGTCCCTTAGGGAAAGGGGTCATAGATCTATGAGCCATATAAGATTTTTTGCAAAATAACTATCAGTCTATGCTACGTGGCTCTGATACCAATTATTAGCTTTACCATGATCCCAAGAGGGGGGGGGGGGTGAATTGGTACTTTTAAAATTAATGCCCTAGGTTAGTATCCTAACAGTAGTATATTTACAACCCTAAAGTCAATCTAGTGCAAGTAAAGTAAATCAATTATAATATGTACCAGAAATTAAATAATGCAATTTAATTAACTACGCATGCACCATAAAGCAGTAAAGAGAAGTGGCACGTAGAAGTGTTATTGAGGTTCGGCAAATTGCCTACGTCCCTGCCTTGGCTAACAAGCATAAGAATTACCACTATAATGTTCACTTAAATGGGTGGAGCGGCACCTAAACAACTAGTTTAGTTAGAACAGGGCTGACCTCAACCTTTACACTCAATCCTTACCAGGCTGGATTACCGCCCCCTCAGGCCACACCTGGAAATACAATAGTATTTTGTCAATCAAATGATACTGTGATTATGCTTTCATGTAAAGCAGATATGTACCCAATATAGCCAATCACAAATACCACCAAATGATATAATGAAGTAAGTTCAATGTGGTCTAAGATGTCTACTCTCAAATATTTATGCAAGCGTTGCAATCAGTGCGTGAGAGTGCAAATAATATGATCTTTGTATCACGCAATATATTCAATCACAATGCTCAAACAAAGGTACTTGCCACACTTTAGATATCTCAACAAATAATTTTTCTCAAAATATATGTCTCAAGAGGTATATAGATTTTTTTTGCAAAAATGGTTTGATCTTTGTGCTCAAAAGATAATGCTAATAAAAAATATTGTAACAAAGATCTTTAGAACATATGCAAATATCTCTTCAAGAATTTTTCTTAAAATGTAACACATGAGATATTTGAAAATGATATGAAGATATTTTTAGCAACAAAAATCAAATGAGAACTCCTTAGGATATTGCAATAGTAGTGCAATACTCAGAAACTCAAGTAAAGTCCTGTTTGGAAAGACTTATTGATAAAGTCTCCTAAGATAACTTGAGGTCTTGCTCTCAAACAAAATAATCTCAATCAATCACAAATTGGAGAGAGCAAACCTATAAGACAAGAACACTCAATTCACACTTACAAACGAATTTTTGGCAATATGACAAGGTAAGTATGAGTGTAGGACGCTAGGAAGTGAGTAAGAAAGACTTTGGAATTCAGAGAACTTTCACTAATCAAGTTTTCTAATCTGATGCTAATCCTTTCAAATAAGGGGGTATATATAGACTACCCCTTGATTATAGCCGTCCAGGATACACAGGGAGTTATTAATTTTTTTTTTTTAAACATTTTAACCCAATTAACCCTGTTTAAATATTTTAACTGCGGTAAAAATAATAGGGCAACCAGAGAGCACCGGTTGACCGAAGGTGAGGTTCGGTTGACCAAGTGTCCAAGTTCGGTCGACCAGGTAAAATTTGAACTTGAACTTCGGTCGACTAAACAACAGGGTTCCATGGTGAATTTTCAATTTCCGCACGGTTCGGTCGACCATGTGGATTTGAACTAAGTGGTTCATTCGACCAAGTGGTTGGCCAAACACATGTGGGAACTCGGTCGACCAAGTGGTTGGCTTAAGCAATAGGTGCGGTCGACCCTGTGGTCAAACTATTGTCTAGGAGAGAGTTCGGTCGACCGCGTGATTTGAACTGGGCAGGATTCGGTCGACCGTGCAATGGTCATAATTAATAATAAATTTAAATACATCACAAGTAAAGTCTTCAAGGCCTTCAACTTCTACTTCTTGTGCCATCATTTTGATTTTCTAATTGCATACTTGCACATATCCTTAAACATCCATAAAAAACAACAAGTATTTGTCATTATCAAAATTGGGTGTGACCTATAAGGTCAACATGGTGTTTACTACATATTTTGGAAACAAAGAATAGGAATTTTTCTTCGAAACTTAGACTAGAAAGTGTGGAGAGTTGTCTCCAAGGGAGATTATATACCTGTGACAACTACTAAAGGAAAAAGTGTTCTTAAGGCTAAGGATGATTATACTGAAAATGATATAAAATTAGTTCAAGTAAATGCTAGTGCCATGAATGTTTTATACTGTGCATTAGATGCAAATGAATTTAATAAAATGTTGACATGTAATACTACTAAGCATATTTGGGATAAACTAGAAATAACATATGAGGGTACTAAGGATGTGATAGATAGTCGTATAGATATGCTTACTAGTGAATATGTGGCCTTTAGAATGAATTCTAGAGAATCCATTCAATCTATGTACACTAGATTCACAAACATTACTAACTCTTTAAATGCTCTTGGAAAAATATATCCTACTTATGAAATGATCAGGAAGGTACTCCGAGGATTGCCTACAATCTGGGAGCCAAAAGCAATAGCTACAGATGAAGGGAAAGATTTTCAAGCAATGACGCTGGACGAGCTCATTGGATCCCTCATCACATATGAAATAATGATCAATGAGAGGTTAAGTGAGTAGAGCAAAGGAAAGAAGATGAACTAACTTAGTATTATCCTTAACTCCCTATTGATATTGTAATAGAAGCACTCTTTATCAATTACTTGGTAAATCTTTTCATAAGATAGGGTGTTGCTTTGAGAATCAAAATATGAAGCCTTATAGGATAGATGAAATTCCTTTGGATCCTAATACTTAAAGCATGATGGGGTTCTCTAAATGAACGTTCATGATTATCTAAGAAACCCATGCTCAACCATGAGCTCCAAAGTGTAAGTGCCATGCAATTGATTTTTAAGCATTAATGATATATGGTTGATCCATAAAGAAAACACTTTTTGTTCATTATTAGGTTATTCTTTTTTTAAAGAGTATTTATCCACACTCCCTACATTAGCAATTAAATATTAATGAAATCAATTACATCCTTATTTCCTCAAAATGGTATTAATGAGCTAGGATGGTTGCTATAGGGTTCAATCTATAAGAAGGCATAAATCTCAAAGGGGACCTATACACAACTAGTTAAAATTGAAAGCCATTCAACTTGAGACTCATATATTGAAATTTATAAAAAAAGAGGCAAAATAGGCTTACTTTATTGAATAAATATTGTTTGTGACTTTTTGGTCTTGTATGTCTAAAGCATTAAAAGCCAAGTTTAAATTATTGTAAATTGAGTAATCATGGCTAAGTTTCTAAGGCTGCATCACTAAGGGGGAGCAACTCCCTTTGTAATTTCATGGTTCTATAAATTAAATACTCTCACAATCTTATATTGTTTTTTGCGTGTATGCTTATGTGATAATAGCATTGCAGCCTGATAAGAATGGTGTATTCCCAAGAGGGGAGGGGGGGGGGGGTGGGTTGAACTGGATATTTAAAAAATTCTTCCTAGGTTGGGTGTCTTCAATTTGTAACCGTAGTCAGTATTGCACAACCTAGAGTCTTTTCGACACAATCTCAAATCCCAGAAATATATCAAGCATGTATGTAAAATGATCAACACAATAAATAATCATACATGTGTGAAAATTAAATTGCAAAGGGAAAGAGAAATAAGACACAATATTTTTGTCGAGGTTCGGCCAATACTGCCTACCTCTCCGCCTAACGCCAACAACCTAAGGATTCCACTAAGTGATTAATTAACTAGGCGGAGTGACGCCATTTCCAAATCTCCTTATAAAGCAAAGTGTCCTTAGCTCTATTATGGGAATGAGCCACAACCAGTTCTCCTTATGAGGCGGGGTCACCTCAGCTCAATTCACCAGACTGAGCCAAACTAGTTTCTCTTTACGAGGCAGAGTCTCCTCAGCTCAATTACGGGGCTGAGCCACAACCAAATCTCCTTACGATGGCGTAGTCTCCTTAGTTTACCTAACCGGGTTAGAGCCAAACTGGTACACCTGATAGGACGATCTATTCTTCTTCAGGCCACACTTGGAATACAAGGATATAGTAATAAAAATTTGCGTACAAATAATAATGCTTCTACAAAAGTAGAGATGTCCAATATAAAGCTCTAAAATGCACTCTCAGATGATATGAGATTAAGCTCAATAGCATAAGGATATTTTTTTGAAAATAATTTTGCAATTTTTGAAAATGAGGTATATGATAAAATACTTCAAAGATTTAACCCCAAAAATATTTCTCCAAAAAAATATTTTTCAATGAAAAGTGTATGAGAACCTAGGGTTTGCTTTCAAGTGGTTTTTGCCCAGTTAAGAGTATATGATCTTTGGTGAAATATGAAGTATGAAAATATATGTGTTTCTCAAAGATATTGAAATCCCAAGTGCTTTCTTCCAAAAATAATATTCAAAAATATTTGTTCAAGAAAGTTAGAGTTTTTGCTTAAAAAGAATTTTTGCAATACAACAGAAGTGAGCTTTTGGAATCTTGCCACGAATGTGCAAAAGATCCACAAGCAATCAAGAGTTTCCCTAAAATTATTTATCAAGAAAATATATGGGAGAAACTTTAAACTAACTCTAAAAAAAAAAAAAAAGATTTTGAAACTAAAAGCTTAAGAGAGAGTAAACACTTTTGAATGATAAACGAAATGCTCAAACAAAATAAATGCTCTTTTTCAAAAAGGATTTTTCAAAAGAATGGGTGAAAGAGAGTAGAAACAAGCACAAAATATTTGAGAGGATCTTTAGGAAAATTTCATCACTAATTGTGCTAATGAAAGGGGTTTAAAAAGATTTTCTAACAATATGATCGTTTGGTGACACAAAGGGTATTTTAAATTTGTTTAATTAAAAATTTAAACACATTTCAGTGCTGAAAAATAGCCAAACCCGAAAAGGTCAGTCAACCGATGACTTCTTCGGTCAGCTGACCTCAGTGTATTTTCAAAAGGTCAATGGGATTCAGTGGATAAAGGGAATCACCCGTCGGCTAACCTCGGGTGATTTTCCACTCTTTGTAGGTTTGGTTAGCTGTCCACAAGAGTTTGTCGGCTGAGTTAACAGTGCCGGTTGACTAAGCATTTTTGAAGCACATGGCTCGGTCGGCTAGGCTTTGGATTTCATTCCTAGAAGCAGGGTCGGTTGACCGAGGCTTTTATGCTTTGAAATGGCTAGTGGTCAGCCAAGCTTAGTTAAAATACATCTTTGGCTTTTAGGCATGATCGGTTGATTGAGCTAGTTTCAACTAGTAAGGGTCAGTCAACCGAGGTCTTTGAACACCTAAGATTTTGCCATGATTTTGACCCTAAAGCTATTCCAAAACCTTTGTATGACTTTAATTTTCATGAAAAAGTTTTTTTATGATAGTGTTCATCCCTAAGGTCTGTCTATGGTTATTATGAGCATTTAAACACACCATACAAAGCAAGCATTATCGTAGACCAAAAACAAAATGCAATATACAAATAAAAATATGTCTTCTTTTTCTTCTTCTTTTGCCTTTCACTTCTTCATGAAATATTCCATGTGTATAAGCTTTAAATTCCTTTTGGCATCCATTTTTTTCCATCTTTGTGTGTGTGTTGAGATATATACCTATTCAAGCACTCAATGCACAGATGAGATACTAGTGCTTTGTCAGCATCAAAACAGGGACCAAACTCAAAAAGTCAACACGGCTTACTATCTATAATGTACTTAATGCTTAAATTTCTTAGATGGATGGTGATTATCACCTAATCATTATTATAACATGAACTTTTTTGAGCTATACTGAATTCATTGGACATACTAGATTGCATGCTTGAATGGAACGCCATCTGCATGGCTGATGCAGAACTTTATGACTTGAATGCTGATAGTTATTTAGGAGATGTGCATGCTAATTTGAATGGAACGCCATTTGCATGGCTAATGGAGAACTTTGTAAATGCATGCTGGTAGTTGATTAAGGTGTTGCATAATTGAGTTGGACGATCAAATTTAGAAGTTCATGCTAATTAGTTGACTACAACTATGATTCCATAAGACTCTTTTTGAACTTCAACCTTTACAAGTCTTATGTATTATCAGATATGTGATGGTTTATGGACTTTTTCTGGCTTTACTATGCTTAACATGTCAACTTGTTTTTAAATGGCCAGTTATACTGTTTTTTGTGTAGTATTCTTTAAATGCTTAAATTATATTATGCTAAAGCAGTCCTTTTGTTGATGACAAAAGGGAGAGATTGATCTGAGCAAAATTCTTTATCATATAACTTGCATTGTCCTGACCCTTTGTTATTCACAACTGGCATTTGAACTATATTACCAAAACCAAATGAACATTTAACTGAAATTCAAAACTTCTCAACTTGAAAATTCAATGTCTTCTTTCCACATATGCTTGGATTATATTATCAATTTTACAATTATACATATTGTAAGAGAGAGCCTTTTTAGGATGACCTCATTTTGCTCGTGTGTTTTTCATCATCAAAAAGAGGAAGATTGTTGACTTTTTAAGTCTAATCCCATTTTGAAAATAACAAATCACAAGTATCTTATTTGTGCGTTTAGTACTTCAAAAAGCTTATATTTCAGCACGCACATATGGCAAAGGTAAAATAGAAGCTATGAGGCATTAAAATCTCATATCACCTGGCGTTGCACATGGAAAATTAAGGAGCAAAAGATTGAGGACATTTATTATGTTAGTTGTATTGTTTTAATTTCAATTGTAAAATGCATTCCTTACATGATTTGATTGAAGCTCAATATTGACTATAAAATGACCTTAGGGAATCAATCTTTTCATGGAAATTTTTTTTCTTAAAATGATAAACTCATAAAAAAAGGTTTGAAATGTTTTCACGGTCAAAAGAGGGCTAAAACACAAGTTTGTAATGGGCATGGTCAACTGGCCTCTCAAGCCCAGTCAATCAAACAAAACACTTGGCCAAAACTTAGATTTTGTAAAGGCCTAGTCGATTGTACAAACCCAGTCAACCAGACTTCATGCAATGAAGATTCGGCCGATCGGATCAATGGGCCAGTAAACCAAACCGCTCAAAAAAAAAAAATCGCCTTGCTCCAATCAACTAGACCTTGGGCCTGTCAATCGAAACTCTCACATTGAGCTATTTTTAAGCTTCAAACAGTCATGAAAATTCAAATTATAATATTATTTTTTTTCCCAACGGCGATAAAACAGCGATATGTTTGGAAATTCCTATAAATACCTTGCCCAAAGCTCTTTAAACATCTTTTGTTAATCTTGCACATACTCTATAATATTTGGGCATTGTTTTTCACTTATCCTTTCAAAATTGAAAAGCCATTTTACTCTCTTCCACTCTTTTTTTTTTAATATCTTTTCCTGAGAGTAAAAATCCAATTTCTCCAAGCATCATTTATTGCAAAAAAATTTGTTGGGGAAAACATTTATTCCATTTAGATCTTTGAAGCATTTATGGCAAACTTATTTTTGTAAATCAAATATCACCCACTCTTGTCTACTCTCATTTATTTCAAAATATTTTTTGAGAGAGAAAACCCTAAATCCATCGAGCTTAACTCTTATCTTGTGAGAGTGCATATATTTTATCATTGTAACACTTAGCTTTTGAGAAGCATTTCCTTGCACACAAAAACTTTCATGTTCATTTGTATTCCTTACGGTTGGGTTTAGAACCGTGACAAGCGTGGAGAGGTTGCTCTGCCTATAAGGAGCGGATTTAAAGGTAGCTTCGCCTGGAGAAGAAGCAGATTGTTTTAGCTACTCTACCTTGGTTAAGGAGTGGATAGTGAAAATCCTCGCGAGGACATAGGCGGGGATAGCCGATCCTCGTAAAAAATCATTGTGTTTGCTTCTCTTTGACTACACTATTTATTTTCCGCACTTGTGTGTTTATGTTTAATTACTTGTGATTATTGTATATGTTTTAAATATTTTCATACTTAAATATTTTTGGGATTTCATATTGTATGAAAAACCCTAAACTTGAGTTATATTGGTTGTGTTTTTCAAAATAGGATATAAACTTGACTTAGATTTTTAAAATAACCAATTGACCCCCCCTATTGGGATTACACCAAAAGTAACACAATCACTTAATGATGAAATATACTGAAGAAGCAATCAAACAATAATAAGAAGAATAAAAAACATAACTAGAACACACAAGATTTACGTGGTTCGGCAATAGCCTACATCCACAGGAGCAGCACTTCGACTTTCACTATGATCAATGCCAAAGCTCACACTTTTTGGTTACAAATATTGTTTATATAACAATACTATGCCTATAGAAGAGTTGTAGTAAACATAAACTACATCTATAGTTGTCCCTTGGAGGAAAATCCTCCAGATAAGCCCAATCTACAAATCTCCAGTTTGAATTTAAGTGGTGTTTGGAGCCAAAGAAAACACCTTGCTTCTGTCCCTTTGTTCCTTACATCTAGTAACTTTCTCTAGTACATGTGATCCACTCCAAATATGAGTCACATCCCCAACAAAGGAAAAAAATGGAAATTAAACATGTGGGAATTTGCATAAGTAGCATGTGGGTGAAATCATAGTTTAATGCAATCATAAATTAATCAATTCAATTTAATTTTGATTGATCAATTAAATTCTAATTGATCAAATCAGAGTTAATTGACTGGATCCCTTAGACTTATAAATAGTGAGTTTCAGAAGGGCTAGGGACACAAACACAGAAAGGGATAAAAATAGAGAAATTACTCACTAAAAATTCTGAAAGCTGGCTGTTTGAAATTGAGAAGGTTAAGAAAGATAGGATACCAAGAGGCTTCAATTGTAGGAGCGATGGAAAATTAGCAGAAAGGAATTTAGGAGGTTTGAGTGAAAGGAAGAGGAAATTGCAAAGTGGAGAATCTAAGAACAGAGGTAGGTACTGGTTAATTTTGTATTAGTGTTATTTTAATTTCTAACAATGCTGAATTTTGAACTTTAAATTCTATAATTAGTGTTTAAATTCAAATAGAGTATAAAATAATTTTCCTAGAATGTACCAAATAGGATTCGGGTATTTGACTCAAATTCGAAACACCTATATTTGAATTCCTGAATCTAAACACCCATACCCGATTACCCCATATCTAAATACCCATACCGAAATGCTCCTAGATCCGACCCAAAGACCCGGGTCAACTTGACCCGGGTCTAGGTTCATCGACCCGCTGACCCAATGTTGACTTTTTCAATCCAACCCCTGTCTTTTATTATGACAAATCATAACATCTCACTTGTGTACTTGTGTACAAATTTTGAGCTGGTTTATATCTCTATAAGCACATGCGATGGATGCGAAATGGAAGCCTTGAATGCATATCACCGATCATATTCCATGGTGTATTCCATGGACAATCAGATGAGTAAAAGAATTGAAGACATTATTTATTATTTTCTAAGTTGTAATAATTATTTAGGTTGAATGTGTGCATGCATATCATATGATCTAAATTGAAGCACAACCAAGACCTTAGATCTACCTTAGGGACCTACACTTTTCATGAAAGCATTTTTCCAAAACAAGTTTTTTTTTTTTTTAATTTCAAAAAACCCCTTTATGTTTCTTTTGTCATATTGATGAGTACTTTTCTCTATCAATTACTTCTTATTTTAAAAAGTGTTTTACGTGAAAGTTGTGGGATTTTCTCTTAGATTTCTATTGATACCAAGTACGTTCAATTAAAAGTTGTTTAGAAAAGTTATGCTAAAAAAACTAAAAGGTGTTTGTGAAAAACAGGGGAATGGTCGACTAGTTGGTGCCAATGGTTAACTAGTGAAAGCAATAGCAATTTTTTTTTTCCGACCAGGTGTATGGTTGACCATTAGGGTCACTGGTTGACCATTGCGGGCCTATGGTCAACCATATAGGGAAATGGTCGACCAGTCGTGTTGGGAACAACACTCCAACAGGAAAAAAGGGCTAGTTTTCAAACTTAAATATTATTTTCTTCCCCCAGTGACAATATAATAACTAAAAACAATTTTTAGCCTATAAATACATGCTTAAACACTTTAAAAAGGTTGGATAATCCTTTGGGAAGCTTAGTTAAACAATTTTTTATTCTCCCACATTGTTTATACCCTGGTATGTTTTAATTTCTTATTTCTCCTACTCTTTCTTGAAAATACTTTTGGGGAATATCTCTTTGGGGTTTTTTTTTGACTGGGCTCAAGCATGTATCATCCTTCATATGTATTTGTTTGAATGCCTTGGTTTTCAAATGGGTTTCAAAGTTCAAAATTTCTCTTACTTTTTTTATTGAAAATTATTTTGGAGAATTTTTTTTTCTTTTGTTATTCTAGGAGGGCTTGAGCACATGTTTAATCTCATATTTATTTTCTTGAGAGCCTTCTTATTATTTAATGGTCATCATTTTAAGAACCCTAGTTTCTCCCATTCTTATCCTTTGATATTTGACTTCATATATTTTTCTCAAAAGCTGTATTTAAATTAAAATTTCAAAATGTCATTTTGTTTAAAGAAAATCATTTTCCATACTCTCATCGTTTTACTTGGAAAATATTTTTAGAGAAAAACCATACTCTACCGAGCTTCAAGTTTAAATCATATGAGAGTGCATTTAGATCTTTAAAGTGTACACATCGACTTATTTTGAGAAGCATTTTGCTGTACAAAAAATTATTTTACAATTTCTTTATAATTACGGTTCGGGTTTTGAGCCGAGCCAGATGTGGGGTATCGTGTGGATAGGCAGTTGCATGTAGGAGTAGCGGATGTAGAGGGTAGCTTTGCCCTGTGAAGAAGTAGATGTAAAGGGTAGCTTCCCCCTGTGAAGAAGCGGATGTAACGGCCAGCTCTGCCCTGATTTTAAAGAGCAGATAGTAAAATCATTGGGGGGTCTTCCCAAGGCAAGGATGTAGGTAGTGAAACCAAAAGTGTAGTCCCAAGAGGGGGATGAATTGGGTTATTTAAAATTCCTTAGAGTCTTTTTATGAGTTCTTGACTTTTTACAATCTTTTAAAGACTTCTTATAGTCTCATTGATTAGGCAATCCACACAAACACTTACTCCTTCTATTCAATCCACAACCACACCATACACAACCAATTGATTAACTATTCAAACTAAACAAACAAATTACAAGTAATCAATATTTGCTTTGCAATATTCAGCAGCCCTATATATGAATGTGCAAGTCTTGTAGTTGGCCTTTGAATTGAAGATTAAAATAACATCCAATCAATCATTCCAAAATCAGAATTCAAATAAACCTTCAGCTAATAGGTTTTGGGTTGTTAACCAATCAACGTACTCCTTTATGGTTTCCACAAAATATTGATTAACCAACGTACTCCCTTTTGGTTTCCGCAAGCCTAAGAACAAATTAGGCTTTGGTTTATTTAATTTCCAATATACATCATTTTTATAATTGAAAGAATTACAACATCCACACAATTTATATTTTTCGCTGGAATTTAAAGAGAGTAAGGGAAAGAGAGTGACACCGCTATTTTTATGAGGTTCAGCTTACCCCAACCTACGTCCTCGCCTTAGGTCAACCACCTAAGGATTTCACTATACCTTGTTCCTTCCAAGAGGAACAAAAACCTTTACAACAACCAACCTCTTTTTCAGGAAGAGAAACCTCTCCAAGAAATTTTAGGTAACTTTTCAAAAGATATTAAATCTTAGAATCAATTTTGAAAAACTTCTCATATAGTTCGAAATTCAAAAATCTCTGCAAAGTCAGTCGGCAGACTCACTCGATTGGGTCACTTTTTGTACTAATCAGTAGGCTGGATATGTAGCTAACACCATTCTTTCTCTTCAAAAAATAATTGTCAGTCGGCTGATTGAACCATGTTCAAAATGGTCATTCGGATGGGCACTATCAGTTAGCTGGGTGTTTTCAGTTCATCGAGTCAGTTGGCTGGACACTTAACTTTGCTATAGGTTTTCTATCAGTCGACTGACTAAACCACATTCAAAATGGTTAGTCGGCTAGGTACTGTTAGTCGACTAGGTGTTTTTAGTTCATCGAGTCAGTTGGCTGGGCAATCCTCTCTTTTCAAATATTTTTTATTTCTGATTTTTTAAAATCTAGTTTACTTGAAAAACTCAAATACAACTTTTCAAAAACATTTTGAAGGGTTTTTCAAGTGCTAGTCCCTAAGTCTTTGTATCTTAAGAAGCTTCACATATCCAAATAGTAATGACTTGAAGTACTTACAAATATCCTTCTAAGCATGATCTCCTTAATCACTAAGTCTTGCAGCCTCTTGAGGTTCGGTCTTTACTTCAAGACCTACTTAGGCTTCAAACTCTTCATTTGTCGTTCATTGCTTTAATATACTAAGAAGCTTTCACTTGATTGACTTTGATTTCCAGCTTACTTCTATGATTAACCATGAGTGTCCTTTTACTTAGACTTGAAATAAAGCCACCCAACAACACATGTTAAAACATCCTTCATTCGTTATCATCAAAACAAGATTAAAAAACCCAAATAGGTCAACAATCTCCCCCTTTTTGATGATGACAAACGAGGAGCAAAGATGAGGGTTCCTATGAAAAGGCTCCCCCTTACTATAAGCATTTTTTAACATGTGACATAAAAAATATTACTATAAGCATTCTTTAACATGTGACATAAAAAATGTTCAATATGCTTAAAAGATAACAATATGCTCAAAGTCAAGTAAGGCTCATCATTGTTTAATATGGTCATCATGAATATTTCATATTACATACACATTATTATATTTATATTCCACATCAAAAATGTTACTATAAGCATTCTTTAACATGTGACATAAAAAATGTTCAATATGCTCAAAAGATAACAATATGCTCAAAGTCAACAATATGGTCAAAGTCAAGTAAGACTCATCATTGTTTAACATGGTCATCATGAATATTTCATATTCCATACGCATTATTATATTAATATTTCATATTCCATACACATCATCATATAAATACTCCCTACTCCATACACATTATTAATACTTCATTCCATCATCATATTTCATCTTCGCTTTTCACAACCTTTCCCCCTTTGGTCATCATTCAAAAAAAACAAGGGAAAGGAAAGCAATTAAGCTAAGTGTTTTGTCATACAACATATCAAAGTATACGCCAAAAATTGAGAGCACACGAAGAGACAAAATCTAGGTCAGTTGATTGACCACTCAAATGGCTCGTGTTTTATAAACGAGACTAGGGTCTTTCTGTCAGTCAGTCGGCTGACTTCAAAGTCAGTTGGCTGATTGGCCTCTGTTCCAGGAAAACTGAATTCAGTCAGTCGACTGACTTAGAGTCAGTTGGCTGATTGTAGATTTTTCTTTAATCTTTTCACCTAGTTCCTCTACTATGTAGTGGACCAAACACTCTTCTAATGGTTATGAATTTATCTTCTGATAGAGGTTTAGTGAGGATATCAGCCCATTGATCATTTGTATTAATAAATTCTAGAATGATGTCGTCTTTTTGAACATGATCTTTTAGGAAGTGATGTCTTTTGTCAATGTGCTTAGTTCTTGAGTGTGAAATGAGATTTTTAGATATGTTTATCGCACTCGTATTGTCACACTTAATTGGTATAGTTGTGTATTCTATGTTAAAATATCTTAACTATTGTTTCATATATAGTGTTTGTGCACAAAAACTCCCGGCTGCTACATAGTCAACCTCAGCAGTTGAGAAAGCCATAGAGTTTTGTTTCTTAGAGAACCAAGAAACTAAAGATTTTCCTAAGAAGTGGCATGTGCCACATGTAGCTTTTCTATCTATTTTACATCCTGCATAATCTGCATCTGAATAACTAATCATTTCAAAATTGGTGTCCTTAGGATACCATAGTCCTAAGTCTATAGTGCCTATTAAGTATCTTAGGATTCTCTTAACAGCTAGTAGGTGTGATTCCTTAGGTGCTGATTGAAAATGTGCACACATACACACACTAAACATTATGTCGGGTCTATTGGCCGTTAGATATATTAGACTTCCAATCATACCTCTATAATACTTTATGTCTATGGGTTCTCCCTTTTCATCTTTGTCCAAGCTGATGGAGGTACTCATAGGTGTTCCTATGGGTTTATTATTTTCCATACTGAATTTTTGTATCATTTCTTTTATCTATTTGGATTGACTTATAAAAGTTTCATTTTTTGCTTATTTGATTTGAAGTCCAAGAGAATAGTTTAATTCTTCCATCATGCTCATTTCAAATTCTTCTTGCATACATTTTGCAAATTCTTTACATAGATGTTTATTAGTGGCACCAAATACTATATCATCTACATAGATTTGAATTAAAAGTGCGTAATCTTTCTTAGTTTTAATGAACAAGGTACTATCAATTTTTCCTCTTGAAAACCCCTTCTCAATTAGAAATCCACTAAGTCTTTCATACCAAGCCCTAGGGGCCTATTTTAATCCATACAAAGCCTTAGTTAGTCTAAATACATGACTAGGATTTCCTATATTTTCAAAACCAGGGGGTTGTTCAACATATACCTTTTCATTAATATACCCATTTAAGAGTGCACTTTTGACATTCATTTGGTATAACTTAAATTCTTTGTAGGAAGCATAAGCTAATAGCATTCTTATAGCCTTCATTCTAGCTACAGAGGCAAAGGTTTCATCATAGTCTATCCCTTCTTCTTGGTTATACCCTTTAGCTACAAGTCTAGCTTTGTTTCTAATGACTATACCATTCTCATCCTTTTTATTTCTAAATACACATTTAGTTCCTAATTGCCATACTTTGCTTCTTTTAAATTGGTTTAATTATTCTTGCATTGCAATTATCCAAGAGTCATCTTTAAGGGCCTCTTCAACATCTTTAGGTTCATCTTGAGATAGGAATGCATAGTGATTGCATAGAATCTTTAGAGAAGATCTAGTAGTTACACCTTTATATGGTTCACCTATAATTTGATCTTGAGGGTGATCTTTTTTGTACTTCCATTCTCTTGGTAATTCCTGATTTTCTATAGGTTCATCTTTTGAGTCTTCTTCATTTACTTCCTTTTCTTCCTTGATTTCTATCTCATCCCCCTTTTTGAAAATATCATCCTTTTTTTTCATTTTTGACTTCTCTTAAAAAAGGATTTGATTCATTAAAGTCTAAGTGAATTGATTCAATCGTGGTGAGTGTTCTTTTGTTATAGATCCTATAGGTCTTACTATGTGTAGAGTATCCTAGGAAAATTCCTTCATCCGATTTAGCATCAAATTTTCCTAAGTTATCTTTGTTATTGAGTACAAAACACTTACACCCAAATACATGAAAGTAAGTTATGTTAGACCTTCTTCCTTTCCATAATTCATAAGGTGTCTTGTTTAGGCTTGATCTAATAGAAACCCTATTAATTACATAGTAAGCTGTATTCACAGCTTCAGCCCAAAAATACTTGGGTAAGTTATTTTCATTACGCATAGTTCTTGCCATTTCTTGAAGAGTTCTATTTTTTATTTCCACAACTGCCATGATCATTACAACATTTTTCAACGTCTTGATTCTTAAATTCTCTTCCTTGGTCACTTCTTAGATTTGAGACATTGTACCCTTTCTCATTTTGAAGCTTCTTGCATAGAGTGATTAATGAATTACAAGCTTCCTCTTTGTTAGCTAAAAACAATACCCGTGTATATCTAGAGTAATTATCAACAATTATGGAGGCGTATTGTTTTCCTCCTAAGCTTTGAGTTCTAGTAGGACCAAAAAAGTCTAAGTGTATGAGTTCTAGGGTTCTACTAGTTGATATATGTTTCTTCTTTTTGAAGCTTGTCTTGATTTGTTTTCCTAGTTGACAAGCATCACGCACTTTATCTTTGATAAACTTGGTGTTAGGCAAGCCTTTAACTAAATTCTTTTTGAAGAGTTTAGATATGAGATCCATGTTGGCATGTCCTAATCTTCTATGCCAAAGCCAACTATTTTCACTCATGGCAGCTAAGCAAGTTATATCTTGAGAGATCAAGCTATCAAGGTTTATGAAATACACATTATTCATTCTATGTGTAGTGAATAGTGTCTTATGATCCTTAGAATTTTGAATTATGCATTTGTATTTCTTAAACATTATTTCAAATCCTTTGTCGCTAAGTTGACTAATGCTTAATAGATTATGCTATAGACAATCAACTAACAAGACATCATCTTTAGAGAATGAAGAGTCTACCAATTTTACCGATTCCTATGATCTTTCATTTTGCATTGTCATCGAAGGTTACATATCCTCCATCCTTTTGAGTGAGAGAAGTGAACTTAGATTCATCTCCCGTCATATGTCTTGAACATCCGCTGGCCAAGTACCATTTTTCTTTAAACGAAGTGGACCTAAAGCAAACCTACAAGAAAGGATTTACGTAGTTACTTTTGGAACCCAAACTTTCTTAACTTTCTTTAAGTCTTGTCTAGTGTTTATCTTCCATTCATTTTTTACTTTGATGTACTTTTTCTTAAGTGGACAATTAAACATTATATGTCCTTTACTTTTACACATGTAGCAAGTAGTATGCTCATAAATGTTTGTCGATGAAGTACTTACATAGTGTCTAGATTGATTTACAAAATATCCCATAAACAAGTTTTTCTTTCTTTTGTTTGGTGTTCCATTGTAACCAATTCCTTCTTTATATTAGCCATCCTTTGTTGTCCTACCATTTTTTTGAAGTTATCTTTACCTCTAGTAAAGTTGAAAATAACCTTCTCCTTATCTTGAATTTGGTTTTTAAGATCAATTATTTCTAGCACTCTCTTGCTATCTTGATTCACATGAGACTTAACTAATTTATGAGACATGTTATCTACTTTCTTCTCAAGCTCTTCAATCTTTAGGCCCTTTTCTTTTTCAAAAATTTTAGAAGATTCAAACTGATTTTCTAAGTGTTTCGTTTTGTTGTTTCAAGCTTATCTTCCTTTTTGAGACCTTAATGAACTTATTATGAAGAGAGAATAATTCAACTTGAAGTTCTTTATAAGAAGACATGCTTTTACATAAATTATTACATGACTCATCACATGAATCTTCTGAGAAAGAGTAGTAAGAGTTTACCTCTTCGTTGTGTGCCATGAAGCACATGTTTGCTACTTCTTGTTCACTTGATTTGCTCTCCGATTCACTTGAACTTGTGTCATCCCAAGTTGCCTTCATTGCAGGCTTCTTTTTCCTCTTTTCCTTCTTGAGTTGTGGGCAGTCTAGCTTGATGTGTCTAGCCTTTTTACAGTGATAACAATCGGGAGGTTCATTTTTGCTCTTGTATTCCTTTTTATTACTTTCACCTTTTTTAGTTTTTGATCCATTGAATTTTCCAGTGAATTTCTTGTTTCTTTTGAAGAATTTTCCAAGTCTTTTAGTTATGAAAGCTAAATCTTCATCTTCTAATTCACTAGATTCATTATCTTCTTCACTTGAATGTTCTTTCGAGGCTTTTAGAGCCATAGATTTCTTATTTTTATTTTCAGTACTTCTTTCTTTTGAAACCATTTCATAGGTTAGAAGTGATCCTATGAGTTCATCTAATGAAGTTGTTTTGAGGTTTCTACCTTCCGTTATGGCTATGGCTTTTGGTTCCCAAATAGGTGGAAGTGCTCTTAGAATTTTGCAATTCATCTCATGGGTGGAATATGTTTTTCCTAAGGCACTTAGTGAGTTTATGATATGTGTGAACCTAGTGTACATGCTTGTTATAGTTTCATCGGAATTCATATTAAAAGCTTCGTATTCACTAGTTAACATATCAATTCTATTGTCTCTAACATCTACTATAAATATGGAGTGGACTAATCTTATAGGAAAGGAATCCAGCTCTTACTAAGGTGTTGGGTCTGTCACCCTAGCATCTTCTCACTTACTCACCAAATTCAATCAAGACCAACCTAGATTAACTTACTCCCAGACTAAGCATGAATTTAGAATGCATTGGTCAGAAGATCCTAAGAAAATGATATGGGTAATCCTGAAGGCAAATCCTGTGGGACCAAAGGAAGAATGGGATCCAGTAGGGAGTACATAATTACTCAATTATTCCTTAGTTCTTAGGATTAAGGGGTAGCGATATCTATAGGCTTAGGAAGTGGTATGTACTTGAAATAAAGGAGGAATCTGGGACATATTTCCTTAACATGGAAACATGAAATACCTCATAAATTCTAAATAATACTGGTGGTAAAGCCAGTCGGTAGGCAACTGACCCTACTTTTTCAAGAATCTCAAAAGGCACTTTGCGCTATTGTCACAAGTTTATCTAATTTTGTACTTACATTAATCCAACATACATCCAAAGTTCCAGATGCTTGGAGTGGTCTGAAGAATCAATTTGAAACAAGGAACTAGACATACATTCAGAACTTATATTCAGTATATTATGATATGTCAGCGCAGATGTTGTGATTCATATTATTCTATGTCGGCGCAGATGTCGTAATTCATGCGGGCGTAGATGCCATGATTCATGTTGGCACAGATGCCATAATAATGTATGATAAGATAGAATTCATGAAATATTATCATGTCAGATATTATTATGAAATATGAAACAGTTATGTTCAGAATATGAAACTTATTATATGATATTAGAATTCGGATGGTATGGTTTAGTTCAGTTTCAGGAGCCTAGTACCATAGCTATATGTTCAGAATTATGATAGTACTACACACACAACCAGTAGTATGGGAGATGGTAGTCGATGTGGCTTCAGTGTAGAGTGGAGTTGTCCCCTTGCAGTCTGGGACCAGGTGGGATAGGCCCATTGTACTTACAGACTTATGATTGTTCTAGAATGGTCAGCCAGCCACTGTTGGGTCCCGCCTTTGGGTTGCACAACCTAGTCATGTGGGGATAAGACATGACATCAGTTAGCTGTCCATCCGAGGTATTATCCATGTATTGTAAAGTTATATAAGATGATTTTCATGTTTAGTAATTTAGTAAGTTATATTATGTTATGAGGAATCATGTTTTATTCATATATGATATCAACAGTTACCAGATGTGATGTATGTACTGATATTATGTATAACACAAAACACTCATCTTACCACACACTGATGTTAGTTTATTTCCCTTACTGAGAGGTGTCATACCCTAGCTATATAAACATTTCAAGAGTCCCAAATAGAAGAGCGGATAGGGCTCCATTGCGTTAGAGGTCGACTGTCTTACCCTAAGGCACATTTTTGGTCTTTTTGGGATGTGTATATGTATTTTACAAGCTTTGTAAAACTCTAGTATTGTATTGGTGGGATGACTTGCTATGTATATGTTTTTATGTTTTCCGCTGCTTAGGTATTAGAGTTGTATTTCAAGTATATCCCTCGTACCCATGGGACCAGGTGGATTATGTCTTATCAGCTGAACAAGATAATAGGATTATTATATTAAATGTTAATATGTAAAAAATAATTATTAAGGTAAAATTGGCAGGTCATTACAGTTTGGTATCAAATCCAGGTTGTTAGGTTCTGTAGACTATAGAGTGCAGCGGAAATAATACCAGAGTATAGGAAAAGGATTTAAGATTTTTTTTTTTTCAGTTTAAAGGCAAGACTTTCATGGTGGTTTCTATGTCTTTTCTAGGATGATGATTTTTGGAAAGCCATAGTAAACTATTATTGGGTTGTGTTTCAAATGTGTGGGACTAAATCTTGAAATACGATAAGGGTGCCAAGATAAAGGATTTTGGTTAGATGTGTAAGCTATAAGGAAAGGGTCCCTAAGTCATGTTTATTGTCTTTTTCAAGATGGACCCTAGAAGAGGTAGTGCCTATGCGAGCGGTAGTGACAGTGCAGGGCCCTTGAGTGTAGACGTGGCTGATTCTGATGCGGTATTACATAGTGTGGCTCAACAGGTTATGGCTGAGATCGCTAGGAGCTTTAGAGAAAGGGGGGGGGGGGTCTGTCTGCACGCCTTGGGTGCACGATAGAGAAATTTACTAAGATGAATCCTTAGGAATTTTCAAGAGGAGTTTATCTTGCAGCTGTTGAGAATTGGATGCAGGAGATCAAGAAGGTTTTGGCAGTACTGTAGTGCACGGAGGAGTAGATGGTCCTCTTTGCCACCTTTAAACTGACAGGGGAGGCCGAGAGGTGGTGGATTGTGGTGAAACTTCTAGAGTAGAAGAGGAAGACGCCAATAGTTATGACATGGGATCGATTTAAAGAATTATTCTTTGATAGATATTTCCCAGCCACTGTCAAGGAAGCTAAAGTGGGAGAGCTCCTAAATTTGAAGCAAGGACAGAAATAGGTCTAGCAGTATGCGGCGAGGTTTATCGAGTTGTCCGACTTCGCCCCATTTATCATACCTAATGAAGCAAAAAAAGCAAGACAATTTGAAAAGGGTTTGAGGCGTGAGATCAACAGGCAAGTTATGGTGTTGAAAATATAGGATATTGCTGAGTTAGTTGATAGAGCAGCTTTGGCTGAGGTTGGTAAGCAGTTGGGTGTAGAGGAATAGGGACATAAGAAGAGGTCCACACGCTCAGGCTTTTAGCTGGGCTTTGGTCGGGGTCAATGGAGGAGAGGAAACTATGGTATAGGTCAGAGGCTGGAGACTAGGGGCCATGAGGTTCAGGGTGCTCAGACCTACCCTGTATGTAAGATATGTTGAAAGTGGAATTTGGGGAAGTGTCGAGTAGGGAGAGGTGCATGTTATCAATGTGGAGGATCAAGGCATCTGGAACTAGATTTTCCTACACCTATTGGTATTGCTCCTACTCCAAGGCAATTCAGGAGAGGTTACCAGGCACCTCGTGGAGGTTAGCAGAGGAATACAATACTAGCGAGGGTTTATGATCTGGAACCATGAGACATTGAGACTACCACAGACATCGTGATAGGTACCCTTACTGTTTTGTCATGCCATGCTATTACTTTATTTGATTCAGGTGCTACTTATTCTTTTGTGTCTGCAAATTTCATTAAATTGTCTAGAGGTGAGACCTAGTTATTAGATGTAGAAATGTTAGTAGCTTCACCGGCTGGTTCAGTGGTAAAGTGTCGTATGGTGCTCAGAGGTTATCTCGTAGAAATTCAAGGGAGAGAACTACTTGCTAATCAAATTGTACTTGACATGCATGGGTTCAATGTAATACTAGGTATGGATTGGTTGGCAGCTAACTACGCTAATATTGACTATCGTTTGAAAGAAGTGATCTTCAAACCACTAGGAAAGCAAAAATTCACGTTTGTGGGGTCACAGGTGTGTTCCCCACCTTAGTTAGTGTTAGCTATGCAAACGAGAAGGCTACTTTTGGATGGTTATTAGGGGTTTATGGCTTTTGTAAGGGAGGTGTCAGGAAATGAATTGAAGCTTGGAAATATACCAGTGGTTAAGGAGTTTCTATATGTTTTCCCAGAATAATTGCCAGGATTGCCTCCTGACCGTGAGGTAGATTTCACTATCGATTTATTTCCCATGACGGCACTGATCTCTAAAGATCCTTACTAGCTGGCTCCAACAGAATTGGGGGAATTAAAGGACAAGCTGCAAGATCTATTGAATAAAGGATTTATTCGGCCAAGTGTATCATTGTGGGGAGCTCTAGTGTTATTTGTAAAGAAGAAGGATGGGTCTATAAGGATGTGTACAGATTATAGGGAAATCAATAATGTGACAATCAAGAACAGGTATCCTCTACCCTGTATAAATGATCTATTTGATTAGCTTTAGGGTACGCGGGTCTATTCTGAGATTAACCTCAGATCAGGCTACCACCAGGTGAAAGTAAAAGCAGAAATCATCTCAAAGACAGCCTTCAGAACCAGGTATGGGCATTATGAATTACTTGTTATGCTTTTTGGTTTGACGAATGCTCTCGCAGTATTTATGGATTTGATGAATAGAATCTTTCATCAGTATTTAAACCAATTTGTTGTGGTTTTCATTGATGATATACTTGTCTATTCGAGAAATTTTTAGGAGCATGAGGCACACTTATGGCTCGTACTTTAGACGCTCAGGGAAAAGAGATTGTATGCCAAGTTTAGTAAATGTGAATTTTGGTTGGAGAAAGTGGGATTTCTGGGGCATGTTATATCAGGGGATGGAATTTCAGTGGATCTCAGTGAAATTGAAGTAGTAATGAATTGGGCCAGGCCGAAGAATGTTTAGGGAATCAGAAGTTTCTTGGGGCTGGTAGGTTATTACCATCGGTTTGTTAAGGGATTCTCACATTGTCAGGGCCTTTAAAGCATCTAACCAAGAAGAATGTCAAGTTTGAATGGGATGACAGTTGTGAACAGAGCTTTTAGGAACTAAAATAGAAGCTTGTCACTATACCAGTGTTGATCATTCCGTCAGGGGGTGATGGTTATGTAATTTACAGTGATGCATCTTTGAAAGAGCTTGGCTATGTATTGATGCAGCATTATAGGGTTGTAGCTTATGCCTCTCAATAGTTGAAAGAGTATGAAAAGAACTACGCTACCCATGATCTGGAATTGGCTGTAGTGATACACACATTAAAGATTTGGAGGCATTACTTGTACGATGAGAGATGCAAGATATTCTCTGATTGTAAAAGTTTGAAGTACTTCTTCACTCAAAAGGAGATAAACATGAGACGGAGGAGGTGGTTGGAACTTATTAAAGACTATTACTACACTATCGATTACCACCTAAGGAAAGCAAACGTGGTAACTAATGCTCTGAGCAGGAAATCAGTGGGACCAGCACTGGTAGCTATAGAGGTTCATCATCCGATCCAAATGGATTTGGAGAGACTCGATGTAGAATTGGTAGAGAGTGATCCTTGGGCATTTATTTTCAACCTGGTAGTGCAGCCTACTCTATAGGAAAGGATTAAGACCACTTAGAGGGATGACGCAGAATTAGCGGAGCTGATAACTAAGGTGTAGGATAGACAGGGGGAGGTGTTCAATATTTCAAATGATGGAGTGCTGCGGTTCCGTACTAGATTATGTGTGCCTATAGATGCTAATGTCAGGAGGATGATTTTAGATGAGGCTCAGAGGTCCTTGTACATGATTCATCCACGTAGTACTAAAATGTATAGGGATTTGTTGGAGTCTTACTGGTGGAGCAGCATTAAGAGGGAAATTGTCGAGTTTGTGCAACAGCGTCTGACTTGCCAGCAGGTAAAGGCTGAACACCAGAGGTCAGGGGGCCAATTGCAACCTTTTTTCATCCCAGAGTGGAAGTCGAATCATGTATCTATGGATTTCATGACTGGTTTACCGCTGCCACCACATGGTTAGAATACTGTTTGGGTGGTCGTTGATAGATTGACGAAGACTGCTCACTTCATTCCTATTAAAGTCAACTACTCCATGGACAGACTGGCAGAATTATATATTCAAAAGATAGTATGATCACATGGTATGCTAGTGTCTATAGTATCAGGCTGAGACCTACGTTTCACGTTACTGTTTTGGAGGAGCTTGCAAGAGGCTCTAGGGTCTCAGTTATCTTTTAGCACGATGTTTCTTCTTTAGATGGACGACCAGACTGAGAGGGTGATTCAGATATTATAGGATATGTTGCGGGCATGAGTGCTGGATTTTGGGGTTAGTTGGACCCAGTATATTGACTCACTCAAAAAATGAGCAGCTCGGAAGCTATCCCAAGTATTGGAGTTCTGTCGTGTAATATTAAGCCCAAGGGCTAGATCGTCTCATCAGGGAATGCGTTTAATTTCAAACTTCACATTTTTCCAATCGAAAATAAAACGTTACTGAACTCAGTTCAAATTCAAGATTTTCAAGATGGTTCAATTTCACTTTTGACGAATTAAATGACACGTAATTTAAAGTCCTAAAACTAACATGCGTTGAACTAAAGAACACTAATGGAAATCCTAATTTACTTAAGGAAACTTAACACGCGTTAGTTTAAAGATGGTCACCTAAAACATGGAATTAAAAACACCCAATGGAAACTAAACCGGACACACACTAAAAAAACCCGAACCTACTAAAAATCAAACCTTTAACACAATTAAGAGATCAAATCAAGACTCACAATTTAAATGCAAACATGAATTCAACCGAAATTTAAAAGACTTAAACAATAACGGAACACTATAAAAACACAACCTTTACTAATCATAGACCCTAACTAAATCGAATTTTGACAAAAAATTGTCTGAATTTAATAATGAAGGCTAAATTAAAATAACTATCCATTAGATAAACAAAGAGATTAATTTAACAAGAATGAAATACCCAACATTACTCAATTTAAACAAAAAGAAGGAAAACTCCAATAACATTAAAAAAACTAAACTTTCTTCAATATTCCAAGATTCAAAGAAAAGTAAATAAAAGAAAGAAAGAAAGGAAGAGAGAGAGAGAGAGAGAGAGAGAGAGAGAAAGAACAGAGCAGAGGTTGGAGAAGGGGCTGCTGGAAATTGGTGGAACAGAGGAGTTCTGGCTGCTGCTGTGCGGGAGAGTTGCAAAGACAAGATGGGGCTGTTGGTGTTGGATCTGCTGGAGCTGTTGGCGATGCTATTTTTTGGTGCTGTTGTGGGTTTGTGGGCTGTGTTGCTGGAAGAATGGAGCAGGAATAGCGGGAGAGTGGCTCACGGATCTACTGGTGCTGTTGGCGGCCGCCGGAGAGAGCAACAAAGTGCAGCAGGAGCTTTTTGTGCTGCGGCAACAATGGGCAAAAGAGGTTTGAGTGAGAGAGAGAGGGATAAAGGGAAGGAGAACAGAGAATAGAGAAAAGAGAAAGAGAGAGACAAGGAAGAGGAGGAAAGAGATCTAAAGTTAGAGGGAAGAAAAACGTAAAGAAAAAAAAATTGGCCGAGAGCAAGCGCAAGAGAAAGATTAAACTAGAAGAAGAAGAAGAAGAAGAAGAAGAAGAAGAGGGAAGAGAGAAGAGCCCTCACAGGGCTACCTCTACAGGGGGAAGAAGCAAGGGAATAAAAAGGGAAATTGGGTGCCCTAGCATCCGTGAAGCCACGACCCAACCCGTTTGGAAAGGGTTGACTCGGCAACTTGATATTTTTCATTTTTTTCATTCTTTGTTCATCATAAATCTGACTCTTCTGGAGCCCGTATCTCACAAAACTCAAAACACTAAAGTTGTAGATAATCCTTTTCTATTTCTCTAGAAATTTGAATTGTCTCGATCAGATCTCGGACAGAAAAGTTATGCACAAAATACGAATAGGTTTGGGTTTTAGTTCCCGGGAATTTTCCTGTGACAAAAAATTACCAAAACTTCATAAATAGTGCAATAAAGTTCAAGAATGATGATTTTGGCACTTTATTAAAATATTGGACAATTTTGGACATTTAATTAAAAATATAAACCGTAAAACCCGGGTTAAGATGCCCAATTACACAGTTTTGACGCATAATCATATATGCCGCTGGTAGAGTTTGCATACAATAATAGCTATCAGGCCAGCATTGGCATGGAACCTTATGAGGTGCCCTATGGTAGGAGGTGTCGTTCTCCTTTACACTGGGATGAGATGGCTGAGAGGAGATTTCTGGGACCAAAAATAGTGCAGTAAGCCTACGAAAAATTCCGACTCATTAAAGAAAGAATCAGTGCAGCTCAGAGTTGGCAGAAAATTTATGCCGACACATGCCATCCGGAGTTGGAACTTGAAGTTGGGAACCGTGTGTTTTTGAAAATAGTGCCATTAAAGGGAGTTATGAGGTTTAGGAGGAAGGGTAAGTTGAGCCTTAGGTTCATTGGCCCTTTTGAGATTCTTGAAAGAGTAGGGTCAGTTGCCTACCGCTTGGCTTTACCCCTAACTTTATTTAAAATTCACAACATATTTCATGTTTCCATGTTAAGGAAATACATCCTAGATCCCTCCCATGTCATCAGTTATACCAAGTTAGAACTCAGTGATACTTTGGCTCATGAAGAAACTCTAGTGCAGATTCTGGAGAGGAAGGAATATGAATAGTGTAATAAGAGGATTCCATTCGTGAAAGTCCTGTGGAGAAATCATGCGGTAGAGGGAGCCTCATGGGAGCTTGAGGAGCAGATACGATAGAAATACCCGCACTTATTCAATGGAGATAAGCACTAGGTACACGAGTAAAATAAATGTAGTATGACTTAATTTTATGAAAAGTAAGATGATATATGTGTGGGTAGTATTGTAGGTTATAGAATAGGTAGTATTTTCGTTTTGGGATAATTTTTGTTTATGTATTGTAATCTCCCAGGACCCTAAATGTAACCACGGTATTCTTCTGCCACAAGTGAGGGTAAGTAATAAAATAAGTAGCTCATTTTCTTTAAAAGATGGTGTTTAATATAAATAGTAAATTTTGAGGACAAAATTTTTATAAGGAAGGGAGAATGAAGAGACCCGAAGAATTTTACCAAATTAAGTATTAAAATATAGGGGAGAAAATAAGTTTTCTAAGGGTGTTAAGCAAGCCTCATCGACGACGCTAGGTCATTCGTCAATGAGGAGTCTTCTGGAGCACGTCAATAGGGACATGTGTCTCGTTGACAAGGGATTACCAAGAGAGGTGTGTCAAGGCCTGGAATTCGTTGACAAGGAGTAAGTGCTCATTGATGAACCTCCTCCTTAGTTTTATTGGGTTTTTGGTATTTTTGGACTGAGGAGAATATGTTAGGAAAGATAATACTGAAGTTTTGTTGGGGAAAATGTTAATTTTAGAGTGTTGTGTTGGGAACACTGTAGGTGTAGGTTTTGGGTGTTTTGTGTGCTTCTCGGTAAGCCAGTTAAGGGGACAAATTAAGTGAAAATTTTTATGAAATTATTTATTATTATACAACATTAAATTTCAAGAAAATATGTATATTATAGAATAATGTTTGGGAAATACTGTTATGAGCAGGGATATGATTTAAATGTGTTTTGTCAGAAATTATGATTTTAGAATAGATTTTACTTCAGAATGTTACCCATTTCTGTGTGGCATGATTTTAAATTTCCATGTATTTATGTATACCAGAATAATATGTTTTCCCAGATCAAGCATGATATGATAGTTTTCAGAGCAATTATAAAACAATATAGGAACCATGATTTTCTGGTTGTAATATTAAACAGTACAAAGAAATTACGTTCAAAATATTATGATATGTCGGTGCAGGTGCCGTGATTCATACCGGCGCAGATGCCATAATTCATGTTGGTGCTGATGCCACAATCATGTATGATAAGAAAGAATTTATGAATATTATCATGTCAGATATTATTATGAAATATGAAACAGTTATGTTCAGTATATGAAACTTATCATATGATATCAGAACCCAGATGGTATGGTTTAGTTTAGTTTCAAGAGTATAGTACCATAGCTATATGTTCAGAATTATGATAGTGCTACCACACGACCAGTAGTGTGGGAGATGGCAGTCAATGTGGTTTTAGTGTAGATCGAAGTTGTCCCCCTAGCAGTCCGGGACCAGGTGGGATAGACCAATCATACTTACATACTTATGATTGATCTAGCATAGTTTGTCAACCATTGCTAGGTCCCGCCTTTGGGCTGCACAATCTAGTCATGTGGGGGTAAGACATGACATCATTTAGCTATCGATTCGGGGTATTATCCATGTATTGTACAGTTATATAAAATGATTTTCATGTTAATAATTTAGTACATTATATTATGTTATGAGGAATCATGTTTTATTCATATATGATATCAACAATTTTTACCAAATATGATGCATGTACTGATATTATGTATAACACAAAAGCACTCATATTGCCACACACTAATACTAGTTTATTTCCCTTACTAAGAGGTGTCTCACCCCAACTATATAAACATTTCAAGAGTCCCAGATAGAAGAGAGGATAAAGCTCTTTAGTGTTAGAGGTCGACTGTTTTACCCTGTTAGAAGGGTAAGTCGTTATGCTAGGGTCTGATGGATTTTTGGGTTATGACGCTAGGGCACATTTTTGGTCTTTTTAGGACGTGTATATGTATTTGACAGGTTTTGTAAAACTCTGGTATTGTATTGATTGGATGACTTGTTATGTATATGTTTTTACGTTTTCCACTGCTTAGGTATCAGAGTTGTATTTCAGTTATAACCTTGGTACCCATGGGTCCAGGTGGATTATGTCTTATCAGCTGAACAAGATAACAGGATTATTATATT
The DNA here is from genome assembly GCF_029873635.1 of Malania oleifera. NCBI lineage: Eukaryota > Viridiplantae > Streptophyta > Magnoliopsida > Santalales > Ximeniaceae > Malania > Malania oleifera. The sequence goes on along the minus strand of NC_080422.1, from coordinate 58,222,598 downwards.
AAATGTTAATATGGAAAAAAAATTATTATGGTAAAATAGGTAGGTCATTACAATTAACGAGGTTGACCTTAACCTACAAACACACCTTACTAGGATAGTGCACCTTACTTTCCTAACCGGATCTAGGCTAATCCAAGACTATTCAACAGGGTTAGTCTCCCTCTTCAGACCCATGTATGGAATAAAAAATATATGAAAATTTACGTACATGAAAATGCTTCTTACACAAGCAGATATGCACCACTATGCACAATATAATCAATGCACACCAATAATGTAGCAACTATAAGCTGAGTGCAAATATGTGTGTAATAACACTCAAGCTTATGTCATTAAGCAATCAAGTGCAAAAGTGTGTTATCAATTAATTTTTGAAACAGTATATCACAACATCTCAATCACAGGTAGGGTTTCAAAGATATTTAAATTGTTTAATCAAAATATCTCTAAAATAATTTTCTAAAAATTCTAGCACAAGAGATATTTGAAAATAAGCTTGTGAAAACATTTTTTGCTCAAAAAAAAAAAAAAAAACACAAGCTCAATGAGTCTTGTAATGATAATGCAAAGACTCACTAACCACTAGATTTTCCCACACATTGATTTAACAAATAAAATGAAGGGATAAATCTTATGCTCAACTCTCAATCTGAAAATCAAATACAATGAATATAATGAGAGTATCCTAGTAATGTAGAAAAATGACTAACCATTTAAATAACTCTCACAAAGATTGGTTTATCAAAGGAATGATTTGTATAAGAGGGTATAAGAAATTTGGCTTCAAAATATGTAGTATGGGCAAATGAGAGTATAAAAAGTTTGAGAGGATTTTTGGTTAATCCTACTTTCTAATCACCACTTGATCAGGGCAAATGAGGGGCTATATATAAATATCCTAAAAAATATTACCGCTAGGGACATAGGAGGAGATTTGGAAAATGTTTAATGAGGGTTAATAAAATTAAGAGTGTTTTAACCTCGATAAAACCCGAGCAACCCGAGAGGGTCAGTCAATAAATTTCATGTTTCGATCGATCGGGTTGCCAAGTTCAGTTAACTAAGGGATTTTTGAACTACAAGTTCGGTCGATCGTGCAAAGGCGATTCTGAACCCTCCGAGGTTTGGTCGACCAGACTAAGTTCAGTTGACCGAACTTCATGATCTTCTGTTGACCAAGTATTTTTGAACTTGGTGGTTCGGTCGACCAGGGTGTTATAACTTCCCACGTGTCTGTTCGGTCGATTAGGGCATTGCTTTACATTTATGGTCGAATATTTGGTCGACCGAAGGGCCATGAGTTCTAGGGTTTGATCGACCGAACAAGCCATTTTTGGGCATTTCAGTCCTTTTCCTCTTATACAATGTTCCTAATCACATAATAAGCAGTTCTAAGTCAAAAGGGAACTCTTTCATGCAGAATTATGAGCCCTAAGGTTTGTCTAAGTCTTTTGAGCATATACCCTAAAAATATGGCATCGGTCAACGAAAGTTCGAGTGATGGGTGATCCCTAAGGTCCATCTATGGTCTTGAGCTTATAGCCCTACATGCATGATATGGAAATTTTTACAAACCTTTTTTAATTTAAATATTATAGACCCAAATATGAATATACAACAAGTAAATATGTCAGGGTCTTCATTCTTCTTCAAGTTGTCACATGCCATCAATATGATCTTGTTAGTATTATCCTGCACATGAACTTGATAGACATTAAATACCAGAGTATTTATCATAATCAAAATAGGGTATGACCCATAAGGTCAACAATTTCATATATACTTGCTTGAAAAACTTCTCATATTTGATTTCACAAAGGTCAATATTAAAATCATTTTCCTTATTCTCAATTTCATTGCAAAATATTTTTGAGAGGAAAACCCAAACTCTACCGAGCTTCATTTTATAAATCATTTGAGAGTGTATATAGTTTTTCAATTGTACAAATCAACTCTTAAAGGAGGATTTCATTCTATGAAAATCTTTTTCAAAACAATCTTTGCAGTTTGGGTAGTGAACCATGGCAAAGTAAGGGTACATCACTTTGAGAGGTGGCTTGGTCAAGGAGTGTTTTACAGTGTGATCCGTACAAAGTGTGGGGTATCACTTAGAGAGGGCGGTTATACCCTATTGAAGGAGTTTCGAGCATGGGGAATCGCTTGGAGAGGTTGGTCTGCCTAGAAGGACTGGTGTAGAGGGTGGCTCCACCCTATTGAAGGAGTGTTATAGTGGAATCCTTGTGGGGCTTGCCCAAGGCGAGGACGTAGGTGGGATTTTCTGAACCTTGTTAAAATCTTTGTCGTTTTCTATCTCCCTTATCTTTTTATATTTCCACAAGGGTATGTTTGTTTATATTGTTGTGATTTTTTTTACATACACGAATTAAATTTTAATTGGGATATTGTTTGGTAAATTTGTTAAATTATTCCGCATATGTTTTAAAATCCAATTCACCCCCCTTGGAATTACACCATTCCTCTCAGATGACATCTAAGAGAGGAAAGTTGACCTTTACTTGCCTATTGGTGTCCATCATGGACTCTTCAATTTCTTCTTTCTTAGGCTTAGAACTTGCTTGAAGGGCTGCAAGGTATGGTGCTAGAGGGACATAATGGAGCAATGCTCCTTTAGCAGAAGGAATGGGAATCTCAGGATTGCTCACTGAATTAGAGGAAGAGGGAATGCTAGATTCAAAACTGGACTCTACCCTCATCTTCTCCTTACTATTTCCCTTGCTCAACTTCTCCCCAACCTTATTTTTTACCTCCTTACCCCTCCGAAGAATGGTCACAGTCTGAGCTTGCTTATGATACGATGAAGGACTAGCTGTCATCTCACATTCTACCCTATATTGACCCTTAGGGTTCACTAGAGACTGATTTGGTAACTTACCCTCTTTTCTCCTACTCAAATGGGTAGTTAGTTGGCTCATAGTGGCTTCTAACTTAGCAATAGACTGGGAGTGGGAGTGGAGTAATTGCTTATTAACTTGGTTATCATCCTCAATGCCCCTAAGGGCTTTCAATACCGTCTCCTAAAAAGATCTATCATATTGAGGCGAAAGAGGAGAGAGTTGCTAAAAAACTTAAGGTCTAGGGGCACACACGGGAGGATTTTGAGAGGTTTGGAATGGGCGAGGAGGTGGAGTAGTGAGTGATAGCTGACATCTTTAAGATTGAAAACTCGGAGCTTGTGGCCTCCAGAAGAAATTAGGATGCTTACTCCACCCAAAATTGTACTTGTTAGAATATGAGTCATTGGATGGCATGTCGTACAAATTTTGGGTGGCCTTAACTTCCTCCTACATAAACTCAGGTGAGGGAGGCACATGAGGGGCAATTATAACAAGTGTGAGATGGATTAGAACAAATGGCACACACCTTTGCACATGCCATAGGCTAAGGTTGCTGTTTTAGGGACAAAAATTGATCTAAATTTTTCGCAATGGTGTGCAGTATGGGCACAAGGTTATGACCCACGACTAACTCATAGACTCCCTTAGGATGGAAAGAGGAAGATTGCGACGGTCTACGAGCAGCAACAACACATTGCTAATAAATCTCAGCAAGGTGCTCAAAGAGAGACCATGCCTCATTCTCGTGTTTGGTGAGAAAAGTACCTCCACAAGATGCATCAACCATGGACTGGTCTCACTCAGCTAACCTTTCATAGAAGGTCTGAACTAATTTCCACTTAGAGACTTGGTGATGTGGGCATTTGTGTAGGAGGTCCCTAAAGTGCTCCCAAGTTTTGAAAAATTGTTCCCCATCAAATTGTGAGAAACTAGTGATGTGCTTCCTCAAGTGGTTAGTCTTCCCAGTGGGGAAGTATTTTTTCAAGAACTCATGTTGCATTATGGCCTAGTTGGTCACCAAGTTTGGCTCTAAGGAATTCAGCCAATATTTTTGTCCTTCGAAGAGAATGAGAATAGCCTTAATCGGAGGACATCATCACCAAAGTTAGGTATATGCATGGTGGAACAAATTTCAAGAAATTCATCAAGATGCTTATATGAATTTTTAGTTGAATTCCCATAAAAGTTGGTAAGCATCGAGATGATCGAAGTCTTAATCTTAAATTGAGCTACCTCGACATCTGAAAATCGAATATGAGATGGAAAAGTGTATGTATTGGGTGTAAAGTAGTCTCTAAAAGGCCAAAGATGTTACTCTTCCACCACAGGTTAGAGGGGAGCTTGGGATTTTGGGTTTTTAAAGGTAGAAACTGGAGGACGTTCAGCCATGAGTTTTGATTCAAACGACTTGGCTAACTCGAGACTAGTGGTAGTTTTCCTAATTAACTTATAGGATCTTTTAATCTTAGGGTCTATAGGCACTAACTTAGGATCTAAAGAGCGCAAACCCAACATATACACACGAAGCACACAATCAAGACTTTAGAGTATCAAATAAAATTAAAAATAACAAAAAATAAAAAATAAAACAAAGAAAAACAAAGTAGTAGTACTCTAAACTAGAAATTGGCTTACAATTGTAACTAAGTCCTCGACAACGATGCCAAAATTTGGTAGGCTGGCCAAGGCTTGGGTCCTTAACTACCAAAGATAAAATTTATATTCTGACTAGCCCTAAGTTTGGTAAAACAATGAATAAGTCAAGTGTTGATCCTCAAGGACTCTAGTGCAGTTGTTCACCACTTCTAGCCTAATTTACTATACTTTGTGTAAAAAGGAAAAAGGTATGATTTTGAAGGTGTTTTCTATCAACAACAAAAGCAGGTAAATTTATGTTATCACTACTCCTGCAAAGCTGATCTTAAATCATGAATAAACTTAGACTATCGTGTGTGATAGCTATGTCCGGTCAACTATCTATACTAGGCTAGATGATCAAGTGAACCATTCGAGTGGTATAGAGTAGTGAATGTGCTCCAATCGTCTGGAGCATGATCTGGAATTAGGGTATACTCTATCCAGCGATCACGAGAACACCTCGTACATAGACCATAGCCTATTATGTATAAGTGACTAAATTCCTAGCTATGTTATCCTTTACCCTAGGGTCTCAATACAATTAGAGAAGTAAACGTGTATGGAAATTAAAGAACAAGTATTTAAATCGCAGGTATTTAAATGAAAGTAGTAAAATAACATGTATTGAAAAATAGCTTCAATTGCAACTCAATGGCCTGTCACTAGCAATCAATAATACAATGAAGAACCATATACTCTACGTGGTAGCACCAGGCAATCAAAGGTTGTCACAGGCCTCTAATGAATCCAAGAACAAACCAAAACAAAGAATTGAAAGAAAAGTAGTAAATCTATTCTAAATGACACCCAAAGACTCTCTAGGTCTATTACTAATCAAAGAGGGGCCAAAGGGGAACCCTAGACACATAGACAAACTTAGATTTTATACCCAAAAGGGTTTACAAGGTTTAAAATTCAAAATAGGAAACTTTTGTAGAAAATCTCACAAAGAAGATTGCTAGTGCTCACATCTGTCAACCAGGTCACACCCTTAGTTTCCCCTAGTCGGGCCCTAGTCAAGGCTTGCAGGAATTCTGGGGTTCAAACTTCACCATTCTCATCCTGGTCATGCCTATGGGTCTTCCTAGTCATGTCGATGGTCAAGACTTGCAGTATCTTTAGCTTCAGTAAACTTCAAGATCTATACCTAGTTGCCCCTCAAGGTCTCTTACTCGAGCTGTTTGTCGAGACTCTCGATATCTCTAGCTCAATAAGTCTCAGGTTCTCGATCTGATTGCCCCTCAGGGTCACTTGGTCGAGCTGATGGTCGAACAGTGCAACATCTTGCATTTAGTCTAAACTTTGGAGTCTTTCTTCTATAGCTTGGTCGCCCCCTGTGTTAGCTAGTCGCACCACATGGTCGAACCAAGTCTTGTTTGCTTGATGAGTTGAGGCTTTGGGGGTTTGGTTGCTGGTAGGCTCACCAATGCTTGGATCCTTAACTATCAAAAATAAAATTTATAAACCTAACTATCCCAAGTTTAGTAGAACAATGAGTAAGTCGGGTGTCGATCCACGGGGTCTGAAGTGCAATTATCAACCACTTCCAATCTAGTTTACTATAACTTTGTGTAAAAGGGTAAGAAGGAGAGATTTTGATTGGTATTCTGAACAACTATAGAAAGCATGTACATTCTATGTTAACACTACTCCTACAAAGCAGATCTTAAAGTATAAAGCATGTCTGTCATGGGTTAAAAAATCAAGTCAACCATTCGAGGGCATAGAATAGAAAAGGTGCACTAATAATTTGGAGCAAGATCAAGAACCAGGGTATACTCTATCACAACAATCACGAGAACACCCCGTACTGAGAATCCTTATCTACGCTGCAACACAAGGAATGTGAAGGTTGTCATAGGCCTTCACGAATCCAAGCATGAACCAAAACATGAATTGAAATAAAAAATAGTAAATCTACTCTACTTGGTTCTCAATGGCTTTCTAGGTCTGTCACTAACCCAAAAGAGGCCAAAGAGGAACCTTAAGCACATAGATGAAACTTAGTTTTATACCCAATAGGGTTTATAAGGTTTGAAGTTCAAAATAGGAAACTTCAACATAAAATCTCGTGCAGAAGATCGTCGCTATCAACCAAGTCGCACACAGTCTTCCCCTAGTCATGCCCTTGTCAAGGCTCCTAGGAAATCAGGAATTTGAACTTAAGCATCTTTGACTTGTTCACGCCAATGGGTTTTGCTGGTCAAGACTTGCAAGATCTCAACTTTAGTTTAGCTTCAGCATTTTGATCTAGTCGCCCATCAAGGTCTTCCTGATCGAGCACTTGGTCAAGACTCTCAGTATCTCTAGCTCACTATGATTCAGTATCTCGACCCTGTCACCCCTAAGGGTCACTTGGTCGGGAACTTGATTGAACCTTGTGGCATTCTTCTTTCAGTTTGAACCTTGGAGTATGCAGTTTGTGACTTGGTCACCTCCTGTGGTAGCTGGTCACACCACATGGTCGAACCATGTCTTCTTTCCTTAAATGAGTTGAGACTTAGGGGCTTGGTTGAGCATCTGATTTGGGCTTTGTCCACTCCAAACACTCCCTTGACTTCTTGTATTGCTTAACTCCTCAATTTTAACCTTTTTTTTCCTGAAACGTGAACAAACCTTGCATAACTCTGAACTATGATAACAAAGGGTAAATACAAGATAAATTAAGACAAGACAAATGTCAATGGCAACCTAAAATAGTGAATTTTAGGAACTCATCACAAACCCGAACTTACACTTTACTAGTCCTCGAGCAAAGCAAAAACTAAGAAAACTAGAAAATTCTATCTAGCTCCTCTTTTGTGGGAAACACGGTTGCATTTATAGTATGCAACAAGGCTTTAAACCCCCTAAGTGAGCCTAGTGGACAATTTGTAGTCTCGTGAGGGTTTCCAGGGTGTTACCCACAAACACTACTCTCGGTGACATCAAATAAGATCATATGTAACACAATCATGTCATTTCACATACAATAATATAACCTAGTTACAAGCAGGCTCTTTCATGCATAACTTTAATATACTACAACTCCGAACCAAGTCACTCATACAAATTTCAACAGTGTATAGCCATCAAGAAAAGCACAACTCATAAAGATTGAACTAGAAATTGCAATTCAGAGTTAATATTATCTTATAAATTCAAGTATGAATAGGCAACATCAAAAGGCATGCATAAAGTGAATGATTGACCACACTCAGGATACTCATAGACACCTACAAAATGGTCGTCTTAACTCAACCTCAGTGGTATATTCTCAAAAACTTTCAAAAAGATGGGTTCACTCTCATATGTGAGGAAGAATGTCATGAACAAACACCCCACATATTTTGAAGAACTAATACTAAAAATGGAGTGAACTAGTCTCATAAGAATGGGATCCAGCCTATGAATGAGGCATTGGGTCCTTCGCCCTAGCACCTTCTCACTTACTCGCCACATACAAGTAGGACCACTCTAGCTTGACTTATTCATATACTAGGGTTGAATCATCGTATGCATTGGATAGCTGAAGAAGCTTTATATGTGTAGGAACATGTGTGTTGTGTCCCTAGATTGACCCTATTATATTTGGAGAAAGTATTCTACATATTTTTAATTTATTTTTCTCTTCTGCTCATTCTTTTTACTTTTTTCTTTGATGGTCAGTTAGGACAGTTTTCACAAATTTTGTCATCTTCATGCTATCGAAGGGAAACTACACTCAAAAAGAAGTCCATGAAATATGTCTATCTCAAGGGGTGACTTAATTTTCACATCTTGAGTAGGTTACAAGACCTAGGTTTATATCTCCTAACTAGACATCACCTCTAGGCTATCAAATGCAAAAAAACGAGACTAGCATGTAAAGGAGATCCAAAAAAGGAAAGTTGAGTTCTGTGAACTTAGAGTTTGACGTCAAAAACTCAAGAAAAATGAGAAGCTCAACAAAACCTCACAAGGTGTCAAAGTCACCAAGTTTGTTCTCTTAGTACTCTTAAGGAACCCTAAGTGTTACAAATCATGTGAAATTGCGTCCTAACCTTGTGAAGTACCATGCGAATACAAGAGTTTATACCATAGTATTAAAACAAATACACGATTAGTCAACCCACATAGAGTGATAAAAAGTACATCGGCTATAGTACGTGAAACTATGCACAAGAACCTCACTACATTGTTAATGAGCATAACAAGGTCATATAAATACTACACCTAAGCATGTACCATGTAGGTGATATAGAGGTATGTAAAGGGTATAAATAGTGTAATCATAGCATAAAACAGGTATTGTTACTGAAAACATTTAAAAATGTGTTGTGTAGTGTATTGATAACCCCTACCCCAACTTAAAGTTTTAGTGTCCTTACTGAAGTGTGGAAAGAAAGAACTTGGAAATAAAGAGAAGGAAACACTGCATGGTGCTATAAAATAAAATAGAGTACCTGCGTATGTAACAATCACATAAAATCCAAAAAGAGCAAAAACACCCATTGATACACTGAAGCACAAAAGACATGTAGATACCAAAAGCACCATGTATTTAAATTCATGTTATAGGCAGTACAATGGAAGATGTAAACATTACAAGCACTAGTACAACCCATTAAAAACATGGTGAGATAAGACAAAGAATAAGGACTAGTACACCTAGTCATAGTTCGACTCAAAATCGAAGCCAGCAATAGAATAAGGATTGTTAAGGACACTGCCGAGGCTAGAAGAGGTTGCCATTGCAGTAGCTATTGCTTGTATCATTGCCACCACAAAGCCTCAGATTTTAGGGGTAAGAGAGTGAAGTGGTGTGGTTGGCCAAATTGTACGGAATGACTTCTGAGGATGAATGGCTTCTGGATGTCGTGGGGTAATATCTGATGGCTGCCCTATAATGGGTGGTACAGAAGAACGCGTCGGGTGTGATAGGAATGGTGTATGCCCAAGAGGGGGGTTGAATTGGGTATTTAAAAATTTCTTCCTAGGTTGACTTCAAATCACAATTAGTATAGTACAACTTAGGGTCTTTTTAAGCATTCACCAATTTCATAAGGATTAAGAATATGCGAATATTTAAACCATGCACAATAAATTTAAACATAAACATGCACAAGCTAGAATGTAAAGAGTATAAGGTAGAGAAAGAACACCAAATTTGTTATCGAGGTTCAGCCAAACTAGCCTACATCTTTGCCTTAAGCCAACAGCTCAAGGATTCACTAAGTGCTCACTTTAACCGGGCAGAGCGACACCACTTACAGTCTCCTTATGGGGTGGACACTACCCAGCTCAAATTACAGAGCTGAGCCACAACCAATCCACCTTATCGAATGGTGCTCCTAGTTCAACTAACTAGGTCTAAAACAATCCGGGACTTTTTGAACTAGGTCTAAGTCTATCCGGGACTCTTGACAGGGTGAGTCTCCCACTTCAGGTCATGCTTGGAATATAACAGATAATAAATTTACGGACAAGTAAATGCTTCTTGATTACACGTGAAAGTTGTGTAATTAGGTGTTTAAATTCATGCATTAAAGATTACAATTTTAATTAAATGCCTAATTATGTCTAAAATTTTAACATTGAGCTCGTTTGATGAATTTAAAATAATTATTCTATTTTTGTCATAAATTTACGGGTATTTGTGTTTTAATTATTGCATGATAATTTTCAAAAACAAAGAAGAACCCTGCTAGTCCAGGAGATTATTAAAGTGTTTAGAGAGCTCAATATTGAATACCGTTTGTTGCCATTCGACACGAATATCAACCACATGCCCGCACGTAGGGCGTCGATGAAAATAACTCACTTGAGAAATGTTTGGTGAAGCCATGAAGACGTGGACTATCCATGAATGATATGTGCATGAAGAAAACACCATAGACGTGCAAACGTTCAGATGGGTTGGGCTGACAAGACATGTGCATGTAATCCATGAAGTGGGCTGCTATGAGCTGGGAATTAAATGGCAAGGTCATGAGCATAATCTAAGGTTGAATTCATATGTGTTGTGAAATTAGGAATAACTTTCCATGAGGGGGGGAGGGGGTGAATTGGATTTTAAAAATTTATTTTAATTCCTTTTGAGATACCTTAAACTTCCTTTATTTCTTTTAACCAATTCTTGACTTATTCGTTTAATTCTTTAATCAATTGAGAACTTAGTTCTTTTATCCAATCAATAACATAATTAAACAACCATTCAATTAAACAATATCTTCAAGCCAAACAATCAATTTATTTGCCAAGTACAAGTTAAGCAACAAACAACCAAACCAAGATATAAAGTATTCAACACTTTGATAATATAACAACTCAAGATGGTTGTTTGTTTATATTTGCCAAATTTGAACCAAGCCCTATAGTGAATGAGAATTTATGCTTGCTGATATAAAGTCCTGTATAGATGAATCAAATCACTTTTTCCAAATATTTAGAACTCAAATAAACTCATGGTAAATTTATCTTTGGGATGTTAACCAAGTAACGTACTCCCATAAGGTTTCCGCAAGATATGGTGTAACCAACGTACTCCCTTTCGGTTTCCACAACCCAAATCAAAATTAAACCTTAAGTTTGTTTGATTTCCAAGTATATGTAGTTGATATGCTTTTCAAATTTAAACCATCCATACAATTTAAATATGCTGAAAATAAAGAGTAAGGGAAAGAGAGAATGAGACGAAGATTTTTACGAGGTTCGGCTTATACCTAGCCTACGTCCTCGCCTTTGGCAAACCACCAAAGGATTCACTAGTTCAGTTCCATTGATGGGTGGAACAATATCGATTACAACACTCCTTGGTTTAGGCTTGAGCCTGCCTTCTCCAAACGATATTCCCTCATTCGGTCACTCCTTACATAGGCTAGAGCCCGCCTCTCTAAGCAATATTTCCTTGCTTAGCCAACGATCCAAACAATCCTTGAAATCATCAAAGAACTACAAGAAACAAGAAACAAGATATAATCTGCGTACAAGTATACTCTCTCAAAGAGCAAGTTAGTACAATTTCAGCACTATATACTTTGAATGTAAAATATCAATATGAAATACAATGAAGCTCAAGTGTAGAATTCACCAATATCCTTCTTAGAAGAGGATTAGTAGTAGGAATTCAAAGGAGGAAGAATTAGCACTTTAGAATATCTCAGAAAAATAGATTTGCAATGAGTGAGCAAGAGAGCTTTGGAAGAACAAGAGTGCTTTCAACTTTGCAAGCAGATTTTGCAATTCTTGGTGGATGAGTTTTGATTTGCAAAACCTTGTAATTATAGGCTTTCAAACTTGTTTCCATGTTACAAAAGTTTCCTTAGAGAGTTTCCCAAGTTTTTAGAAAATTTGAAGCTCAAATGGCTATATTTTAAAACATTTGAATTTAAAAAATTTTCCCATTGAACAGTGTTCAGATGACTGAAGGTTCGAGTCAGTCATTTGAAGTTCCTTAAACCCCTTTAAAATAGAACTGGATACAGGGTTAGATGTCTAAAATCAGGGTTCAGTCATCTGATGTCACAGGTTCAAATGACTAAAGTCGCAAGTTCAGTCATCTAAACTTGCTGCTGTAACTCTCTGCCTGTTCTGTCTTGTTCTCTGTTAGCAGTGACCCCAGTTCAGTGTTTTGGACATAACTTTTTATATATAACTCCAAATTAGGTGTTCTTAGTGTCAAAAGAAAGATAAGAGAAAATCATATAACTTTTATGTTGATCTATTTTTAAAATAATGAGTTTTTGATAGAGAAACATTCACCTTAATGCGGTTGTATAAAAACTGACAGCAAATAGAAAAACTCTTTTTGTTGCTTTTCATTCCAAAAATGACTCTAACCTTATTAAAATAATTTTTGACCTTATAAAAATATTTTCCAGGTATTTTAAAAAGTATCTAGGTGTAAGTTAACCTAAGGGCTTCAAAATATTTCAAACGATATTTTAAACATTAAAGCACTTACATGAAAACTTCTAAAACTTTTCTCATTCTAGGTTCTTAAGTCTTCATGTTTTGTTTCTTCAAGCTTCCATATTTTCTTCAAGCTTTCATATTCTTTGAGTTTTCTCACTTTGCTTTTCTTTGGCTCTTTGGACTTTAATATGCCTTGGCTTTCAACAACTCATTTATGTCCTCATATTCTTCAAGGTTTCATATATCATCTTTAAATTCATGCTTTGACTCATTTAAGCTTCATTTGATCCTTGTGAGCACTTTGACCTTACTTTATTATATATGAGCCCTGAAACTACATTACTCACACAAATATGTTAAATTCCACTTGTTTGTTAGCATCAAAATAAGATAAGAAGATTTTAAGCCTTGTAAGGCCAACATGTTGGGCTTCATGAGAAGCTTATGTGACCACATTAATGCATGAGTGGAGCGTGTACGTGGGTAGTAACGTGAGTTGGGCTTCTTGGGTCCGTACCAAGTGAACAAGAAGGGGGCATGCGGGCTCATTGATGGGACTGCATGAATTAGCCCATGCGTAGCTAGAAAGTTCTCCTTAAGGTAGCTAGAATCCATGATAAAAGGAGGGGCTAGTGTTGCTTTTGGGAATTTAGCTTTTCAATAGGGATTTGCTTTAGCTTTTTTTGGAAGAGGAGGCAGTGCTGCATAGTGGAGCTTTGGGCAGCAAGGAGCAGCAGGGGATTCTTCAACTCACAACTACTCTCTCTCTCTCTCTCTCTCTCTCTCTCTCTCTCTCTCTCTCTCTCTCTCTCTCTCTCCCTCTCTTGTCTCTCTCTTCTTCTCTCATTTTTTAGTTTAATGCTTGATTTATTTTCATTGACAAGATTTTATTTTTCTTCAATTTAAAGTTGGGATTATTATTACTTTCAGTTTTGTTTAAAGTTTCTGTTACAATTTTTATTATTCTTTTTTTCATTGTTGAAGCTTAAGTTATCTTCGGGTTATTTTTTAAGTCAGTTTTCAATATCATTGTTGGAATTAATTTTGGTTTTTTGATTGTGTTAAGTTTAAATTTAAGTTAGTAGTTAATTGATGAATTTGTGGTTGAATGCTTCACTTGCATAATAAAGTTTTCATTTATAGGCTTTTGTCTGAAATTTGAAATGTAGCTTTTATTCCCTGTCTGAATGGTTAGACGTAGGATTATTTTCTACAGTTAATTTTGTTACCATCTATTTTATTGTGCTTGTTTCCCATTTCTTGTCATTAATTTTATGTGTGTTAGGTTTATAGTTTAGTTTTTGCGTTATTTCAATTTCATCACAAAAATCTCAAAAATCCAAGAAACTGAATCTGAATCATGTTCAGTAAACTTCTTACATGAGTTTGGAATTAAACAGCATTCCCTGAGGAGACAATCCGACCCTTGGGCTAATTATTACATGACAAAACTCCTATACTTGGGATAGCCTTTGTGTTGCTTATTTTTAGAGTGAGTCAAGTTTTTGGCGACGTTGTCGGGGAATGCATGATTTAGTTTCAACCTAGTGTTTGCCCCTTTTATTTTTATTTTCTTCATGAAAAAATAGTTTTGAAAAAAAATATATATATATATATATATATGGTTGCACCTGCACCACGCACACTCATGGATTTTTTACAGACCACGCGATCACTGCACTGTCTTACACTGCTTTACCTATTGATGCACTTAATTTTCTGGTTAAGCATGGGAGGAGGTCAGTGATACCTCAATTCCACGAGACGGAATTTGAGTGTCCTTATAAGCATCTAGTGGATTTTGAGTTGACTTGCAATACTATTATTACTAGAGCTGGAATTGATGAATTTGCTAAATTTCGTGCATTTCCTGCCTCTTTGAAGGATAAGGCGAAGATGTTGTTTAATTCTTTGAGATCTCACTCTATCTCTAATTGGGTTGATATGGAATGTGAATTTCTACATAAGTTTTGTCCCTCACAGAGAATTCAATTTTCTCAGGAACAGATCATTCAGTTTATGCAAAAGGGTGACAACACTTTTTAGGCATGCTAGGAGAGGTTTAAGGATCTAATATATACTTTTCCACATCGCGAGTTTGAATCATGGAGGTTAGTCATTTATTTCTATACAACTCTTACTCCTGATTGCAAATAATTTGTCGAGACTATGTGCAATGGAGAACTCTTCAGCAAGCAACCGGATCAGATACTATCCTTTTTTGATTATTTAGCTGAAAATGTCCAACAATGGCATACACAATACAATCAGGCACCAATGGTAGTGCAACCTCTTAGCGCAATTGGTGGTGGAGGTAAATATAAGGACAAAGAGGAGATTGATCTATAAGTTCTTGTTTCTACACTGGAAAGGAGGGTAGAAGAATTAGAAAAGGAGAGTAATTCTGATAAAATATAATCAGCAAATTAGGTTAACAAATCTCCAAATTAGCCATTCTCGAACACCTACAATCCGAAATGGAAGAATCACCCAAATTTCACATGAACAAATGATCAATCTAATCCATCTTTTTCATAGTTTTATCAGCCTGCTCGGTCTTATGCACCACCTTCACAACCAATATATTGTCCAGTTGCTCCTTCGCATCAGTATCAGCCACTGCAAGTCTATCATAGCTACGCACTTCCATAATTTCAATATAATGAAGCTATTGTTTCACCGACAACATCTTTTGAGGATAGCATGGAACAGATGGCTAATACACTTCAAGAATTTATACATATTAACACTTGGACCATGAATAAATTGCAAAGCACCATCAATGAGTTAAACACCGATTGGCTAATATGAGCATGACATTGAGTACTCAAGAATAAGGGGAATTTCCTACACAACCTTAGTCTGATCCTCAGGTATACCGGCCACATCATCAACAAGTACATTATGTCTTAAAGGATTCTCTTGAGATAGAGAAGGTCATTAGTACTCTGAGAAGTGAAGAAGAAGTTTCCTGACCTGAGATACCCATCGACAGACAAACATATGCCCTAACACCTGAAATTGCATCTAAGATGGATGAAGTTAAAGAAATTCGGAGGAAGCGAGCCTGAAATTGAAGGAGTTGTCATCCCAACCAGATACTTAAGTGTAGTATGCAATCATGGAGCCCTCATCCGAGCTATATATTCAAGTGCAAGTAAGGTAATTGGTGCATTTGATGAAGAAATTGAGTAGAATGGTAAGAGTTTGACTTTCAAGGAACCAGGAAAAAATATTAATGTTGATACTTCTGAAGAACTAAAGGTAATTGTTATGTTCCTAGAACTTTCCCTCTAAAACTAGTTTTTAAAGAAGTAAATTTCCTAGAAAACATACTGAATAAAAATCCTTTCTTGTTAAAACAAGAAAGTCAATCAGCACATGTATTGTTTGGTATTTTTGAAGTTCATTAATTCATTTGAGGTTAACTTTCATGCAAGTAATAAGACTGATTCATTGAGGCCACTTAAATTTGGAGACTCACCAATTCAATTTATAAAACTGCACCCACCAGATGAAATTCTTCCAGAGCCTCCTCCAAACATACTATGATGTTTTTCTTTCCTTTATTTGCTTTTTGTTTTATTTCATTTATTTTTAGATTACTTTCAAATACTTTTTCTCTTAGTTTCAATTTTTCTTTTTCCTCACTTCTTCATTTAGGTACGCTCTACTTCCCTCATTATCATCTGTTCTGTCTCCCTTATGCTTTCACATTGAGGACAAAATTTCACTTTAGTTGGAGGGGGGGGTGTGGGAAAACACATTGGGAAAAAATTGTTGAATATGGATGATTAGGCCATGATTAAGACTGATTTACACCCTTTACATACTTGCATATAACCTAGGAGTCATGCACTTAGGTATTTATGTGCAGTTTCTCTTTATATGGCTAATTTGGGAATTGTAACTCTATGTAGATTGACTAGTAGTTCATTCGTGTTAATCTGGCTATATAAACTCTTGTATTTACATGGTATCTAATAAGGCTGAATATACACATTCACATGATTCGTAGCACTTAGTGTTGGCCTAACAAGGCTTACAATTCTTATTTTGGTGATAACAAATCACGATAAGTTTGATATGATTTGTTTCAAGTGAAACTCTTTCAAGAAGAAGGCAAAGCTTAAAGAAACTCCGAGCTCAAATGGATGATAAAGCTCATGATGAATGTCCTATACAAAAGTTTCAAGAAAGAAAGATGATCAAAAACTCAAAGATGATATATGATCATAGAAGAACAAGGACTTACTTGAAGATCAAAAGAATAGAGTTTTAAGGATGTGTGTATGTAAGTACTTCATGTAAGCTTCAATATAAACTAAATTGAAGCTCTTATAAATCAAAAGAAACTTAGAAATGTATTTTTAGAAAAATCTAAAGTATGTTTTTAAAATCAAAGTAAATAAGGGTTTAAAAGAAGAAAAGATTTTAAAGAATATAAAGTGAAGTTGAAGAGCCAGGCGACTGCCTACATGTGGCAGGTGACTGCCCAATTTAGAAAAGGAATTTTTAAAGAGGTAGTAGAGTGCCAAGAGACTGCTTAAGCACAGCCAAGCACCTAGGTGGTCAAGCCAGGCGACTACTAGTATTCTGGTTCATTCAGTTTCTTTTATGGCAGGCGACTGGCACTCGAATAGATTTTTAAAATTCTCAACGGGAAGATTTTTTAAATGGATTTCTTGGGCACTACTCTTTTGAAAAACATGAGGATTACTCCAAGAAAACTTGGAGGGAAAGGAATTACTTTTAAACATCTATAAATAGCCCCAAACTTCAAAGATTTCTACACCGAGAAATTTTCCAGAAATCAAAGTTCTCTAGAAGCTCTCAAACTCTCTTGTGTTCATCCAACTTCAACTACTGAATTGCTTCTGATACAAGTTCCAAAGTAGAGCCTTCAAAGTCTGAATCTTTCAATACTTGGAAAATCTATTTGGTGATCTAAATTCAATTTAAGCTTCAATCTTTTTATATTGATTTACCTTGAAGTATATTTATGCTGAATCTTGTACTAATCAACTCTGTTGTGAGAGTGTCTCTTGTACACAAATCTTTCTTTGTCTTGTTTCTTATTTATAGATGATTCAAGGTTGTAGAATTGTTAGACCAAACGAGGGAATATCGTTTGGAGAGGCGGGCTCTAGCCTAAAGGAAGGAGTGGTTGTAATCGGTATTGTTCCACCCGTCAACGGAATTGAACTAGTGAATCCTTTGGTGGTTTGCCAAAGGCGAGGACGTAGGTTGGGTATAAGCCGAACCTCGTAAAACCTTGTGTCTCTCTCTTCTTCCTTACTCTTTATTTTTTAGCAAAATTTACAACCTACATGGATGCTTTAAAATTGATAAATTCTCGGTGTATGGTTGTTAAATAGATCGGAAGTTAATTTTTTTGGCTTGATCAGCATTGATTGCGGAAACTGAAAGGGACTACGTTGGTTGATCATCCTAAACTTATTAAACTGAAAGTTTATTTAAAAATTAAACACTAGGAAGAAGTGTAATTGTGAAATAACACAGGGCTATATAAATTCAGCGTGATTTACACTTTGTTACAAGGCTATTGATACAAAGATCAAGATATTGATTACTTTGTTTTTTTTTTGTGGTTGACTTGATTTAATTTTGTGATTGTGTTGGAGCTGTGTTTGTTGTGCTTGTTTTTATAACACAAAAACATTAAAAAGGAACTATATTTTTAAACCCAATTCACCCCCCTCTTGGGAAGCTGTCCTAATTTCAATTGGTATCGGAGCCTAGTTATAGTAAATTCCTAAGAAGAAGCTATAAAAAGATCTAAATAGCAAACAAAGGAGTAGCTTCTTTTGGAGAGGGCCAATCCTCAACCCGCCCACCAATCTTCTGTGGACACAACTATACCTTTTGGAAAAAGAGAATGCAAATCTATCTCCAACACATGGATTGGAAAGCGTGGGAAGTAGCTATGGATGGAGACCTCATTCCCACTAAAATAGTAGATGAAAAACAGATTCCAAAAAAGAAAAAGGATATGACTGATTCAGATTATAACATGCTTCAAATAAATTCAAGTGCTATAAATGCTTTATACTGTGCTTTAGATGCTAACGAATTTAATAGGGTCATGGCCTACAAGACGGCTAAAGAAATATGGGACAAATTAGAAGTGACATATGAGGGAACTATTGATGTTAGGGACAATAGGATAGACATGCTAACAAGTGAGTATGAAGCATTCAAGATGAATTCAGATGAAACCATATCAAGTATGTACACAAGATTTACCCACATAATCAATTCCTTAAGTGCCTTAGGAAAAACTTATACTACCTACGAAATGATTAAAAAAATTCTAAGAGGTCTTCCTTCTATATGGGAACCAAAGGCTATATAAATTACAGAAGATAGAAACCTTAAGACCACTCCCTTAGATGAAATCATAGGTTCACTCCATACCTATGAAACGTCTTTAAAAGAAAGGAATCCTGAACCAAAGCATAAGAGATCCATTGTACTAAAAGCATCTAGCCACAGCTCAAGTGAAGAGGAAAGTGAAACAAGTGACTTAGATCAAGATGAATTAGCATTCATCACTACGAGACTAGGTAAGTTCTATAGAAGGAATAAAATATTTCCTAGAAAGTTCAATAAAAGGAAACCTAAAAAGGGAGAGGCAGGTAGAAAAGAAAATAAAAGTAAGAATGAACCTCCAATATGCTATCACTGCAAGAAACTAGGGCATATCAAACTGAACTACCCATTGCTAAAAAAAGACAAGAAAAAAAAAAAGAAGGGAGCTATGAAGGCCACTTGGGATGACACAAGCTCCAACGAGATGGAAAACGAATCAATTGGACAAGATATGGGAAATGTATGCTTCATGGCGAATAACAAAGAGGTAAATTCCTACTACTCTTCAATAGAATCAAGACTATGATAGTATACCCTCATACAAGGAATTATAAGCTGAATTGTTTTCTCTACATAAAAAATTCATAAAATTTTTCAAAAGAAATATGACCTTGAAAGATCAAAATAAAGAACTATTAAAGCAACTTGAATCATTCAAAACCATTGAAAAAGAAAAGGACTCTTGTATTAAGAAGATAGAAGAGGAAGTAAATAAAGTAACTCAAAAGTTAGGCAAAACTCATGAAGATGATTTGAATAAAAAGGATTTAGAAGTGAATGAACTTAAGAAGTCAATAGAGGATAAGGAGAAAATTATATATACTTTACCAACGGTAAAGAAAATTTTGAAAAGATGATTGGACAGCAAAGGCTTTATGGAAATAAAGAAGGGATTGGTTATAATGGTAAAACAAATAAAAGGAATAAAAGATTATATATGGGATACTTTGTCAAAGAAGTCAAGCACTATGCTAGTACTTCTTCAAACAACAAACATAAACACACCACCTGCTACATGTGTAAGGCTAAAGGTCATGTAATGTTCAACTGCCCTTTAAAAAGAAAGTATGTTAAAGTTCAAGGAGAATGGAAAGTCAATAATGAAACTAAAAACAACACAAAGAAAGTTAAAAGAATTTGGGTTCCAAAGACTAACACAAGAATCCCTTATTGTAGGTATGCTTTAGGACTACACTGTCAATGGATAAATGGTAATTGGACAGCGGATATTCAAGACACATAACTGGTGTTAGGACCAAGTTCACTACTTTGAAACACAAGGATGGGGGATACGTCACCTTCGGCGACAATGCCAAAGGTAAAATTATCGGCATTGGAAAAATAGGTAAGGAACCTTCTCTCACCATTGACAATGTTCTATTAGTAGAAGGATTGAAACACAACCTTTTGAGCATTAGCCAATTAAGTGACAAAGGGTTTGAAATAATCTTTAAGAAAGAAAAATGCATTATCCAAAATCCTAATAACAATGAAACCTTATTTATAGCTCATAGGATAAACAATGTTTATTATATATACCTTGAGAGCTTAGTAAATCAAAACATAACTTGTTTGGCAACAATGAATGAAATAAGTTGGTTATGGCATAGGAAACTAGGACATGCTAGCATGGACCTATTATCCAAATTATCAAAGAAAAATCTTGTAAAAGGATTACCAAATACAAAATTCATAAAAGACAAGATGTGTGATGCATGCCAAAAGGGAAAGCAAGTTGAAACAAGCTTCAAAAAGAAAAAATATATATCTACTAAAAGACCCCTAGAACTATTACATCTAGACTTATTTGGTCCAACTAGAACCTTAAGCCTTGGAGGTAAACAATATGCTTTTGTAATAGTAGATGACTATTCAAGATTTACTTGGGTATTATTCTTAGCAAACAAAGATGAAGCCGGTGACATGCTAATCACCTTATGCAAGAAATTACAAAATGAAAAGGGATATAATATAACAAGTTTTAGAAGTGATCAAGGTAGGGAGTTTAAAAACAAAAGGTTGACAAATTTTGTAATGAATATGGAATAAATCATAATTTTTCAGCACGTAGGACTCCACAACAAAATGGAGTTGTAGAAAGAAAAAATAGAACCCTACAAGAAATGACAAGAACAATGATAAACAAAAATAACCTACCTAAATACTTTTGGGCTGAAGCTATGAATAGAGCTTGCTATATTGTAAATAGGGTATCTATAAGATCAAGTATAGACAAAACACCGTATGAACTATGGAAAGGTAGAAAACCTAATATCTCCTACTTTCATGTATTCAGATGCAAATGTTTTATCCTTAACACTAAAGATGATTTAGGAAAGTTTGATGCCAAATCTGATGAAGGTATTTTCTTAAGCTACTCTACAAATAGCAAAGCCTATAGGGTTTATAATAGAAGAACTCTTGCTATTATTGAATCAATACACATAACATTTGATGAATCAAATAATTATGACAATAAAGTTAAGATTGATGAAAAGGAAGATATTCCACAAAAAGAAGAAGATCTTGAAATAAAAGAAGAAAAAAATAATGAAACTTCAAATGAAAACATTATAGAAAATCTAGAACTACCTAAAGAATGGAGATATGCTAAAAATCACCCAAAAGAACAAATTCTTGGTGAAACATCAAAAGGAATAACCACTAGAGCCTCACTGAAAAATATTTGTAACCATTATGCCTTTTTGTCTCAAGATGAACCCAAGAATTTGAAGAAGCCTTAAAAGATTATTCTTGGATTATAGCTATGCAAGAGGAACTAAATCAATTTGAAAGAAGTCAAGTGTGGGAACTTATACCTAAACCCAAAAATAAATCAATCATAGGAACTAAATGGGTGTTCATAATAAAAAGGATGAAAATGGGGTAGTTATAAGAAATAAAGCTAGGTTAGTAGCACAAGGCTACAATCAAGCAGACGGTATTGATTACGATGAAACTTTTGCTCCCGTAGCTAGAATGGAAGCAATTAGGATGCTTCTAGCTTATGCAGCCCATAAGGATTTTAAATTATACCAAATGGATGTAAAGAGTGCATTCTTAAATGGATATATAAATGAAGAAGTGTATGTCAAACAACCTCCAGGTTTTGAAAATTCAAAAAATCCTAATCATGTATTTAAGTTAAAAAAAAAAAAAAGCATTATATGGGTTGAAACAAGCTCCTAGAGCTTGGTATGAAAGACTAAGCAAGTTCTTACTTCAAAACAACTTTTCAAGAGGAAAAATAGATTGCACTCTATTTATAAAAACAAAAAATAAAGATACGCTTATAGTACAAATTTATGTTGATGATATTATTTTTGGAGCAACTCATGAAGAATTGTGCAATGAATTTGCTAAGTCTATGCGAAAAGAATTTGAGATGAGCATGAAGGGAGAGTTAAATTACTTCCTAAGGTTACAAATCAAACAAGCTAAAAATGTAACTTTCATAAATCAAACTAAGTATATTAAAGACATGTTAAAGAAGTTTGATATGGAAGAAAGTAAACCTATAGGAACTCCCATGAGCACCTCAACTAGTCTTGACAAGGATGAAAAAGGGAAATAAGTAGATACCAAGAATTACTGAGGCATGATAGGAAGCTTACTTTACTCAATAGCAAGTAGACCAGATATCATGTTTAGTGTATGTATGTGTGCTAGGTTCCAATCGGCTCCTAAGGAATCACATTAAATAGCAGTTAAATGAATCCTTAGATATCTACTAGGCACACTCGAACTAGGCTTATGGTATCCAAAGGGAACTGAGTTTGAAATGATAAGCTATTCAGATGCAGACTTTGTTGGATGCAAAATAGATAGAAAGAGCACTAGTGGAACTTGTCACTTTCTAGGACACTCATTAGTCTCCTGGTTCTCAAAGAAACAAAACTCTGTGGCATTATCCACAGCAGAAGTAGAATACATAGCAACTAGAAGTTGTTGTGCCCAAACGTTTTATATGAAACAACAATTAAAAGATTTCAAAATTCAATATCAAACTATTCCAATAAAGTGTGACAACACAAGTGCCATAAATATTTCAAAAAATCCAATATCACACTCAAGAACAAAACATATTCACATAAGACACCACTTCTTTAGAGATTATGTGCAAAACGATGACATAGCACTAGAATTTGTCAATACAAACAATCAATTAGCAAACATATTCACAAAACCACTCTCTGAGGATCGGTTCATATTCATTAGATGAGAATTAGGAATGATGCATATACGAGAAGCTATTTAAATAGGAAATCTACTTGGCAGGCGACTGCTGCCTGGGTGACAGGTGACTACCATGCTACTGACTTGGTATTTTTCTTGGTTGACAGGCGCCTACCTCCTCATAGCAGGCGACTGCCTCGCGATGGGTAAGGGTTTGAAACCTTGTTATGTGTCTTTTTAACTACTCTCAGGCGCCTGCCCCTTCTCCTCTCACTCCAAAATATTTCATTCCTACTTTTTTTCAAACAGTTTTCTCTTCCAAATCCGTCTGAAATCCTGATTCAAACCAAACCTTTGCATCATCTCGCATAAAGTTCTAAGGTTTATCAGTTTCACTCTTCAAAACAAACATGCCACGGATCAAATCGGTTGCTAACAAGGGTACCTCTTCCTCCACACGAATCAACAACGATGAAGTAGAGAAGTGGTTAGTAACTCCTCATGCCAAAACTTTCTATAGAAATCAAATAGCTTCAACAAAACCAATTCTAGGTAAAGTACTTGATGTTGCATTATTCAATTCTGATTTTCTTGAAATCATAGAGTCTTTTAAGGAAATTGGATGGGAACGATTTATCACATATCAAACCAAAGGGTACTATCCAAACATAGTACGGATTTTCTATGCTAACATGGAGAAACTTGACAATGGGATAAAAACAAATCTCCTAGGGAAGAGTATTCATCTTACTCCCATATCTTTGGGAAAATTATTCGAGTTAAGTCGGGCAATTTTGAAGTTCAAATTGTTGAAAAACAATGGATAATGGCCCAAGGATTCACTCTAGAGGAATTTTTACCTCTAGTCATAACTAATACACCCATCTCCTTTGGGCATCCACCCCTTTACAAACAGTTTAATCTCCAAGCTATAATCTTGCATAAACTTATTACATATAATATCCTACCTCGATCCGGTTCCCATGACCATATGTCTTTCTTAGATTGTTTTATTATGTGGTGTATTCTTAAAAGGAAAAAGCTGGATCTTCCAAGTTTACTTCTTAAATGGATAAATATGAAAGTTGATGCCCCTTATATCATTCTACCATAAGCTGGGATATTGAATATGGTATTTGCACATTTTAATGTTCTCATACCATCATTAAACTTCACTAGAAAATCCCATTATGATATCTTTTCCGACACAATTCTTAAGCGTATGAGATATAAGAAAACTACTCAAGGATGGTTTCACAAGGGACATTGCCACACCACATATGCACCACCTTCTCAGCCTTCCATGCCAGCCCCTTCGGTACAACTCGACCTAGAAACTCCCTCTTGGTTCATTCCATTTTACAATCACTATATGACCTTCAGCGATGGAATGCAAACTGGTCTTGGTACTCTTCAGGAGAAGGTTTCCACTGTGGAAACTCATTGTTCAAATCTTGTTCAACGTGTTGATAAGGTTGAGAAACGCTTGGCTAGTTCTTCCAAAGGCACAACTCCAATGGATATTAGCTCAGTTTCATTTAGTGATGATGAATCTGCTGAAAAATCTGATGAACAAGAAGAAGAAGATGATGAAAGTGGAACTAAGGAAGCCTCCAATTGATATGCTTCAACCTTGAGATATTTTAAATCTTTTGCTTATGTATTAGTATTTCTATGTACTTCATTGGACAAGATTTCTTTTGTGTTTGTACAATCTAAAAGTACTTTGTATTTCAATTCTTTTTTTTTTTTTTATCAAAGGGTAAAAGTATATTGATCAAAGTAAGTATTTACATGTACACTGGGCATCCCCAGGCCATAGAGATCCAACCAAACACAGACGGGGGATCAAATCACAAATTACATCAAACCAGGGCATACCCAAGGGCCATTATGGTCAAATCAACAAAAAACATAAATCCCAATCTTCCAAAAGGGACAAGCAAAATATTACATCTTGACAGTATATAAATCAAAATTTTCATACGTAGCACTATATACATGTCTTTGTATCACATGGATCAGCTCCATAGTGGAAATGGAGTGGTTCTCAAACTTGCCTCTATTGCAGAAATGCCAAATAAAATACACACATGCAGCAAATCCAATCTTCTGCCCTGCAGCAATAAGACCATTCCCTTTGGCCTCCTTAAGAAGCCATTTTGCAGCAGCTCTAATGGTTGTCATGGCTCTAGTAATACCCAGCCAACTTCTAATACCATTCCAAACTTCAGAAGTGAATTTGCATTTGAAAAATAAGTGATCCAAGGATTCAGGATCAGTGTTGCAGAAGGTGCATAACTGATCAATTCCTTTATCTGTCAGCTTGTCACAGGTAAGGAGCTTTACTTTCAAACCCAGCCAAAGGCAGATTGAGTGTTTAGGGAGAATGCCCCTATGCCAAACCTCCCTAGTCTAGGGCACTTTATGCCCTTTAGCTCTCCAGAATTCATAGCTAAGTTTGGCTCTGTTCTCCCACTTACTCAGCATATCAACAGCAACATCAATACCACCACAGTTCACCACCAGTTGATCTCTAATAGTTAACAGTTTCTTGAATAAAGGGGAGTCATTCTTCGCTACAGAGATGCTCCAGATGCTTGAATAAGTTAAATACATATGATGGATCCACTTTGTCTACCCTGAGTCCTCCTAGGAGTGGATATTCCAAAGTGCTTTAGACAGCAAAGCAGTATTCCATATATTGAGATCAAACACACCCAGGCCCCCCTCAGTTTTAGGGAGACATATCTCTCTCCAAGCCACCAAAGGTTTCCTCCTGCCTTCCCACAAAAGGACTCTGCACAATTTAACAATCTGGTTCAAAGGGGGAGAGTGTTCGAGAGAGAGAAGAGCAAAAAGAAATATGTATGCTTGTAATATAATGGCTTGTAAGAATGCATTTTGTATATGACTATATGAATGTATTTTATATGCTTGTATGAATACATTTTGTATATGCTTCATAACTTGATCGTTGTGTATGAAAACCCCATGCTTGTTGAAAGGGGGAGCCAAGAGCCGTAAATTTTTTTTTTCAAAAGGAAAGTATGTAATCGGTATTTTCCTACTTTTTGCTCTAGATTTGTCATCATCAAAAAGGGGGAGATTGTTGGCCTGACAAGGCTTACAATTCTTATTTTGATGATAAAAAATCACGATAAGTTTGATATGGTTTGTTTCAAGTGAAACTCTTTTAGGAAGAAGGCAAAGCTTAAAGAAACTCCAAGCTCAAATGGATGACAAAGCTCATGATGAATTTCCTATACAAAAGGTTCAAGAAAGAAAGATGATCAAAAGCTCAAAAATGATATATGATCATAGAAGAACAAGGACTTACTTGAAGATCAAAAGAATAGAGTTTTAAGGATGTATGTATGTAAGTACTTCCTGTAAACTTCAATATAAACTGAATTGAAGCTCTTATAAATCAAAAGAAACTTAGAAATGTATTTTTAGAAAAACTAAAGTATGGTTTTAAAATCAAATTAAATAAGGGTTTAAAAGAAGAAAAGTTTTTAAAGAATATAAAGTGAAGTTGAAGAGCCAGAAGACTGCTTACATGTGGCAAGCAACTGCCTAATTTAGAAAAGGGATTTTTAAAGTGGCAGTAGGTCAAGCCAGGTGACTGCTTGGGTTCTGGTAGGCGACTACCAGTAGTCTAGTTCGTTCAGTTTCTTCTATGGCAGGCAACTGCCAGGTCGTGGCAGACGACTGCCACTCAAACAGATTTTTAAAATTCTCAAAGGGAAGATTTTTTAAATGGATTTCTTGAGCACTACTCTTTTGAAAAACTTGAGGATTACTCTAAGTAAGCTTGGGGGGCTAGGGATTACTTTTAAACATCTATAAATAGCCCCAAACTTCAAAGATTTCTACACCAATAAATTTTCCAACAATCAAAGTTCTCTAAAAGCTCTCAAACTCTCTTGTGTTCATCCTACTTCAACTATTGAATTGCTGCTGATACAAATTTTGAAGTAGAGCCTTCAAAGTAAGAATCTTTCAATACTTGGAAGATCTATTTGGTGATCTAAATTCATCTTTTATATTGATTTACTTTGAAGTATATTTGTGCTAAATCTTGTACTAATCAACTCTGTTGTGAGAGTGTCTTTTGTACACAAATCTTTCCTTATCTTGTTTCTTGTTTATAGACAATTCAAGGTTGTAGAATCATTGGACCAAATAAGGGAATATCGTTTGGAGGGATGGGCTCTAGCCTAAAGGAAGGAGTGGTTGTAATCGGTATTGTTCCACCCATCAACGGAACTGAACTAGTGAATCCTTTGGTGGTTTGTCTCTCTTTTTCCTTACTCTTTATTTTTCAAAAAAATTTACAACCTACATGGATGCTTTAAAATTGATAAATTCTGAGTGTATGGCTGTTAAATAGACTGGAAGTTAATTTTTTTTGGCTTGATCAGCATTGATTGTGGAAATCGAAAGGTACTACGTTGGTTGATCATCGTAAACTTATTAAACTGAAAGTTTATTTAAAAACTAAACACTAGGAAGAAGTGTGATTGTGAAATAACATAGGGCTTATAAAAATTTAGCGTGGTTTACACTTTGTTACAAGGCTATTGATACAAAGATCAAGATATTGATTACTTTTTTTTTTGGTTGTGGTTGACTTGATTTAATTTTGTGATTGTGTTGGAGGTGTGTTTGTTGTGCTCGTTGTTATAACACAAAAACATTAAAAAGGAAATATTTTTTTTTAAACCCAATTCACCCCCCTCTTGGGAAGCTATCCTAATTTCACGTAGGGTTCCTTGTGAGCACTGAGAGAGGGCTCATGACGACTATGACACCTTATGAGGTACTATTGAGCCATTTATTGTTCTTTTGAGTTTTTGATGTCAACTCACATGGGTGGTATGAAGACAATAAAACAAGTGTAATGATTATCCTAACTAACCATGAAAAGAAAGAAATTGAAGAATGAGCAGAAGTAAGAAAAAGAGAAATAGAAATGCACTAGAATGTGGTGAAAGATTAATACCTGCTCCACACAACTACAACAAAATGTTAGGGACACAACACATGTTCTCCATATATGAAGACTCTTCAACCACCTAATGCATGAGATGTATTCATGTCTGATTGGTGAATAAGTTTATCTAGGGTAGTCTTGGTTGGATATGGTGAACAGGTGAGAAAATGCTAGGGTGAAGGACCCCACACCTCACAAATGGGCTGGATCTTTCTTATGAGACTAGTTCACTCCATACATCTAGTGTTTGTTCCTTGCAATATGTGAGATGTTTGATCATGACACTCCTCCTCACATATAACAAGTGAACCTATCCTTCTTGAGTGTTTTTGAGGGTATACCAATAAGGCTGAATTAAAACAACTATTCTGTAGGTGCCCATGGATATCCTACGTGTAACGATTCATACACATTACATATGTCTCGAGATTTCACCTATTTATACTCAAATTTATATGGCTACATTAACTCTGAATTGTAATTGTTGATTAACTCTATGCGAGTATATTGTTCTTAATGGCTATATAATAATGAAACTTGCATGAGTAACTTGCTTCGGAGTTGCATGAATTGTGTATGAATGAGCCGATGTGTAATTAGGGTGTTGGAATTGGTGTGATCCCAAAAAAGGGGGGGGGGGGTTAATTGGGTTTTAAAAACTTTTTGGCTAATTTAAACAATTCATCGATTCATCACAGTATCATATCCCATTCAACATGTATACGTGTATGCAAAGTGAGATTAACAATAAAAGCAAACATACACGTGTGCAGTATCTTATTTAAATCAAATGTGTGCATGAAAATAATTTCGACATTAAATAAACATTCATACACATGCTGAAATTAAAATGCAAAAAATTAAATAAGATAGAAAGAGAGACACCAGATTTGTTATCGAGGTTTGGCCAAACCAGCCTACATGCCCGCCTTGGGCTTACCCCCAAGGATTCCAATATACCTACTCACTTAACCGGGCGGAGCAAAAGCCTTTTACATCCTCTCCTTACGGGGTGTGGAAAAGCCCAGCTCAATTACTAGGCTGAGCCAAACTAGTCTCACTTGCGAGGCTGAGACTCCCCAGTTCAATTCTGGGCTGAACCAAACCGGTCTCACTTGCGGAGCTGAGACTCCCCAGTTCAATTAACGGGCTGAACCGAACCGATCTCACTTGTGGGGCTGAGACTCTCCAGTTCAATTAATGGGCTGAACTGAACCATTACAATAAAATCATTTTGTACATAAAATATGCTTCTAAAATACAAGTAGAAATGTACAACATTAAAATCTAATATGCATTCTCATATGATTTTGAAATGAAGCTCATGTAGAGTATGGGTTTTCTCTCAAAATATTTTTCAAGTAAAACTTGAGAGTTTGGAAAATGATTTTTTTTCTAAAATGATTAACCTTTATAAAATAGAAGGAGAAGCCTCTCAAGCAAGTATATATTAAATTGATATATGCTCAAGGCTCCCTCTTGTATAACCCAAAGAAATTCTCCAACAAATGTATGTCAAGATGAGAGTAGGAGAATATTAGGGTTTTCTTCAAAATGATTGACCTTAGTAAAATTAATCCCAAGAAGGCATTCAAGTAAAATATATGAGCAAGAATATTAGCCCAAGCCTTCAAGACATTATTCACAATAAATTTCTCCAAAAAATATTTTTCCAAATAAAAGAATATGAGAGAAATTTAATCTTTGAAAACATGAAAAATAGAAAGGCCTTCAAGCAATATACATATAGAGAATGTTATATGCTCAAGTCTCTTCAAATATAACCCCAAAATATTTTCCCCAAAAATGGTTTTCAAAAGAAGAGAATAGGAGACATTTTAATCTTTGAAAATATATCGCAAATGAAAAAGAAGGCCATCAAGCAATATATATGTATATGATATATGCTCAAGCCTCTTCACATAAAACCCCCAAGAATATTTTCTCCCAAAATGATTTTTAAATAAAAGAAGAGTAGGAGAAAAATGAGAATTTAAAGAACAAATGGGGTATAGAAGTGTGGGAGAATCAAAGAATGATAAACTAAATTAAAAAAGGGATTCTCCAACAATTTTCAAGTGTTTTCGGGTTGTATTTATAGGCAAAAACTCCTTGTGACCGTTATATAGCCGTTAGGACCTTAAAATATATTTTTACTTTGAAAACTAGCTGTTGGGACACTTTCTCGAGAAGGTCAGTCGACCAGAATCAAGGTACGGTCGACCGAGGATCAACGAGTTTCAGTCAACCGTAGTGAAGGTTCGGTCGACCGACCTCTACTTTTCTACGCAGACACTGTTCAATGTTTGGCCATAACGTTTTCTATAGAACTCCAAATTGGATGTTATTAATATCAATAGAAAGGAAAAAGAAAATACCATAACTTTCATGTTGAATAGATTTTCAGATAATGATTTTTGATTTAAGAAAAATGTCCATCAATGAGATGGAAGAAACATGAAGGGAGTTTTTCTCTTACGGACACGTTTCAGTGTTTTGGCCATAACCTTTTCTGTGTAACTCCAACTTGGACGTTCTTGGTTTCAAACTCAAGATATTGGAAAACTCCACAATTTTCATGTTGAACATGGTTTTATATGAGATCGAATTGAGTGAGAAAATTGCTTATTTCTAACATTCGATCGACTGGCCGGTTGACCGACCCCTTTGAAAAATTTAGTTTTTGCCTTCTTTTAACTTTAAAACCATTTAAAAACCTTTGTATAAGTTAGACATTTTATGAAAAAAGTTTTTCATGTTATTTGGAGGTCCTATGGTCAATCTAAGGTCAGGTAGAACTTCAATTTTAAATCATGTAAGATGCATGCACATTCAACCCTAATTAATATTATAACCCATAAAATAAATAAAATCTTCGCGTCTTCTGCTCCTCAATGCTCCATGGAATATGCCGATTGGTGTTCTTCTCAGTGTTCTTTACGACTTCCATTTTGCATTCATCACTTGTACTTACAGAAATATAAACCAATTCACACTCAGTTACACAAGTGGGATACTGTGGTTTGCATGTTGCAATCACCCTAGATTGCATTCACGTTATTTGCTAGAGACTAACAAAACGTTAGTTGGGGCGAGTGATTACGTGTCAAAGTTGCATAATTAGGCATTTAAATCCATGCATTAAAGATTATAATTTTAATTAAATGCCTAATTATATCTAAAATTTTAACATTGACCTCATTTGATAAATTTAAAATAATTATCCCTTTTTTGCCATAAATTTACGAGTATTTGTGTTTTAATTATCGCAGGATAATTTTTGGAAACAAAGGAGAATTTTTCTGGTCCAATAGATCATTGAAGTGTTTAGAGAGCTCGATATTGAATATCGCTTGTTGCCACTCAATATAAATATCAACCACATGCCCACACGTAGGGCGTCGAGGAAAAGAACTCACTTGAGAAATGTTTGGTGAAGCCATGAAGACGTGGATTGTCCACGTGAATGATATGTGCATGAAGAAAAGCCCATGCACGTGCAAACGTTTGGATGGGCTGGGATAACAAGACCCACGCATATAATTCATGATGTGGGCTGGTGTGAGTTGGGAATTAAATGGCAAGGTCATGAGCATGATCCAAGGTTGAATACGTGTGTGATGGGCTTCATTAGAAGCATATTTGACCACATTAATGCATGAGTGGAGCGTGTACGTGGGCAGTAATGTGAGCTGGGCTTCTTAGGTCCGCACCAAGTGTAAAAGAAGGGGGCATGCGGACTCATTGATGGGACTATGTGAATCAGCCCATGCACAGTTGGAATGTTCTCTTTAGGGCAACCAAAATCCATGATAAAAGAAGGGGCTAGTGTTGCTTTTTGGAATTTATCTTTTCAGTAGGGATTTTCTTTAGCTTTTTTTAGAGGAGAAGGCAGTGCCACACAGTAGAGCTTCGAATAAGAAGGATGTTGACTTCACTGTAATCCCAAGAGAGGGGTGAATTGGTATTTTAAAATTTTTCTCTCCTAGGTCAAATATCTAGCAACAGTATTACACAATCCTAGGGTCAATCTAAGGCAGATAATAAGATGAATCAACAAATGCAGATGAAATTAAATTTCACAAATAAATTACTCAAGCATGCACAGTAAATCAAGTAAAGCAAGTAGGACACCAGATGTGTTATCGAGGTTCAACAAACGTGCCTACGTCCCCGCCTTGGCTCACAAGCACAAGGATTAGAGTACGACTCACTTAACGGGTGGAGTGGCACTGAAATACAACCAAGTCAAATTAAAGCAGGGCTGACCTCAACCTTTACAACCAAACCTTTCGGGCTGGATTAACACCCCCTCAGACCACGCCTAGAATATAACCAATTCAGAATACAAAGTGTGTATAAAATGAGTGCTTCTCCAACAAGCATATTTGTACCAATATAAATCAATGCACATCAACAATATAGAAACCATAAGATCAGTGCAATATATGTTGTCACTCAATCTAATGTCAATATGCAATCAAGTTCAAGAGTGTATAATCAGTCTATCTTTGAAACTATGTATCGATATTAATCAACCACAACTAGGGTTTCAAAGAGTTCCAATAAGAGTATTCAAAATATCTCAAAAATGATTATCTCAAAAAGATTAGCTTGAGATATATTTGAAGTATAAGCTTGTCAAAAATAATTTTTGCACAATCAAAATACAAGTCTCGGAGTCTTGCAATACAAATCTCAAGATGCACAAGCTTCAAAGTTTTCCCCACATAATTAAGTTATCAAATAAACCGAGGGAAAAACTTTGGCTAAAACTCTCAATATAAAATCAATCAATCAACTAAATCAATGAGAGTTTAAGTAAGTATGAATCTATGTAGAATCACTCAAGGCACTCTCACCAAGCTAGATTTTGCAAAGGAATAACAAAGGGTGAGTGCATAGGCTATGTTTTTTGAAGGGTAGGCTTTGGAAATTTTAGAGAATTTTCTCTTAATCAAATATGCTAATCATGTCTTAATCTAAGAAAATGAACATATATATAGGCACACTCAAAAAATAACCATTTGGGACCTAAGGGTAATAATTGAGTTTAAACCAATTAATCTTGTTTTACCTTTAATAACCCGCAGTAAAAATAGGCCAACCTGAAAGTTTCGGTCGATCGAGACCTAGGTTCGGTCGCCTAAAAAAACACATGATAAAAAAGGAAGTTTTCATGTTTCGGTGCTTGAAAATATGTTCGGTATGTTGGCAAAGGCAATTTTTCAACCTGCTCGAGGTTAAGTCGCCTTGTCTCAAGTTTAGTCTACCGAACTTCCACTTTCGGTTGCCCGAGGGTATTTTGAACGTCAATATTTGGGCACCTGAGTTGTTGGAAAAGTCCTTAATAGGAGTTTGGTCGACCGTGAGCACTAAGTTCATTTCAAATCAGTTGCCCGAAGTCAGGTCAACATTCTGACTTTTCCTATGTTCGGTCAACCGCGGTGTTTTCAATGCCAAGGTTCGGTCACCTGAATCCTTAATATTTTAACACCTAAGTCTTGTTTTTTAAATTTGGATTCCCCTGATAGCATATGTGATAATGGGGACTTTCCTAAGTGCAAGTGCAAGGACTTAGGGTCTTTTCTAAGGCCTTTTTGAGCTTATGGTTCCTATATGCATGATATGCATCAATTATTACAGACCTTTGCTTAAATAAATATTATATACTCAAATTGAATGAAATATAAAGACAAAGAAGATAAAAACATTGGGACTTCATCTTCTTCAAGTCACCATACTCCACCATATGATTTTTCCAAAATGATCCTGCACACAAACTTGGCAAACATTAAATACCAGTGTATTTGACATAATCAAAATGAGATATGACCCATAAGGTCAAAAATCTCCCCCTTTTTTATGATGACAAATACTCTATGAAAAAGTGGGTCCAACCAGGAAAGGCTCCCCCTAACAATATGCATAAAGATAATTTTAAAGGTTTAAGAGTTCAAACATTTACCCCAAGTACCCAATTTACCCAAGTACCCAATTTTGCCTAGCTTCTCCCCCTTTTGGCAATAGCAAAAAAGGCCAAGATAAAACATTGAAGCTTATAGGAAAGCAAGGGTAATAATCATTTAAACACAAGATATAGTTTGGGAAGATTTTTAGAAAATTCGGCAGCATGCCGTTTGAAAATAGAGCATTTCCCAAAAAATATCTTTATAGAAATTACCTGATTGAGTTCAAATTTTCAATTATCCACAACAATTAACTCAAATAGTCCAGTATGATCAAGATAATAAACATAAGTATGACTCTCAACATCCAAGAGATATAATAGTCATGTAGCACAAAACACTACCAAACTCATAAAGCATAAAACAATGAAAGATTTAAAAGTTTTAGAGTCGTAGATTTCTATGTTAAGTAGCTCCCCCTAAGTTTGTGCACTTAATCATGTTCCTAAGTGGCCTCTCTATTATGCATTAGACCTAACTCACGTCTAGTCTATGTAAACCTATTTTTTTGAAGAGGTTTGGTGAAAATATCAGCCCACTATTCATTAGTACATACAAACTCAAGAGTCACATCCCCTTTCTGCACATGATCACGAATGAAATGATATCTAATCTCAATATGTTTGGTTCATAAATGTGAGATTGGATTTTTAGATATATTAACTGCACTGGTACTATCACATTTAATTTAAACCACATCATAGTGCAACCAAAAATCCATAAGTTGTTGCTTCATATAAAGCATTTGAGCACAAGAACTTCCAGCTGCAATATACTCAGCTTTGGCTGTGGATAAGGCAACTGAGTTTTGTTTCTTGGAGAATCAAGAAACTAGAGATTGTCCTAAATAGTGACAAGTGCCTCTAGTACTCTTTCTATCTACCTTACTACCGACAAAGTCAGCATTGGTGTAACTAACAATCTCAAATGTCGTATGCTTAGGGTACCATAAACCTAACTCAACAGTTCCAACTAGGTACCTAAGTATTCTTTTAACGGCTAACAGGTGAGACTCCTTAGGAGCAGCCTTAAATCTAGTACACATGCATACACTAAACATAATGTTAGGATAACTAGCTGTACGGTATAGGAGACTACCAATCATGCCATGATAAAGTTTTACATCAATAGGGATGTCTTACTCATCTTTATCAAGTTTTGTAGAAGAGCTCATAGGAGTTCCCAAAATTTTACCATATTCCATATTAAATTTCTTGAGTAAGTCCCTAACATATTTATATTGACATATAACAGTTCCATGTTTAGCTTGTTTAATTTGAAGTCCTAGGAAGAAACTAAGTTCACTCATCATGCTCATTTCAAATTCACTTTGCATGCATTTGGCAAACTCATTACACAATTCATCATTAGTTGCTTCAAAAATAAGATCATCAACATATATTTGGACAAGGAGAATATGATCATTTTTAGATTTAATAAAAAGTGTAGTGTCAATTTTGCCTCTGGTAAACCATTGTCTACGAGAAAACCACTAATTCTGTTGGCTTTTTTAGTCTGATTCGTGGTTTTGATAATGACGAACCGCAAGTTACTTATGTGTGTTTCTAGTGGTTGAACATATTATAATTTAACACACACAAAATAGGTCTAATATGGAAGCCAAACGGAGCTCAAAGAACACATTTTTTGGCATATATCATGAAGACGGAAGAGAATAAGAAGAAGAAGACATGTTTTCAGTTGTATATGCATTTAATTTTTCTATTTTTGTCTTTAATAACTGCATACATCCTACATGATATGTCTTAGTGTTTAGACATAATTGTAATCAAACCTTAGGGCTGACTTTGGTCGACCGACATCAGGATTTTTGGCTAAATTAAAAAGCCTAGACCATAGATTGACCCTAGGTCCCTACACATAAATTAGCCTCAAAATCAAGACCAAAATTGAAAATTGTAAGCTCTTTGGGCGACTAAAACGTGCATTGAAAATGCCCCGATCGACCGAATAGGTGATAAGTAAAAATGTTGGCCTAACTTCAAGCGACCCAACTGAAATGAACTGAACGTTTTCTGTAACGCCCCGAACCCTAAATCCCGGGTCCAGTGCGTTATACCTGGTAAAATCCCTGATAATCCATAAATCAATATATAGGCAGCGGAAAACATGAACATAATCTCAATATAATATAATACCAGAGTTTACTAATTCTAACTATAATCCATAATAAATCATTCATCACCTGCTTTCCATAAATCTATATAACTCCCCAAACATTTCAGTATTTTCACAATCATTCCTTACTCAACAGACTTAAAACATAACGACATAAAACATAAAATATATATATCCCCAAGTATTAACAAACATATACCCTTTATCTTTATGTTCCTAAAAAATGCTAACTACCCTCGAGCCCTCTAAGGTCGATCTCAAGGATGTCCTGAAAAGAAATCATCATATTCGGGTGAGACACGTCTCAGTAAGGGAAGAAACAATATATTAAACACAACGTGTGGCTAACATGAGGCATATAAATATCATTTTAGTAACATTTGTAAAGCATTTTCATAAACATTGAAATCATTCTCTGAATCTAAACAATCACATGCAAAGGTTTAACCCATGAGATTACCCAAGGATAGGGGTGATTACCCACTCATACAAGTAGCACCCCTCTGCTCTGACACTTAGGTAACCCGGAGGTCACTACTGTAGCATACTAGAGCACTCACCTTACTCAGTAAGCCCTCAAGTGTTAAATTGATCTCGTACTCACACCATTCAACAATAGCTTTCCGACAAAGGCCCTAACGATAGGGAAATCTACCCGCCCAGACGAGTAGGTTCCCTCTGCCCTTGTGCGTTATGCAGCTACTGCCACATCTAAAGCTACTAGTGCACTCGCCTTTCTCAGCAAGCCCTCAGGCAAAGAGTATGCCCCGCCCAGTCATAACATTTTCTACATACATAGGTACTTCTAGTATCATAATACATTATCCTTTTTGTCATTATTTAATCATACACATCTATTCATGCTCATAACGTCTACATTTCATTGCATTTCACTTTACGTGATCTTCAACATTTCATCATTCAAATTTGTCATTTCATAGTCATTGCATAACATTTTCATTTCATTTCCTTCGTACTACAGCTAGTCTTTAACCATCATCAGTTAGTCTATAGCTCCTTTTAGCTGTCATCAGTTAGTCTACACAGAAGTGTGCTAGATCTGCTAACATGACTGTCTTTCAACTGTCTTATGTTTACATGGTTGCATTTAACATACACAGGCAACATAGTCCATTTCATATTTTATTCTCAATGCTTTATTTACTTAACCTGCATCTCATACATTTAACATATATATTTGCATAGAATCTCATGCCACACAATTTAACAGTAAAATTCATACATATTCCTATAAAATAGGCCAACCCACATTTAGCATTTAATTACTGAAAATACAATTTCCATTTCTTACATAATTATCCAGAAAATTCCTTCCACTTTCTTCAGTTCATTTCCACAAATACATAACTAAATAAGTGGTCCTAGGCTCAGAAATCATAGTTTTACATGGTTGGCATTTTAATAATTCACACCAAAACATACATATTGTATAACATAAATTATTACCTTTAATTTCATAAAATCTGATTTAAGATATAATTTTCTCTTACCTAATTTCTTGCACTATGCCAATAGGGATCCTACACAGATGCTCGCAACGCTCACCCGGACCCTGATTCAAAAACCCTAGTTTCATTCAATTATTCCTAAATAAAATACTATTTAAATATTTCTCACGGCCTTAATTTCCAAATAAATAGTTATACCCGCAAATATAACCAATTTTTCAAATTTTCGTAATCCCACTCTCGCTTTGAAGTGGGGCTTAGAAAACCTCAATTGGAAGTTTACCTACGTCAAAATGACGACAATCGCGACTAGGACCACATTGTGGTACTCGATTATCGATTTAACAGCATATCTAAAGAGAAATTGAGAAAATAGCAAAAAGTTACCTTTTCCCAGGAGCAGTACCTAAGCTGTTCTCACGACAAATCTATTCTAGTAGAAATGTCGGTGGAGGAGTTAGGAATCCAACGACACCTTCCATTTCCCAATCGGTCGAGTATCCACCAAGAAATCGAGAAGAGAGGGATGGAGATGAAGGAGAATGATGAGAGCTGCGCAGGAGAATTTCCCTGGGGGGCGTGAGTCTTTGCAGGAAAAAACAACTTCATCTCCTGAAGCTTACAAGCTTCAGGAGAGTTATCCCATTTATACATATATTATATATTATAATCATATATTATATTATATTAATATGTTATGTTATATAATTTAATTAATGATTATCATTATTTAATTAATTACTTAATTTAGTTAATTATTTAATTCAATTTAATTTAATTTTAATTTTAACTTTTATTTATTTATTTATTTATTTATTTATTTATTATTTAGGATCACTACATTTTCGGTCAATTGAACTTTTGTTTCTAACTTTTTCACTTGCCCGGGGTGCCTGAACTCCATTTTTATTTTGATCTCGGGTGACTGAACTCTTAAGTTTGGCAGACCGAACTACTAACCAAGCGACCAAACTTCGAGCAATTTGGAAATCGCCTTGGTTCAGCCACCCGACCATGACCTCAAGCACTCGAACTTGAAAAATGCCTTTTTCATCTGTGCTTGTTCAGGCGACTGAAACTCTCGGGTTGCCCAGATTTAACTGCAGTAATTAGGGTAAAATTTTAATTAAACTTTTTTAAGAATACCCTCTATGTCCCAACGGTCATATTTTTTAGAAACTCTATAAATACACCTTTCATTTTGAAAAGTAAGGTGTAGTCCCAAGAGGGGGGGTGAATTGGATTTTAAAACTTTCTTTTAATTCCTTTTGAGAATTATTAAACTTCTTTTACTTCTTTTAAAAAATTCTTGACTTGTTTGTTTAACTCTTTAATCACAAAAGAACTTAGATTCTTTTATCCAATCAACAATACTATTGCTTAGCCAAAAAAGTAATCAATCATTCAACCAAATAGCCAAGCCAATCAATTAATCATAAATTAAAAGTAAACAACCAAACCAAAATTAACACATTCACCACTTTGGCAATGCAAGCACTTAAAATAGTTTGTTTGTTTATATAAGCCCTGTATATATGAAATTTGTACTTGCTTCTTCAATATGATGTGCATTATAACATCCAATCAACACAATATCTACACTCTTCCCAATATTCAGAGCTCAACTAAACTCTTAGTTAATTTATCCTTGGGTTGTTAAACAAGTAACGTACTCCCGTATGATTTCCACAAGATATGGTATAACCAACGTACTCCCTTTCGATTTCTGCAACCCAAATCAAAATTAGACTTCAATTTTACTTGATTTCTATATTATGTAGTATATACGATTATCAATTAAACCATCCATGCAATTTAAATATGCTGAAAATAAAGAGTAAGGGAAAGAGAGAGTGAGACGGGGATTTTTACGAGGTTTGGCTTATACCCAGCGTATGTCCTCACCTTTGGCAAACAACCAAAAAATTCACTAAACATGTTCCTTTGATGGGTGGAACAAACTTTTACAACACTCCTTGGTTAAGGCTAGAGCCCGCCTTCTCCAAATGATATCCCCTCATCTGGTCACTCCTTAACTAGGCTAGAGCCCGCCTCTCTAAGCAATATCCCCTTGCTTAGCCAATGATTCAAACAATCCTTAGAATCGTCAATCTACAATATATAAATCAAATATTTTTATACAAAGAATTGCTCACACAAAGGGCTGATTAGTACAACAATTCAGCACTATAATATACTTCAAAGTAAATAACAATATAGAATTTAACTTGAAGCTCAAGGAATTTTTCACCGTATGATTCTTTCAATAATTGAAAGATTTAGAATTTGTAGCATAAGATTGGTGATTGAATAAGCAAGACCTCAGCAAATTTCGTAAACAAGATGAGAGTGAAAGAGACCTTGAGCGTTGAGAGCAATTGAGAGAATTTGATAGCTGAATTTGATTCTTGGCTTTTGGTTTTTTAATTCAATGATCTTTGAGGCTTATTTATAGACTTTAAAATGTATGTAACTTGATCCCCATGTGACTTGATGTATTCTCCAAGTTTTCACAAAGTTTGAGCCCCAAGAAAACCATTTAAAAAATGTTATTTTTAAAGGGCCAATAGGGGCAGTAGGGTGGCAGCCGCCTGCTAGGAGACAGTCAGTCGCCTGGCTTGACCACCCAAGTGCCTGTCATGGTTCAGGCAGTCTACTGGCGGAACACAATGCTGCTATCAACTTCGAGCACCCTGCAGTCTTTCGGTCATAACTTTTTTTGTGTAACTCCAAATTTGATTATCTATGTGTCAAATGCAAGCTACAATAAAATCCTACAACTTTTATGTTAAAAACATTTTAAAATAAAGAGTTTTTCATTTAGAAAAATGCACTTCAATGCGGATATAGAAAAATTAACAGCATTTGGAAAATCCTCTTTTTGGTGATTTTCATTCCAAAAATGATTCTAACCTTTTTGAAATAATCTTTGACCTTATAAAAATATTTTCCAAGTATGTTAAAAGGTATCTAGGTCCAATAAATTTACCTAAGAGCTTCATGCATCCTGAAATTAGGAATAACTTCCCAAGAGGGGGGTGAATTGGATTCTTTTATATTTTAATAAATTTATGAGCTTTTGATTTTGATACTAAGAAAAACACAATTGATAACTCATAATCAAACTTAAAAATACTAAAATTTAAACCAACAAACCAATCAATGAAATCAAAGCAATTCAACCACTCAACCAATAAGATTAATGCATTTGTTAATTTCCCTGTGAATGTTTGCCTCCTTCTTTGAGTAAGCTCTTAGTATGCACTTCTCTTGATCAAGATTTCTGCAGATTAACCAACATACTCCCTTTTGGGTTTCTGCAAATGGTTAATCAAAATGTACTTTCTAAATATGAAGAGTCTTTGTTTCTTTCTCACTTTAAAACCTGCAACCTGCACTTTTAAATCATACAACAACAAGTACATAATATAAAGTAGAGAAGAGAGAAAGACACAAGATTTTTTACGAGGTTCGGCTTCAACACAGCCTACGTCCTCGCCCTTGGCAAAACACCGAAGGGTTCCACTATAGCAGTTCCGTTACCAGGTGGAACAACGCCTGTTTACAACCACTCCTTGGTCAAGACTAGAGCCCGCCTTCTCCAAACAATATACCCTTGTTTGGTCAACGATCCAACAGCCTGGAATCGTCCAAAATCTACAAAAGAGATATAAAAAAGCTGGTGTACAAGAGAGGCTCACACAAAGAGCATATTAGTAAAAATTCAAACTATGTACTTCAAAAGATAAGTATCAAGAAAGAAATATGCTTTTGAAGCTTTTGAAGGATTTCACTAAATTCCTTTTCTCCAGATGAGAAATCAGTAATTCTTCAAGAATTGATGAGCAAGAATATTAGAACAACAATACTTTTAGCTTTGTAAGAGTTTGATTAAAGAGAGATTTTGAGAGCAAAAAAGCTTGAGAGATTTTGAATGCTTGGTATATTTTTAATTAACAAGAACCATGTATTTATAGGCTTCCAAGCAAGTTTCCTTGTTGTAAAAGTTTCCTTAAAGAGTTTCCCAAGTTGTTAGAAAATTTGGGGTTCAAACGGATATAATTTAAAAAAATAAGAGTTTTAAAATTTTTGCCCGTTGAACAGTGTTCAGACATATGAGGATTCGAGGTTAGGCGTCTGAAGTTCCTGAATCCCTTAAAAAATAGAACTAGATACAGGGTCAGATGTCTGAAGTTAGAGTTCATACGTCTGAGGTTCTAGGTTCAGATGTCTGAAGTCGCGAGTTCAGATGTCTGAACTGCTACTGCATCATTTTGTTTTGCTCCATAAATTCTTTAGACGTAAGCACTTAATCTTCAGATGTCTGAAGTAATTCTTTAGAAGTCTGAACATGAAGTTTAGTTATCTGAAGTTGCCACTTCAGATATCTGAACTGACAAGTTTAGTCATCTAAAGTTGCCACTTTAGATATCTGAACTGAAAAGTTCAGTCATCTGATCTTTCAAGAACCTATTTTTTGTTTTTTAAAATTTTTTTACAAACTGTTTTGCTCTCTTTTGATTTTTACAAGACTTATTTCAAAAATCTCAAGTAGGTTTTTTTTAAGACTTCATAACCTTTTGAAAGAGCTTCAAAACATATTTCAAATGATAATTTAGCTTTTGAAATACTTACAAATATGTTTCCTGAGCCTTCATAAAACATGCTTGAGTTCTTTCTCATGCTTTGCTCTTGAGATTCTTTGAAAAATTTGCTTGAGCTTCAAATATATTAGATTCTCTTTGGATCATTGAATAGTTGTCCCACACTTGATTGATCTTCTCTTAAACCAAGCTTGAGCTATACTTGAACTTTGCTTGAACCACACTTGATCCATATTTCTTGAAACACAAAACTCAACCTTTCCAAATTAAATAGTCCTTTATTTGTTATCACCAAAACCAATTGAAAGGCCTTGTTAGGCCAACACATTCATATTGAAATTCTTTGAAGTACTTACATGAAACTTCCTATAAACTCTTTCAAATTTACAATTTTTTATGCTTGCTTCATCTTTCTTTGAGCTTTCATCAAGTTCTCTTTAATCCTCATGCTCTCAAGATCTTCAAGATTTATCTTTAAATTCATTTTTGAATCCATGCTTTAAGCTTCATAAAATCATCCTTCTTTGAAGTACAAGCTTTCATGAATTCTTCTGAACACTCGACCTTGCATTCATCATTGAATCCTGAAATAACATCACTTAACCAAATATGTTAAGTTCTACTTGTTTGTTAGCATCAAAACAAGATGTTAAGCCTTGTAAGGCGAACAATCTCCCCCTTTTTTATGATAACAAACAAGAAGCAAAAATTGGAGTGAGCCTTAAAAAGACTCCCCCTTTTAATAAGCATCATCTTAACAATATTTGCAAGATCAATATCAATTTCCAAACCTCTTTTACAATCATGCTCATCACTATCAAATACTTCTCCTTTCCATATATATTATGTTCATGCTCAGTTTTTGCAATTTGCAATTCTATGCTAAATTTTTGCTTTAAAACTTCTCCCCCTTTTGACATCCATCAAAAAGGAAAAAAAAATGATTAAGTTCAAGTTAAATCACATGTTGAGCATATCATCAAACATGTGTATCAAACGTATGAACCCAGTCAATTTATTATTTTTCAATATAGCATGTGTAGTGTGTTGTAATATTCAAGTATATGAGTTGTAACTTCATTACTAACAACTTTTTCCTTTAGACAATATTCAAGATTTCAATTGTTGATTTTATGATACCGATTTAAAATTGAATTCACGATATCTATTTAAAATTCATGATAACAATTGAGAATTGATACCAATTGAAAATTTAACTCGTGACACCAATTGAAAATTCTCCGAATTGATTAATAGGGAAACAATCATAATATAAGCAATATGACATAACACTCACCCTGAATTCAATACATTCAGTTTTGTTATCAATTTTGCTTTCATCATCATATATTTCAAAACATTGATTCACATCATGTATCAAATATCAATATTATGCTCATATCATCAATGTCATACCATGCTCATAGATATAACTATTCTTGTCATGCTTAAAAAACCAATTGATCTTTTAGATTGTGGTACCAAATGAGTTTCTTTTTTTTTTTTTAATTGTGATACCAATTAAAATTTTTAAAATGTGATACCAAAAATATTCATGGATACCAAAGACTTTATAGATACCAAAGTCATTATCTCATTATACACAGCTCATGGATACCAATTAACCATTATATCTCTCACAGCTCATGCATATCAATATAAAAAGTAGTAAGTCTATCCATGTAATTCATCAATAGCATGCATAATCAAGAATTAATCTCATATCAAAATTCATACTTATACTCAATAATCTCATGCTCAAATTTTCAACATAATGAGCCATATATTTTTAATATAAGTCAAGTATGTCATGTAGAATATCATATAGGCATGTAAGCATATAGCATCTCATACAGTCATTCATTCTCAAACTTATCTTAAATTCTTCTTTAAATTTTTCTATTTTAACTAGTTTGTTTGTTGATCATGAATTAAGTTACTTTCTCAATTTTTAAAGGGAATGTCTTAATCCATGGAGTTTTTCATTTATAAACTAGTCTATCGGTCCCCATACTTTCATGGGTCTGGTTGGTTTCATAAAGGATGTTTCTTTTAGTCTCCATATTTGTTTAGTTCTCACACCTTTTCTCTTTAATGGACATTCAAACTTTATATGCCCCTTTTTCTTACATTGATAGCATATGGTGTTAGTGTAAGCATTAAGGGATGTGCTTGCATTATCTTTAGAGGTTTTTGAGAAATAACCCACGTAAAGATTCCTTTTCTTTTTATTTTCAATTCCATTAAATCGAATGCCTTCTTTGTTTAGCGACATTCTTTGGGAGCCTATCATTTTTTCAAAGTTTGTTTTTCCTTTTGTAAATTTATAAATGATCTTTTCTTTATCTTTAATCTGATTTTTTAAATCATTTAACTCTATCTCTTTTTTGTTGTCAACCTTTTTTAATGATTTTTCTAATTCTAAAGATAGTTTTCTTATCTTATCCTCTAATTCAGAAATATATATATCTTTCTTATATTCTATAGACGATAGGGATCGAGGTCTTATATCATCTTTTCATTCTTGCTTTCTAATTCTTTAATTTTTAAATCTTTTTCATTTTCAGCAAGATTTTTAGCTTTTAACTCCTTTGTCATAACTTCATTCTTACTTTCTATTTTCTTGATTCTAGATTCCTTTTCTCTTTCTACAGCCTTAAGGAATTCTAGCTCTTTCATTATTCCTTCATTCATATTTTTCAATGAAGTATTTTGTTTAGTTACTTTAATTAGCATCTTATGAACTTTGAATAAATCATTTTGAAGTTCTTCATAAGATGGCATGCTCTCATCATCAGATTCATCACAACAAGAATTATTTAAA
Source organism: Malania oleifera (assembly GCF_029873635.1). NCBI lineage: Eukaryota > Viridiplantae > Streptophyta > Magnoliopsida > Santalales > Ximeniaceae > Malania > Malania oleifera. Next base: position 58,177,657 of record NC_080422.1, on the reverse strand, counting down.
GATTTAGATGAGGAGGTTTTCTCATTGTCCCAAGCCATAAAGCACGTATAAGCAACCTCTTGGTCACTTGATTCATTCTTTGAACTACTTGTACTCATCATGTCCTAAGTAGTGGCTTTCATGGCCTTTTTCTTTTCCTTCTTTCTTTAGTAGTGAGCATTCTGGTTTAATATGTCCAGCTTTATTACAATTGTAACACATGGGAGTTTTATTCTTTGATTTCTTGCTAACTTCTTCTTCTTCTTCTTCTTCATCTGATTCTAATTTGGATTTTCTTTTGAATTTATTTTTCCTTCTTAGAATTTTTGCTAGCTTTTTAGATAAAAAGCTACTTCATCTTCATCCATTTCTTCTTCACTACTTGAGTTCTCTTTTGAGGCTTTGAAGACTATTGTGGCTGGGCTTTGGTTTTACCACTCTTTTCATTCATTGTCATTTCGTATGTGAGTAAAGAACCTATAAGCTCATCTAAGGAAGTGGTTTTCAGATTTCTTCCTTCTGCTATGGCAGTGGCTTTTGGTTCCCATTTAGGTGGCAGCCCTCTAAGAATTTTCCTTATCATCTCAAAAGTAGTGTTGGTTTTTCCTAGTGCATTTAGGGAATTGATTATGTGAGTGAACCTAGTAAACATGTTAGTTATGGACTCATCCGGGTTCATTTTAAACACTTCATATTCACTTGTAAGCATATCAATCCTATTATCTCTAACATCTATAGTTCCTTCATATGTTACTTCTAGCTTGTCCCATATTTCCTTAACTGATTTGCAAGCCATTACTCTATTAAATTCATTGGCATCTAAAGCACAATATAGAGCATTCATAGCACTAGAGTTTATTTGCAACATTTTATAATCTCTTTCAATTAGGTCTTTCTTTTCCTTAGGTATTTGTTTTCCATCTACTAATGTGGTAGGAATTAGATCACCATCTGTGACAACCTCCTAAGCTTTCCAATCCATGGTTTGAAGGTATATTTACATTCTTCTTTTCCAAAATGTATAGTTGTGTCCACAAAAGATTGGTGGCCTAGTTGAAGATTGACCCTCTCCAAAGGGAGCTACGCCTAAGTTAGCCATTAAGATCTTTTTATAGCTACTGATTAAGATTTGCTATAACCCCGCTCTGATACCAATTGAAAAGCAAGGTGTAGTCCCAAGAGGGGGGGGGGTGAATTGGATTTTAAAACTTTCTTTTAATTCCTTTTGAGAATTCTTAAACTTTTATTTCTTTTAAACAATTCTTGACTTGTTTGTTCAACTCTTTAATCACAAAAGAATTTAGATTCTTTTACCCAATCAACAATACTATTGATTAGCCAAACAAGTAATCAGTCATTCAACCAAATAGCCAAGCCAATCAATAAATCACAAATTAAAAGTAAACAACCAAACCAAAATTAACACATACACCACTTTGGCAATGTAAGCACTTAAAATAGTTTGTTTGTTTATATAAGCCCTGTATATATGAAATTTGTACTTGCTTCTTCAATATGATGTGCAATATAACATCCAATCAACACAATATCTACACTCTTCTCAATATTCAGAACTCAACTAAACTCTCAGCTAATTTATCCTTGGGCTGTTAACCAAGTAACGTACTCTCGTATGGTTTCTGCAAGATATGGTATAACCAATGTACTCCCTTTCGGTTTCCGCAACCCAAGTCAAAATTAGACTTCAAGTTTACTTGATTTCTATATTACGTAGTATATATGATTATCAATTAAACCATCCACGCAATTTAAGTATGCTGAAAATAAAGAGTAAGGGAAAGAGAGAGTGAGACGGGGATTTTACGAGGTTCAGCTTATACCCAGCCTACGTCCTTGCCTTTGGCAAACCACAAAAGGATTCACTAAACATGTTCCTTTGATGGATGGAACAAACCTTTACAACACTCCTTGGTTAAGGTTAGAGCCTGCCTTCTCCAAATGATATCCCCTCGTTCGGTCACTCCTTAACTAAGCTAGAGCCCGCCTCTCTAAGCAATATCCCCTTACTTAGCCAATGATCGAAACAATCCTTAGAATCATCAATCTACATGAAACAAGTTAAATATTTTTGTACAAAGAATTGCTCACACAAAGAGCTGATTAGTACAACAATTCAACACTATAATATACGTCAAAGTAAATAACAATATAGAATTTAACTTGAAGCTCAAGGAATTTTTTACCGTATGATTCATTCAATGATTGAAAGATTTAGAATATGTAGCACAAGATTGGTGATTGAATCAGAAAAACCTTAGCAAATTTTGTAGACAAGATGAGAGTGAAAGAGCCTTTGAGTGTTGAGAGCAATTAAGAGAATTTGATAGCTAAATTTAATTCTTGGCTCTTGGTTTTTTCATTCAATGATATGTGAGGCTTATTTATAGCCTTTAAAAGGTATGTAACTTGATCCTCAAGTGACATGGAGTATTCCCCAAGTTTTCACAAAGTTTGAACCCCAAGCAAACCATTTAAAAAATGTTTCCGTTGAGATTTTTTAAAAATTCTGTTCATGGTAGTCGCCTGCCACAATTTGGCCATGCCTGCCATATTATTTTTAAAGGAGCAGTAGGGGCAGTAGGGTGGCAGTCACCTACCAGGACACATCCAGTCACCTGGTTTGACCACCCAGGCGCCTGTCATGGTTCAGGCAGTCTACTGACGGGACACAATGCGGCTGTTAGCTTCGAGTAACCTTCAATCTTTCGATTCTAATTTTTTTTGTGTAACTCCAAATTTGATGATCTTGTTGTCAGATGAAATCTAAGAGAAAATATTACAACTTTCATGTTGAACACATTTTAAAATAAAGAGTTTTAGATTCAGAAAAATGCACCTCAATTCGGATGTAGAAAAAATAACGGCATTTGGAAAATCCTCTTTTTGGTGCTTTTCATTCCAAAAATAATTCTAACCTTTTTGAAATAATCTTTGACCTTATAAAAATATGTTGACTCTGAGTCCAATCCGGTTTTGATAATGAAAAATCACTGGGTATTTGATTTATGCATTGAGTTTGTGAACAAGAACCATATTAAGCTTCCACGGAAAGATAACGAGTCATGGAAGCCATAAAGTAAAGCTGACACATCTTGGCAAGATCCATGGAACTTAAAGAGTACAAGAATCAAGATGCAAGCAGCAAAGTTCAAGAACATCTTGGTAATGGGTATTTAGAACTCATGTGCTTACATTTTCATATGATTTAATTTGAAGCTCAACATAACTTTGAATGATTTTAGGATTCATGCATTTCATATATATCATTAGGGGACTTTTATGGACTTAAAAATACTTTTAAAATCATGGAAAATATGTTTTATAAGAGACCCAAGAAAAAAGCAAAGAAGATTTTTAAATTAGAAAAAGAAAATTGATAAAAAGGGGACTTCAATAGCCTGAACTTCCCCTCGGTAGCCCGAAGAATTTCTTCAAGAGCCTGAAGATTAAGTTCAATAGCTTGAAGAATTAATGGGAAAACACAGCAAGTTGGCTGAGGCACCTTGGTCGCCTGACCCTGGAACCTCAGGTGTCTGAACAACTTCAAGAGCCTGACCTTATCTTTAAGCGCCTGACCCTGCATCCCAAGTTAAATTTTCAAAGGGTTAAGGAACTTTGGTCGCCTGGGCTTTCACCCTCAAGCCCTTGAACCTGCAGGAAACTTAAAATTGTGATTTTTATTATACGAACTCGCAAGCCATTTCTTTGATCTGATGGCTGAGATTAATCCTAAGGGTAAGACACTATATATACTGAATATCTAAACCCTAGAACAATGGCAAGACACACAAGAAAGAGAAGAACACATCTTGTTGAAAGAATATTGGAAAACTTGCTCCTATTGCTTTACGATTGCCTACACTTCAATCTCTAACCATCAAGCTTGGGCAAATCAACTCAGAATGTCAAAGAGAACTTGTTTTACTCATCCAAATTCTCATTCTAGTATTGAGGTTTGATCATTCAAGTTATTATCTTCAAGAACTTCTCATCTCATTACTTGTTCTTGATTATCTTTAGAAAAGGTTGATATTGTGTGTGTTCATACATATAAAAAATTGTTTTTGAAAAGATCATTACTTGAGAAAGTTGTTTAACTATTAATTGATTTTTTTTTATTCAAGAGTATATATATATACAGTTTTCATAGAGCATATTATTGAAAAATCTATTTTTGATTAGGTGTTAAAAGGTCGATCTTGAAATTGCTTATACATATACATATTTATTTTAAACAAGATCGTTACTTGATTAGGGTTGTGTTATTGATTTAATGGTTTGATTCAAGCGTGCATTCAGTTATAGGATTCATATTTTATACATATTAAAACACTTGAGAATATATCCTTAGTATTCATAAATATATATTTTATTAAGGGATATCTTGTTTGGAAAATCTTCTACTCAGGATTTTGTTCTTTGAATTACATATCATATACATTTACATATTACAAAGATCGAGTTGTGATTAAATATTTGATAGAAAGCTTTTTTATATAGATTAATAAAATATTCAAGATAAGGCTTTTATCAAGTTCACATTAGATATATGTGTGCATCTTTACAAAGTGAACTAGAACCCTAATATACTCCAAAGCATTTTTAAATATATCTTTACTTGGGAGTTTTGGTTAAAAAGGGATTTGTGTGTTGAAGGATATCATAAATAAAACGATTGTATCATTTTTCATACATTCTGAGCTTCAAGTTTAATCATATGTTAATGTGCTAGGAAATTGAATTGTACTTACAAGCTTTTGTTAGAAGCATTGTTTTGAGTGTTGTTTTTTAGATTCTATTATATACACAGTTCGGTATGTGAACCGATGTGTAAGGAGAGAGGTGTATCTCTTTTAAGCAGTGGAGTAGGAGGGAGTTATGCCTCTTGTAAACAGTAGATTGTCAGGGAAGTTCCGTCCCAATTTAAGGAGCAGGGATTTAGTGAAATCCTTGAGTGGTTGCTCAAGGAGAGGACGTAGGCCAAGTAGGCTAAACCTCGTAAAAACCGTGTTTGTCTTCTCTCTTCCCTTTACTCTTTATTTTCAGTACTACATTTAAATTGTGTATATTGCATGCATAGGTTGGATAGCCTTACACATAAGTAATTGAGTAACAAGAATTCATTGTTAAATATATAAGAAGGGTTTAAGCTGTAAATAAGTGTCAAAGAATTTTTTAAATACCCAATTCACCCCCTTCTTAGGATTACACCTGATTCAACATTTGGTATCAGAGAGGGTTTACATAGACTTGATAGTTAATTTGTAAAACGATCACATGGCACACATTAATGTAACTCCATTCGGTGAGGGACACTCTTCCACTAGACCACCCATTTTCTGTGGTGTAAATTACACCTATTGGAAACGTAGGATTAGCATATATCTTTTGAACGTAGATTGGAAGGTTTGGAAAATAGTGACTAAGGGAAATCACATTCCCATGAAAGTAATTGATAAGATTAATGTACCTAAAACTGAAGATGAATATATTGAAGAGAATTGGAAGTCAGTACAAATCAATGCCACTACCATGAACTTACTTTTTTGTGCATTAGATGTGAATGAATTTAATAGGGTAATGGCATGTAACTCAGCTAAAGAAATTTGGGAAAAATTAGAAGTTACATATGAAGGCACTAAGGAAGTCAAGGATAGTAGGATAGACATGCTCACTAGTGATTATGAAGCATTTAAAATGACAACTGATGAATCCATACAATCCATGTACACTACATTCACACAAATCATTAACTCTTTAAATGCTCTTGGAAAAACTTACCCTACTTATGAGTTGATCAGGAAAATACTTAGGGAATTACCTCCAGTGTGGGAAGCAAAAGCTACAGCAATAGCAGAAGGAAAGCAAAGGAAAAATAAGAGGAAAAATAAGCAAAGCAAAGGAAAGAAGGTCACTACACTTAAGGCATCATCAAACTATTCAAGTGAAGGAAGTGATTCCGAAACGGATGATGACATGACCTTGCTAACAAAGAAGTTCGAGAAGTTCTTGAAGAAGAACAAGAAGTTCAACAGAAAATTCTGGAACTCTAAATCGAAAAGAGGAGAGCAAAACATGAAGAAAAAGAAGGAGGATCCACCAACATGCTACAACTGCCGAGAAGTTGTACACATCAAGCCTGAGTGCCCCAAGCTCGTGAAAGCCTCAAAGAAAAAGAAGGAGGCACTAAAAGTCGGTTGGGATACACACAACACTAGCGGTTCAAAATCTGAATCAAGTGATGATGAGGTTGTCAATCTGTGTCTAATGGCATATGATGACCTTGAGGTACAATCATCATTTTCATCATCTTCGTATTATTCTAATGAGTCTAAAAATGAAAATGACTTGATTTCATATGATGAACTGAAACAAGAATACCTGTACACTATTAAAATACTTGAGAAAAAAACAAAGAAATTTTCTGAGTTGAGAAGCAAAGTCAAAGAACTTTCAAATCTAGTTGAACACCAAAATGAATCCCATGCATCTTTCATAAAAGATAAAGATTTGAAAATTGAGGAGTTAGAAAAAGATTTGAAAGATAAATCTGAAATTATTTGTAAATTTACTGAAGGACAAAACAATTTTGAAAAGCTCCTAGGATCTTAAAGAAATTCCCTAGAAAAGGAAGGGCTCGGTTTTAATGGTAAGGATGATATAAAGAAAAGACATCTTTACATGGGTTATTTTACAAAAGAGTCAAAGTCATGTGCTCCAACTAAGAATTATTATAGAAATACTACATGCTTTAAATGTAGAAGGTTAGGTCACATACAATTCAACTATCCTTTCAAAAATAAAGATGTAAAAATAAAGAAAGTATGGAAGGTCAAAGGTCAATCTAGCACTAATCCTCCTGGACCTAAGACAATCTGGGTACCAAAGCTAGTTGTTTAATTGTGTCTTGCAGATATGCTTAAGATCAGCATCCTCAAAAGATATATGGTATATGGATAGCGGATGCTCACGCCACATGACCGAGGATAAAACAAAGTTCACATCCATCATACCCAAGGATGAAGGGTTTGTTACTTTTGGAGATAATGCTAAGGGAAGGATCACAGGTGTAGGTAAAGTCGGTAATGATTCCTCACTCATTATAGATGATGTTTTATTAGTTGAAGGTTTAAAGCACAATCTTTTGAGCATAAGTTAACTATGTGATAAAGGCTACAAAGTATCATTTGAACATGACAAGTGCATAGTTGAACACAAAACTGATAATAAGATAATGTTCATTGCTAAGCATCATGAAAAGTATATACCACAAGCTTTGATAACTTAACTTCAAAGAGTGTGACATGCTTATCTGCTATGAATGAAATAAGCTGGATTTGGCATAGGAGACTAGGACATGCAAACATGGATTTAATCTCAAAACTAGTTAAGAAAGAATTAGTTAAGGGACTGCCTAAGACTAAATTTGTGAAAGATAAAATCTGTGATGCATGCCAACTAGGAAAACAAGTAAGAACAAGCTTTAAGAAGAAGAAAGAGATCTCCACTATTGGGCCACTCCAAATGCTACACTTAGACTTATTTTGACCAAACCAAATTCAGAGTTTAGGAGGAAAATCATACGCCTTTGTCATTGTTGATGATTTTTCAAGATACACATGAGTACTATTCTTAAGTCACAAAGGTGAAGCATGTGAACAATTTATAAACCTATGCAAGAAAGTCCAAAATGAAAATGGACATACAATTACTAAAATTCGAAGTGATAGGGGTAGAGAATTTAAAAATCAAGGCATGGAAGACTATTGTAATTCATTAGGAATCGCCCATAATTTTTCAGCTCCTGGAACACCACAAATGAATGGTGTAGTTGAAAGGAAGAATAGGTCTATACAAGAAATGACCAGAAATATGCTTAACGAACATAAATTACCTAAATACTTCTGGGCTGAGGCAGTGAATACCGCCTGCTATGTGCTAAATAGAGTTCTGATTAGACCATCACTTAATAAGACTCCTTATGAATTATGGAATGGTCATAGACCAAACATATCACATTTTCATGTCTTTGGTTGTAAGTGTTTTGTGCTTAGTGACAATGAGCATTTAGGAAAATTGAATGTAAAATCTCAGGAAGGTATTTTCCTAGGGTATGCCTTAGATAGTAAAGCCTATAGAGTATATAACAAACGAACATTGATAGTCATAGAATCTATTCATGTAGTGTTCGATGAGTCAAATCCCTTCTCCAAAAGATCTGATGAAGATGAAATTGAATTTAACAAAGAACTTGAAGAACTATCAATTGAGAATGATTCAAAATATAAAAATGAACTTAAGGAACCATCCATTGAAATTGATCAAACTAAAAATGAGGTTAATGAACCACCTAGAGAATGGAAATACATAAAGAATCATACCATAGATCAAATAATAGGTAAACCATTACGTGGAGTAGCCACTCACTCCTCTCTTAGGAACATGGTTAGTCATTTTGCATTTCTATCTCAAGAAGAACCTAAAAAATGTGAGTGAAGCTATAGAGGATGAATCTTGGGTGCTGTCTATGCAAGAAGAATTAAATCAATTTGAGAGAAACAAAGTATGGACATTAGTTCCCACACCTGAGGATAAGTCAATCATAGACACCAAATGGATATATAAGAATAAGAAAGATGAACATGGATAAGTTGTGAGAAACAAGGCTAGATTAGTAGCTCAGGGATATAATCAAGAAGAAGGTATAGATTTTGAAGAAACATTTTCCCCTATATCTAGGATGGAAGCCATATGAATGCTTTTAGCATATGCAACTTTTAAGGATTTCAAGCTATATCAAATGGATGTCAAAAGCTCATTTTTAAATGGCTACATAAATGAAGAAGTGTATGTAGAACAACCCCTAGGATTTGAAAACCACAAGAATCCAGATCATGTGTATAGACTAACGAAAGCCTTGTACAATTTAAAGCAAACTCCTAGAGCTTGGTATGAAAGGCTAAGCAGTTTTCTATTAGAAAATGGATTTATAAGAGGAAAGATAGATGCAACCCTGTTCATTCAGTCTAAGAAAGATGATATTCTCTTAGTACAAGTATATGTAGATGACATCATATTTGGCACTACAGATAAAGAATTGTATAATGAATTTGCCAATACCATGTAAAATGAATTTGAGATGAGCATGATGGGTGAACTAAATTTCTTCCTAGGACTTAAGATCAAACAAGAAAATCATGGAATATTCATAAATCAATCAAAGTATATTAGAGACCTACTCAAAAAGTTTAATATGGAAGATGGAAAAATACTAGGTACACCTATGAGCACTTATTGAAATTAGACAAAGATGAACAAGGTATACCAGTAGATGTCAAACTTTATCGTGGAATGATTGGTAGCTTATTATACCTGACTACCAATAGACTTGATATAATGTTTAGCGTATGTTTGTGCACAAGATTTCAGTCTGCACCAAAAGAGTTACATTTGTTAGCCATTAAATGAATACTTAGATACTTGATAGGAACCGTGGAAATTGGATTATGATATCCTAAGTACACATCTTTTGAGATTCTCAGCTATTCAGATGCTGATTTTGTGGGTAGAAAAGTGGATAGGAAGAGCACGAATGGTAATTGTCATTTCTTAGGAAATTCCTTAGTCTCTTGATTTTCCAAGAAGCAAAACTCAGTTGATCTTTCCACAGCTGAGGCTGAATACATAGCGGCAGGCAGTTGTTGTGCTCAAACGCTCTACATAAAGCAACAAATGAAGGATTTTGGATTAATTTATGAAACAATCCCTATAAGATGCGATAATACGAGTGCAATAAATATCTCAAAGAATCCCACATTACATTCACAAACTAAACACATAGAAATACGACAACACTTTCTTCGTGATCATGTACAAAAAGGGGATGTAACACTAGAGTTTGTATGCACGGATGAACAATGGGCATATATATTCACGAAACCACATGTGGAGGATAGGTTTATCCAAATTAGGTGTGAATTAGGTCTCATGCATAGTTGAGAGGTTGCTTAGAATTATGTTAGATGATATAATTCGGGGTGAGCAACGTCACTTACGATATAATCACTTGGTATTGCATTAATCAACAATTGGACATGTTTAAAACCTTAAGATTTCTAAGGGGAGAATAACATAAGGTTATGTCCATTCATGTCTTATTATTATGCACCTTTTTGTTGATTTCAAAAGGGGGAGAAAAATTGGGAGCAAAAATAATAACACACAAAAATCAGAACCAAAGAAAAATAGGGAGCAAATATTGTTATTGAAGTTATGCAAAGGGTGAGATATACAAAGGAGGAGAAATTGTTGTTGATGTCATGGTTGAAACATCATGAGCATATTCATTATGAGCATATTTCATACTTCATTTAGATTCAGGCACTTTGTGTATGAACATGAGCATATTGTCATTCATTGAATATTTGATGCATTAATTGAGGGGGAGCCTTGTTAGGCGTAACCCATTATATATTTTTGATCGTGCATTTTTCATCATCAAAAAGGGGGAGATTGTTGACTCTATGAGTCCAATCTGGTTTTGATAATGAAAAATCACTTGGTATTTGATCTGTGCATTGAGTTTGTGAACAGGAACCATATTAAGCATGCACGGAAAGATAACGAGTCATGGACGCCATAAAGTAAAGCTAACACATCTTGGTAAGATCCATGGAACTCAAAAAGTACTAGAATCAAGATGCAAGCTGTAAAGTTCAAGAACATCTTGGGAATGGGTATTTAGAACTCATGTACTTACATTTTCATATGATTTAATTTGAGGCTCAACATAACTTAGAATGATTTTAGGATTCATGCATTTCGTGTATATCATTAGGGGACTTTCATGGACTTAGAAATACTTTTAAAATCATGGAAAATATGTTTTGTAAGAGACCCAAGAAAAAGAGCAAAGAAGATTTTTAAATTAGAAAAAGAAAATTAATAAAAAGGGGACTTTAGTAGCCTAAACTCACCCTCAGTAGCCTGAAGAATTTCTTCAGGAGTCTGAAGATTAAGTTCGGTAGCCTGAAGAATTAACAGGAAAACACAGCAAGTTGGCCGAGGCACCTCGGTCGCCTGACCCTGGAACCTCAGGCGCCTGAACCACTTCAGGAGCCTGACCTTATCTTTAAGCGCCTGACCCTGCATCCCAAGTTAAGTTTTCAAAGGGTTAAGGAACTTCGGTCGGCTGGGCTTTCACCCTCAGGCGCATGAACCTGCGGGAAACTTAAAATTGTGATTTTTATTAAACGAACTCGCAAGTTATTTCTTTGATCCAACGACTAAGATTAATCTTAAGGGTAAGACACTACATATACTGAATATCTAAACCCTAGAACATGCCAAGATACACAAGAAAGAGAAGAACACATCTTGTTGAAAGAATATTGGAAAACTTGCTCCTATTGCTATACGATTGCCTACACTTCAATCCCTAACCATCAAGCTTGGGCAAATCAACTCAGAATCTCAAAGGGAACTTGTTTTACTCATCTGAATTCTCATTTTAGTATTGAGGTTTGATCATTTAAGTTATTATCTTCAAGAACTTCTCATCTCATTACTTGTTCTTGATTATCTTTCGAAAAGTTTGATCTTGTGTGTGTTCATACATATAAAAAATTATTTTTGAAAAGATCATTACTTGAGAAAGTTGTTGAGCTATTAATTGATTGTTTTTTATTCAAGAGTATATATATACAGTTTTCATAGAGCATATTATTGAAAAATCTATTTTTTTGATTAGGTATTAAAAGGTTGATCTTGAAATTGCTTATACATATACATATTTGTTTTAAACAAGATCGTTACTTGATTAGGGTTGTGTTATTTATTTAATGGTTTCATTCAAGTGTGCATTCAGTTATAGGATTCATATTTTATACATATTAAAACGCTTGAGAATATATCCTTGGTATTCATAAATATCTATTTTATTAAGGGATATCTTGTTTGAAAAATCTTATACTTAGGATTTTGTTCGTTGAATTACATATCATATACATTTACATATTACAAAGATCGAGTTGTGATTAAATAATTGATAGAAAGCTTTTTTATATAGATTGATAAAATATTCAAGATAAGGCTTTTATCAAGTTCACATTAGAAAGTGAACTAGAACCCTAATATATACTCCAAAGCATTTTAAATATATCTTTACTTGGGAGTTTTGGTTAAAAAGGGATTTGTGTGTTGAAGCATATCATACATAAAACGATTGTATCGTTTTTCATACATTCTGAGCTTCAAGTTAATCATATGTTAATGTGCTAGGAAATTGAATTGTACTCACAAGCTTTTGTTAGAAGCATTGTTTTGAGTGTTGTTTTTTAGATTCTATTATATACACGGTTCGGTGTGTGAGGAGAGAGTTGTATCTCTTGTAAGTAGTGGAGTAGGAGGGATCTATGCCTCTTGTAAGCAGTGGATTGTAAGGGAAGCTCCGTCCCAATTTAAGGAGCAGGGATTTAGTGAAATCCTTGAGTGGTTGCTCAAGGCGAGGACATAGGCAAAGTCGGCTGAACCTCGTAAAAATCATGTTCGTCTTCTCTCTTCCCTTTACTCTTTATTTTTAGCACTACATTTAAATTGTGTATATTGCATCTATAGGTTGGATAGGCTTACACATGAGTAATTGAGTAACAAAAATTCATTGGTAATATATAAGAAGGGTTTAAGCGGTAAATAAGTGTCAAAGAATTTTTTAAATACCCAATTCACCCACCCCCCCCCCCCCCTCTTGGGATTAGACTTGATTCAACAAAATATTTTCCAAGTATGTTAAAAGGTAACTAGGTCCAATAAATTTACCTAAGAGTTTCATGCATCCATATTGAAATTCTTTGAAGTACTTACATGAAATTTCCTATAAACTCTTTCAAATTTTCAATTCTTTATGCTTGCTTCTTCTTCTTTTGAGCTTTCATCAAGTTCTCTTTAATCCTCATGCTCTCATAATCTTCAGGCTTTATCTTTAAATCCATTTTTGAATCCATGCTTTAAGCCTTATAAAACCATCCTTCGTTGAAGTACAAGATTTCATGAATTCTTCTGAACACGACCTTGCATTCATCATTGAATCCTGAAATAACATCACTTAACCAAATATGTTAAGTTCTACTTGTTTGTTAGCATCAAAACAAGATGTTAAGCCTTGTAAGGCCAAAACATTTGTTTAATTAGTAACTTTGATTAGTTCCCAAATCCTCTCAAATTATTTTGTTAATAAAAGTTCCCCCAAACCGTTTTTAATGCAAAATCTCTTTCATTGGGGCAAATCTTTTACACTTTCCAACTCTTTTCATTATTCTTTGAAACCATATTTACAAGCGAGTATATTTTCATTTGGGCATTCATTTTGATTTGCACATATAGTTTTAAATGCTTGTATTTTGTTTTGTGTGTGCAAAGCTTTTGAAAGTAAAATCCTAGACTCTCCTATATTCTTATTGCAAATATTTTCAGAGAAACATTTGATTTAGGGTTTAAATCTTTGAGGTCCTCATCATGCATATCATATTCAAAGATTACAAAAAATATTTTGAGAGCTTCCTTATTCCTTGAGCATTATTTCATATTTTAGAAAGTGAATATTTTATGAGTTTTATTGTGTACATCTCTGCTTGTCTTAAGAAACATATTTATATGTACAAAAAATTTTTTCATGTATCGGTTAGGTTCATCCCATTAGTTGAATTGGGGAGTTTCAGCCCCATAAGTGAGACCAGTTCGGTTCAGCTCAAAAATTGAACTGGGATTTTCCTTGCCCGGTAAGGAGAGGATGTAAACGGCTTCTGCTACACCCATTTAAAGGAGCAAGAATAGTGTAATCCTTAGGGGGTATGCCCAAGGTGGGGACGTAGGCTGGTTTGGCCAAACTTCGATAAAAATATCGTGTGTCGCTCTCTCCTTATCTCATTTAAATTATGCACTTTAAATTCAACATGTGTATGCTTGGTTATTCATAGTTCTAATTACTTGCATGCACACTTTTATTTTAATGAGATATGCTGCACGTATATGTCTACATTTATCGTTTTATTAATTTACATGCACATGTGAAAATGGGATATGATATGTGGTGAGTCAGTGAAACATTTAGAATAGTTGAAAAATGTTTTAAAACCCAATTCACCCCCTTCCCCTCCTGGGAATATACCAATTCCTGAAAAGCCTCTCACACAAAGCTCTAAGAGCTTGTTTCAATCCGTACAAGGCTTTGGACAACTGGTATACATGATCAGGATATTTATGATTTTCAAATCGAGAGGTTGTTCTACATAGACTTCTTCATTTATATAACAATTTAGAAAAGCACTTTTAACATCCATTTGATACAATTTAAAGTTCTTGAAAGCAGCATAGGCAAGCAATGTATGAATGGCTTCCATTCTAGCTATGGGAACATAGGTTTCTTCAAAGTCTATCTTTTCTTCTTAATTATATCCTTAGGCAACTAGTCTATCTTTGTTTCTAGTCAGTACCCCATTTTCATCCTTTTTATTTCTATAAGCCCATTTAATTCTTATAATAGTATGATCATCAGGCCTAAGAACTAGGGTCCAAACTTTGCTTCTTTCAAATTGGTTAACCTCTTCCTGCATAGACATTACCCGAGATTCATCCTCTACAGCTTCCTTAATAATTTTAGGTTCTTCCTGGGATAAAAATGCAAAATGACTCACTAGTTTCTTAAGGAAGACCAAGTGGCTACACCACGTGAAGGTTCACCTATAATTTGATCTAAAGGATGGTTCCTAATGAATTTCCAATCCCTAGACAGCTCTTGAACCTCACTTTCAACTTTATTTTCTTCAATTGATTCATCATTAATTTCTGAATTTTTGTCCACATTATTTTCAATAGATAGCTTATCCAATCCTTTTCTAATATCAATATCATCTTCATCATCTCTTTAAGAAAACGTATTAGATTCATCAAACACAACATGCACAGATTCAATAAAAATTACTGTTCTTTTATTAAAAACTCTGTATGCTTTACTGTTAAGTGAATAACATAGGAAAATACTTTCATCAAATTTAGAGTCAAATTTTCCTAGGTGCCCATTATCTCTAAGTACAAAGCATTTACAACCAAAGACATAAAAATGGGAAATGTTAGGTCTATGGTCATTCCACAAATCATATGGAGTCTTATTAAGTAAGGGCATGATTAACACTCTATTCATTACATAACATGCAGTACTCACTACTTTGGCCTAGAAATATTTGGGTAATTTATGTTCATTAAGCATTGTCCTACCCATTTGTTGACCCTATGGGTCACACCCGGTTTTGATAATGACAAATAATCTTTGTATTTGATGACTTTCAAGTTTGTGTGCAAGATCATACTAACTAGATCACATTGATAGCATAAAGCAACTTGAAGAATTATGAAGACCTGGCATATATATCATTTGTTGTAATATTATTTTGTCAGTAATAATTTAAATTCAAGGGTCTGTAATAATAAATGCCTTACCAGCATGGTAGGATAAACAAGCTCAAAACCATAGATGGACCTTAGGGATCACCCTTCGGTCAACCGATGCCAAATTTTTAGGGTATATGCTCAAAGGCCTAAGATGGACCATAGAACCCACAATATTGCATGTAAATGGCCCCCAAAATCTTAGTGCTCATTATCATGTGAATAAGGGTAATTTTATAAGAAAAAGACCGAAATGCACAAAAAGGGCATGTTCAGTCGACCGAACTTCTACACGCAAAAACCTTCGGTCGACCGAACCTCCACTGGGTCAATATTTTGACCCTTCGGTCAACCGACTAGAAATGTTCTCCAATGTCCTGGTTGACTGAACCTCCCTAGAGTCAACATTTTGACTCCTTGGTCAACCAACTAGAAAAATGATCTCCAATGCTCTGCTCAATCGAACATCCTCAGGAGAAGCCCCAACTGCTCGATCGACCGAACCTCATAGTTCAAATTGACCCAGTTGACTGAATCTCGCGGATTCAGAAAGTCGTCTTTGAACCATGCAAGTATAGTCGACCATCTTCGTAGTTCAAAATTCTCCCAGTCGACCGAACCCAGTTACTCGGTCAACTAAACATTAACAACAATCGACCGGTGCTCTCGGGTTGGCAAAAATTACCAAGGTTAAAAGACCATTTTTTTAATTAACCTCATTTAAACATTCCCAAAAATGACAAACAGGTCCCAAACTGTCAAAAATTCAGGGGTGTCTATATATGCCCCCTTATTTGCAAAAATTAGTGAGGGATTAGCAAAAACAATTAGCAAATTTTCTCTGATTTTCAAAAGCTCTATTTCTCACATTCAAGCTTCATTCTTTTATTCTTCCTCGTCCTCATTGCAAACCTTTCTAAGTATGAGTATTATTGTGAGTTTCTATTTAAGCTTATACTCTCGTTAGTTCTAGTTGATTGACATACATTTTTATCCA
Source organism: Malania oleifera (assembly GCF_029873635.1). Taxonomy (NCBI): domain Eukaryota; kingdom Viridiplantae; phylum Streptophyta; class Magnoliopsida; order Santalales; family Ximeniaceae; genus Malania; species Malania oleifera. Next base: position 58,161,219 of record NC_080422.1, on the reverse strand, counting down.
AGAGTAAGCTTGAGTTTTTCTTGGAGACTTCATTAATAAGTCTTTCATAGGAAAGCTTTGTTGAGCTTGTGAGTTTTGCATCATCATTTCAATACTCAAGAGTTCGTATTACTTTTTTTTGTGAAATAAATTTTTACAAACCGTTTTCAAATATCTTGTGTGCTTATTTTTGAGAAAAATATTTTTGGGATATTTTCTTGTGAAGAGCTATTTTATTGTACCTTTTGATTGATAATATCATCTTGACACAAAGATCAAATACTTTTAACAAACCGATTTCAAATATCTTGTGTGGTTTATTTTGAGAAAAAATATTTGTTGAAGGTATTTAAAAATGTGCTTGAAGATAAACACTATTTTACAAATCAACTTCAAATATCTCTTTTGATTTATTGTAAGAAAAATATTTTTTGAGGATATTTGAAGCGTGCTTGAGATATTTGTTGCTGCATTGTGATTGATACTATTATTTTGACACAAAGATCCTTTCACATACACTCTCATGAACTAATTGTCATATTTGCATTAATCTTTGAGAGTAGACATTAAGACTACACTAAACTTATCGTATCTTATCATTTGGTAGTGTGCATTGATTTTTTCTATTGAGCTATACTAGTGTAGATATCTACTTGTGAAGAAGCATATTTCTATCTACAAAAAATCCATATCATTTGTTGTATTCCAGGCGTGAGCCTAAAGAGGGAGACTAGCCCTGTGGAATAGTCCCCGACTGGCTTAGATCCGATTAGGAAAGTTAGGTGCGCCACCCTGGTAAGGCGTGTTGTAAATGGTGCTGCTCCACTCGTGAAGTGAGCTTATAGTGGAATCCTTGTGCTGGTGTAGCCAAGGCAAGGACGTAGGCACTTTGGCCGAACCTCGATAACATTTCACGTGTATCATTTATTTTTTCCGCACACTACTTTATTGCATGTGTATGTTTATTTATTGATTGCATAGACTAATCCTAGGTTGTGTAATAATGTTATTAAACCGATTGACCTAGGCGATAATTTTTAAATACCCAATGCACCCCCTCCCCCCTTCTTGGGATTACACCAAAGCTAACACCACTTCTTGCAAGGACCTATTCTTTCTTTCTACTACACCATTCTGTTATGGGGTCCTAGGAGCAGCGAAATTATGAGATATGCCTTCTAAGTCACAATAGTTCTCTATGCCATCATTTTTGAATTCAGTTCCCCTATAACTTCTGATATGTGTAATTTTGTAGCTCTTTTCATTTTGAATTCTCTTACAAATTTTAGTAAATTGCTCACATGATTCATTTTTATGTGAAAGGAATGGCACCCACGTGAATCTAGAAAAATCATCTACAATAACAAAAGCATACAATTTTTCTCCTAAACTTTGAATTGGATTAGGCCCAAACAAACCTAAGTGTAGCATTTCAAGTGGTCTATTAGTAGAAATGAATTTCTTTTTCTTAAAAGTTGATCTAGTTTTCTTACCCATTTGACATACATCACAAATCTTATTTTTCACAAAAGGAGTTTTTGGTAAGCCTTTAACTAAATCCTTTTTTCACAAGTTTTGATAAAAGATCCATGCTAGCATGTCCTAAACGTCTATGCCACAACTAGTTAGCTTCATTTATAGCCGAAAAGCATGTAACTTGTTGAGAAGCTAAATTATCAAAACTAGTAATACATTATCAATAACGAGGGAAGGTTCCTTACCAACCTTACCTACACTGATGATTATGCCCTTTGGATTTTCCCCAAATGTCATGAACCCTCCATCCTTGGGAGCAATGGATGCGAACTTGGCCTTGTTGTCAGTCATATGTCGTGAGCAGCCACTATCTAAGTGCCACTTATTTTTGCATGAAGACGATCTTAAGAACACCTTATCATCTCGTGCCATCAGGCACAAGTTAGAAACCTTTGAATCATTGCAGTATGAATCTGAATCACTGCTATATTGTTTATCCCATGAGGTGCCAACTTTCATAGCTCTCCTGTTTCCTAAATTCCTTTTTCAACAATGGGTAGTCAAGTTTGATATGACTGACCTTGTTACAATTGTAACACGTGGGAGCATTTCATTTCTCTTTTCTTTTGCTGGATTTTCCCTTCTCGGATACTAAATCTCCGAACTTTCTATATGGCCTACTATTCTTTCTAAAGAACCTGCTGAACTTCCTAGTAAGTATGGTCATGTCATCTCCAGATTTAGGTTCACTACACTCGCTAGAAGTATTAGTAGATATTTTTAAAGCAGTCACTTTTCTCATTCTAATATACTTATTTCGTCTCTCATTAATAGCTAACTCATACGTGATAAGTGATCCTATCAGCTCATTTAGTGACATAGCCTTTAGATCTCTACCCTCAAATATGGCCATAGCCTTTGCTTCCCAAACCGGTAGTAATCCCCTAAGGATTTTCCTAATCATTTCATACATGGGATATGTCTTACCTAATGCATGCAATGAATTAATAATGTGTGTGAAGTGAGTGTACATGCTCTGAATGGATTCACCAGTATTCATTCTAAATGCTTCATACTCACATGTCAACATGTCCATCCTACTATCCTTAATGTCTCTAGTACCCTCATAGGTTATGTCAAACTTATCCCATACCTTCTTAGCAGAAGAACATGCCATGACTCTGTTAAATTCATTAACATCAAGTCCACAATAGAGATTATTCGTGGCAGTAGCATTTATACTAACAACTTTCATATATGTTTAATTAGGCATAATCCCAAGATGGGGGGTGAATTGGGTATTTTAAAATTCTTTGAATCTATTTACCACTTAATTCCTACTTGTTTATTTAATCCCTACAAATTCAATTTACTAATGAGTCCTAATTACCCAATTAATTGTGTGCAATGTTATTCAACCTACACATGCAATACGAACAATTTAAATATAGTGCTGAAAGTAAATAGTAAAAGGAAAAGAGAAGACAAATGCGATTTTTACGAGGTTCAGCCAACTCGGCCTATGTCCTCACCTTGAGCAACTACTCAAGGATTTCACTAAAATCCATGCTCCTTAAATTGGGACAGAGCTTCCTTTACAATCCGCTAGTTACAAAAAGCACAACTCCCTCCTACTCAACTGCTTACAAGATATACAACTCTCTCCTCAAACCCCGGTTCACACACCGAACCGTGAATACAATAGAATTCGTAAAAGCACTCAAAAATGCTACCAAAAAAAAGCTCGTGAGTACAATTCAAATTCCTAATACATTAACATATGATAAAATCTAAAGCTCAGAATGTATGAAATGATATAATCGTTTATGTATGATATGCTTGAACACACAAATCCCTTTTTATCAAGTCTCCTCAAATTTTTTGTATAAAACAATGCTTTGGAGATCTTAGGTTAGATCTTTGAATATAAAGATAGCTTTGTAGATTGCAAAGATGCCAAACACACTTTGTCAAATAAACAATATTTCTCTAAATATTTCAAACTCGGTGTGATCTTGATAATATTGACTTAATGTATATATATATATATATATATATGTATCTCAAAGATGATAATGCCATAGATCAACAAACTTAATATTTGATTTTCATAAAATATCCTTCAATATGTATATAGATAATTATGCACTTCTAAGGATATTGGTATATTCAAATTGTTTAGATGTATTCAAAAATATTAGCTTTAAACTAAGAATACATTTGAATAAAGAAACTTTAATCAATGGTCAAATACAAAACTTTCTCAAGTATTGAGTTTGTCAAAAACGATCTTTATATGAATGTGAAAACTCAATATCAACTTTCTCTAAAGATATCAAAACAGATGGTGATATGAGATTCTCTAACAAAACTAAATGTAATAACCAAACCTCAAACCAAGTTGAAGCACAAGATGTATAATAGAGATCCCTTTAGATTTTCTGAGGTGATTTGCCCAAAGATGATGTGTAGAAACTAAAACGTAGGCAAACATACAGCAATCAACTCAAGTATCTCAGTTTTATTTTCAACAAGATGTGTTCTTCGCTTTACGTTGATCTTCTTGTGTTTTGCATATGTACTAGGGTTTAGATAATCAATATTTATAGTGTCTTACCCTTAGAATTGATCTCAACCATTAGATCAAAAGATAGCTCGCGTGTTTACACAATAATAATTAAATTTTTAATCTTTGCAGCAAGTTTAGACGACTGAGGTCAAGGGCCCAGATGACCAAAGTCACTTTTATCTTTTGAAAAAAAGCCTGGACACAGGGTCATACGACCGAGGTCAAGGGTCAGACGATCGAAGTGTCGAGTTTAGACTACCGAGGTCAAGGTTTAGTCATCTGAGGTGCTTCTGCAAGTTTCTATTTTTCACCCAAAAATCTTTAGACGACTGAACTTATGCTTCAAACATCTGAGGAAATTCTTTAGTCAACCGAACTTAAAGTTCATTCATCCGAAGCTCCCAACTTTTGCATTTTTACTTTCCAATTCAAAAATTTGTTTTGCATTCTTTCTTGGCTCTTTTATAAAAACATTTTCGAGGGTTTTGACATTAGTTCTAAGTCCATGAATGTCCCCTACTGATGTTCATGAAATGCATGAGTCCTAAATTCATTCTAAGGTATATGTTGAGCCTCAAATTAAATCATATGAAAATGTAAATACATGAGGTCTTAGTACCCATTTCGAAGATATGCTTGAACTTTTCCACTTGCATCTTGATTCTCGTACTCTTTGAGTTCCATGCATCTTGCCAAGATATGTGTGCTTTACTTTAAGGCTTCCATGACTCGTTATCCTTCCGTACATGCTTACTATGGTTCCTGTTCACAAACTCAATACACAGATCAAATTCCAAGTGATTTGTCATTATCAAAACTGGATTAAACTCATAGAGTCAACAATCCCCCCCCTTTTTTATGATGAAAAATATACGAGCAAAAAAGAATATATAATGGGTTATGCCTGTTAGCTTTATCGTGATCCCAAGAGGGGGGGTGAATTGGTATCTCCTAGGTATTCCTCCTAACAGCAGTATGTTCACAATCCTATGGTCAATCTAGCGCAAATAATGTAAATATATCAGAAATTAAATAAAGTAGTTTAAACAATCACACAAGCACCAAAAAGTAGTAATGAGAGGATGACATGCAGATATGTTATCGAGGTTCGGCCAACTGCCTACGTCCCCGCCTTAGCTAACTAGCACAAGGATTATCACAATAACTTGCTCACTTAAACGGGTAGAGTGACACCTATACAAACTAGGTCAAATTATCACAGGACTGACCTCAACCTTTACCAATCCTTACCGGGCTGGATTACCGCCCCCTCAGGCCACGCCTGGAATCTCTTAGATATACAAACAAAAGGTACAATGTATGGGTGCTTTCACGTAAAGCAAATTTGTACCACAAATGCGCACAATATCACATACACCACAGATGATTTAATAATGTAAGCTCAGTGTGGTCTAGATAGTTTAACTCTCAAAGATGTTTTCTATCAGTGTAGTGAGTACGTGAGAGTATCAATAATAATCTGTGTATTTCAAAATATTCAATCAAACGTGTTCACATAGAATATCAAACAAGCCTCAAGAATATCAATCAATAAAATGTCTCAATCACATGAATATGTATATGCTTGGATTGCAAGATATATGTAATCTTTGTATTTCAGCAAATGATATAGATTTGAATGGATATTGCCACAAAGATTAATATAACACACACAAATATCTTTTCACAAGAATATCAATATGAATACCACAAGATTTTTGAATACGTTTGAAAATAGTTTTGCAAGCCAAAGGCAAATACAAACTTCCTAAGTTATTGCAATGAGAATGCAACACTCAGAAGTTTAACAAGTCTTCTTAGGATAGGCTTATTAGAAAAGCCTCCTAAGAATACTTAGGTTATGCTCTCGTATGAAAAATCGATTCAAAGCACTTTAAATAATGAGAGCAAACCTCTAAACAATATCACTCAATGCACTTAAAAATGATACAGAAGGATAGAGGAGGTAAGTTTGAGTGGATTTAGCAAGAGTATGAGAAGTAGGATGTTTTTAGCTTGAGAGAGAATTTTTTAAGTATATTTGCTAATCGATGCTTAATTCTCCCAAATGAAAGTGTATCTTAGACATACCAAAATTTTTGACCATTGGGGACCTATTAGGGATTGTTGGAAAAGTTTAATGACACTTAAACCATTTTAACCTTGTTTAAATATCATTTATCCGCTGTAAAAATTATGGCAACCCGAGAGGTCCGGTCAACCAGATCAGTTTCAGTCGACCAAGACTCATATGGTTCGGTCGACCAGGGGACTTTTGAACTGAGGTCTCGGTCGACTAGGAGAAGGAAATTTCCCAATTTTTCGAGGTTCGGTCGACCAGGCCATTTTGTACTGGTTGGTTAGGTCGACCAGACCGCTGGGAATTCTCCCGAGAACCCTCCGATCGACCAAGCAATTGGAGTACAAAAAGGGTTGATTGACCAAATGGTCAAACTTTTGACCCCAGGGGGTTTCGATCGACCAGTGCCTTTTGAACTACCTGGTTCGATTGACCAGATGGTCAAACTTTTGACCCAGGGAGGTTTCGGTTGACCAAGGCCTTTTGAACTACCTAGTTCGATTGACCAAATGGTCAAACTTTTGGCCCAGGGAGGTTTCAGTCGACCAGGGCCTTTTGAACTACCTTGGCTGGTCGACCGGAAGTGCACCATGTGTGCATTTTAGTCCCGTATCGAAACAAACAAGCCCTATTCAAGTGCCTAACAAATATATGTGTAAATGCGTGTGTCCTAAGGTCACTTGGGGGCCAATTTGAAGACACCGAAAAAGTCCGGTGTCGGTCGACCTTCGGTCATTTTGCATTGTGATTTGGTTTGAGCTTACAAAATAAACCATGCATGTGTTGTGTGTGCTTATTACAAACTAAATGTCCTAATTACTATTACAGACCAAATAGACCACTAAATATATTACAATTGAAAATACGAACTAGTCTTCAAGCTTTAAGCTTTCTCGTGCCATTGATGATATGCTAATATGAACATGCACATGAGCTAAATATTTATTAAATACAGGAGTATTTGTCATTATCAAAATCGGGCGTGACCTATAAGGTCAACAATGCCTAACAAGGCTCCCCCTCAATTAAGGCATCAAATATTCAATGAATGACAATATGCTCATGATGTTTCAACAATTTTTGTTATCGTACTTTTCCCCCTTTTGCACAATTAGTTTTGCCAACAGTTTTTGCTCCTAATATTTCTCCCCAACACAAAGTTTTAATTTGTGCTCCTTTTTCTCAATTTCTCTTATTTATGCTTTTTCTCCTGATTTCTATTATTTTTTGCTCCCAATTTTCTGCCCCTTTTGATATCAACAAAAAGGTGTAAAATAATAAAACATGAGTAGATGTACCCTTATGTTCTACTGCCTTTAGAAATCTTAAGGTTTTAAAAGTGTTCAACCATTAGGTAAAAAAAATTCTTTCTCATGCTTTTTGACATCAACTATCCCCCTTGCTAACGCATAAATTTCAAAGATTACATGAGGATACCAAATGTTGATTAAATGTTATGTCAAATTTTTTATACCAATTGTGGATTAATGCAATATCGAAAATTTGATTAATATGATACCAAATGATTACGTCGTAAGTGATGTTGCTCTCCCTGAATTATATCATCTAATATAATTCTAAGCAACTTCTCGACTATGCATGAGACCTAATTCATGCCTTATTTGGATAAACCTATCCTCTACAAGTGGTTTCATGAATATATCTTCCCATTGTTCATCCCGTGCATACAAACTCTAGTGTCACATCCCCTTTTTGTACATGGTCACGAAGAAAGTGATGTCATATTTCTATGTGCTCAGTTCTTGAATGTAATATGGGATTCTTTGAAATATTTACTACACTTGTATTATCGCATCTAAAAGGGATTGTTTCATAACTGAATCCAAAATCCTTCATTTGTTACTTCATGTAGAGCGTTTGAGCACAACAACTACTTCCCGCTATGTACTCCGCCTCAGCTGTGGAAAGATCAACTGAGTTTTGCTTCTTGGAAAACCAAGAGACTAAGGAATTTCCTAAGAAATGACAAGTACCACTCGTGTCCTTCCTATCCACTTTGCTACCCACAAAATTAGCATCTAAATAGCTGAGAATCTCAAAAGATGTGTACTTAGGATACCATAATCCAATTTCCATGATTCCTATCAGGTATCTAAGTATTCTTTTAGTGGCTAACAAATGTAACTCTTTTGGTGCTGACTAAAATCTTGCACATAAACATACGCTAAACATTATATCAGGTCTACTGGTAGTCAGGCATAATAAGCTACTAATCATTCCATGATAAAGTATGACATCTACTAGTATACCTTGTTCATCTTTGTCTAATTTCAATGAAGTGCTCATAGGTGTACCTAGTATTTTTCCATCTTCCATATTAAACTTTTTGAGTAGGTCTCTAATATACTTTGATTGATTTATGAATATTCCATGTTTTGCTTGTTTGATCTGAAGTCCTAGGAAGAAATTTAGTTCACCCATCATGCTCATCTCAAATTCATTTTGCATGGTATTGGAAAATTCATCACACAATTCTTTATTTGAAGCACCAAATATGATGTCATCTGCATATACTTGCATTAGGAGAATATCATCTTTCTTTGACTTAATGAACAGGGCGGTATCTATCTTTCCTCTTATAAATCCATTTTCTAATAGAAGTCCGCTAAGCCTTTCATACCAAGCTCTAGGAGCTTGCTTTAAACCGTACAAGGCTTTTGTCAGTCTATATACGTGATATGGATTCTTATGGTTTTCAAAGCTTGGGCGTTGTTCTACATACACTTCTTCATTTATATAGCCATTTAAAAATTCTCTTTTAACGTCCATTTGATATAACTTGAAATCCTCTAAAGCAGCATATGCTAAAAGCATTCGTATGGCTTCCATTCTAGCTACAGGTGCAAATGTTTCTTCAAAATTTATACCTTCTTCTTGATTATAACTCTAAGCTATTAATCTATCCTTATTTCTCATAGGTGGTATTCACTGTCTCGGCCCAGAAGTACTTAGGTAGTTTATGTTCGTTAAGCATAGTTCTAGCCATTTCTTGTATGGACCTATTCTTCCGTTCAACTACACCATTCTATTGTGGTGTTCTAGGTGCTGAAAAATTATGGGCAATTCCTAATGAATTACAATAGTCTTCCATGTCTTGATTTTTAAATTCTCTACCCCTATCACTTCTAATTTTAGTGATTGTATATCCCTTTTCATTTTGGATTTTCTTGCACGGGTTTATGAATTTTTCACATGCTTCATCTTTGTATCCTAAGAATAATACCCATGTATATCCTGAAAAGTCATCAACAATGAAAAAGGCGTATGATTTTCCTCCTGAGCTCTAAATTGGGTTAGGACCAAATAAGTCTAAGTGTAGCATTTGGAGTGGCCTAGTGGTGGAGATTTCTTTCTTCTTCTTAAAGCTTGTTCTTGCTTGTTTTGCCAATTGGCATGCATCACATATTTTATCTTTCACAAATTTAGTCTTAGGCAGCCCCTTAACTAATTCTTTCTTAACAAGTTTTGAGATTAAATCCATGTTTATGTGTCCTGGTCTCCTATGCCAAATCCAGCTTATTTCATTCAAAATAGAGAAGCATGTCACACTCTGTGAGGTTAAGTTATCAAAGCTTGTGGTATATACGTTTTCATGACGTTCAGCAGTGAATAATATCTTATTATCAGTTTTGTGTTCAACTATGCACTTGTCATGTTCAAACGACACTTTGTAACCTTTATCACACAGTTGGTTTATGCTCAATAAGTTGTGTTTTAAACCTTCAACTAATAAAACATCATCTATAATGAGTAAGGAATCATTACCGATTTTACCTGCACCTGTGATCCTTCCCTTAGCATTATCTCCAAAAGTAACAAACCCTTCATCCTTGGGTGTGATGGATGTGAACTTCGCTTTATCCCCAGTCATGTGACATGAGCATTTGCTATCCATATACCATCTATCTTTTGAGGATGCTGATCTTAAGCATATCTGCAAGTCACAATCAAACAACTAGCTTTGGTACCCAGATTTTCTTGGGTCCAGGGGGGTTAGTGCTATATTCTCCTTTGAATCTCCTTTCTTTCTTGATTTTGACATCTTTATTTTTGAAGGACAGTCGAATTGTATGTGACCCAACCTTCTACATTTAAAGCATGTAGTATTTCTATAATAATTCTTAGTTGGAACATATGACTTTGACTCTCTTATGAAATAACCTATGTAAATATGTCTATTCTTTAGATTTTCCTTTCCATTAAAGCCAAGCCCTTTTTTTTCAAGGGAATTTCTTTGAGATCCTAGGAGCTTTTCAAAATTGTTTTGTCCCTCAATAAATTTACAAATAATTTCATATTTATCTCTCAAATCCTTTTCTAACTCCTCAATTTTCAAATCTTTATTTTTTATGAAAGATGCATGAGATTCATTTCGGCGTTCAACTAAATTTGAAAGTTTTTTAACTTTTCTTTTCAACTCAGAGATTTTCTTTGTTTTCTTCTCAAGCATTTTAATAGAGTATTCTTGTTTCAGTTCATCATATGAAATTAAGTCATTTTCATTTTTAGACTCACTAGAATAATACGAAGATGATGAAAATGATGATTGTACCTTAAGGTCATCATATGCCATTAGACAAAGATTGGCAATCTTGTCATCGTTGGATTCAGATTCTGAACCGCTAGTTCTGTGAGTATCCCAACCGACTTTCAGCACCTTCTTCTTTTCTTTGCAGCTTTCACTAGTTTGGGGCACTCAGGTTTGATGTGTCAAACTTCTCGACAGTTGTAGCATGTTGGTGGATCCTCCTTCTTTTTCTTCATGCTAGGCTCTCCTCTTTCCAATTTAGAGTTTTGAAATTTTTTGTTAAACTTCTTGTTCTTCTTCAAGAACTTCCCAAACTTCTTTGTTAACAAAGCCATGTCATCATCCGTTTCGAAATCACTTCCTTCACTTGAATAGCTCAATGATGCCTTAAGTGCAGTGACCTTCTTTGTTTTGCTTTGCTCAATCTTCCTCTCATTTATTGCCAGCTCATAGGTGATGAGCGATCCAATGAGTTCGTACACCGACATCTCCTTGAGATTTCTCCCTTATGCTGTTGTCATAGCTTTCACTTCCCACACTGGAGGTAATCCCCTGAGTATTTTCCTGATCAACTCATAAGTAGGGTAAGTCTTTCCAAGTGCATTCAAAGAATTGATTATGTGTATGAATCTAGTGTACATGGATTGTATAGATTCATCATTTGTCATTTTAAATGCTTCATATTCATTGGTGAGCATGTCTATCCTACTATCCTTGACTTCCTTAGTACCTTCATATGTAACTTCTAATTTTTCCCAATTTTCTTTAGTCGAGTTACATGCCATTACCCTATTAAATTCATTTACATCTAATGCACATAAAAGCAAGTTCATGACAGTGGCATTGATTTGTACTAACTTTCAGTCCTCTTTAGTATATTCATCTTCAGTTTTAGGTACATTAATCTTATCAATTACTTTCATGGGAATATGATTACCCTTAGTCACTATTTTACAAACCTTCCAATCTACATTCAATAGATATATGCTCATCTTATGTTTCCAATAGGTGTAGTTTACACCACAGAAAATGGGTGTTCAAGTGGATGAGTATCCCTCACCGAATGGAGTTACACCAATATGTGCCATGTGATCTTTTTACAAATTGACTATTAAGTCTATGTAAACCCGCTCTGATACAAATTGTTGAATTAGGTGTAATCCCAAGATGGGGGGCGAATTGGGTATTTTAAAATTCTTTGAATCTATTTACCACTTAATTCCTACTCATTTATTTAATCCCTACAAATTCAATTTACCAATGAGTCCTAATTACCCAATTAATTGTGTGCAATGTTATTCAACCTACACATGCAATACGAACAATTAAAATATAGTGCTGAAAGTAAATAGTAAAGGGAAGAGAGAAGACAAATGCGGTTTTTACAAGGTTCAGCCAAGTCGGCCTACGTCCTCACCTTAAGCAACCACTCAAGGATTTCCCTAAAATCCCTGCTCCTTAAATTGGGGCAAAACTTCCCTTACAATCCACTGCTTACAAGAGGCACAACTCCCTCCTACTACGCTGCTTACAAGAGATACAGCTCTCTCCTCAAACCCCGATTCACACACCGAACCATGAATACAATAGAATCTGTAAAAACACTCAAAAATGCTTCCAAACAAAAGCTCATGAGTACAATTCAAATTCCTAATACATTGATATATGATAAAATCTGAAGCTTAGAATGTATGAAACGATATAATCGTTTATGTATGATATGCTTGAACACACAAATCCCTTTTTATCAAGTCTCCCAAAAATGTTTATATAAAACAATGCTTTGGAGATCTTAGGTTAGATCTTTGAATATAAAGATAGCTTTGTAGATTGCAAAGATGCCAAACATCAAATAAACAATATTTCTCTAAATATTTCAAACTCAGTGTGAGCTTGATAATATTGACTTAATGTGTGTGTATATATATATATATATATATATATATATATGTATCTCAAAGATGATAATGCCATAGATCAATAAACTTAATATTTGATTTTCATAAAATATCCTTCAATATGTATATAGATAATTATGCACTTCTAAGGATATAGGTATATTCAAATTGTTTAGATGTATTCAAAAATATCAGCTTTAAACTAAGAATACACTTGAATAAAGAAACGTTAATCAATGGTCAAATACAAAACTTTCTCAAGTACTGAGTTTGTCAAAAACGATCTTTATATGAATGTGAAAACTCAATATCAAGTTTCTCTAAAGATATCAAAACAGATGGTGATATGAGATTCTCTAACAAAACTAAATGTAGTAACCAAACCACAAACCAAGTTGAAGCACAAGATGTACAATAGAGATCCCTTTAGATTTTCTGAGGTGATTTTCCCAAAGATGATGTGTAGAAACTAGAGCGTAGGCAAACGTATAGCAATCAGCTCAAGTATTTCAGTTTTCTTTTCAACAAGAAGTGTTCTTTGCTCTACGTTGATTTTCTTGTGTTTTGCATACGTACTAGGGTTTAGATAATCAATATTTATAGGGGCTTACCCTTAGAATTGATCTTAACCGTTGGATCAAAAGATAGCTCGGGTGTTTACACAATAAAAATTAAATTTTTAATCTTTCCAACAAGTTCAGATGACTGAGGTCAAGGGCCTAGATGACTGAAATCACTTTTATCCTTCGAAAAAATAGCCTGGACACAGGGTCAGGCGACCGAGGTCAAGGGTCAGACGACTGAAGTGTCGAGTTCTGACTACTGAAGTCAACATTCAGTCATCTGAGGTGCTTCTGCCAGTTTTTGTTTTTCACACAAAAATCTTCAGATGATTGAACTTATTCTTCAGACATCTAAGGAAATTCTTTAGTCAAGCGAACTTAAAGTTCAGTCATCTGAAGTTCCCAACTTTTGCATATTTACTTTCTAGTTCAAAAATCTATTTTGCATTTTTTCTTGGCTCTTTTATAAAAACATTTTTCAGGGTTTTAACATTAATTCTAAGTCCATGAATGTCCCCTAATGATGTTCATGAAATGCATGAGTCCTAAATTCATTCTAAGGTATATGTTGAGCCTCAAATTAAATCATACGAAAATGTAAATACATGAGGTCTAAGTACCCATTCCCAAGATATGCTTGAACTTAGCTGCTTGTATCTTGATTCTCGTACTCTTTGAGTTCCATGGATCTTGCCAAGATATGTGTGCTTTACTTTAAGGCTTCCATGACTCGTTATCCTTCCGTGCAGGCTTAATATGGTTCATGTTCACAAACTTAATGTACTAATCAAATACCAAGTGATTTTTCATTATCAAAATCGGATTGGACTCATAGAGTCAACAATATCCTCATTAGTATATTCATCTTCAGTAGTAGGTACTTTAATCTCACCTTCAATTTTCATGGGAACATAGTTTCCCTTTGAGACAACTCTCCACACCTTCAAGTCAATCTTCTAAAGGTAAATACATATCCTTTGTTTCCAAAGGTGTAATTGACTCCACAGAAAACATGAGGATATGTGAAAGAGGGTTCCTCAGGGAAAGGGGTTACAGTGTTATGAGCCATCTAGATCTTTTTCAGAAAAATGGTTAATAAGCAACTAGGTACTGATACCAATTGTTGACTTTACTGTAATCCCAAGAGAGGGAGGTGAATTGGTATTTTAAATTTTTCTCTCCTAGATCAGATATCCATCAACAGTATTACATAATCCTAGGGTCAATCTAAGGCAGATAATAAGATGACTCAATAAATGCAGCTGAAATTAAATTTCACAAGTAAATTACTCAAGCATGCACAATAAATCAAGTAGGACACCAGGTGTGTTATCAAGATTTGGAAAATGTGCCAACGTCCTCGCCTTGGCTCACAAGCATAAGGATTACACTATGACTTACTTAACGGGTAGAGTGGCACCAAAATACAACCAAGTCAAATTAAAGCAAGTCTGACCTCAACCTTTACAACCAATCCTTCTGGGCTGGATTAACGCCCCCTCGGGTCATGTGTGGAATACAACCAATTCAGAATACAAAGTGTGTATAAAATGTGTGCTTCTCCAACAAACAGATTTGTGTCAATATCAGTCAATGCACATCAACAAGATAGAAACTATAAGCTCAATGCAATATGTGTTGTCACTCAATCTAATGTCAATATGCAATCAAGTTCAAAAGTGTATAATCAAACTATCTTTGATACTATGTATTGATACTAATCAACCACAACTAGGGTTTCAAAGAGTTCCAACAAGAGTATTCAAAATATCTAAAAAATGATTATCTCCAAAATATTAGCTCAAAAGATATTTGAAGTATACATTTGTCAAAAATAATTTTTGCACAATCAAAATACAATCCTTGGAGTCATGCAATACAAATCTCAAGACTCACAAGCTTCAAAGGTTTCCCCACACAATGAAGTTATTAAATAAACCATGGGAAAAAACTTTGGCTATAACTCTCAATATAAAATCAATCATTCAACTAAATCAATGAGAGTTTAAGTAAGTATGAATCTAGGTAGAATCACTCAAGCCACTCTCACCAACTAGATTTTGCAATGGAATAACAAAGGGTGAGTGTATAGGCTATGCTTTTGGAAGAGTAAGCTTTGGAAATTTTAGAGAATTTTCTCTTAATCAAAAATGCTAATCATGTCTTAATCTGAGAAAATGAGCATATATATATATATGTAGGCACACTCAAAAAATAACCGTTTGGGACCTAAGGGTAATAATTAAAGTTGTTTTAAAATAAGTTTAAACCAATTAACCCTATTTTATCCTTAATAACCCGCTGTAAAATTAGGCCAACTCGAGAGTTTCAGTTGACCAAGCCCTAGGTTCGGTTGCCCAACAAACACATTAGAAAAAGTGAAATTTTCATGTTCTGGTGCCTGAAAACATGTTCAGTTTGCTAGCCAAGGTGATTTTTCAACCTGCCCAAGGTTCGGTCACCTGGTCTCAAGTTCGGTCTACTGAACTTGCACTTTCGATCACCCGAGGGTATTTTGAACGTAAATGTTTGGGTGCCCGAGTTGTTGGAAAAGTCTTTAATAGGAGTTCGATCGACCGTGAACTTAGTGTTCATTTCGATCCAGTAGCCCGAAATCATGTCAACGTTCTGACTTTTCCTATGTTCGGTCGACCATGACATTTTCAATGCCAAAGTTCGGTCACCCGAATCCCTAATATTTTAACACCTAAGTCCTATTTTTGAAAATTGATTTCCCCTGATAGCATATATGATATTTGGAACTTTCCTAAGTGCATGTGCAAGGACCTAGGGTCTTTTCTAAGGCCTTTTTGAGCTTATGGTTCCTATATACATGATATGCATCAATTATTGCAAACCTTTGCTTAAATAAATATTACATAACCAAATTGAATAAAATATAAAGAACAAAGAAGATAAACAATTTGGGACCTTATCTTCTTCAAGTCACCATACTCCGCCATATGATTTGTCCAAAATGATCCTGCACACAAACTTGCCAAACATTAAATACCAGTATTTTTGTCATAACCAAAATGGGATATGACCCATAAGGTCAACAAAGGAGCAGCAGATGATTCTTCAACTCACAGCTACCCTCTCTCTCCTTCTCTCTCTCCCTCTCTTATCTCTCTCTTCTTCTCTCTTTTCTTAGTTTAATGTTAGAGTTATTTTCATTGTCAAGATTTTATTTTTCTTTATTTTAAAGCTGGGATTATTATTACTTTTAGTTTTGTTTAAAGTTTGTGTCAAAATTTTTATTATTCTCTTTTTCATAGTTGAAGCTTAATGTTAGCTTTGGTGCAATCCCAAGAGAGGGGGTGAATTGGAGATTTAAAAAATTTCCTCCTAGGTTAAACTAATCAAGCAACAGTATAATGCAACCTAGGAGTAGTCCAAGTATAAATTAAATTATAGATACGATATATTAAACAATTTTCAGTACATGAACCACAATTTCAGTATTTCTCAACCAAATACAATTTAGTGTCAATCAATTATGCAGTATATTTAGTAGGGAAATTAAATCAAGCACAAAGTAGAATATAGTGCAAGAAAATGTAAGAGTGATATCGAATATGATATCGGGATTCAGCCAATCCTGCCTACATCCCCGCCTTGGCTCACCAGCACAAGGATTACACTATAAGCTCACTTAACGGGTGGAGCGGCACCTAAAAAACAAGGTCAATTAGCACAGGGCTGACCTCAACCTTTACATACAATCCTTACCGGGTTGGATTACCACCCCCTCAGGTCATGCCTGGAATACAGCAATATTTCACATTACAAACTATACCAAATGTAATCAATCAACCACACATCAATAGTATAGGTAATGTAAGCTCAGTGATGTGATTCTTCGCAAGCAACACTCAACAAGATATAATCACAAATATGCTCAAGAGTGTTCTAACAAGTTATTTCTTTGAAACTAGATATATCAAACTTCAATGCTAGGTTAGGGTTTCAAAGATGCTGCAAACAATATTCAAATCAACTCAAAAATGTTTTCCTTAAATGAAAGAAGCACAAAAGTTGTTCAAAAAAATATAGGTTGTAAAATATTTTGCACGCCAAAATATGGCTATAGGAATCTTGCAATAACAATGCAAAGATCCAAAAGCTAATGAGTTTTCCCAAACACAAGATTTATCAAATTAAATCTGTGGGAAACACTCTTGCTTAACTCTAAAAAATCAAATAATCAACAACCAATCTAATGAGAGTGCTAAGCAATCTATATCAAAGCAATAAGCTCAATAAAAACTCACACAATGTTAGGATTAATTTTTGCTAATGATTTCACTAATTTCTAGCTAATCAACACAAATGAGACCCTATATATAGAAGTTGGCCAAAATATAACAATTTAGGACATAGGGATCATAATTAGAATTGTTTTAAAACCAATCAGGAAAATTAACCCCATTTAATTATTTTTAATCTCGATAAAAAATAAGCAACACGAGAGCTTTCAGGTGGCTAAACCTTAGTTCGGTCACCCAAATAGACTCAATAGAAAAAGTCTCTTTTGGACATTTGGGTGCCCGGGTGTATGTTAGGTTTGCTGAATTGAGGCGATTTCATTATGTCCGCAATTCGGTCACCTGGTCTACCATTCAGTTAACCAAACTCAATTGTTCGTTTGACCAAGGCCATTTTGAACGTAAAGTTCGGTTGGCTAAGTTGGTGAAAAGGGGTCACCTCAGTGGTTCGGTCGTCCGTGGATGGTGTGTACATTTTGTTTCGATCTGCCGAAGACAAGCCAACTTATTGATCAGTCCATGGTTCAGGCACTCGAGGTGTTTTGAACACAACGGGTTTAGTCTCCTGAAATCTCATAGATTTTCCCTTTATATCCATTTTCACTTCAATTAATTTCTCTAATATTATAAGTGATTTTGGAGACTATTTTGTGCATGTGCTGAGACCTAAGGTCTTTCTAGGGTCATTTTGAAATGGTCCTAAAAATCCGGCATTGGTCGACCGAATTCCCTAAGATCTTTCTAAGATCTTGAACTTACAATTACCTACATGCATGACATACAGAGATTATTACAGACATTTTTCTATATTTACTATTATAGACCAATTAAAAATGAATGCAAATACAATAGAAAAATAGGGCTTCATTCTTTTGATTCTTCAAACGCCATTAATGAAGCTTGACCTTCATAGTCCATATGGCTTGCTTAAGTTCCTACCAACAGTGCATGCTAAGGATAAACATGTTCAAAAAGCTCAGTACACAAGTGAGAATTATTGGTTTTGTCATAATCAAAATGGGAACAGACTCATAGAGTCAACACTTAAATTCTATTTGGGTTATTTTTGAAGTCAGTTTTCAATATCATTGTTGGAATTAATTTTGGTTTCTTGATTGTGTTAAGTTTAAATATAAGTTAGTAGTTAATTGAAGAATTTGTGGTTAAATGCTTCACTTTCATAATAAAGTTTTCATTTTTAGGCTTTTGTCTGAAATTTCAAACATAGGTTTTATTCCCTGTCTGAATGGTTAGACGTATGATTATTTTCTATAGTTAATTTTGTTACCATCTATTTTATTGTGCTTGTTTCCTGTTTCTTATCGTTAACTTTATGGTGTTAGGTTTATAGTTTAGTTTTTGTGTTGTTTCAATTTTATCATAAAAATATCAAAAATCAAACATACTGAATCTAAACCATGTTCAGTAAACTTTTTACATGATTTTGGAATTAAATTGCATTCCTTAAGGAGACAATATGGCCCTTGGGCTAATTATTACGTAATAGAACTCCTATACGTGGGATAGCCTTTGTGCTGCTCAATTTTAGACTGAGTCACTTCTCAAAAAGCAAATGTGTACAAATTGAAATACTATATGCACTCTCATATAATTTAAACATGAAGTCCAACAGAGTATGGTTTTTCCTCTTAAAAATATTTTTCAAACAAAAACGTGCGAGCATGGAAAATGATTTTCTCTTTTGAAATAACCTTAAAAAAAGTAATCAACAAGCCTTCCAAGAAAATATGTATACAATTTAATACATGCTCAAGGCTTTTCTCAAGAACCTTTTGAAGCCAATATATATCAATTAAATATATGCTCAAAGTTCTTGAATTAGTCAAGAAGTTCTTCTCCAAAAATATTTTCAAATAAAAATAAAAGAACTTGGGTTTTCTTTCTAAATGATTGATCTTAAAAAATCGAACTCAATAAGGCTTTCAAGCAACACATATGAGATTAAACATGTGCTCAAGCCTTATTTGAATAACCAAAAATTTCTCCAAAAATAATTTTTCAAATAAAAAGAATGGGAGAAATTTAGATCTTTGAAAACCAATGATGCAAATAAAAAGGCAATCAAGCATCATATATAAACATAAATATAAGCTCATGTCATTCTAAATAAAACCCCAAAGATGTTTTTCTCCAAAAAGAATATTTCAAAAGGAAAAGTAGAGGAGAAATTTGAACTTTGAAAAATAGAGGGAACGAGACCTTCAAACAATATACATATGAATTAAATATATGCTTGAACCTTTAAAAAACAAAACCCCAAAAATATTTGTATCAAAAAAAAAATTTCAAGAAGGAGTAAGAGAAATAGAAATTTAAAAGATGAATAGGGTATAAAAATGGGGATAGAATCAAATAATGATAAGAAATAATTTTAATACGATTCTCTAGCATTTTTCAAGTGTTTTGGGGTTGTATTTATAGGCAAAAACCTCTTGTGAATGTTATATAGTCATTGGGATCATAAAATATATTTTTATTTTGAATACTAGCCGTTTTTCAACCATTGGGACACCTTCTCAAGAAGGTCAGTTGACTGAGGGATCAAAAAAGCAAGGTTTGGTCGGCTGTGAGCAAGCCTCGGTCAGCTAAAGCTTCAAACACGTGAGGTTCGGTTGACAGTCCTTGGGTTTTCTATGCGGACACCCTTCAATGTTTTGACCATAACGTTTTCTATACAATTCTAAGTTGAATTTTCTTGGTGTCCATAGAAATCTAAAATAAAATTCCATAACTTTCATGTTGAACACATGTTGAGATAAGAAGTTATGGATTGAGAAAACCACCCATCAATGAGATGAAAGAAACATGAAGGGAGTTTTTTTGTTACAGGCACCTTTCAGTATTTTGGCCATAACTTTTTTTATATAAATCCAATTTCACTGTTCTTGGTATCAACAAAAATTTAAGAAAGAATCCCACAACTTTCATGTTGAATACTTCTCATGATAAGAAAGAGTTGGTTGAGAAAATAGCATCGGTTGACTGGTCGGTTGACTAACCTCTTTGTAAAAATTAATTTTTTTTTGCCTTCTTTTGACTTGAAAACCATTTTAAAACCTCTATATAAGTTAGGAATTTTATGAAAAAGGTTTTTCATGTTACTGGGAGGTCCTATGCTCAATATAAGGTTTAAATTTAAATCACATGAACATGCATGCACATACAACCCTAAGTTACTATTAGAACCAAAAAGTAAAACAAAGTCTTCATACTTTGCTCCTTTGCAATCCCATGAAATAAGCTGAGATATGATCATTTACGTCCTTTTATGACTTCTATATGGTATCCATCACTTGTGCTTACAAAGATATATACCTGTTCAAACACTTAGTGCACAAGTGAGATATTGTGGTTTGTCATAATCAAAACAGGGATCGGACCCAAAAAGTCAACAGTGTGCAACTGGTTCTCTTTATAAGTCACCCTTGATGCTCTCCCTTCTTTCAATGACCTCTCCTGATCCTCTAAGGCGACTTGCCCCCTTAACGATGACTCCCCCGTTTGTGGGACTCGGGCTTGTTGTCGCCTAGCTACGGATTGTGGTGATTGGCCTTGCTTTCCATCAGTCTAAGATCTTGAATAGAGACGCATCTTCAACTGGGAGTGGATAGAGAGGAAAAATGGAGAAGACGTATAGGAACAAGTGCAAAAAAATCAAATGGCCAAAAACCCTAGGTCGCCGAACAGAGCTTCTCAAGAAGGAACGGTCATCAAAGCCAAACCAATTGGTCGGAGGGTCACCGCAGGCTCAGAGATGGTGCGGGGGCTCGAGCGACTAAGTCAAAAGGAGGTTTGACGAGAGAAGACTAAGAGAATAAGGGAGAAAGTGATTCGAACTTCGCGGGAAAAAGGGTTTTAAAATGATTTTGACAGCTTCGACCAGGTCACACTAGCAATGTGCTAGCCGCGCTTGGTCGTACCCCCAACTGATTCAAGAACACTTACTCCTGACCAGGTCACATATAGATCCATGCTAGTCGCACACATGTTCAAACCTATCGGTATGTTGGAATTAGTGTATTCCCAAAGAGGGGGCATGAATTGGATATATAAAAATTTTCTCCTGGGCTAATTCAAATTCCACAAACAACATTACGCAAACTTAGGGTCTTTTTATATAATTAGAAATACAATCAAATATTCAAAAAATTAAACACATGTACAACATATACTAAATCAAACATAAAAAATACATGCACTGAAATTGAAAGTACGAAAATAAAATATAGGGCCGACACAAAATTTGTTATTGAGGTTCGGCCAATACTGTCTATGTCCCCACCTCAAGCTAACAAGCAAAAGGATTCACTACCAATGCCAACTTATGGGTGGAGTGGCACCAATTACAGCCTCCCTCTCCTTACTGTGCAAAGGAATACCCCATGTCAAATTTACAGGGCTGACCCTAACATTTATAATTAAGCCTTACGGTCCAACAGGTCCTCCTAACCAGGTCTGAACTATTCGGTGCTTTCTTAACTGGGTCTAAGCAATCCAAAACTCTTTATAAAGCGAGTCTTCCTCTTCCGACCACACGTTGAGAATACAAAAATAACAATTTTTGTACAAGAGAAATGCTTCTATATTAAGCAGATGTGTACACAATATGCACAAAATACACTCACGTATGATATGAGTTTAAGCTTAGTGTAAGTATGGTGAATTTCTCACTAAAATAATCATTAAATAAAAATATATATGATGGATGCTAAAGGATTTAAACCCTAACAAAATATTTCTCCAAAAATATTTCTTCTAAATAAAGTGCAAGAGAATTTAGGGTTTTTGCTTACAAATGAACTTACAAAAATAGTATGTGTGAGTGTTAGCACGATTGCAATAAGACTTTCCTAGCACAAAATATATGTGCTCAAGTCTTTCAAGATAACTAATATAAATTTTCTCCAAAAAATATGATCAATAAAATATATGGGAAATCCAATAAGCTAACTCTTAAAAATAAATTTTAAAAAATAAAGAATAAGTGAGAGTATATGCTTTGAATGAAGAAAATAAATGCCCAAAGATTAAAATGCTCTCTTTCAAAATGATTTTTCAAAGATATGTAAAAGAGAGAAAGAGTCTTGTAAAGAAGAATGATTGATCAAAATCTTTGCTCCCTTGTAAAAAATTTATCAAAAGAATAATAAAGAGAGTAAAAATGAAAGTAGAACTCAAAATAATTTTTGGAGGATTTTTCTCTCTAATCTTATGTTTAAAATTGAGTAATGAGGGGGTATATATAGAGTGTGGTAAGGAAACGAAGGTTGGGGAGACATTAGGGAGTTTAGAATTTGTTTAATGAAAAATTAACCCTTATTACCACAGTCAAAAATTGGTTAACCCATGAGGTTCGGTCGACCTAAGCTCGGGTCGGTCAACCCAACAGAGGATGAACCAAAACCCTTCGTGGGTTCAGTTGACAAAGGCACTTGGCCAGTCAGCCATTTATATGGTTCTGTCAACCATCATGATTTTGAACTGAAGGCGCCGGTCGGCTGAGGGCAAAGAAAGGGTCAACAGTTTGGTTCAGTCGACCATGGGCACTAGCACAGAAATCTGCCAGTCGACTGAGCTTCGGTCGACCAAGGAAAGGTGAATTCTTATTTTGCCTCTGAATTTTGACTTTAATAAAAATCCCTTTTAAGTGTATGAGTATGGTTTTTAAGTGTGAGGATTTTCATAAAAAGATTTGGGTTCTGAGGTCAGTCTATGGTTCTTGTTCAGTTCCGTACGGTCAATCTATGGTCATCTGAGCTTTGGATTCACATCATGCATGCAATGCATTATTACAAACCAAAATATAAAACAAAATGCATTACAAATGAAAATTGTATGTCTTCTTCTGTCTTGCTCTTCCATTCCATGGAATGCGCCCGATTGATGTGAGCTTTAAGTTCCTATTGGCTTCCATTGTTTGGTATCTTATGTCTGTGCTGAAATGAAAACCTATTCACATACTAAATGCACACATAATACATTGGTGCTTTGTCAGTATCAAATCAAAGATCATACCCAAAACGTCAACAATCTCCTCCTTTTTGACAATGACAAACACCGAGGAGAAAAATGGGTTAAGCCTGAAAAGGCTCCCCCTAGGAATATGCATAAACTAAAGTTTAAACAATATAACACATGCATATTAACGAAAGAAGACAATTTAAAATATATACATTCAATTTTATCATTGTAGCACAAACACATACGTGTATGCAGCTTAGATATTCTCCAATTTAAAAATATTGGTCTTAAAAAATTCCCTTTTTGGTCAAACATTTTGCTCATAAAAGTTCTCTCCCTTTTGGCATTAGTAAAATGGTTAGGCTAATTATGCAAAATATGGTCATTTAAAACAAGCTTAGCCAAGAGAACTCCCCCTTTTTGAAAAACTTTCCCCTTGTTAGACATTTTAAAAAAAATTCTCCCCCTTTTTCATATTGCATTTGGCCATTAAAAAAAAATGAGACTATTTTGGAGATATAGCATTTAAGCACATAAGCAAGAAAACACGATATGTTTCACGTAAAATCATTTCTTGCTAAATAAAATTATAAATATAAATAAATATATATATATATATATATATATATATATATATATATCCCCCTTTTCGTATTATCAAGAAGTGTTAGGGGTGATCTTGCTGAAGAAAAAAAAAATTAAATAGCATGCAAGCAAAATTTTTCTAGTTTCTCATTTAAGCACAATTCATAAAATAACCAGAAGAATCAACCACAAGGATCCAAAAAATATCAAACAATTCAAAACAATGATCAAACGTCACCATAAATGATTGTGGCTAATCAACATATTTCAAATTATGATTTGCAATAAGAACAACACATTTAAGCACATGCCACAATACATTTAAAGCATATCTTAGCTAGATATGTTGGAGAGCCTAATAGGATGGAAATTTAATTTCAAGGATTCCCCCTATAAATTTGAATAATAGCTTAAATGCAATGAACTGCTTATACTAAACATAGATTAATTTATTAAGAGTGCAAGCTAGTGTAAACAGTCAATCTAAATCTTTTATATTAACTATATTGAATATTTATTAACCATATTTATCCTTGATCAGTATACTCGTCCCTATAGGTTAGAAATGCATAAGAAATAGATGTTAAGGCATGGTTATAATGTTTATAACCGAGAACAATCCATATCTATTTATAGACATTTAAGAACTAGATATGATATTCAAGGTTTTTCAGAAGAGCCGCAATATTCAAAAAGCGAAGTTTTGCATGTGAGTCTTTTATGCTCTTTCTGTAGGGATGGAGCTTAGCTTCTCTAAACGTTTGATGATCATGTAATTATGACATTTAATATACAATTGATTTTCACTCATCCTTTCAAAAATATTTTATCATTTGTTCTATCATAATCATTTATGTACAAAGTTTTATTTTGGAAAAATTTTTGTCAGAATTTTGGCAGCATGACGCCTGTAAAGTAGACATTTTCCCATAAAACTTGTACATGATGGCTGGTTATTTTCAATAGATAGATCATATAAAGCATGCAACAACCTAGAATCCACTACCAGCATGCAATTCACATCACTGCATCTGCCATGTAGAAGGCATTCTAGACTAAGCATGCAATCGGGTAGCAATCAACAATTCATAAAAATAAACCATCCACCAATGAATATACATAGTAAAGAGCAGAGGATAGTTATGAGTTTAGTGTAGTTATTATATTCAAATTCAGGCATAAATAATAGTTGAGAGCATTTTAATTTTTATAGACATGAAGATGTAATGCTCCCCCTGAGTTAAGTACATGTTCAACTTATGTCTTTTTCTATTTTTCAAATCCTTAGCCAAGTATTTTAAGATTTTCAAAGATTTAATCTTGGCTATAAATGCAAAGGCTTTATTGGACCAAAAAGTCACAATAAATGTTCATTCAGGTGACAAGCCTATGTCTGCCTCTTTTCTTGTGGTCTTCAAAACGTGAGAGACACAAGTTTCAATGGCTTTGGCCCATTAGTGTTCGTGTATAAGTTTCCTTTGAAATATGTTTCTTCATCAAGATTGAAACCTAAAGCAAATGATTTAGCCACTTAATTTAATTTTAAGGAAATTAAGCTCTAAATGATTTGACTTAAAGTTTGAGAGCTTGTGAAGGGAATTTGATTAAATACTCTTAGAGACTAAATGTTTATTTGGTTTAGAAGAGTATTTAGGAGACACTGGACATCTTCCAAAATGTTTTCATGCTTGTAATTGTGTCCAGGCTTGGGCAAATAGCATATAGGAGAATATGAATATTTTTTTAACAATGCTCTTTGGAGATTGGAATGTATCCTTCGAATATGATCACAATTTTTGGAGCAAGGATACAAACCAACGAGAGGATGGATCTTTACCTGATGTGATCATAGTTTGGTAAAGATTTATTGTGGATGAGATAAACCAAAATTAGAAGATTTATAATTTAAACTCAAAGGGAAAATTTTATGATATCTAGATGAAGACTCGATTCCTTTAGTGGATGCCCCTAATTTGGTTGAGAAAGGATGTCTTCTGATAAGCACTCAATTCATTAGTCATTTATTATCAATGGCGCTTTAAGCCTAGAGTGATTACTAAAAGTTTTATTAGGCATTTAAGGCTTTCAAGATGAGTTTAGGACAAGATGAATAAATAGAAGAATTTATTTAAAAAAATTCAAACTTGTGTAATGGAGAGAGTATGCTTAACTTTAGATATTCATATTTAAGCGTGAGTTAAGCAATTTAAATTATTTACCAAGTAAAAATGCTTTGTCCACTTTGAAAGTTGATTTTATTCAATTTTTGTATTGGCTTGATAATCTTAAGATTCTTAGTATGGCAATAGTGTATAGTGAATACATATACTAAGATTTGGAATTTTAAGCATGCACCACTTCCCGAGCCTATAGTCATCACAATCCTTAAACCTAGGAACTAAGGAAGGATTTAAAATACTTATGCAATTTCTATTGGAATCCATTTTTCTTTAGGCCCCGAGAAGTTTGCCTTCCTAATTAGCCACACCATCTCTTAATCTATACTTCTAGGATCTTGCTTATTTGTTTCATTTTTACATGATGAGGCAT
The DNA here is from genome assembly GCF_029873635.1 of Malania oleifera. NCBI lineage: Eukaryota > Viridiplantae > Streptophyta > Magnoliopsida > Santalales > Ximeniaceae > Malania > Malania oleifera. Next base: position 58,134,720 of record NC_080422.1, on the reverse strand, counting down.
AACTGTGGGTACGACGAACAACCCATGAACCCTTTTTGAAAATATTTCTCTTTTCAACTTTGAAGGGTTTGTTATGGTTATTCTTTTCATTTTTAACTCTAGAATTATCATTCATTTCTTTCTCTAAGCAGGTATTTTCAAAATCTTCTCAATCTTTTTCTTTTCAAGAATAGCATTATAGTATTTTAATTCGTCTAATTGCTTTGCTATTCTTTTATTCTCATTTTTTAGAAATGATTTCTGTTAAGACAACTTAACTAGAAATTTATTCATTTTTAATAAAGTTTTTTTCTAGTTTTTCTCTAGAGAGCATACTTTCATCAATAACATTAGCACATGATTCGTTATCAAATTTAATATAACAATCATTGCATGAATCATTGCAAACATTAACAACGGGATTATTACAAAAATTAACAGATGATTCATCGCATAATATATTACAGTATTCTTCATGAGAATCATCAGGTGCATCAATAACAAAATTGTCACAATATTCAATGGGTGATTCAGCACATGAAACAACATAGCATTCAATACACAAATCATCAGTCAAGCTAGAGTGAGAATCATATACCTCATGTTCTATTAATGCACTGTCCCTGTGATTTACCACTTCTAGATCACTTGAGCTTGACACTTCCGAAGTGTTGGTCTCCTTTTCCTAGGTCTCTTCGTATTTCTCGTCGAGTTCTTCCCAAATATCCTTTGAACTTTTACATATCATAATCTCATGAAAAATAATAGTCTCTAAAGCACAGTATAATAAATCCATGGCATATGAATTTGCATGCATTAAATTAATATCATTTTCACTCATTAGCATACATATTCCTTTAACAATTACCTGCCAGGCCCTCCGGTCTTTTGATTTTGTAAAAACACTCATTCTAATTTTTTAGTGGGTGTAATTTATACTACAAAACAATGGAGGCCTACAAAGTGATTGTCTCTCACCGAATGGGAATACACCCAATTAAGCCATTGCGATCTTTTGAAAAAACTTTTAAGTCTAGTGCAACAAGGCTATGATACCAATAGTTGGAATTGGTGTATACCCAAGAGGGCGGTGAATTGGAAATTCAAAAGTTTTCTCCTAGGTTAATTCAAATTTCACAAACAGTATTACATAAACCAAAGGTTTTTTTATATAATCAGAAATCCAATCAAATATTCAAACAATTAAACACATGTACAACATATAATAAATCAAACATAAAACATACATGCGCTGAAATGAAAAGTGCAAAAATAAAATAGAGGGCCGACACAAAATCTGTTATCAGGGTTCAGCCAATATTGCCTACGTCCTCGCCTCAAGCAAACAAGCAAGAGGATTCACTACCAATGATTACTTATGGATGGAGCAACACCAATTACAACCTCCCTCTCCTTACTGGGTAAAGGAATACCCCAGGTCAAATTTATAGGGTTGACCTCAACTTTTATAATCACACATTACGGTGCAACAGGTCCTCCTAACTAGGTATGAACTATCGGGTGTTTTCTTAACCAAGTTCAAGCAATCTGGGACTCTTCATAGGGCGAGTCTCCCTCTTTTGACCACACGTCGAGAATACAACAATAATAGTTTTTGTACAAAATAAATGCTTCTATAATAAGCAGATGTGTACACAATATGAACAAAATACACACGCGTATGATATGAATTTAAGCTTAGTGTGAGTATGGTAATTTTCTCACTAAAATAATCCTTAAATAAAAATATATATGATGGATGCTAAAGGATTTAAAGCCTAACAAAATATTTCTCCAAAAATATTTCTCCTAAATAGAGTGTAGGAGAATTTAGGGTTTTTGCTTACAAATGAACTTGCAAAAATAGTATGTGTGAGTGTAAGCATGATTGCAATAAGACTTCCCTAACACAAAGTATATGTGCTCAGGTCTTTCAGGATAACTAATATAAATTCTCTCCCAAAAACATTTACCAAAATATATGGGAGATCCAAGAAGCTAACTCTCAAAAATAAATTTTCACAAACAAAGAATAGGTGAGAGTATATGTTTTGAATGAAGAAAATAAATGCCCAAAGATTAAAGTGCTCTCTTTCAAAATGATTTTTCAAAGATATGTAAGAGAGAGAGAGAGAGAGAGAGAGAGAGAGTCAAATGAATTTTGTAAAGAAGAATGAGTGATCAAAATATATGCTCTCTTGTAAAAATGTATCAAAAGATAATAAAGAGAGTAAAAATGAAAGTGGAACTAAAAATAATTTTTGGAGGATTTTTCTCTCTAATCTTATGTTTAAAATTGAGTAATGATGGGGTATATATAAAGTGTGGTAAGGAAATGACCGTTGGAGACACATTAGGGATTTTAGAATTTGTTTAACGATAAATTAACCCTAATTACTACGATTAAAAATTGGTTAACCCACGAGGTTCGGTCGACCTAAGCTCGGGTCGGTCAACCTAAGCTCGGGTCAGTCAACCCAACAGAGGGCGAACTAAAACCCTTTGTGGTTTCGGTTGACCAAGGCACTTGGCCGGTCGCCCGTTCTTATAGTTCAGTCGACCATCAGAATTTTGAATTGAAGGCGCCAATTGGGCGAGGACGATGAAAGGGTCAATGGTTTGGTTTGGTCAGGCATGGTTGTAATGCCCTAAAAAATTATATGCATGGAAGTGTGGAAAAAAAAAGTAATAATAATAATATATTAATTATTAATTAATTATTGTTAAATTGGATTAATTAATTAAACATTGTTGAATTAAATTTATTAAATAATTAAAATGATATACATACATATATATATATATAAGTATATAATATTATAATAATTAAAGTATATATATATATATATTAAAAAGGAAAACCTGAAGGAAATTTATTCCTTCAATAAGAAGGAAGCAGAGAACTTGTCTCTTATTCTCTCTCTCTCCTCTCTCTCTCTCTCTCTCTCTCTCTCTCTCTCTCTCGTCTCCGCCTGTCTCTCTCTCTTCAATTTCATCGGCCTAACAAGCGCTGATCGGAGAACGGAAAATACCACTGGGATCCTGTGTCTGCCACCGACATTTCGACTGAGTGGATTTGTCGTAGGAGTGACGTAAGCATATCTCCTAGGATAAGGTAAATTCTCACTCTTACCTCAATTTTTCTTAAATCTTAAGTCAAATTAACGATCGGACACCACCACGAGAATCTAGGGATCATTCTCTACAAGTCTAGCAGAGCGGATTTCTCATGAGGTCGTCGTAGGCGTAGCCCCAAAACAAGGATAAGGGGTTATTTAGAGATTAATTGTTATTTAATTAATGTGTATTTGGAAATGTTAGAATATTGGTCATTCTGAGGTTGAGCTAGGGTTACTGAATTCAAGGTTCGGGTAAGCGTCGCGGGTACGATTTCGGGATTCCTACAGGTGTAGTTCAAGAAACCAGGTAAGGGGAATAAGTTATAATGGTATTTGTTGAGAATTATTGACTAAGAAATTATGTGAAAACGAAATATGATATTTTGCCTAAAATAACTATGATTTGATTATTAAATAAAAATTGTGTGGCATATGAGTTATACTAAGAACATGTTTGAATTGGGTTGTGTGATTTGCATGAAGAAAATGGGAATATGATACAAATATATATATATATATATATATGTATACTGATAGGTTTTGTGCAGACATGATTTAAAAGAACCCAGTGCTATGTATATAATGAGCTGAAACGAAATGAGAATTGTTTTATTAAGAAACAATGAAAATAATATATATATTGAAGAGTTTTCTGAGAAATGATGAAAAGAGAAACATGGATATGTATATTGGAAAAATAATGAAATGCTTTATTGAGAAATGTTAAAATGTGTGAAATGATATATATGTATATGTATATATATATATATATGTGTGTGTGTGTGTGTGTGTGTGTGTGTAAGATGAAATGTGAATATTAAAAATGGGAATATTGCAATGTAAATTCTGCAATATGAATATTGAAATGTGGAAATTAAAATGTGAATACTGAATTGAGAAATGATGAATGTAAATATTAAGAAATATGAACATTGCAAAGTACGAAAGCTGCAATGGGATCATTGAAATGTGATTGATGAAATGCCAATACCGCATAATGATTGTGGGTATGTGGTAATGATAACCTTGACGTATGGATATGGAAACCCTAATGATGGGTAGTGATAATGAGCATGGTATCGTTGCTAGTGGTGATAGTGCAACCACACGGGCTCTTGGAACATGTGGTGTGGCAGTCAACTGAGCCTTTTAGTAGAGTTGTTGTGCCCCCTGATTCCGTATCAGGACTATAAGTTATTTAGTCGTACTACAGCCGCAGGATATATAATATGATATTTTGATCTAACCGAGTCGGCCAACCATAGTTAGATCCAACTTTCGAACCACATAACCCTATCCATGGTGGGGAAGCATGGCGTGGAAAAGAGATCCTCATGGCAACCATGAGTTATAGACGCGATGTTGGTACTGGCTACTAAGGATACTCATGTGCTAGATAGTGTAATGGAAATGGAAATGGATATGTGTGAGTTAATAACATAAATAATTGAGGCGAAGTAAAACTCTACGCCTAAGGGCTTACTAAGTAAGGTGAATGCCCTAATGAGTATCAGTTGTAGTTAAACCCGAGTTAATCGGGTAAGGTTACAAACAATATCATAGCAAAGGGGAGCTGCATGTATGGGCGTGCAATCTCCCCTATCATCAGAAACTTCGCTAGTAAATATGGGTTGTGTAAGAATGAATTTGAGCAATGGTTTTAAAGCTTATAAAAACTTGTATTTTATATCTATATGATTATGAACATATGTATTAGTGTATTTTTCTTAGATGTGTCGCGACGTCCCGGGAGCGCGTGTGCCCCGGGCGGCGAAATTAAAAATTGATTAAAATTTTCAATTAAAAAGATGAAAGTGTCGGAGTCGCCACTAACCTTTTAGTGTGGTTAGAACACGTGATTACTACCCCGTTAGGGGTAGAATGGGTCTACAATACCAGAGTTAGGCTCGGGAGTTCGGTTACGCGAGGGGAAGGTACAAGCACCCCCTACGCGCCCGTTCTTACGAACGATACCTAATTAATTTGAAATTATCCCTAAGTTAATCTAATAATTCTTAAAATTACTCCTTTTTATGAATTTATAAATACACGTAAAAAAATAAATAAATAAAATAATAAATAAATAAAGATAATATATACATATATATTCCCTCAGAGCTTAGGGTACGTGATGCCCGAAGGCTCATACCCCCGCAATAAAATCATAGGGATAAAATCGAAAATAATTTACAAAAATACACTCCCAAAATTTTTTTTTAAATCTTATAGGGTTTTTTCTAAGCATAAAACTACTAGCTCGGGAGGTTTTTGAAATAACAAAAAATATATATATAATTAAAGAAAATGGTGAAAGTCAAGTCGAAAATGTTTTTAGAATTTTCTCTTAGTTTTCTATTTTTTTTTTATTTTTCTGTATTTCACAAAAATTTCAAATAGCTAATAACAAAAAATAATATACTACTTAAAATATAAATCATAACACGTAAATATTATATATCGTAATAGTCAAATTTTCAATGATAAAACCCCAAGTATTAATAATCAAATCCTAATGATATACTCTAGAATGGAAATAATCAAACCCTAAAAATTATGCACTTTTTATAAACATGTAAGGAGATAGAATGAGATTATGGACAATAATTCACATCATGGATCTATTATAAAATATACACAAACTCTAAAATATTAATATACCTTAATATGGAAACGTTGTACATAAATATGGAAAATAAATCAAATTCTTCCAAGTCATATAAAAGCCAAAGAAATAATATACATTTTATGGAAATCCTTAAGATCAATATTCAATGGTATGGAATCCCTAAAATTAGTACACAATAACAATATAGAGACAGATTAAATAACACACTATTCAAAACCTTAATAACACAAAATAGTCAAAACCCTAAACTAAAACAATAACCAAAACCTTAAAGATAATATCATGAAAATAATGTAAATAATCAAGAATCATGAACATACGTAAATATTACAATCCTAAATAATAAACAATAATACACAAAATCCTTAAATATCCCATAAACAATAATCATGATAAATATCCTAAATACATCAAAAAGCCTAAATAATGTCTACACAATAAAACAAACACCCTAAATAATATGTAACAATAAAAATAAGTATATTACAATGATTACAAAAAAAAAAAAAATACAACGATAATATAAGTACTTTAAACAAATTCCAACTATGAAAATTCCACAAATAAAGAAAATTAATGTATATAAATGATACAACCAAAACCTACCATGAATATGAATACTAAATATTAAAAAACCTAAACTTGAACACAAATGCCATGACAACAATAGTCCTGCAATAATAAAGATAGACCGGTTAATATTCCTAATAAATGTGAAGAAGAAAACAAAAATATAAATAAATTAAACATAACTATCAAAGGGGTGCCGCCGATTGTTGGAGCTGAGGTTCGCCGGGGAGAAGCTGGAGCTCTGGTCGGCTGCTGGAAGGAGCTCGGGTCGGCTGCTGCTGCTGGTGTGGTGGTTGGCCGAGGATAGGGGCTGGGCGATGATGGCCGGAGATGATGAGGGTCTCGGCTGGTGTTGCTCTCGGCTGTGATGGAGGGCTCGAATGGTGCAGCAGAGCTGCAGCAGGTCACGGCTGCTACAGGTTGCTGGGAGTGGTGGCGCTGCCGTGTGGAGTTGCTGGCCGAGGCTGCTATGGCTGACGGATGCTCACGGGCTGCTGCAGCAAGGGATGCTGTGGAGATTTAGTCTTGCCGGAGCAAGGATGGTGGTCGGAGTGGTTGCTGTGTCTGTTGGAGGCTGGAGCAACGGAGTTACTGCTGGGCGTGGGGATATGGAGGACTGAGAGGAGACCGGGGAATGAAAGAGACCGAGAGGATCAAAGAAGAAGAAGAAGAAGAAGAAGCCGGAGAAAAGAAGCAGGCCTTTTTTTTTTTTGTTTTTGTTTGGCTGTATGCTGTGCTGTGCGCTGTGCAGCCTCCCTCTGCTTATATAAAAAAAAAATTTGGAAACCCTAAACCCTTCTTTGATTTTATTTCCTTTTTCTTTTTTATTTTTTTTTAAATTCTTTTTATACTTATGGTAATAATAGATCTAGTAGTAATGACAATAATAATAATAATAATAAGAGTAATAAAAATAATAATATATCAAAAACAATAAAATAAATGAAAAATAAAAATAATTATAGTAAAATTAAAATAAAAGTACTAGTAATAATAATAAAAAAAATAATAATAATGATAATAAATATGCTAATAATATAGGAAAATAATAATAATAATAATAATAATAAAGTATCAATTTTGAAGAAAATAATAATAATAATAATAATAATAATAATAATAATAATAATAATAATAATAATAAGGTAATAATAAATAAAAATAATAGTGGTAATAACAAAATAATAATAGTAAATTAATAATAACAAAAAATAATTATAAGAAAGTAATAACAAAATAGCAATAATAAAAATACTAATAATAATAATAAAATAAAGGGAAACCCCTTGTTCTATTTGGCTAGGGCAAAAATAGGGTGTCTACAAGATGAATTGATGATTTGAAAAGTAAAATGTGTTATAACTGAACTTTTATTGCCACACACTATAAATAATTTCTTATGTCTGACTGAGATGTGTCTCACCCAAATTATCTAAACTTTTTAGGGAATAGAGATAGACTAGGTGATAGAGCTCCATGTTAGTAGGAAGTTAAGACCCTGATATACAGGGTGAGTTTTTGGACTAGGGAGGTGTGATTCCCCTAGGGTTGTATTGTTTTTGGGTGTGGGATAGAAATGTATGTATATGGATATTGATACTCTGGTTATTGTATTCTAGATGATATGTACATTATATCTTCCTTTGTTAGGTTAATATAAATAAAATGTATGTTTACCCGATACCCAATGTGGGTTGGGTCATGTGAGTGGTATCAGAGTTGTTGACGTGATGATGTGATGTTTGATTTGTATGATTTAATTATTATTAGAAAAAAATCGTATGAAAATTGGGGCATCATAGTGGGCACTAGCACAGAAATCAGCCAGTCGGATGAGCTTTGGTCGACTGAGGCTTTTTGAACTTACAATGGTTGGTCGACTGAGGCAAGTTGAATTCTTATTTTGCCCCTAAATTTTGACCATAACAAAAATCCCTTTTAAGTGTATGAGTATGGTTTTTAAGTGTGGGAATTTTAATAAAAAGATTTGGGTCTTGAGGTTAGTCTATGGTCCTTGTTCGGTTCTCTACGGTCAATCTATGTTCATCTAATCTTTCCATTCACATCATGCATTAAGTGCATTATTACATACCAAAATATAAAACAAAATGCATTACAAATGAAATTGTATGTCTTCTTCTGTCTTGCTACTCTTTTGTTCCATGGAATACGCCAAATTGAGTTGAGCTTTAAGTTCTTGCTGGCTTCTATTTTTCGTTATCTTATGTCTATGCTGAAATGAAAACTTGTTCACATACTAAAGGCATACATAAGACACTAGTGCTTTGTTAGAATCAAAACTGAGATTGGACTCAAAAAGTCAACACGGTATTTTGAAGGTTCAGAAAAGTTCAAAGACACGACCAGATCACGCCAAAGAAGTGTTAATCGTGCCCCTAGTCGAACTTCTTAGTATTTTAGAAGTTTAGAAGACTTTCATAGCTTGACCAAGTAGTATATGTTCGTTCTGGTCATGCCCTAGTCGCACCCCCAACTATCCTAAAACCTATTTATAAATACTTTTAACCCTAGTTACACTACACTATACAACCTAAGGACTCAAAAGGAAAAGAAAAATACTCGTGTTGCCTCTTGAAAGCGCTAAGTTTACCATCTTCAGGAAAATGTAATAAAAGCTCATGTCGAACTCACCTTGGTTCGAAAAGAGGGTTTTCTTCCACCATATCTTCATTAAACCAAGTGTCACCTACCCATAATCGTCCCTCTACACTTGAGGCCGAATAATGAATGGCTATAATTTGCTCATATGGATCCTCCAAGTCAGATGTAGAGGGGCTCTCGGGTTGAAGTATATCCTCTAAAAGGTCCCTCCACAGAATCGATAGAGCCATTTCCTTAACACATTCATTAATCATATCAACGTCCACAACTTAGACTTCATCAGGTTGATGTTGGGAAGCATGGAATATATTTAGCCGGAGTTGCATGTTACCAAAGGACACATCTATAATCCCAATCCTACAATGAATGCAAGCGTTAGCCGTGGCTAAGAATGGTCATCCTAATAGGAGTGAGATCAGATCCTTAGTTGGGCCAGAGGGTTCCATATACAAGACAATGAAGTCAATGGGATGATATAACTCTTCAACTTTGACCAAGACATCCTCTATCACACCCCAAGGCCTTTTGACTAATCGATCGGCAAAACTCAAGGTGATCAGGGTGGGCTTCAGCTCTCCTAAATTTAATTTTTTAAAGACTAAGTACGTAAGGAAGTTCACACTCGCCCCTAAATCTAAAAGAGCCCTATCAATAGTGTAATCGCCAATTACACATGAGATGGTAGGAGCATCGAGGTCGTTTAGTTTTGGAGGAAGGTGGCCTAGTATAATTGAGCTCATGTGCTCAGATAGCCTTACTTGTTTGTTCATTTGTACTCTTGAATTTTGCTTCTGCGTGCACAATTTCTTGAGGAACTTGGGATACACTGACACTTGCTTTATAGCATCTAAGAGAGGAATGTTGACCTTGACTTGTCAGAATGTGTCCATGATGGCCTCGATAGTGGTCTCCTTCTTAAATTTGGAGGGTGCAAGAAAAGCAAAAAGGTATGGTGTTGCAGGGATGTAATGGAGAAGTGCTCCATTCTTGGAGAGAGTAGGTCTCTTGGTATCAGCTACCGATCTAGGAGAAGAAGGACTACATGGTTAATCTTTGGGTTCTTCCCTCATCTTCTCTCTACCCTTCTTTTGGACTAACTTCTCCCCAACCCTATTATTTACCTCCCTACCACTCTGAAGAATGGTTACAGCCTGGGCTTGCTCATTATATGATGAAGGTCCAGTAGTTGGCTCACAATCTACCCTGTATTGATCCTTAAGGTTCTCTAGAGGCTGACTTGGCAACTTACCCTCATCTTTCCTACTCAAAGAAGTAGTTAGTTGCCTCATGGTGGCTTCTAGCTTAGCAATTGATTGGGAGTGGGAGTGGAGTAGTTGCCGGTCAACTTGGCAATCAGCCTCAATGCCCTTAAGGGCTTTCAACACCGTCTCCTGAAAAGAATCATATTTGGGCTAAGGAGGAGATGGTTGCTGATAAGATGAAGATCTAGGGGTAAAAAAAGGAGGCTTTTGGGAATTTTTGTATGGGTTAGGAGGTGGAGAAATTGGTGATTGTTTAGATATTTGAGCTTTAAAACCCAGAGCTTGTGGCCTCCAAGAGAAGTTAGGAAGCTATTTTCACCTAGGATTATACGTGTTCGAATAGGGGTCGTTGGATAGCCTATCATACCAATTATGGGTAGCTTTAACTTCCTCCTGCGCAAACTCAGGTAGGGGAGGTGCATGGGGGTAATTTTAGCAAATGTGTGAAGGATAAGTACAAATGACACACACCTCTGCACATGCCATAGGTTGCGGTTTCTATCCTAAGGACAAGAACCGGTCTAATTTTTGTACGATGGTGTGCAGTGTGGGTGCAAGGTCATAGCCTATGGCTAACTCAAAGACTTTTTTAGGTTTGGAAGAGAAAGGTTAGGATGGTTTACGAGCCGCAACAACATGCTGCTAAGAATTTTCAATAAGATCCTCGAAGAGAACCCATGCCTCATTCTCATGTTTCGTAAGGAAAGTACCTCCACAAGATGCATCTACCATGGACCTATCTCACTCATATAATCATTCATAGAAGGTATGGACTAATTGCCACTTAAAGACTTGGTGGTGAAGGCATTTGCACAACAGGTCCCTAAAGTGCTCCAAAGTCTCGAAAAAGAGTTCTCTATCCAATTGTGAGAAACTAGTGATGGCCTTCCGAAGCTGATTAGTCTTACCAATTAGGAAGTACTTTTTTAAGAACTTGTGTTGTAATGCCCTGACCCGCTACGTGGGGCCTGAAGTTCTACTTTAGTGACATTTGTGTACTTGATACCATATTCATCATATCAAAGTAGCAAAAAAAAAAAAAAAAAGATATATTCTCCAAAGCATTACTAGAGTTCTAAACGACCTTTATACACAAAGGTCTCCAAATATCCATATTACAGACAACCTAAAAGAAAGGAAACTAACTCAGTGCATATGACCATATTACATATCCAGGGACTTCAAACATAACTTAAATACATTAGAGTTATTACAGACACTCACAAAAACTAAAACTAGCTATCACCCCGCCCCGGAGTTCACTAAGCACGATTTTGAGATGGTCCTAAAAAATGATTTGTATATTGGGATGAGACACTTCTCAATAAGGCAGATTAAGTTAATATCACTGTGTGGCCAAAGTGAGTTTTAATGTATACAAAATATTATCATATGTTAATTAACCACAGTTATAAAATCATTCTCCAACCATACTCACACAATCACACAATTATTTATCAACGAATGTTCTCGAGGATAGGGGAGATTACACACCCATACATGTAGCTCCCCTTTGCTCTAATATGTAATGAACCGAAAAATAAGGATATTTAAATAAAAAAGAGGGAGGGAAATGGAAGTAGAAATAGAAGAAGGCAGCAAACTTCATCGACGAACGCTTCGCATTTTTGTGTTCGTCGATGACAATGCATTTTGGATATAATAACCCAAGGAAATTTTCTAATGGCCTCGTCAACAAACATAGGGGATTCGTCGACAAGGGTACAAGAGGGTCTCGTCAACAAGGGCATGTTTCATCGACGATAAAATATAGAGAGAATGTTTTGGGAAATTCTAAATTTCATAGACGAAGGGGAGAGTTCAATGACGAATTTCATATTAGACTTGTCGAAAAAATGATGTGGCTCATCGACGAAGGACGCAGTATAAATAGCCATAAACTTGGTTTAATTGCATAAATTCGACGGAAAACTTCCCCTCTCTCTCTTCTACGGTCTCTTCTCCATCTCTCTTCAATTTCGGCCCCGTCAGTCGCCGAATCAACGATCTGAGGCCACCACGACGCTCCTGGTCAAGTTCTCTCCAAGTTTACCAGGGCGGATCGTCAGTGGGATCGAGTTGAATTTCTTCCCAGAATTAGGGTAAGGCCTTTTACTCAGTTTTTGGTCTTCTGACAGTTGTAGGAAATGATGGAGATAAAGAAATAATGATATTCTATTCTGAAAAATATTATTTTCAGGGTGTTGAGTAGGAAGCCCTACCGGTGTTGGACCAGTATACAGTAGAGGCTTTTCAATAGTCAGGTAAGGGAAACAAGCTATGTTAGGAAACCCTTTTACGATTTCAGTACGAACTATATGTCTTTACCAAGTTATTGTTCAGATTATATATATTTACAGTTTCCAAAACTTGATAATATTAATATTTATTTGTGTGGCTTGAGTTGATAACAAAACAGTACTATATTTATAGAATTTGTGAATACCATACTTATAGTTATTAACAGAAATACCATAATATTTGCATGTTTATAGAATGATGAATTTTTCAGTGTACAGTATACTCAGAAATATGAATTTTCAGTAATTTTAGAATAACATGTTTATCATTACCATAACGCCCTGATATATAGATATTCAGACAGTAGTTCAGCTATATAGAAATCAAATTTTCAGTCAGGTTATTTAGAATTTTAGATATATTCTATAGGGTTATGGTTATTTTAGAAATCATAGTAAAAACAGTATATTACAAATATCAGTTACCTATATAGTATCAGACCCTGATGGATCAAATAGCAGAGCACAGTACCGTAGCTACAGATATTCAGTTCAAAGTGCAACCACTTTACTTAGACAGTAAGTGGTATGAGGTTGATCGTGCCTACGTCAAGACAAGCTCTCCATCAGATATGGATTAAGGGGGCCGATTAGACTGTCGGAGTTCAGTTGACTTACCCTGGTCGGCTAGCTAGGACAGGTCCCCCCTTCGAGCCGCACAACCCTGTCATAAGGGGTTAAATCATGACATAGAGCCATTTAGGGAATTTCTCAGATATTATGAGTACTATCAGACTTTCAGAAATAGTAGTATTAATATGAAAAGTAATTTCATACAGATTGGCATGTTCAATTATGTAGTTAATGGTTTTATTATACGTTATATAATATCAACACTTTTGGATTCAATTATTCATATTATTCTTAAATCAGATTATTTTTACCAAATTATAGCTCAATAGCCACACCCTAGTAATAACATGTTTCATCTTACTGAGCGTTGGCTCATCCTAGTGTTGAATTATTTTTCAGGTGAACCAACTAGGCGAGCAAAGTAGGCTCGCAGGAAGAGGGGCTGTTGTACTGCCCTTTTTGAGAGTGAGTACATTTAGGTAGCATGTTTTAGTAAACCCTTGGTATTAGTAAGGGTAGTTTCGGGAAAATAGTGATGATTGTATATTGTGGGTTGGTTTGACACTCTGGTATTGTATTATGTGTGGTTTTATTTTATATGATTGGCCTTCCGATGTTTAGGTTAATGATTGAATTTAAAACTAGGGAAAAAGATTTTATTTTATTAGCAGGTCATTTCATAATACATCATGCAACCCGATATGGCTACAATTGATACTTATCAGGGTACTCGCCTTTCTCAATAAGCCCTTGGGCAGAGAGTTTACTTTGCTATAAACATTCATGCATTTTAATTCATATATAAATACTCACACTATTACAGTTGAAAAATTTACATTTTCTTTGTCAATATAAACAAGTTTAATAAATAATAACATCATTTACATAAATTAACAGATATGCATAAATGACACTCCCTGGGACTAAACACCATTTACTTGCCCCATGGTACAGGTTGTGCGGCCCGAAGGTTGGACTTATGCCCCAGGGGATCAGCCTAGACACAGTCAAAGTAACCATCTACAAGTACACCTGCAGGCATCCACAACTCAATTGCAGGTCTACTAGCCTTACCACTTCCTGGTCCAGCCCCTAGGATAGGTACTTCATCCTTATGTATGTTAAACAGTGGAGACCACCCTACACCTCTCAGTACAGTGTGGGTGCACATGGTCTCAATAATTCCCTAGCAACAATACAGTGCTCACAATACAACTGGTCCTTAGGATTCTCAAACCATATTATGCAATTTAAGTAATAAAAAATATAGTATAAATCCCATTTCATTTACAACCTGCCATTTAATAAAACCTGAACCCTAGCCGTCAAACAAAACCCGGCTCAAAGCCATTAAATAAAACCCAGCCCTCAGCTGTTAAATATAACTCGACCCCTAACCGTTAAGTAAAACTCGGCCTGCGGCCATTAAATAAAACTTAGTATTTTGCAAAGGCAGATCTAGTATATTTCATAAACAATTCAGTATTTTTCACAACCATACCCAAATTTTGTTATACCATAACCCATACCAATTATTCACATGCCACACAAATTCAATATTTGAATATAGCCATTTAAACAACTAAGAAAATATAGTTTGAAGTTCATAAGATAAAACCCAATTTTCCACCATTCATTTTATCCAAAATACCATATCATATATCCTAAATTTATAAAGTCTACTTTGAATGGTCAGTTTTTGAAACAAGCCTTAAGGTAAAATTTATATAAAGCAGTTTAATCGATTCAAACTTAATAAAAACCTGACTTAACTTAATCCCCTTACCTATTTTCCCAAAGCTACGCCTATAGGGATCCCAAAACTGCGCCTACAGCGCTCACACAAACCCTAAATTCATAAATCCTAGTTTAATCAACTCAACTGCAAGTAAAATACTATTTTAACATTCCCTAGGCCCTAAATTCCAAATAAATGACTAAACTCCCAAAAGCATCAAATTTTCTTAATTCTCTAAATCTTACCCTAACCTTGGATTGGTGCCTAGAAAGTCCAGTTCAAAAATCTACTCCGCTAGACTTGCAGAGAAACATTCCTAGATCATCGTGGTGGTTTCTAATTATCAGTTTGGCTAAAGATTGGGGAGAAATTGAAGAGAGAGAGTGGGTTACCTTATCCCAAGAGTGGTGCCTATGACGCTCCTCCGAAAAATCCACTCTTGTTAAAATTTCGGTGATGGAGAATGGAACCCAGGGGTATTTTTCATTCTTCGATCGGCGCACGTTTGGCCGAGAAAATCGAGGAGAGATAAATAGATGGCGAAGGAGAGAGACGAGAAGCAAGAGAGACTGAAGAGAGGTGTAGGTCCTCTCTGGATTTCCAAATTCAATTTGGAATTGAAAAAAGCTTCTTCCAGAAGCTTTAGATTAATATATATACTTTAACTAATTTCTTCCTCAAAATTCACTAATCAATCCTTTTACCTAACCATTCTCAAAATCCAGCACACACGCCCGTAGCATATCCTTTAGAAGATGAATGGTCCTCTTGGACTGCCTATCCATCTATGATTGAAACACGATACTAAATGTGAGTTGAGATCCCAAGTCATCCTGCAAACTCTTCCAGAACCGAGAGGTGAGTGAACCGTGGATCTCATTCTGAAACAATGGAAAGCGGGACACCATGAAGTCATACAATCTCCTACACATAATGCTCTATCAACCTATTCATAGAATAACTAATCCTGATTGGAACAAAGTGCGTAGTCTTTGTCAGCTAATCCACTATTACCCAGATGGTATTCTGTCCATGCACCGCTGAAGGTAACCCCGATATGAAGTCCATCGAGATATGCTCCCACTTCCACTTAAGGATATATATATATAGCCATCATATTACTTAATTTAATTAATTCAATTTAATAATGTTTAATTAATTAATTGATTAATAATAATAATTTTTTTCCAAGTTACTACATTCTCCCCTCCTTAAAAGAATTTCTTCCTCAAAATTCGCTAATCAATCCTTTTACCTAACCATCCTCAAAATCCAGCACACACGCCCGCAGCATATCCTTTAGAATCTAAATGGTCCTCTCGGCCTGCCCATCTATGTGCGAGTGAAACGCAGTACTGAAAGTGAGTTGAGATCCTAAGTCATCCTACAAACTCTTCTAGAACCAAGAGGTGAGTGAACTGTGGATCTCATTCTGAAACAATGGAAATCGGGACATCATGAAGTTATACAATCTCCTGCATATAAAGCTCTATCAGCCTATTCATAGAATAACTAATTCTGATTGGAACAAAGTGCGCAGTCTTTGTCAACTAATCCACTATTACCCAGATGGTATTCTATGCATGCACCGCTGAAGGTAACCCCGATACAAAGTTCATCGAGATATGCTCCCACTCCCACTTAGGGATATCAAGTGGCTGAAGTGGTCCCGCTGGCCTCTAGTGCTCTGCTTTCACCTGCTAACATGTCAGACATTGTTCCACGAATCTGGAAATCTCTCTTTTCATGTTACTCCACCAGAAGGATTCTCGCAGATCCCTATATATCTTTGTGTTTTCTGGATGAATAGTATAGAGAGAGTGATGAGCCTCCTCCAGAATCGTCTTTTTAATCTCCGCATCATTAGGTACACACAACCTAGTGTGAAATCTAAGAACTCCATCCTCGGAAACATTGAATTCTGGCTGCTTTCACTTCGTACTTTCTCTACAATTTCCATTAACTTTGTGTTTTTCGTCTAAGAGGCTTTAATTTTCTCTTGCAAGGTTGGTTGAATTATCAAACTGGCAATGAATGCCTATGAATTCCCTTCTACTAATTCTACACCCAACCTCTCCAGGTCCATCATGATCTAATGATGTACAATAACAGCTAAAACTGACGCACCCACCGACTTTCGACTTAAAGCATTGGCTACCACATTAGCTTTTCTTAGGTGGTAATTAATTGTATAGTCGTAGTCTTTAATCAACTCAAGACATCTTTTCTGCCTCATGTTCAATTTCTTATGGGTAAAAAAGTATTTAAGGCTCTATGATCAATAAAGATCTCACACTTTCCACCATATAGGTAGTGCCTCCAGATCTTTAATGCAAAAACTACAACTGCCAGCTCCAAGTCGTGCATCAAATAATTCTTCTTGTACTCCTTGACTTGGCAAGAAGCATATGCCATAACCTTTCCTTGCTACATCAAGACACACCCGAGTCCTTTCTGAGATGCGTCACAGTAAATCACAAATCCACCATCTCCTAATGGAATGGTCAACACAGGGGCAGTGACTAGTCATTGCTTTAATTCCTAAAAACTTTGTTTGCATTCACTAGTCCATTCAAACTTCTCGTTCTTTCTCATAAGCTGCATCAGAGAACCCTATAGCCTTGAAAACCCCTCAACAAACCAGTGATAGTATCCTGCTAGACCCAAGAAACTAATAACCTCATGCACGTTTTTCGGTCTCACCAAATCAACTACTACCTCCATTTTTCTTAAGTCCACTAAAATTCCCTCCCTAGACACTGTATATCTTAGAAATGTAACATGTTCCAGCCAGAACTCACATTTCTTAAATTTAGCAAATAGCCTTCCTTCTCTCAGCACCTGAAGCACTATCCTCAAATGTTCCTTGTGTTCCTTTGGGCTCTTTGAATACACCAGTATATCGTCAATGAACACTACCACGAACTGGTCCAAATATTGTCAGAATACCTTGTTCATTAGATCCATAAACACTGCATGAGCATTTGTCAAACCGAACAACATAACCAAGAACTTGTAATGGCCATACCTAATCTGGAAATTCGTCTTTGGTACATCCTCTGATTTAACCTTCACCTTATGATACCCAGATCGCAGATCGATCTTGGAGAAAACCTGTGTGCCCTTTAGTTGGTCAAACAGATCGTCCATACGGGGTAACGAGTACTTGTTCTTCATTGTCATATTATTAATTTCCCAGTAGTCAATGCACATTCTCATTTACCCATCCTTCTTCCTCACAAACAACACTAGCGCTCCCCAGGATGATACGCTCAGTCTGATGAATCCCTTATTAAGTAGTTTTTGCAACTACTCCTTTAGCTCCTTTAATTCAGCTGGAGCCATTCTGTATAAAGCCTTAGAAATTGGGTCTATCCTTAGATTTAACTCAATAGCAAACTCCACTTCGCGATCAAAAGGCAATCCCTGTAAGTCTTCAGGAAAAAACATCCAAGAACTCCCTTATCATAGGGATATCCTCCAGCTTAAGTCCCTCCTTTGGTGCTTCTTTTACAAATGCAAGGTACCCTTGGCCACCCTCCAGAAGTAACATCTTTGCCTGAATTGCTAAAAGGATCTAGGTGTAGAGCGCACACACGACCCGATGAATTTAAAATTCTGCTCCCCAGGAGGTCTGAACACTACCTCCTTCCTATGGCAATTGATACTCACATAGCTAGATGCTAGCCAGTCCATTCCCAAAATGACATCAAACCCATGCATGTCAAAAATAATTAAGCTAGCAGGCAGCCTTCTCCTCTGAATCTCCAGTTGGCAGTCTCTTATCACCCTTCTACACACAACAACTAACCTTATCGACATGACCACACCTAACTTGGCACCTAACAACTTAGTCTCTACCCCGCACAATTTAACCAATCCCCCTAAGCTACGAAAGAGTGCATTGTACCTGAATCAAACAACACTACAACACTATTTGACAAAATGGAAATAGTACCTGTCACCACATCGTCGGCGTTCTCCGCATCTCTTGGCATAAGCAGGTACACCCGCGTTTGGGCGGTGCCCCTCTAGTGACCACCTCGGGGTGCCTGGTTACCTTCCCAATATTGTTTCTATGGAGGAGTTTGAGTCAACCTCATGCGATAGTCCCATGTTATATGTCCAGCCCCACCACACCAGTAGTAGCTAACTGGTCCACCCCTGAACTTGCCCCAATGCCTCTGATGGCATCTAGGATAGGTAGAACACAATGGATTCCCCTAATGGGCTTGATATCTCATATCCTGCCACTGGCCCATGAAATTTCTAGGCCTCCTCCATGTACGCTGGATGGTACTAGTTTGAAATCCCTGAGCAAGGGCCTCTTCTTCTGGTTTACTACTAGTTTCTCACCCTCCTGAATGTTAGCCTCAACTACCATGGCCTTATCCACCAACTTAGAAAAACTCTAAGTCAACAACACGACCACTTGTGTGCGTATTCCCTACCTCAAACCCTTCTCAAACCTCTAGGCCTTCTTCAGCTCATCCGAAATCATGTACGGAGCGAAGTGGGATAGCTCCATAAACATGGTCGTGTACTACTATACGGTCAAATGCCCCTAAGTCAGATTTAGGAACTCCTCTGCCTTAGCCTCCCTGCTGGTAGTAGGGAAGTACTTGTCGAAGAACGCCTCCTTGAAATGGCTCCAAGTTATAACCGCAGGTCCTGACCATTGTTCCTCCACCAATTTTTCTTATCTCCACCACCTCTTCACTTCCCCTACTAATTTAAAAGTGGCATACCGCACCTTCAGCTTCTCCGTGCACTCCAACACACCCAGAATTTCCTCAATCTCTTGAACCTAATCTGCAACTGCGATCGGGTTCGCTCCTCCTATAAATGTTGGTGCATTCATCTAGGTAAATTGCTGAAAAGTGCAACCCCAACCAACCAGTGGTTGATCCTGCTCTCTAGAGTCTCTCTGATTCTCCTTCTTAGCTTGTCGCATTATACTTTGCAACACTACTGAAGCATCCATATCATCCTTACTGAAAGTATCCACGTGATTATCCCCTCTAGCTACGATGTCCTTTCCTCTGGAATCCATCCTAAAGATAGGATAGAAACCGATTTAGCAATTCCACATTTATCATGGTTGATGTAAGTATGGAATGAAGAAATAATATAACATATGTATTCATAGCTAAAAAGAATGATTTACACACTTCTACCACAAAACTGGCGACGATTTTTGTAGGGGGTCCCCAAACCGTTGACAAAAAACCTAAATTACATATATATTGGGATGAGACACTTCTCAGTAAGGCAGATTAAGTTAATAACAGTGTGTGGCCAACGTGAGTTTTAATGTATACAAAATATTATTAGTTTTTATTTAACCACAGTTATAAAATCATTGTCCTACCATACTCACACACTCACACAATTATTTATCAGCAAATGTTCTCGAGGATAGGGGGAGATTACATGCCCATACATGTAGCTCCCCTCTACTCTAATACGTTATGCAACATGGTATGGCTACAACTGATACTTATCAGGGTACTCACCTTTCTCAGCAAGCCCCTAGGCAAAGAGTTTACTTCGCAATAAACATCCATACATTTTAATTCATATATAAATACTCACACCTTTACAGTTGAAAAATATGCATTGGCTTCCTTAGTATAAACTAGCTTAATAAATAATAACAGCATTTACATAAATTAATAGATATGCATAAAAGACACTCCTTGGGACTAAACACTATTTACTTTCCCCATGATACGGGTTGTGCATCCCGAAGGCTAGACTTATACCCTGGGACATCATCCCAGACATAGTCAAAGTAACCATCAGTTGTAGGTCCGCTAGCCTTACCACTTCCTAATCCGGCCCCCAAGAAAGGTACTTCATCCTTACGCAGGCTAAATGGTGGAGACCACCCTAGACCTCTCAATACACTTTGGGCACACACAACCTCAATAATTCCCCAACAATGGTATTGTGCTCACAATACAACTGGTCCTTAGGGTTCTCAAACCATATCATGCAATTTAAGTAATAAAAACTGTAGTATAAATCTAATTTCATTTACAACCTGTCATTTAATAAAACTTGGCCCCCGGCTATCAAACAAAACCTGGCTTACAGCCGTTAAATAAAACCCGACCCTTGGCCATTAAATATAACCCCTCCCCTAGCTATCAAGTAAAACCCAGCCTACAGCCGTTAAATAAAACCCATTAATTTGCAATGGCAATTCTAGTATATTTCACAAACAATTCAGTATTTTTCACAACCATACCCAAATTCAATTATACCATAACTCATACTGATTATTCACCTGCCACACAATTTCAATATTTGAATATAACCTTTAAATAACTAAGAAAACATAATTTGAAGTTCGTAAGATAAAACCCAATTTTCCACCATTTGTTTTATCCAAAATACCATATCATATATCCTAAATTTATGAAGTCTACTTTGAATGGTCGATTTTCGAAATAACCCTTGAGATCATATATATATATATATATATATATATATATATATATATATATATAAATTTAATTGGTTGAAACTTAATAAAAACCTGACTTAACTTAATCCCATTTACCTATTTTCCAGAAGTTATGCCTATAGGGATCCCAAAACTACGTCTGCGATGCTCACACAAACCCTGAATTCATAAATCCTAGTTTAATCAACTCAACCCTAGGTAAAATACTATTTTAACATTCCTCATGTGCACAAATTCCAAATAAATGATTAAACTCCCAAAAACATCAAATTTGCTTAATTACCTAAATCTTACCCTAGCCTTGGAGTGGTGTCTAGAAAGCCTAGTTCAAAAATCTACTCCGCTTGACTTGTAGAGAAACGCTCCTAGATCATCGTGGTGGTTTCTGATCGTCAATTTGGCTAAATATTGGGGAGAAATTGAAGAAAGAGAGTGGGTTTACCTTATCCCAGGAGTGGTGCCTATGATGCTCCTCTGACAAATACACTCCGGTTAAAATGTTGGTGGTAGAGAATGGAACGTAGGGGTATTTTCAGTTCTTTAATCAATGCACATTCGGTTTATTCCTTCAATCACCGAGTTCGACTCTAAGGAATTAAGCCAATATTTGGTCTATTCTTTTAAAGAGAACGGGAAAACTCTCGATTGGAGGGCATCATCACCAAAATTATGTATTCGGATGGTGGAACAAATTTCAAGAAATTCATAAAAATGCTTGTAAAGATTTTTAGTAGAATTTCCATAAAAATTGAGAAGCATCGAGATGATGGAAGTCTTGATCTCAAATTGCACTACCTCGACATCTAGATATTGGATACAAGACAGCGAAGTGTAGGTGTTGGGTTTGGAATAGTCTCTAAGGGGCCTAAGACGTTGCTCTTCAACCACAAGTTCGCGGAGAGCTTGGGCTTCCGGATTTTGTATAGTAGGAACCAAATTACTTTCGGCCATGAATTTAAGTTTCGATGACTCTGAAAACTTAGGATTAGAGGTGGATCTCCTAATGGACCTACGAGAGCTCTTAATCTCATAATCTATAGGCACTAACTCAGGATCCAAAGAATGCAAACCCAACGTACACACATATAACACACAATCAAGACTTCAAAGTATTAAAAAAAATAAAGATAAATAAAACAAATAAAAACAAAGAAATAGTATTCTAAACTGGAGACTTGTTTATAACCGTGACCTAGTCCTAGGCAATGACGCCAAAATTTGGTAGGCTCACCAAGGCTTGGGTCTTTAACTACCACAAAGAAAATTTATAAACCTAAATATTTTAAGTTTAGTAGAACAATGAGTAATTCGGGTATCGATCCACAGGGACTGAAGCACAGTTATCAACCACTTCCAACCTAGTTTATTATAACTTTGTGTAAAAAGGTCAAAAGGAGAGATTTTGATTGGTTTTCCTAATAACTACTAAAAGCATGTAAATTCTATGTTAACACTACTCCTACAAATTAGATCTTAAAGTATAAAGCACGCCTAGACTGTCGTGTGCGCTAACTATGTCCGATCAATTGTCTGTCTTAGGCTAAACAATCAAGTGAACCATTCGAGGGCATACAGTAATGAAGGTGCACCAATCATTTGGAGCACGATTGGGAACCGGGGCATACTCTATCACAACGATAGTGTGAACACCCCGTACATGGACTGTAGCCTAATCCGTACAAGTGAATGAATCCCTATCTAGGCAATCCTTTACCCTAGGGTATCATCACACTCAAAGATGTAAACTTGCATGGTATTCAAATGAAAGTAGTAAAGAAATTATATAAAGGAAGCATGTAAAGATGGCTTCAATTGCAAACTCAATAGTATGTCACTAGCAATCAAGAATACAACTATGAACCCTAATCTACGCAGCAACACAAGGAATGAGAAGGGTGTCACAAGCCTTCGCGAATCCACGCATGAACGAAAATAGGAATTCAAATCAAAAACATTAAATCTACTCTACTTGGTTCTCAATGGCTTTCTAGGTCTATCTGTAACGACCTACTTATTTTACCAAATTTTTTTCTTTTTGATATCCCATATATAATCTTGGCAAATCACAATCAACCTGATAAATCATAATCCACCTAGACCCAAGGGTACCAGGGGTATACTCGATATCCAATACTAATACCTAAGCAGCGGGAAATGTAAAATCATATATATATATATATATATATATATATATCAAATTACTAGTCAACACAATACCAGAGTTTACTACAACCATCATATGAATACATACGACCCAAAATATCCAAAAAGAGTCTTAGGGTCACCATTCAAAAATCCGTCTGTCCCTAGCAAAAGACTTACCCTTCAGATAGGTAGGACAATCGAACTCTAGCATTGCGGAGCTTTATCTGCTCTCCTATCTGGGGCTCCTGAAATGTTTATATAATTTGGGATGAGACACTTCTCAATAAGGGAAATAAACTAGTACCAGTGTGTGGCAACATGAATATTTTCGTGTTATACATATAACAGTACAAAAATCACATTTGATAAAACTATCTGTATTATATCTCGAAAAAAATATTTAATCATAACATGGTATAATATACTAAATTTTTATACGTATAAATCATCTTATATAACTATACATAGAAAACACCCTACATAACTAGCTGGCTGGTGTGATGTCTTACCCCTACATGACTGGGTTGTGCGGCCCGAAGGTAGGGCCTAGCAATGGCTAATCGACCATGCTAGATCAACATAAGTCTGTAGGTACAATGGGTCTGCCCCTCCTGGTCCGGACACCAGAGGGATGCCTACGCTACAATAAATCACATCAACTATCGATCTCCCACTACCCCGTACGGCAAGCGGTAGCACTAACATAAAACATAATCGTGATCATATAGCTATGGTACCATGCTTCATGAAAACCTAAACCAAGCCAATCAGGTTCTAATAACATATAACATATTTCTAAATAATGATACATGGCTATTTCATAGTAATATCTATCATGTTAATGTCTTCATACAACTTTGCATAACATATCATGTAAAATTTATGGCTCTTACACCGGCATTTTGTATTTTGTAAATCATGACCCTTATGCTGGTATTGCATATCATAAAAGCCTTCGGCCCTTACTCCGGTATTTCTTATAAAACCTCGGCTCGTATGTCGGCATATCGTATAAAATCCTCAGCCCTTACGCTAACATGTCATATAAAATCCTCGGCCCTTATGCCGGCATATCGTATAAAATCCTCAGCCCTTACGCTAACATGTCATATAAAATCCTCGGCCCTTACGCCGACATATCATATAAAATCCTTTGTTTGAAAAATCACTGTATCATTTTATCATTTTCCTGAAAGTAGTAATAACATACCTATTTTGTAAACATAATATTTCCTTATCATAATTTCCATGGTAAAAATTACTCATGCCACACAAAAGAGATAATAATCTTATTTATGATATTATACATGAAATCCATATTTCTGATCAACAGCATTATTTTCTGCATAATTTTACAATATATATATATTTATCTAAAATTAAATGTTGTAAAATAATAAAATCATTTTCATGAAATCTTGGCTTAGTTTATCCCGTTACCTGATTTCTAAAAATCCCCTACAATGTCTAGTCTTACACCCGCAGGGTTCCCGTTCAACACTCTAAAAGCAACATCTCCTTAAATAAAACTTCAGTATTTCTTCAACTACTACATTTCCCATAACTGCGAGAAAGCCAAATACTAAATAAAAAGTCTTACCCTGAATATGGGATGGAGTTCAAGTTAGCCTCACCAACGATCCACTCCAGCAGACTTGAAAAGAACTTTCTTAGGAGTGTCATGGTGGCTTCGGATCGTTGAACTGGCAAGAGATCGGCCCAAAATCTTAGAGAGAAGGGAGAGGGGACGAATAGGAGAGAGAGAGAGAGAGAGAGAAAGAGAGGGTTCTTCGCATGATTTCTGAGTGAAAAATCGAGTTTAGGCTATTTATACAACTGCACTCATCGACGAGCCACGTCACTTCGTCGACGAGGCCACGAAGGAAGTTCATCAACGAATTCTTATTCCTCATCGATGAAATCCAGAGCTAAAAATAACCTCTCAGTAACTTCTCATAGATGAGACATGTGTCCCCGTCGATGATCCCCTCAAGCATGTTCGTCGACGAACGTGCTATGTTCGTCGACGAGACCCTATTTGAATTTCAAATTCAGTTTCTTTCCTCTCCTCCTCCTATTATTTAATTATTATAATTTTTTCGGGTCTCTACACTGTCACTAACCCAAAAGAGGCCAAAGAGGAACCTTAAGCACATAGACAAAACTTAGTTTTATACCCAATAGGGTTTACAAGGTTTGAAATTCAAAATAGGAAACTTTAGTATAAAATCTCATGTAAAAGGTTGTCCCTGTCAACCAAGTCGCACTCTGTCTTCCCGTGCTCACGCCCTGGTCAAGGCTAGCGAGAAATCATGAATTTGAACTTTAGCATCTTCGACTTTGTCACGCCAATGGGTCTTACTGATCCAGTTGCTGGCCGAGACTTGCAGGATCTCAACTTTAGTTCAGCTTCAAGATTTCGACCTAGTCGCCCCTCAAGGTCTTCCTGGTCAAGCACTTGGTCGAGATTCTCAGTATCTTTGGCTTAGTAAGCTTCAGTATCTTGACTTGGTTGCCCTTGAGGGTCATTTGGTGGAGGACTTGGTTGAACCTTGCAGCATTCTTCTTTCAGTTTGAACCTTGGAGACTGTAGCTTGTGACTTGGTCACCCCCTATGGTAGTTGGTCGCACCACATGGTCGAACCATGTCTTCTTTCCTTAGATGAGTTGAGGCTCTAAGGGCTTGGTTGAGCATCTGATTTTGGTTTTGTGCATTCCAATTACTCCATTGACTTATCGTACTGCTTAACTCCTTAGTTTTAACCTATTTTTCTTGAAATATGGACAAACCTTGCATAACTCTGAGTTATGATAACAAAGGATAAATACAAGATAAATGAAGAAAAAACAAAGGTAAATGGGGACCTAAAATAGTGCATTTTAGTGATTCATCAGTTGAGCATCTGATTTGAGCTTTGTGCAACCCAATTACTCCATTGGCTTCTCATATTGCTTAACTCCTCGGTTTTAACCCGATTTTCCTAAAACATGAACAAACCTTGCATAACTCTGAACTATGATAAGAAATGGTAAATACATGATATATATAAGGATAAAACAAAGGTAAATGTGGGCCTAAAATAGTACATTTTAGGCCGACATTTACCTTTGTTTTATCCTTATAGTACATTTTAGGGACACATCATTGTGTGAGAAAAATAAAGAGAAAGACAGTGAAGAACAATGAGAGCGGAGAGAAGAAAAAAATGAAGAGAGAGGAAAGAAAGGTTTTTATATATTTTTTTAAAAATATATAGTATAAAATATTGATGGGTCATATGTCATCGTGCGAACGGTGATATGTAGCATGCCCAAGACTGCACATTTCAGAAGCGACGTGACGTGATCTTGACCTTCCAATATGCGTTTTCTCTGGACAGACGGATCACTACCATGTCAATGATCCATCTCAAACTCCCAAGACCTACTAAATTCTGCTATGTGGCAGGTGACATCATGCTGACGTCACCCTGTCACAGTAAATTTAATGTGTGTGTGTGTGTGTATATATATATATATATATATATATATATATATATTCTATTTTGGTATGTGTGTGTCCCAATGATTAAACAAAGGGTAAAAAGGTGTTTTGAATCTCACCTGTATTAGTTTTGAGGGGGGAATTATCTAATAAGATTCCCTTCTTTTTGAGGTTTTATTTGACATTCGTAAATCGTACCTTATAAATATTTTTCGTTTGAAAATTTTAATATTTATTTATTTATTTATTAATGAGTTAATTAAAGACCATTAGCTTTAATTTAGGGATAATTCATAGTTAATTAGGTATTGTTCGTAGAACGGGTGTGTAAGGGATGCTAGTACTTTTTCCTCGCATAACTGAACTCTTGATTCTAATTTTGGTAAATGCAAACCGAGACTACTGGTTCCTTGACTTGGGTTTAATTTAGAAATCAATCGACGAGTAGTAATTAGGTGAACTAACCACATTTAGGTAAATAACAGGTTAGTAACGATTCCGTCGAACTAATATTATTATTACTTCTCGTCATTTAGAATTTTTCTCTGGGACGTTGCGACAACCTATCTTAAATTCTCAAATCCCTTAGTCTTTTATCACCAATTGTGCTATTCACATTTGGCAGGCCAATCAACGAGTGATTGCAAATGCTTCCTTTTCAAAATATAAAATTAACCAAAATTACTTTGCACAAAGGTGTACAAAATGGCAAATTACTTTGCATAAAGGGAGATGATGGCCAACCAATGAAAAATTCAAAAGTCAGTTTAATAAGTTTTAGGAATATGAGTAGATAACTAGAAATAGTGAAGTCAAGTATTTAATTTGAGTTGATAATTGAGTAATCGTGTTTTGAGGTTAAATTGAAGCTTAGTTTCTTTGTGATTTGAGTTTGTTTTGCACTTTGAATTTAATATAAGTTGTTAACTTTTAGTCAGAATTTCTTGTTCAATTTTTTTTTTATGATCCCGCAACCCATCTATATTTATACTGTGCAAGATTTGAATTATTTGACCTTACATAATTTTTCCTGCACTAAATCTATTGGATCGAGCCAGACAAATATCACCATAAATTTTATTGAATTATTCATGCCTAAAAAGCAATAGAAATTTCTAAATTTGTTTGGCTAAAACCTTGAAACCCTATCATTTTCTCCCTTCTCCAATCTTATAAATTAAATAAATAGACAAATAACGTAAGAACTTTTCCAAGTAATATATATTTCTCCATTACTAAAAAAAAAAATTATATTGCATCAGTCACCAACATCCAAAGCCAAACGCAAAACACACGAACTTAATCTGCACTATTTAATACGGGCGCTCGCCCATGTAATTACCGGGCGGGTCGTAGTTACACGTCATAAACACATCTCCATCGTCGCACACCAACCGGGCACATCCGAGTCGACGCGTGTCCTTCCACACGATCTGCGTGTAGTGACCACACACCTTTCCCTCCTCGCACGTGTTGTTCGCGTACGTGTAGAACTTCTCCTCCTCCACCCACGCGCCCACGGCGTCGTTGGGAGTCCACGCGGAGCCGCTTCCCCGGTAAATGTTCTCCCCCAGCTTAAACTCGTATTCCGGGAACGAATGCTCCGCTCTGCAGTCGCCTTTGCGCTGCCCCGCCCACCACCGCGCGTACGTCTCCAGCCGGGAGTCCCACAGTAGCGGCAGCTCCCACTTCGCCGCCCTCGCCACGTTATGGGCAAACAAGAACTGAAGGGACTCTCCAACGCACCCCCAGCACAGCTGCTTCGACACTTGGTATATGCTCTCGTTGTCGGGCTTTTTCGGGCCGGGTTTGGGTACCGGGCACGGGTTAGAAGAGACCAGAAAATCAATATTCCCGTTCATAATGATAGTAAGGAAAAGAAGAAAATGGAGCTTCATTTCTTCTGGATCGCGGAGGGAAGAAGCCAAAGATGGGAAGCTGGTACCTTTAGGGCGGTTTGTGGCACAGACGAATGAGGGTTTTATATGGAAATTTGAAGGGCATGCGTAGGATTGCTGGTACTGCGTGGGCCTGGAGAAAGCTATGATACATAGTAATGCGTCCTTTCTTGGTTTTGTGTTTTCTTGTTTGGATCGTGGGAAAGATATATGCCGCAACGGGGTGAAAAATTGAAGGGTATAATGTAATGGGCGGAACCTCCTCCTGCTGCAGTCCAGTTGATTCAAGTTTCCCGAGGTTCCAAGCTTGAACCTCTATAATGTGGGTTTGTATGATAGTGGGGATGTCATATCATTTCATATAAATATATTATGAATAATGGTTCACAAGGGTCAAGGTTTAGCGTATGATTGAACCCGGGAGGTCTCGTGAATGTGGATAGCGGTGGGGGTGTGTTTCGCCCGTGAGCTCTTCCTTGTTTGTTTTGGGGACAGAAGGGTCCACCGGCGGCCATTCTACAGAAAATGCTTGTGTGGAGTGTGGTGACTGGTGGAGTTAAACCACAAAAGAGCAGCCACCAGGACTTGAGTTGCTTGACTAGGAAGTTATTAGATCTCCTCTGAAACCCCTTTCGAAAGCGACAAACATGGGAACCAACCGGCCCCAAAGGGTCTGCTCTTGCCACTGTTCTGTGGTGATGAGTTTTAGTTATTTTTCAGATGCGGAATAAAAGGTTAGTGACAAAAATAACTGTCCTAAATTCTACTCTACATTCACAAAAGAGTCATTAATTCTTTTTGTAAGTATAATAACTCAGTCCAGTAATTTTTATTTTATTCAAAATATGAATGTTGCTTAGTTAATGAATGAATAATTATATTTAGGATAAAAGATACTTACAATATCACTTTTTTTTTTCTTTTTTTTTTTTTTTTTGTAAAAGGACATACCTTTCCGAGGTTTCAAAAATTTTAACGACCTTTCCTAAGGTTTAAAAAACTCTACTTCTCATGGAGTTTGCTGATGTGTTTAATTTTTATACAAGTTTTGTAATACTTTTATTTTTATACTAATTTGTGTTTAATTTTCTTATTTGTTAGAGTCTTGATTTATTTTTGTTTATTTTTTATTTATGAATAAATAAATTAAAGGAGACATGAGAATTAAGGAGGAAACTTCCTTTTCAAATTCAAATTCCCTTCATTAAGCGTTCTTTTCAAATTTAAATTCTTGAATTTCATGAATCGCCTTTCAGTATTTGAAGCATAACTTTTGTTAGAGAACTCCAAAAAGAGTAATATGAGTATCTACGAAAGGCTCAGAAAAAACTGTACAACTTTCTTGTAGAAGATTTTCTAAGATAGGAAGATCTAGAGAGATAAAATAGCACATCAAGACGGCAGCAGAAAAGGAGTTGATTTTGGAGAATCTTGTTTTGGGGGGAGATAAGAGTAGGGACGACCAGAGCCTTGAAGAGGAGGATTTTTTCACCATTAAAGAGGAATCTGAAGTTTGGAAAAAAAAAAAAAGAAGAAGATGAAGACGGATGCCGAATTGGAGTTGTTGATGATTGAGATTCTTGATCTACACACAGTTTTCTTCTTAATTCTTTCATATTCTCTTTGTACAATTTTCATTATGAATTATAGAATTATTATGATTTGTTTTGATTCTATTATAAGTAATTTTCTATTGCCAAGGCTACGATGTAGCCTTTCCATGACAATTCTGAATCTTATTTCTATGTGATCATAATTTTATCATTTTTTTTTTTAGTATACATCATTGAGTTTAATGTTTTCAATTATCTGGTCAATAGCTGAGTGATTTGTTGTGCATATTAATTCGAGAGATGATGCATGTAGTTTAGTTTCGTATGATGCATGTCATGAATTGAACGAAAGACAAGAATGTGTCAACGTGATTTGTGCGGCTTTTATGTAAAATATTATTAATTTTAATGTACTCAAATGCTTTTAAATTCGCATAGACATATCTTGGGCTATCGTATGTTGGGAAATTCTAATTCTACTCAAGAGAGGGTCTTAAATAAGTTAGAATATTTTGCCGTCAAATAGGATAATAATTGATTGATTACATGATTAGGATTTGGGATTGGATTGGTTAGGTGAGTCACATGCCTTAGTGTTTTATTTTTTGTTGAAATCTTATTCTTTTTAAGTATTTGGTGAATTCTTTCATTTGTTGATTTAATTTTATTTGTTTTTTGTTGGCCTTACGAGGCTTAAAATATTATTTTGATGATAACAAATAAGATGAATTTGACATATTTGGTTAAGTGATGACACATTTCAGGACTCAACTATGAAAATGTAAGGTCAAGTATTCACAAGGATCCATTGAAAGCTTAT
The DNA here is from genome assembly GCF_029873635.1 of Malania oleifera. NCBI lineage: Eukaryota > Viridiplantae > Streptophyta > Magnoliopsida > Santalales > Ximeniaceae > Malania > Malania oleifera. The sequence continues at coordinate 58,103,559 of NC_080422.1, read as the reverse complement.
ACTTCAAAGAATGATGATCATATGAAGCTTAAGGCATGAATTCAAAGATGATTTATTAAAACTTGAAGATTATGAGAGCATGCATATTAAAGTGAACTTGTTAAAAGCCTAAAGTACATTGAAAGCTTGAAGAAAATATGGACTCAAAACAAGGACATACATGAAGACTTCAAGAGTAGAAGGAATCTTAAGGAAGTTTTATGTAAGTACTTCAAATAATTTCAATATAGATGCATGAAGTTCTTAGGTTAATTACTTGGACCTAGATACCTTTTAAAATACTTGGAAAATATTTTTATAAGGTCAAACATTATTTCAAAAAGGTTGAAATTATTTTTGGAATGAAAAGCACCAAAAAGAGGATTTCCCAATTGCCGTCATTTTTTCTACATCCTCATTGATGTACATTTTTCTCTATCAAACACTCATTATTTTAAACAGTGTTCAACATAAAAGTTGTGGGATTTTCTCTTAACTTTATGTTAACACCAAGAATGAAAAATTTGGTGTTATGTAAGAAAAGTTATTACAAAAACACTTAAAGATGTTCAAAGCTGATAGCAAGACAGCAACCTGATTATGTTCTCTTAGAAGCCTGACTGTGCAATCTGAGAAGCTTGTTCATGTTCAAATAGGCGACTGACACCCTACTGCCTCTTTAAAAAAGCAAGGTAGTAGCCTGACCATTTTTGACAGGCAGCTGACTTTAGAAAAATTTGAAATTTTAATAGCCGGAAGAAGTTTCTAAAATTGGTTTCATGGGCTCCAAACTTTGTGAAAACTTAGGGGATACTTCAAGTAACTTGGGCAAGACAAAAATATGTTTTTTAATTCTATAAATACGTGATTAAACCCAAGGATCAAACACATCAAGAAATTATTCAGCAATTAAATACTCTCAAGTGCTCTCAATTCTCAAAGGTTATCTTGCTCACATCTTGCTATTCTCTCAATTGAGTTTTTGCTGATCTTCTCACACCGAAATTGAGCTTTAAAGTTTGAATCTTTCAATCATTCAAAGATTATACCGATGATAGATTTATATTGAACTTCAATTTCATTTCATATTATTATTTACTTTAAAGTATATTATAGTACTGAATTTTTATACTAATTAGCTCTATTTGAGAGCACTCTTTGTACACATCTATTTGTTGTATCTCTTGTAGATTGTGACGATTCCAAGATTGTTGGATCGTTGGCTAAGCGTGAGGAATCGCTTAGAGAGGTGCTGCTTTAGCCTAATTAAAGGAATGACCGAGTGGGGGAATATCACTTGGAGAGGCGGGCTCTAGCCTGTTGAAAGAGTGTGTAGCGGTGTTGTTTCGCTTGACAAAGGAATTGATTTAGTGGAATCCTTTGGTGGTTTTCCAAATACGAAGACGTAGGTTGGGGATAAGCCGAACCTCATAAAAATCGTGGTCTCACTCTCTCTTTCCCTTGCTTTTATTTTCAGCACATATATTAACTATGTGGATGTTTTAAATTCCTAAATCATATGTACTACGTAAATTTGGAAATTAAGTAAACTTAAAGTTTAATTTTGATTTAGGATTACAGAAACCGAAAGGGAGTACGTTAGTTGACTAATACTTTGCGGAAACCTCAAATGGAATACGTTGATTGATTAACACCAAAAGATAAATTAACTAAGAGTTTATTTGAATTCTGAATTTTGGAAAGAGTGTGGATTTTTTTTTAAATATCAAATTGAGAAACAAATTTTATAAATACAGGGCTTGATTCAAAATCTCATTCACTACAGGGCTGTAAACAAACTAAACATCTTGATTGAATATTTTGTGGATTTGATTTATTGTTTTTAAAGTTTGTTGTGGTTGACTGATTGTTTAATTGTGTTGTGGATTGTATAAAAAGAACTAAATTCTTGTGTGATTGTTAAATCAAACAAAGAAGTCAAAAATAAATTAAAAAGATTTAAAAAAAAATTTAAAACCCAATTCACCCCCCTCTTGGGACTACACCTTAGTTTTCATTTTTTTTTTTTTTTTCAGATTCAAAATCCACCACTTTTCTTGATTTTCAAAAAATTTAAAATTAGAACAATTTCAATAGTTAATAGGCAAATAGTCCTCGTGGGTTCGACATCATTCTTTATCACTATATTACTTGTTACAATTTCGTGCAGTATTGAATTTTCACAACAAGTTTTTGGCACTGTTGCCGGGGACTATTTATTTTCTATTACTTTTGATACCAACTAATTCTAGGTTAATTTGATTTTTATTTTTCTTAGTCTTAATTTTTAATTTTAATTTTTTTTATCTTTTTATTTTCAAGCTTCCCAAGTTGTGCATGAGATGTACTCAAAGCTTGGATTAAGAACCTTTTGACCCTGAAATTGAACGCACTCTTCATCGTTTGAACAAGGAGAAGAAGAAGGATGCACAACCGAGAACAAAGCAATGGAAGATTAACTTGGAAAATAGGACTTTGGGAGATTATGCTATTCCCTTGGTCACTGGAGCTACTTCTAGCATTAGATGGCCTGCCATTCAAGCCAATAACTTTGATATAAAGCCAACTATTCTTCAAATGGTGACCTCAATGGTGCAATTCAGTGGCATGTCACCTGATGATCCAAATGCTCACATAGTCAATTTTCTAGAGTTATGTGATACTTTTAAAAATAACAAAGTTTCTCATGATGGTATTAGATTGAGACTCTTTCCATCACTACAAAAAATAAGGTTATTAGTGAAGGATCAAAAACATCACTAATACTTATAAATTTGTTACTAATAGTATTAGGGATGAATTTATAAGTATTAGTGGAAGTTTAAAATTAGTTGCTATATCTACCGTTACTACTAATTATTAGTGACGAATTTTGAAACCGTCACTAATAATGTAGTATTAGTGATGGATTATAACCATCACTAAAACCCCAATACCGTCACTATAAATTCTATATTGGTTCGGCACAAAATCGTCACTAATAGTAGGGTATTAGTGACAAATTTCAAAATCGTCACTAATAGTGTAGTATTAGTAAAGGATCAAAATCGTCACTAATACTCTACTATTAGTGATGAATCCTGAAACCATCACTAATAGTGGAGTATTAGTGGAGGGTCAAAACCATCACTAATACTTATTAGCCTTTAGTGAAGGATCATAATTCGTCACTAATAGTGTAGTATTAGTGATGGTTTTAAATTCGTCACTAATAGTACAGTATTAGTGAAAGATCAAAACTATCACTAATACTTATTAGCCTTTAGTGAAGGATTATAATTCGTCACTAATAGTGTAGTATTAGTGACAATTTTAAATTCATCACTAATAGTTGGGCTTTAGTGAAGAATCAAAATTGTCACTAATACTTGGTCTTTAGTGAAGGATTAATATTCGTCATTAATAGTATAGTATTAGTGACGATTTTGATACTTCATTAATATCTATAGAAATCGTCACTAATAATTTCTACAACATGCCATATGTAAATACAACATTTCTCAAACCTGCAAGTCACAAAAGCATGCAATTTTGAAGCTTTTTGCATCATACAGATGCTCAATGTGCTCAAGACAACTTTATGACTCAAAAATAAAGACAATGATATGCATGAAAGTCCATAGGATTATGTTTTCCAAAATTATAGAAGTTTTGAAAAATTTTGGCAGCATTTCCCCTGTAAATACGACATTTTCCATATATATATGTTCCAAACCTGGTGTTTACACTAAAAAGTTTAGAACAATCCAACTAGTAATGACTGCATCTTATAAGTGATACAAAAAAAAGAAAAGAAGTAAGTTTTGAAACACTATGATCTATTTAAATTTATACACACACACACACACACACACACACATACATACATACATACATAAAGATCTTTATTTTGACTAGATTTTATGCATGCTTTTAATCTTTGTTTGCCTAATTGGGTTTTAGGTTGGGAGTTTAATGTTGTTAGACCTTCAGTTAAGGAGTTAGGAGGCTCCTGTATTACTTGTAGGCTATAGTGTTTGGAAGATTTATTTGGGAGGAGGTTAAGAAAGCATTGGAATTTAACAAAATTTTGACAGCATGCCGTCTATAAATAGAACATTTCCCAAACCTGCAAGTCACAAAAGTTCTTCCTATGTTTAGCTAAGCCAGCAGCAGTAGTACACAACCTAGGGTGTGTCTATGTATATATGAAATTGCAAAAAAGATAAATCAAGTCCTAACAGCACAAGCAATACAGTTCTAGTATCTCCCAACAATTCACAATTCAGCATATGAATATAATTAAACAAGTACACACGTGGACATTTTTAGAATGTATATTACCTGATGGCAGGAAAGAGAGATGCTTCATTAAAAGATACTGATTTTAATTTATTTTCTTTTAGTTTTATTTCAAATTAGTTATTTCAGGCAGGTATGTATCTTTATTTTTAGGGAATCACTTACCTACTATATGCATCATAAACCCATAGAATTGGCTTTCAGTTGTAGAAAGAATTTAAGTTTATTATTTTAGAATAAGGGTTGCTCACCCTGAGTGCGTGCATGCGCTGCATCAATACATGTGTACATGTTTTAGTGCATGTATGTATCTGTAGGTAGATCTATTAAAAATGACCAAATGTGAATTGGGGGGCAATCTGTTTATTTAAAAAATGTAGGTGTCTAAGTTCTCCACACCTGCCTAGGTGGGCATAATTATAAGTTTGTCATGTATAAACTTTACCAGCTAACAATATTTAAGCATATTTCTTACATGATCAGTTTTCCCAAGTATACCTATTCATGAATCTCTATATCAAACTCACGTGTATTGGACTTAAAAATATGAGGTATAGATGCTGAATTTTCCCCAATAATATTTTCGTCCTACTAGCACATGAAATAGATATTTTAAAAATGGCATCAACAAGACACATTTTTTTTTTTTTTTTTTTTTTTCTAAAAAAAAATTGTGATACAATTTAAATTGGTTGTCGCTCATAGAGAAGATTGAACACCTATATTGTTGAATTAATCAAGAGCTTTGATTATCTCTCAGTTTTCTGATTCAAGGATTAAACAAACCCGCACTGCTAAATATAAAAGGCTCTAAGAACTAAATTACATCAATAGAAAAGAAAACAGATCATTATTGATGATATGCATAGTCCGGCAAAATCAGCCCCATGGAAGAGTTGTTTCTTATTAGGTTTCGAGGTTTTGGTAGAAGGAAAGATGCTAGAATTGTATAGTGTTGTGCACTAATTGCCATGGTTTGGTGCATTTGGTTAATAAGGAATTCAAGAGTACTTCAAGGTAAAACCCATCAAGGGTGTTTGCTTTGGGAAGGTGTAGTCCCAAGAGGGGGGTGAATTGGGTTTTAAAATTTCTTTTAATTCTCTTAAAGAATCCTTAACCTCTTTTAAGTCTTTTTAATGAATTCTTGTTTTCTTGTGGCTTTATCAAATACGCAATAAATATTTTAATACAAAATTCAATCGACAATTACAACACAAATGACCAAAACAAGGTTCAATCAAACAACCAATTGATTTGCCAAGTATAAGTTAACTGCAACACTATTTAGATAGATGAAAGCTTGCAAGATTCGAAACTCTTTGAAATATAAACACATTCCAATCAATATCAAACTTTAAACCATTCAACCACAATTTAATCAATAAATTAGTTTCAACTTTCAGGTTTTGTTGTCAGCCCTAGGTATATAAATTTGAATCAAGCCCTGTATATATGAAATGGTTTCTTCAATGCAATCCACAACTTAAATCGCAAACAACTCAGAATTTAAATAACCTCTTGGTTAATTTTTCTTTGGGTGTTAACCAACCAACGTACTTCCTTTTTAGGTTTTTGCAAAAGTTTGATCAACCAACGTACTCCCTTTCGGTTTCCGCAATCCCAAATCAAAATTGAACCTTGAGTTTATTTAACTTCTAAATTACGTAGTTTGTATAATTACCAATTAAATCATCCACGCAATTTAAATTTTTTGAAAATAAAGGGTAAGGGAAAAAGAGAATGAGACCAGGACTTTTACGAGGTTCGGCTTATACCCAGCCTACATCTCGCCTTTGGCAAACCACCAAAGGATTACTAAATTCAGTTCCTTTGTCGGGCAGAACAATACCGTTTACACACTTCTTTAGTAGGCTAGAGCCTGCCTCTCCAAACGATGTACCCTTGTTCGGTCACTCCTTCAATTAAGCTAAAGCCCGCCTCTCTAAACAATATCCCCTTGCTTAGCCTATGATCCAAACAATCCTTGGAATCATCAATCTACAAGGTACAAATCAAATATTTGTGTACAAAGAATTGCTCACACAAAGAGCTGATTAGTACAAAAATTCAGCACTATAATATACTTCAAAGTAAATAACAATATAGAAATTAACTTGAAGATCAAGGGAGTATCACCGGTTAATTCTTTTAATGATTGAAAGATTTAGAATTTGTAGCATAATATTGGTGAATAGAATCAGTAAGAACTCAGTAAGCTTCGTGCAATTTGAGAGCAAGAGAGATCCCTGAGAATTTGAGAGTAATTGAGAGAGATGCTGAATTTAATTCTTGGTTCAATTGATTCAATGATATTTAAGGCCTATTTATATACTTTAAAAGGTATGTAACTTGATCCCCAAGTGACTTGGAGTATTCCCCAAGTTTTCACAAAGTTTGAGCCCCAAGCAACCTCATTTAAAAAATTTGACCATTATGAAAATTTCAAGACAGCCGTGTGACAGTTGACTGTCCATTTTTGGCAGTCAGCTGTCTAGTTAAATTAAAGGGACAGCAAGGTGGCAGTCGCTTGTCTAAACATGGACAGGCATCTCAAAATGCACATACAGTCGTCTGTGAAGTACTTAACAGCCATCGGTCATGTTGTTAGCTTCAAGCACCCTTCAGTCTTTTTATAACTTTGTTTATAACTCCACATTTGATATTCTTCTTCTTAAATGAAAGTTAAGAGAAAATCTTAAAACTTTCATGTTTAACACATTTTAAAATAAAGATTTTTTTTGTGGGGAAAAATGTACATCAATGCGGATGTAGAAAAATTGACAACAATTGAGAAATCCTCTTTTTGGTACTTTTCATTCCAAAAATGATTCTAACCTTTTAAAAACAATTTTTGACCTTATAAAAATATTTTTCAAGTATGTTAAAAGGTATCTAGGTCCAATAATTTAACCTAAGAGCTTCATGCATCCATATTGAAATTCTTTGAAGTACTTATATGAAATTTCCTAGACTCTTTCGAATTTTCAAATTTTGAATTCCTTAAGACTTTTATACTTGTTTCATCTTTCTTTGAGCTTTCATCAAGTTCTCTTTAATCCTCATGCTCTCATGATCTTCAAGCTTTATCTTTAAATCCATTTTTTAATCCATGCTTTAAGCTTCATATTGATCATCCTTCTTTGAAATATAAGTTTCCATGAATTCTTTAACCTTGCATTTATCATTGAGTCTTGAAAATACATCACTTAAACAAAGCATGTTAAGATCTACTTGTTTGTTAGCATCAAAACAGGATATTAAGCCTTGTAAGGCCAACAATCTCCTCTTTTTTGATGATGACAAACAAGAAACAAAAATTGGAGTGAGCCTTAAAAAGACTCCCCCTTTCAATAAGCATCATCTTAATAATATTTGCAAGATTAATATCAATTTCAAAAACTCTTTTACAATCATACTCATTACTTCATTCAAGTTCAAGTTTATGAAAAAATATCAAATACTTCTCCTCCTTTTGATAAATATTATGTTCATGCTCAATTTTTGCAATACCATGCTCAATTTTTGCTTAAAACTTCTCTCATTTTTGACATCAGTCAAAAAGAGAAAAAAATGATTAAGTTAAAATAAAATCACATTTTGAGCATATCATCAAACATGCATATCAAACATATGTGCACACTCAATTTATTATTTTTCAATATATCATGTATAGTGTGTTTTAATAGTTATGTATATGAGTTGTTACATCTTTACTAACAACTTTTTCCTTTGACATTTTTCAAGATACCAATTGTTGGTTTTATGATACCAATTTAAAATTTAATTCATGATATCAATTTAAAGTTTTATTAATTCATGATACCAATTGATTAATAGGGAAACAAACATAATATAAGCAATAAGTCATAACACTCCCTCTGAATTCAATACATTCAGTTTTATTACCAATTATGCTTTTATCATCCCATGTTTCAAAACATTGATTTACATCGTGTATCAAATATCAATTATCATGCCAATATCATTAATTTCATACCATATTTATAGATATAATCATACTTGTCATGTTAAAAAACAAATTTAACTTTTAGATTGTGATACCAAGTGAGCTTTTAAATTTTGATATCAATTAAATTATTCATGGATACCAAAGTACTTTATAGATACCAAAGTCATTATCACATCATGCATAGCTCATGGATACCAATATAACTATTATATCTTTCATAACTCATGGATATCAATTTAAAGAGCAGGAAGTTTATTCATGTGATGCATGGTCAAGAATTAATCTCATATCAGAATTCATGCTTATGCTCAATAATCTCATGCTCAAATTTTCAATATAGTGAGCCAAAAATTATCAATATAAGTCAAGTCAAGTCAAGTCATATTCATGTAGCATATATCATATCATATAGGCATGTAAGCATGTAGCATATAGGCTTTCATTCTCAAACATCCTTTTCTTAATCAAGGTACTTATGTAATAAGCTCAACTTGATATTTTATTAATATTTTCTTAAGTTAAGCCTTATAAAAATCATCGTATGATTTTGCCAATAATGTCATTTTGAATTTGTTATAATAAGCTTTTAAACTCATCTTTAAGTTTTTCTATTTCAATTAGTTCATTTGTTGATCATGAATTAAGTTACTTAATCCATGGACTTTTTTGTTTATGAACTAGTCTTTCATCTTGGTACCCATACTTTCTTGGGTCCAGTTGGTTTAATAAAGGACGTTTCCTTAATTCTCCATACTTGTTTAGTTTTCACACCCTTTCTCTTAAATGGACATTCAAACTTTATATGCCCCTTTTTCTTACATTGATAGCATATTGTGTTAGTGTAGGCATTAGAGGGTGTGCTAGAATAATTTTTAGATGTTTTCAAAAAATAACCCATGTAAAGATTTAATTTTATTTTATTTTCAATTCCATTAAAACTAATGCCTTCTTTATTTAGAGACATTCTTTGTGAGCTTATTATTTTGTCAAAGTTTGTCTTTCCTTTTGTGAAGTTATAAATGATCTTTTCTTTATTTTCAACTTGATTTTTGAGATCATTTATTTCAATGTCTTTCTTGTTATCTACCTTCTTTTGTGATTTCTCTAATTCTAGAAATAATTTTCTTCTTTTATTCTTTAATTCAGAAATATATATATCTTTCTCATATACCATAGAGGATAGGGATCGAATGTCTTCTATCATTTTTTCATTCTTGCATTCTAATTCTTTAATTTTCAAGTTTTTTCTTTTTCAGCAAGACTTTTGTATTCTAACTCCTTTGTCATAGCTTCATTCTTACTTTCTATTTTCTTGATTCTTAAATCATTTTCTCTTTCAGCAGTTCTAAGGGATTCTAACTCTTTCATTATACCTTCATTCTTGTTTTTCAATGATGTGTTTTGTTTGGTTACTTTGATTAGCATTTTATGTACTTTGAATAAGTCATTTTGAAATTCTTCATAAGATGACATACACTCATCATTGGATTCATCACTACAAGAATTATTTGAAGATTTAGATGAGGAGCTTTCCTCATCGTCCCAAGCCATAAAGCAAGTATAAGCAACCTCTTGGTCACTTGATTCATATTCCGAACTATTTATACTTATGTTGTCCCAAGTAGTGGCTTTCAGGGCCTTTTTGTTTTTCTTCTTAGACTCTTTCTTTAGTAATGGACATTCTAGTTTTATATGTCCAACTTTGTTGCAATTATAACATGTAGGAGTTTTATTTTTAGATTTCTTTTTTCCGATTTCTTCTTCTTTTGATTCGGAGTCTTGGATTCTTCTTTTAAATTTGTTTCTCCTTCTAAGGATTTTTGCTAGTTTTTTAGATGTGAAGGCGAGTTCATCTTCATCCATTTCTTCTTCACTACTAGATTTTTCTTTTGAGGTTTTAAAGGCTATTGATTCTTGGGCTTTGGTTTTTCCACTCTTTTTACTTATTGTCATTTCGTATGTGAGGAGAGAACTTATAAGTTCATCTAAGGAAGTGGTTTTCAGATTTCTTCCTTCCGTTATGGCAGTGGCTTTTGGTTCCCATATAGTTGGCAGCCTATTAAGAATTTTTCTTATCATCTCATAAGTAGTGTAGGTTTTTCCTAGTGCATTTAAAGAATTTATTATGTGAGTGAATCTAGTGAACATATTAGTTATGGATTCATCCGGGTTCATCTTAAAAGCTTCATATTCACTTGTAAGCATATTGATCCTATTATCCCTAACATCTATAGTTCCTTCATATGTTACTTCTAATTTGTCTCATATCTCCTTAACTGATTTGCGGGTTATTACTCTATTAAATTCATTAGCATCTAAAGCATAATATAAGGCATTCATGGTACTTGAATTAACTTGAAACATCTTATGGTCTAAGTATATCATATCATTTTTCTCTTTGGGAACTTGTTTTCCATCAACTAGTTTAAAAGGAATTTGGTCACCTTCCATTACAACCTCCCAAACTTTCCAATTCATAGTTTAAAGATAGATTTGCATTCTCTTTTTCCAAAAAAGTATAGTTTAAACCACAAAAGATGGGTGGCCGAGTTGAGGATTGACCCTCTCCAAAGGGAGCTACGCCTAAGTGAGCCATTAGGATCTTTTTATAGCTACTAATTAAGAATTTCTATAACCTCGCTCTGATACCAATTAAAAAGCAAGGTGTAGTCCCAAGAGGGGGGGTGAATTAGGTTTTAAACTTTCTTTTAATTCTCTTCAAGAATCCTTAACATCTTTTAAGTTTTTTTTAATGAATTCTTGTTTTCTTGTTGTTTATCAAATACACAATAAATATTTAAAAACAAAATTCAATACACAATTACAACACAAATGACCAAAACAAGGTTCAATCAAACAACAATTGATTTGGCAAGTATAAGTTAACTGCAACATTATTTAGATTGATGAAAGCTTGCAAGATTCGAAACTTTTTGAAATATAAACACATTCCAATCAATATCAAACTTTAAACCATTCAACCACAATTTAATCAATAAATTAGTTTCAACTTTCAGGTTTTGTTGTTAGCCCTGGGTATATAAATTTGAATCAAGCCCTAAATATATGAAATGGTTTCTTCAATGCAATCCACAACTTAAATCCCAAACAACTCAGAATTTAAATAACCTCTTGGTTAATTTTTCTTTGGGTGTTAACCAACCAATGTACTTCTTTTTTAGGTTTTCGCAAAAGTTTGATCAACCAACGTACTCTCTTTCAGTTTCCGCAATCCCAAATCAAAATTGACCCTTGAGTTTATTTAACTTCTAAATTACGTTGTTTGTATGATTACCAATTAAATCATCCACGCAATTTAAATTTGCTGAAAATAAAGAGTAAGGGAAAAAAAGAATGAGATCGGGACTTTTACGAGGTTCGGCTTATACCCAGCCTACATCTCGCCTTTGGCAAACCACCAAAGGATTACTAAATTCAATTCCTTTGCCGGGCAGAACAATACTGTTTACACACTTCTTTAGTAGGCTAGAGCCCGCCTCTCCAAACGATGTACCCTCGTTCGATCACTCCTTCAATTAGGTTAGAGCCTGCCTCTCTAAATAATATCCCCTTACTTAACCAATGATCCAAACAATCCTTTGAATCTTCAATCTACAAGATACAAATCAATATTTGTGTACAAAGAATTGCTCACACAAAGAGCTTATTAGTACAACAATTCAGTACTATAATATACTTCAAAGTAAATAACAATATGAAAATTAGCTTGAAGCACAAGGGAGTATATCACTGGTTAATTCTTTCAATGATTGAAAGATTTAGAATTTGCAGCACAAGATTGGTGAATAGAATCAGCAAGAACTCAGTATGCTTCGTGCAAGTTGGGAGCAAGAGAGAGCCTAGAGAATTTGAGAGCAATTGAGAGAGATGCCGAATTTAATTCTTGGTTCCATTGATTCAATGATATTTGAGGCCTATTTATGGATTTTAAAAGGTATGTAACTTGATCCCCAAGTTACTTGGAGTATTTCCCAAGTTTTCACAAAGTTTGAGCCCCAAGCAACCTCATTTAAAAAATTTGACCGTTATGAAAATTTCAAAACAGCCACGTGACAGTTGACTGTCCATTTTTGGCAATTGGCTGTCTAGTTAAATTAAAGGGATAGCAAGGTGGTAGTCACCTGTCTAAACACAAACAGGCATCTCAAAATGTACAGACAGTCGTCTGTCATGCTGTCAACTTCAAGCACCTTTTAGTATTTTTGTCATAACGTTTTCTATTTAACTCCAAATTTGACATTCTTAGTGTCAAATGAAAGTTAAGATAAAATCCTAAAGCTTTCATGTTTAACACATTTTAAAATAAAGATTGTTTTATGGATAAAAATGTACATCAATGCGGATGTAAAAAAATTGACAATAATTGAGAAATCCTCGTTTTGGTGCTTTTCATTCCAAAAATGATTCTAACCTTTTTGAAACAATTTTTGACCTTATAAAAATATTTGCCAAGTATGTTAAAAGATATCTAGGTCCAATAAATTAACCTAAGAGCTTCATGCATCCATATTGAAATTCTTTGAAGTACTTACATGAAATTTCCTAAACTCTTTCGAATTTTCAATTTTTGAATTCCTTGATGCTTTTATACTTGTTTCATCTTTCTTTGAGTTTTCATCAAGTTCTATTTAGTCCTCATGCTCTCATGATCTTCAAGCTTTATCTTTAAATCCATGCTTTAAGCTTCATATTGATCATCCTTCTTTGAAATATAAGCTTTTATGAATTCTTTAACCTTGCATTCATCATTGAGTTCTGAAAATACATCACTTAAACAAAGCATGTTAAGTTCTACTTGTTTGTTAGCATCAAAATAGGATATTAAGCCTTGTAAGGCCAACAGTGGTTTCTGTGCCTCTCTTTTGGCATCAAATGCTTAGTGCTTTTCTTGAGTTCCATTTTTTTTCTCATGTTCAGAGTGACTGATGAACTTTTTTATACTAATTTTTTGTGACTTGCAATTTTTATAAAATATTTTTTTATTTTCTTTCCTATGTGGATTTCTGCTTCTCTGCTTTGTATATTCCTTCTCCCTTTAAAATAAAATTTCATTTTCTTATCCCAAAGGGAGTAGAGGCAATCCAATGTTCCTCACTGTCATTATTATTAGAATAGAGGAAAAAATATTCTTCATTTTGTTTTCCAATGCAACCGCAGGCTGAAACTGAGATATATTATGCTTTGAAATGTTAGAATTCTTAGTTGTTTTGAGTTATTTTGAATCTTAGATAGTATAGAAGAAAATACAAGAATTCACAACAAGGTTATACAATTTCAATGCTTTTAGCTCAAAGAACAAATTATTAAGTACTAATTTTGTTCTCTATTCTAAACAAGAAAGAGAAACTAGACTGAAGGGTCTGCGTAATGGTAGCAGTCCATAGTGGCAGTCTATAGTGGCTACTATGGCTGCGATTTTTTTACTCCCCACTTTAGTAAGTGTGTGTGTGTGGGATGGCCAAGTATTAGTTTTTTCCCCCTAAAATATTATTGATTTATATGTATAGTTTGTAGTGACTAGATTTATGTATGCTCTTGATCTTTGTTTCCCTAATTGGGCCTTAAGTTAGGAGTTTAATGTTGTTAGATCTTCAGTTAAGGAGTTGGGAGGCTCCTGTATTACTTGTAGGCTATACTGTTTGGAAGATTTATTTGGGAGGAGTTTAAGAAAGTGTTGGAATTTAACAAATTTTTGGTAGCATGTCGCCTATAAATAGAACATTTTCCAAACATGCAAGTCACAAAAGTTCTTCCTAGGTTTAGCTAAGCCAGCGGCAGTAGTACACAACCTAGGGTCTGTCTACGCATATATGAAATTACAGAAAAGATAAATCAAGTCCTAACAAGACAAGCAATACAGTTTCAGTATCTCCCAACAATTCACCATTTAGCATATGAATAGAATTAAACAAGCAATAGAACTACCATCATGCTATTCAAACTATGTTTTACATACCTTCTAATAAGAGGAGCCACCTACATCATTTAGTTGAGATTGGCACATCATTTCTTCGAATTGCGTTTGTTTGTTCAGAATTGCTGCGAGCGTGGCTTCAACGTTGGACGCATTGTCTTTCAAACTCTTGTTCTCCACTGTGATGTTAGATATCATGTCTTTCAATTGCTGGTTCTCCATTTACATCGTATGCATCTGCTAAACCATCTCCTCCACTCGGGACTCGGCGTCTCGACGCATTTGTTCCATCTTAGCACGAGACGCCGCACCCATAGAAGATGATGCTATTGGGGTGATGTATCCACTTCCAAGACCTTTCACCTAGCCCCCCGCTCGTTCCCCTAGCACTTGAGTGGTTATTTGGTAATCCGTCATGTGCTGACTCCCCTCTAGAACAGGTGCATCCCTCAGCTCGACCATCTGAGCCTATTTTCAGTCATGAAAATGATAAAAAGGAAGAAATAAGAATAAAAATTTGATGTTTTAAATCAAATTATAAACTTAATGTTTTCTTTGACTTACATGTTTGCCCTACGCACCATCGCACCACTCCCCCGATCGCCTTTGGTATATTCGCTGATAAAGATCCGAAAGCAGCTCCTCTGCCCTAGTCTTTGGATCACGCTACATTATCATATAAAACATCATTAATATTAGTTCAGGTAATATTCAGATAGTTTTATATATAGCAATTAACCTTCGATGATTTATGAATAACCTCGACCCACTGCAATGCGTCGTACGGAGTTTGCTGCGGTGCGCAACATTTTTTTCACATATAGCTTACAAAAAATCTGTAATGACTTTTTATTAGCCACATCAATGTGAAAAAGTAGTCATTATAATACAAACATATCACCTGATAGTGTGGGTAGCGAAAATGGAGACACACCACTTGTAAAGACCCGAAGAATTATAGAAATTAAATAATAAAGGAAAAGAGAGAAAAAAGATTTTTCCAAGGGGGCTTAGCAAGGACTCATCGATGAGCACAAAATATTCATCGATGAGTGGCCTCTTGGGAACGTCGATGAGGACACGTGTCTCATCGAAGAAAAGAAACCGAGAGCAGGATTGAGGGCATGCGGGCTCGTCGACAAACCCATAGTCTTCGTCGACGAACTTATTTCTTGGACTCGTCGACGAGGAGACGTGGCTCGTCGATGACGCCATGTGGACATCACTTTATAAATATGCTCAAATTACATTTCTAACAAGAAAACCTGCATGCAAAACTATCTCTCTCTCTCTCTAAAAATCGTCTCTCTTACTTCTCTCTAGGATTTCAGCTTCGATTCTCGCTGGTTCGACAATCGGAAGCCGCCACGTTACTCCTAGGAAGATTCTTTATAATACTTCCAGATTAGAATTTTGATTTGGAGTATTTAGGCACCATCTCAAAATTTGGTTATTTTAAGTTTTATAAGTTATTGGGTATTTCTGGACTGAGGGGAATGTGATGGAAGGTGTTATACGGGTATATGTTGATTTGTTGGAAAATGTGAATTTCAAGGTGTTGAGCTGGGAACACACATGAGTAGGTTTGTTTAGATTTGTGGGCTTCTCAGTAAGTCAGGTAAAGGGATAAACTAAGTTAGCATTTTTCATGAAATTATTTATGAATATACAACATTTTTTTTCAGAAATTATATATGTGTAGTATAGGGTTTGAAAATACTGCCGTTGAACAGAAAAATAGATTTAATACATTTTATCAGAAAATATGATTTTAGATCAGATTTTATGTTTAGAATATTATTCAAATTTGTATGGCATGAGTATAGATTTCCATAAAGATTATGTTATACCAGAATAATATGATTTTTCTAGAATAAGCATGTTACGATAGTTTTCAGAAAAACCATGAAAGCAGTACAAAAACTATGGTTTAAAATATTATGTTAAACAGTGCAAAAAATTCATGTTCAATAAGTTATCATATGGTTGGCGTAGATGCCGCGATTTATATGCTATGACATGGCCGGCGTAGATGTTGTGATTTATATGTTATGATATGGCCGGTGTAGATGCCGTGATTTATGATCGATGTAGATGTTGTAATTATGTATGATATGTTAAAATTCATGAAAATATGATCATGCCATATATTACGTAGAAATACGAAACAATTACGTATCAAAAATATAAATTGTACTATATGGTATCCGAACCAAGATGGCTTAGTTTAGTATTTTATAGCACAGTATCGTAGCTATACATATAAGTTCAAGTTTATGTTAGTGCTGCCACACATCTCAAATAGTGTGTGGGAAATGGTAGTTGATGTGGCTTTAGTGTAGTGCAGATGTTCCCATGGTAGTCTGGAATAGGTGGGACAAGTCCATCGTACTTACAGACTTATGTTGACTCAGCGTGGTCGGTTAGCCATTGCTAGGTCCTGCCTTCGGGCTGCACAACCCTATCATGTGGGGGATAAGACATGACACTAGTTAGCTATCCATCCTGGATATTAGTATTGTACGGTTATAGAGGATGTTTTACATGATTATATAAATTAGTACGATATTTATTATGAAATTTATGATGATATGATGAATCATGTTTTGCTCAGAGTTTATATAGCCAGTTTTTATCAGATATGCATATATGTATAGTTCATGTTTAAGCACGATAATACTTATGTTGCCACGCACTGATATTAGTTTATCTCCCTTACTGAGAAGTGTCTCACTTCAGCATTACAACATTTCAGGAAATCCAGATAGAAGGGCGAATAGAGCTCTGTAGCAGTAGAGGTTGAATGAACTATCTTATCAGAAGGGTAAGTAGTTGAGTTAGGGTCAGAATGGTTTTTTGGTTATGACCCTAGGGTACTTTTTGGTCCTTTGTGGATGATTGTACATATATGACGGGTTCAGTAGAATTCTGGTATTGTGCTCGTTGTTGTATAACATGTATTAATTTATATTTTTCGCTACTTAAGTATTAGAGATATATGACAGGTATATCCCCGGTACCCATGGGTATGGGTTGATCATGACTAAACCAGTTTAGCAGGATATCAGAGTTATTATGTATGTTGTTATGTAGAAAAATATATATATATGGTAAAATAGGAAAGTCGTTACAATTTGGTATCAGAGCCTAGGTTGCTAGGTTCTGTAGACTTTAGAGTGTAGTAGAAACAATACCAGAATATAGGAAAAAGGATTCGAGGTTTTGTTCTGCAGTGTGGAGGCAAGACTTCCATGGTGGTTTCTGTGTCTTTCCTGGGGTGACAATTTCAGGAAAGTCATAGTAAACTATTGCTAGGTTATGTTTCTATAGGGTAGGACTGAATCTTGATTTAAGATAAGGATGTTAAGATAGTGATTAGATACATAAATTTTTAAAATAGGGTCCCTAAGCCATGTTTATTGTCTTTTGAGGATGGACCCTGGGGGTGGTAGTGCTCATACGAGCAGTAGTGAAGGTGTAGGGCCCTCGTGTATAGGCGGGGTTGATTCAGATGCGGTATTACGCAGTGTAGCTCAGTAGGTCATGGATGAGATTGCATGAAGCTCTAGGGAACAAGGAGGTTCGTCTGTACGTCACAGATGTACAATAGAAAAATTCACCAAGATGAATCCTTTGGAATTTTCAGGAGAAGCTGATCCTGCCATCGCTGAAAATTGGATGTAGGAAATTGAGAAAGTATTGGCGGTGCTGCAGTGCACGAAGGAGCAAAGGGTCTTATTTTCCACCTATAAGCTGTCAAGAGAGATCGAGAGATGGTGGACTGTGGTAAAACTATTGGAGGAATAGAGGGCAGTAGCTATAGTTATGACTTGGTGCCGATTTAGAGAGTTGTTCTTCGATAGATACTTTCCGGCCACTACCAGAGAGGCCAAAGTAGAGGAATTCCTGAATTTGAAAAGGGATAGCAAATAGTCTAGCAGTACGCAGCGAGATTCATAGAGTTATCCCGCTTTACCTTGTATATCATTCTCGATGAGGCAAAGAAGGTGAGACAGTTTGAAAGAGGCTTGAGGCATGAAATGTATAAATAGGCAGTGGTAATGAAAGTGCAAGACTTTGTTGAGTTGGTAGACAGAGCAACTATGGCAGAGGCCAGTGAGCGGATGGGTGTAGAGGAGCAAGGGCAAAAGAAGAGGTCCACACCTTCAGGTTTTCAATAGGGATCTAGTTATGGCCCGTGGAGGAGAGGTAATTATGGCAGGGGCTAAAGGCAGGAGACGAGGGGCCATGATACTCAGGGTATGCAGATCTACCCAGTCTATCAAACGTGTGGAAAGAAACATCTGGGAGAGTGCCGAGCGGGTAGAGGCGTATGCTATCTTTGTGGTGGACCAGGACATTTAGCACGAGATTGCCTTACACCACCTGGTACCGCTCCTGCTCCACACTTTATCGGGGAGGTTATCAAGCACCCCGTGGAGGCTAGCAAAGGAATGTAGCCCCAGTGAGGGTTTAGGCATTGACGCTAAGAGACGCTGAGACTGTAGGCAATGTCATGAAAGGTACCCTTACTACTTTATCATGTCAAGTTATTATTTTATTTAATTCGGGTGCCACCCACTCTTTTGTGTCTGCTGGATATGTTAAACTATCTGGTGTTGAGACACATATATTAAATGTTGAATTGTCAGTAGCTACACCGATAGGGTTAGTGGTGAGGTGTCGTAGGGTGCTCAAAGGCTATCCATTAGATATTAAGGAAAAAGTGTTACCAGCTAACCTAATTGTGTTAGACATGCACGGATTCGATGTAATACTGGGTATGTATTGGTTGGTAGCTAACTAAGCTATTATCGATTGTCATCTGAAAGAGGTGATATTCAAACCACTAGAAAAGAAAGAATTTAGATTTATGGAGTCACGGGTGCATTCCTTGTCTCTATTAGTGTCAGCCATACAGGCAAGAAGACTACTCCTAGACAGATGTTAGGGATTTATAGCCTATGTTAAGGAGGTGACAGAAAATGAATTGAAGCTTGTTAGTACACTAGTGGTAAAGGAGTTTCCAAACGTTTTTCCAGAGGAACTACCCAGGTTGCCTCCCGATCACGAGGTAGATTTTTCTAGTGACTTACTTCTAGGGATGACACCAATCTTTAAAGCTCCTTATCAAATAGCTCCAGAAAAATTGGGAGAATTAAAAGATCAGCTGCAGGATTTATTGAATAAAGGGTTTATCAGACTTAGTGTATCACCTAGTTTTATTTGTGAAAAAGAAAGATGGGAGTATGAGGATGTGCATAGATTATAGGGAGATAAACAAAGTAACGGTTAAGAACATGTATCCTCTATCCCGTATAGATGATTTATTTGATCAGCTTCACAGTACATGAGTTTATTCAAAGATTGATCTATGCTCTGGGTGCCATCAGGTAAAATTTAGGGCAGAGGACATCTCTAAGACAGTTGCGTTTTTGGAGCATGTTATATCAGGAGATGGAATCTCAGTAGATCCCAGCAAAATAGAGGCAGTTGTGAATTGGGCCAGGTCGAGGAATGTTGTGGAAATCAGGAGTTTCTTGGGATTGGCAGGTTCTTATTGTCGGTTTGTAAAAGGATTTTCAAGATTGTCAGGGCCTTTGACGCGATTAACCCAGAAGAATGTCAGGTTTGAATTGGACAATGATTGTGAGCAGAGCTTTTAGGAATTGAAACAGAGGCTTGTCACTTCACCTGTATTGACCATTCCATTAGGAGGTGATGGATATGTGATCTACAGTGACGCGTCTTTGAAAAGGCTTGGATGTGTGTTGATGTAGCAGGGTAAATTTGTAGTATATGCTTCCAAACAATTGAAAGAATATGAAAAAAATTATCCTGCCCATGATCTAGAGTTGGCTGTAGTGGTTCACGTATTGAAATTTTGGAGGAATTATCTGTATGGAGAGAGATGTGAAATATTTTCAGACCATAAAAGTTTAAAGTACTTCTTCATGTAGAAGGAGTTGAATATGAGACAAAGAAGATGGTTGGAACTTATTAAGAACTACGAATGCACCATCAGTTACCACCTAAGGAAGGCAAATGCGGTGGTTAATGCTTTGAGCTGAAAATTAGGGGAAGCAGCACAATTAGAAGTAGTAATTCAGCACCTAATCCATATTGGCTTGGAGAGGCTTGATGTGGAGCTAGTAGAAAGTGATCCTCAGGCATTTATTGCCCACTTAGTGGTACAACCTACTATACAGGAAAGGATTAAAGCTGCTTAAAGAGATGACGCAGAATTAGCAGAGTTGATAGCTAAAGTGTAGGATGGAGAGGGAGAGGAATTTAGTATTTTAGATGACGGAGCTCTGAGGTTCCATACTAAGCTGTGTGTGCGTATAGATGTAGATATCAGAAGGATGATCCTAGAGGAGGCTCACAAGTCTTTGTACATAATTCATCATAGCAGTACTAAACTGTATGGGATCTTTGGGAGTCTTTCTGGTGGAGTGGCATGAAGAGGGAGATAGCCAAATTCATGGAACATTGTTTGATGTGCCAGAAGGTGAAGGCTGAGCACCAGAGACTTGTGGGACAGTTGCAGCCACTTCACATCCCTGAGTGGAAGTGGGACCACATTTCTATGGATTTTGTTATAGGTTTACCGCTGGCGTTGTATGGGCAGAATGCGATTTAGGTGATTGTAGATAGACTAACGAAGACTACTCATGTTATTCCTATTAAAGTCAACTACTCCATGGACAGGCTAGCAGAATTATATTCAAGAGATAATACGATCACATGGTGTACCAGTGTCTATAGTATTAGACCGAGACCCACATTTCATGTCACATTTTTGGAGGAGCTTGCAGGAAGCTATAGGGTCTCAGTTATCATTTTTCATGGCGTTCCATCCTCAGACTAATGGGCAGATAGAGAGGACAATCTAAATCCTTGAGGATATGTTACGCGCGTGTGTGCTGGATTTTGGGGGTAGTTGGACCCAGTATTTGCTGCTAGTTGAATTTGCGTATAATAACAACTATCAAGCGACATCAACATGGCACCTTACGAGGCTTTATATGGTAGGAGGTTTTGTTCTCCATTATACTGGGATGAGATGGGTGAGAGGTGAGTTTTGGGATCAGAGTTAGTACAGCAGACATACGATAAAGTTCAACTTATTAGAGACAAAATCAGTGCAGCTCAGAGTCGGCAGAAAAGTTACACCGATACTCGCCACCGAAAATTGGAGTTTGATATAGGAGATCATGTGTTTCTAAAAATAGCACCACTAAAAGGAGCTCTGAGGTTTGGGAGGAAAGGTAAGTCGAGCCCTAAGTTTATTGGTCCATTCGAGATACTAGAAAGAGTGGGTCCAGTCGTCAACAGGCTAACTTTACCACCAGCTTTATCCAAAATACACAATGTATTTCATGTTTCCATGTTAAGGAAATACGTCCCAGACCCCTCCCATGTGATTAGTTATGTAGGGATAGAACTCAATAATACTTTGGCATATGAGGAAACACCAGTGCAAATTTTGGATAGGAAAGAACAGGAATTACGCAGCAAGAAAATCCCATTAGTAAAAGTCCTATGGAGGAATCATGCAGTGGAAGAAGCTTCATGGGAACTCAAGGAGCAAATACGATAGAAATACCCGTACCTTTTCAGTGGGGACCAGCAGTAATTAGAAAAAATCAGGTAAGTAAGTAATGTTTTTTTGTAGGTTAATCAGTATATGTATAGTTTCTATTTTGGTTGGTTATGGGAGAAATTTCGTTCAGTTATTGTAATCTCCTAGAACCATATATGTAACCATGGTATTCCTCCACCATAAGTGAGGGTAAGTAATAAAATAAGTAACCCATTTTTTCTCAGAGGATGGTGTATAGTATGGATAGTAAGTTTCGAGGACGAAATTTTTATAAGGAGGGGAGAATGTAGAGACCCCAAGAATTATAGCAATTAAATAATAAAGGAAAAGAGAGAAAAAGGATTTTTTTCCAAGGGGGCTCAGCAGAAACTCATCAACGAGCACAGAATATTCGTCAATGAGTGGCCTCTTGGGAATGTCGACGAGGACATTGGTCTCATCAACGAAGAGAAACCGAGAGCATGATTGAGGGCATGCAGGCTTATTGACGAACCCATAGTCTTTGTCAACAAACTTCTTTCTTGGACTCGTCAGCAAGGAGACGCGGCTCGTCGATGAGGCCACGTGGACAACACTCTATAAATATGCTCAAATCACATTTCCAGCGAGAAAACCTGCATGCAAAACTCTCTCTCTCTCTCTCTAAAAATCATCTCTCTGACTTCTCTTTAGGATTTTGGCTATGATTCTCACCAGTTCGACAATCGGAAGCTGCCACCTTACTCCTGGGAAGATTCTCTACAATACTGTAGGATCAGAATTTTGATTTGGAGTATTTGGGCACCATCCCAAAATTTGGGTAAGTTGGTTATTTTAAGTTCTATAAGTTATTGGGCATTTCTGGACTGAGGGGAATGTGATGGAAGGTGTTATATGGATATATGTTGATTGGTTGAAAAATGTGAATTTTATGGTGTTGAGTTAGGAATACACAGAAATTGGTTTGTTTAGATTTGTGGGCTTCTCGGTAAGCCAAGTAAGGGGATAAACTAAGTTAGCATTTTTCATGAAATTATTTATGAATATACAACATTTATTTTCAGAAATTATATATGTGTAGTACAGGGTTTGAAAATACTGTTGTAGAATAGGAAAATAGATTTAATACATTTTACTAGAAAATATGCTTTCAGATCAGATTTTATACTTAGAATATTATTCATATTTGTGTGGCATGAGTATAGATTTCCATGAAGATTATGTTATACCAGAATAATATGATTTTTCCAGAATAAGCATGTTACGATAGTTTTCAGAAAAACCATGAAAGCAGTACAAAAACTATGGTTTAAAATATTATATTAAATAGTGCAGAATATTCATGTTCAGTAAGTTATGATATGGCCGGCGTACATGCCACGATTTATATGCTATGACATGGTCAGCGTAGATGCCGTGATTTATATGTTATGATATGGCTAGCATAGATGTCGTGATTTATGATCGGCGTAGATGCCATAATTATGTATGATATGTTAGAATTCATGAAAATATGATCATGTCAGATATTACGCAGAAATACGAAGCAGTTATGTATCAGAAATATGAATTGTATCATATGCTATTAGAACTAGGATGGCTTAGTTTAATATTTCAGAGCACGGTACCGTAGCTATACATATAAGTTCAAGTTTATGTTAGTGCTACCACACGTCTCAGATAGAGTGTGGGAGATGGCAGTCGATGTGGCTCTAGTGTAGTGCATATGTTCCCCAAGTAGTCCGGAATAGGTGGGACAAGTCCATCGTACTTACAGACTTATGTTGACTTAACGTGGTCGACCAACCATTGTTAGGTCCCACTTTCAGGCTGCATAACCTTGTCATATGAGGGGTAAGACATGACCCTATCTAGCTATCCATCCTGGGTATTATTTCAGTATTGTACAGTTATAGAAGATGTTTTACATGATTACAGAAATTAGTATGATATTTATTATGAAATTTATGATGATATGATGAATCATGTTTTGCTCAGAGTTTATACAGCCAGTTTTTATCAGATATGCATATATGTATAGTTCATGTTTAAGAACGATAATACTCATGTTGCCACACTCTGATATTAGTTTATCTCTCTTACTGAGAGGTGTCTCACCCTAGTATTGCAAACATTTCAGGAAATCAAGATAGAAGGGCAGATAAAGCTCCGCAACAGTAGAGGTTGATCGAACTACCTTGTCAGAAGGGTAAGTAGTTGAGTTAGGGTTAGAATGTTTTTTGGGTTATGACCCTAGGGTAATTTTTGGTCCTTTTGTAGATTATTGTACATATATAACAGGTTCAGTAGAATTCTGGTATTGTGCCCATTGCTGTATGACATGTATGTAATTTATGCTTTCCGCTGCTTAAGTATTAAAGATGTATGACAGGTATACCCCCGGTACCCATGGGTCCAGGTTGATCATGATTAAACCAGTTTAGCAGGATATTGGAGTTATTAGGTATGTTGTTTTGTAGAAAAAAAATATGGTGAAATATCCAGGTCGTTACACCACCTCCCAATCCTCTTGGGATATCTTATCGTATGGGTGTGCTTTTGCTTGATCTCCCATCGCATAAAAATGTTCGCGCATTTTGGCACGATAGGTCTTAAATTTATTGCACAATTGCATGTCCACTGCCCTCTTCACATGGTCTGCGTGGAGAATGTCCACATCGAACTCCTCCTACATAGGTAATATAGTTAGAATGTTAAATAGGTGTTTGGCTAGTATATTAAAAGTAAAAAAAGAAAAGGTTTGGGATTACTTACCAAGATGCGTATGTAAAGAACCATGCGCTACGCCTCAGTCACCTGTAGCCAGTTGAAGGTGGTGACTAGAGCATACTATCGACATATAATGCCAAGCTCCTATGTTCACTCTAGGCACCAATTTTCAAGCGAGATCGTGAAGCCTGGAGGAATGTCAATCCGAATCCGCTACCCCGTCCTTTTCAGGTGCTTCTTAAGCGCTGTGTTCTTTGCTACACCACGATCTAACCTCACCGTGGATGTCGATGCTATAAGAAGAGTCAAATTAAGAATAATATTTTAATCATACACGTGAATAACCATCAATAGTTTAAATCTAAATAAATTATTTGTAACCTTACCAACACTGCTCATCATGGTAGGCAACTCACCCTGTGTTTCATTCTTAGCTGTGGTATCCATGTCTAACCGAGGTCCTGATGGCTCAAACAATGATGGTGCTGCATCAGGACCGACGTGCTCTGCCGATCTCGAGGACATCAGATCATCCTCATGCGATGATGTAGTCGAGAGTCTAGAAGGAAGTCAGCCACGACAACCTTCTGGTGTCATATTTGCAAAAAAATAGACAAGTAAATATAAGAAGTACGAATATTAGATGGATGCATAATAAATATATTTTTAGTTATTTACACATGTCAGATACATGGTGACAACATAACATGCTACCCCTTATACATCCTCAATATCGGTATCATCCTCACTTTTTAAAATGTCATCCTCTTCACTACAGTACTCGACCCCTGTTTCATCTTCCCCATCAGTTTCCTCATCATCAACGAAGTGAACTTCTACAAAAGGTTCAATTGTAATGTCAGCAATCCTTACGTGTTCTATCGTGGCACCAACCCTATTCAATGGTATAGGATCGACTCCTTATTTAACAACATTGAAAGAAGATTGCACTGCTACACTGATAGATGGCTCATCTTCTTGGAATGCAGCCTCATTGGCACTTTTCTCCCCATCTGCAACTTCTTTAATAGCATACAAACTTTGGGGAGGAATCTTTTGGGTCACATGCCATTCACACTTCAATTTTGTGTCTTTAAGGTAAAACACTTGTTCTTTCTGTGTCACTAGCACAAAAGGGTCATTTTGATACCCTGTCTTGCTAAAATTGACACTAGTAAAGTAGACATCCATGTTTATCCTAGCCTTTTTATTGCCAATGTCCCACCAGGAACACTTGAACAAGTGGACGAGTCTGTTGGCTCCATAGTTAAGCTCTATAATGTCATCTAAGACACCAAAGTAGTCCATTTCTGCATCTCCTTCTATGTCTAGCACCACAACCCCACAATTTAGGGTTCTTCTACTCAGTTTTAGGGACTTTGTATGAAATCGTAACCCGTTGACAATGCAACTACTATAGCAGTTAACTCGTTGATCGGTGCCATATGCCAACACGTACAAATCTTTACTTGCCGTTGTGTCTCTATTGTAATATATGACTTTCATCTATTAAATAAACAGCAGTTTAGATGAGTAAACCATCAATATTGAAAATGTACATTGCTTCGTACTCAAGCAGTGTTTGTTACTTACACAACTCCTAAACCAATTGACAAATTCTTTCTTATGTTTTTCGTCAACATTCCTTCCATTTTGGGCCAGAAGTTCAACTTTATGCTCGCTATATGCAACAATAGTACATGTTAATGTCAACTAAGTATATAAATATGCATATGTAAATATAATGCAAAGTAAGGAGCTTGTATGTAATGACCCGAAAAATAATGGTTTTTAAATAATGAAGAGGGGGGGAAATGGAAATAGAAACAGAAGGAGGCAGCATGTTTCGTCGACTAATACTTCACGTTTGTCGACGACATTGCACTTTGGATGGAATAACCCAAAAGTAACACATAGGACCTCGTCGAAGAACACAGGGAGTTCGTCGACGAGCGCATAAGGGGACCTTGTTGACAAAGCCATGCCTCGTTGATGAGAAGATACCGAAAAGGGTTTTTGGGACAGTTTGAAATTCATCGACAAGGGAGGAAGTTCGTTGACGAAATTATTAAAGGACTCATCGACGAGGTGACATGTCTCATCGATGAATTCGGCTCTATAAATAGTGAAAACCTAGATTTTTAGACGAATTTTTAGCACAAATCCCCTCTTTCTCTCTCTAAAACGCATCTCCCTCCTTCCCTTTTTGATTTCGGGTCGGTTTTACGCCGGATCAACGATTTGATGCCACCATGATGCTCTTGGCGAAGTTCTCTGCAAGTTTGTTGGAGCTGATCATTGGTGGAGTTGGTTTGGATTTCGTCTCAATCTCAAGGTAAACATTTCATTCGGTATTTGTCTTTCCCTCAGTTATAAGAAATACAATACAAGAAGAAATACTGATGTTTTGTTATGGGGGATGTTGGTTTCAGGGTGTTGAAAGGAGAACCCTACAGGTGTAAGGCTAGAGTTCAGTAAGGGACCTTTCAGAGATAAGGTAAGGGAAATATGCTATGCTAGGAATTTTTATAATGTTATCAGAGATTTTACACATATGTATATACCAGCTTATTACCCAGTTTTACAGAATATGAGTTTTAAATGTTTGTGTGGTATGAGTAGATATTTATGTGATGAAGAACTTATATAGTTTTTACAGTATGTCATACTATACTGAATACATAGATATAGACAGTATATTACAGTTCTACACATATCAATATGTTAAAGTTTTATACAAATCAGTATATCACAGAAATTTATCCAAAATAGTAAATTACAGTTTTACTCAGATTAGTAGGTTATACTTTTATACAGACCAGTATATCACAGATATTTATCCAGAATAATATATTGGAGTTTTACTCAAATTAGTATATTACAGTTTTATTCAGAACAGTATATACAGTATTTATAGTATGCCATGTTTCCTATTACCATAACATACAGAGTATACAAATAGAATATATAGACAGAGTATACAAACAGATATACAGAGATAGCATCTAGATGCTACAAATACACCATACAGAGATTACAGTATTTATAGTGCAAAAGATAGCGTTATGGTAATTTTGGAAACATGATGAAAATAGTAAAAGAGTATATATGTATATATATATATAGTATCAGATCCCTGAGGAATGACTACAGACAGACACAAAAAAAGAATATAGAGCACAGTACCGTTGCTATATACAGATAGGGTGCAACCATATATCTCAGATAGTGTGTGGGTACCGTCAAATTGTGCTTGAAAAGGATGCAGCTCCCCAGTTCCCTGGGTTGAGGGGGCCATTTTGACGAGGTAGTAGCCTGTCCCGCGCCTAGGAGAGTATGCCGTTTGGCCAGGCTGAGGTAGTGTAGAGTTTATTGACTTATCTAGAGGGCCGACCAGATTAAGTCCCGCCTACGGGCCGCACAACCCTGTTATGAGGGGTCAAATCATGACATACAGAGTTCCAAGGATAAAGCACAGCTATATATATGTATACAGTTTTATAGTATATGATGAGTATAGTATGATATTAGCAGTATGAAAAGTAGAAAATACAGATGATACAGTTATATTTAAAATTATGAAAAATGATGGACATGCTTTTGGGACAGATATTTTGGAGAGATATGTATTATATAGTATGGTTTGGAAATATAGATCCTTGGTATTGTATGATGTGTATGGATGTATGGATTAAGTTTCCGCTGCATAGGTATGATTTGATATTCAGATTTACCCCGGTGCCTTCCGAGGCTCGAGTTCCATAGTAGGGGGTATCAGAATAGTTTATATATATAATGATGTAAATTTTGTGGTAGTCACAATTTGGTATCAGAGCCTAGGTTGCTAGGTTTTGCAGACTCTAGAGTGTAGCGGAAAACAATACCAAAATATAGGAAAAATATTTGAGGTTTTTTCCTATGGTCAAGATACAGGATTTTCGTGGTGGTTTCTATGTTTTTCTTGGGGTGATGATTTCAGGAAAATCATAGTAAACCATCAACGAGTCATGTGTTTGGGTTACAGGATTGGATTTTGGATTAGGATCAGGAGGGATGGTTAATAGAGAATTTGGAGTTTTAGTTGAACAAATTGGGTCTGTAGGGAAATAGAATTATGAAATGATGTTCTATGTATTTGCAGGATAGACCTAGGAGGCAATAGCGCTCATGCTAGTGGGGATGATGGTGTTGGTCCTTCTGGTGTAGCAGTTGGGGATTCAGATGTTGTGCTACATAGTGTGGCTCGGCAAGTTATGGCTGAGATTACATAGACCTCTAGAGAGCAGGAAGGTCCATCTTCAGCTCAGGGATGTACCATAGAGAAATTTATGAAGATGAATCCGCCAGCATTTTTTAGAGCGATTGACCCTGCAGTTGCAGAGAACTGGGTGCAAGAGGTAAAGAAGATTCTGACAGTATTTCATTGCACCGATGAGCAGTGAGTTTTATATGCTACGTATAGGCTGGCGGGGGAGGCCGAGAGATGGTGGGTAGCCACCAGATTGTTGGAGGAGCAGAGAGCGATTCCTATGCCAATGACTTGGGCTCGATTTAAGGATGTGTTCCTCGATAGATATTACCCTGCCTCAGTCAGAGAGGCTTGAGTACAGGAGTTTTTGAGCTTGTCCCAGGGATCATTAACTGTCCAGCAGTATGCGGCGAGATTCATCAAGCTCTCGTGTTTCTACCCATATATTGTCCTCGATGAAATGAAGAAGGCCAGAATGTTCGAGAGGAACCAGAGGCGAGATATTTACAGGTAGGTGGAGGTACTAAGGATTCCCAATTTTTCAAATTTGGTTGACAGGGCTAGTATAGCAGAGGAGAGTCTATCTAGAGAGACGGAGACACAAAGTCAAAAGAAGAGGACTGCGCCCTCAAGTTTTCAGGCGAGTCCCAGTCGAGGCCCTTGGAGAGGAGGTAGATATGGCAGAGGCCAGAGGCAGATGGTAGAGTATGGGGGATTTCAGGGTGGACAACTTCTTGCTGTTTGTCCTAGATGCGGACGGAGACATCCTGGTGAGTGCCAACTGGGGGAGAATGTTTGTTATCTTTACAGGAGGCTCGACCATATGGCTCAATCGTGTTGGATGCCGATGAATTATGCACCGGCTCCCAGACTGTTTCAAGGTGGATATCAGGCACCCCGCGAAGGTCAGCAAAGAAATACTGTACTGACGAGGGTCTATGCATTGATGCCGGGAGACGCTGAGATGGCTAGAGATGTGGTCACAGGTATCATTATTGCTTTACCATATAAAATTGTTGTTTTGTTTGATACAGGTGCCACTCTCTCTTTTATATCGATGACATATGTAAAAATGACTGGAGTAAAGACACAGTGGTTAGATGTAGAATTATCTGTGGGTACGCCGATAGGATCTGTAATAAGATGCAGGAAAGTGTTTCGGAATTTCCTAGTAAGTGTTCAAGAGAGAGTACTACCTGCGAATCTCATGGTCCTAGATATGTAAGGGCTTGATGTTGTATTAGGCATGGATTGACTAGCAACTTGTGACGCTAGTACTGATTGTCATTAGAAGGAAGTAATTTTCAGACCCCCGGATGAGTAAGAGTATAGATTCGTAGGATCACGCGTACGTGCCTCGCCACAGCTAGTGTCGGCTATTCAGGTGAGGAAGCTACTACAGGGTGGTTGCCAAGGGTATGTCGCATACCTAAAAGAATTTCCAAAAGAAGAATTAAGACAAGTTGACATACCCATGGTGAGAGAGTTTCCAGATGTATTTCTAGAAGAAATACCTAGTTTGCCACCTGTTCATGAGATTGAGTTCACTATAGACCTGTTGCCGGGATTTGCGCCAGTCTCTAAAGCACCGTACCGTATGGCTCTAGTCGAGTTGAAAGAATTGAAAGATCAGCTACATGAATTACTAGATAAGGGTTTTATCAGGCCCAATGTGTCGCCCTGGGAAGTGCCAGTTTTATTCGTGAAAAAGAAAGATGGAACCATGAGGTTGTGCATTGATTATAAGGAGATAAATAAACTGACAGTCAAAAATAAATACCCTCTCCCTAGGATTGATGATTTGTTTGATCAGCTTTAGGGGACCCACGTTTACTCTAAAATTGATATGTGGTCAGGCTACCATCATGTGAAAGTTAGAGCTTAAGATATTTCGAAGACCTCATTTTGTACTAGATATGGCCATTACAAGTTTTTAGTAATGCCATTTGGGTTGACTAATGCACCAGCAGTATTTATGGATTTAATGAATCAAGTGTTCCATCAGTATTTGGACTAGTTTGTGGTTGTGTTTATTGATGATATACTGGTCTACTCGAGGAGTTTTAAGGAGCACAAGCATCATTTGAGGCTGGTGTTGCAGATATTAAGGGAAAGAAAATTTTATGCAAAATTCAAGAAGTGTGAGTTTTGGTTAAAACAGGTTACTTTTCTCTGCCATGTGATCTCTGAAGCAGGTGTATCAGTTGATCTAAGTAAAATAGAAGCAGTGGTGAGTTAGGAAAGGCCAGGAAATGTTCAGGAAGTCAAGAGTTTTCTGGGAGTAGCAGGTTATTACAGGCGCTTTGTGGATGGTTTCTCCAAGCTATCAGGTCCATTAACATGACTTACGAGGAAAAATGTAAAGTTTGACTGGACCAATGACTGTGAGCAGAGTTTTCAGGAGTTAAAGCGGCAGTTAGTTTCAGCTCTAGCACTGGCTATTCCTTTAGGGGAGGATGGGTTCGTAATATACAATAATGCCTCTTTGAATGGTCTTGGATGCATGTTGATGCAGCACGACAAGGTTATTGCATATGCGTTTAGGCAGCTTAAAGAATATGAGAAGAATTATCCTGTCCATGATTTAGAGCTTGCTGCGGTGGTGTATGCTCTTAAGATTTGGAGGCATTACCTATATGGTGGAAAGTGCGAGATTTTCACGAATCTCAAGAGCCTGAAATATTTCTTCACCTAAAAAGAGCTAAATATGAGACAAAGAAGGTGACTAGAACTCATTAAAGAATATGACTACACCATTAGTTACTACTTGGGGAAAGCGAATGTGGTAGCTGATGCTCTGAGCAGGAAATCAGTGGGTCCGATGCTAGCAACCATAGAGATTCAGCACTCGATTCTAATGGATTTGGAGAGGCTCAACATAGAGTTAATAGAAGAGAGTCCTCAGGCAGTCATTGCTAGTCTAGTGGTTCAGCCTACGCTATACGAGAGGATTAAAGCAGCTCAGGATGATGATGCAGAGTTGGTAGAGGTAATGGCTAGAGTGTGGGATGGTCAGGGAGAGGAGTTCAACATATCAGATAACGGAGCTCTGCGATTCTGTTCCAGGCTCTGTGTTCCTACAGATACCGAGATCAGGAGAATTATATTAGAGGAGGCTCACAGATCCCTATACACCGTACATCTAAGCAGCACTAAAATGTATCAGGATCTGCGAGAGTACTTCTGGTGGAGTGGAATGAAGAGAGAGATAGTTGAATGTACAACAGTATTTGACATGTCAGTAGGTTAAAGCTGAGTACTAGAGACCAGCAGGGTAGTTGTAGCCGTTGTTTATTCCAGAGTGGAAGTGGAACCATGTTTCTATGGATTTTGTTACGGGGTTACCTCCAGTGCGATAGGGGTTGAATGCGATTTGGGTGGTTGTTGATTATTTGACAAAGACAGCCCATTTCATCCCTATTGTCAGTTATTCCATGGACAGGTTGGCAAAAATTTATGTTTAGGAGATTGTTCGCGTCCATGGTGTGTCGATATCCATAGTCTCAGACCGAGATCCTCGATTTACTTCACGATTCTGGAAAATTTTTCAGGAAGCTATAGGTACACAGTTAGCTTTTAGCACTACTTTCCATCCTCAAATAGATGGTCAGACTGAGAGGACGATTCAGACACTAGAGGATACGCTTCGTGCTTGTGTACTTGATTTTGGAGGCAGTTGGATTCAGTTTATGCCATTAGTTAAGTTTGCTTACAATAACAACTATCGGGCTAGCATCGACATGGCACTTACGAGGCATTATATGGCAGGAGATGCGTTCTCCTCTTTTTAGGGATGAAGTAGGTGAAAGGTGAGTTTTGGGTCTAGAGATAATACAACAGGTGTCTGACATCAGTACAACACAGAGTTGGCAGAAAAGCTACGCAGACACTCACCGCTGAGAGTTAGAGTTTGATGTGGGAGATCGAGTATTTTTTAAGATAGCTCCTATGGAAGGAGTTATGAGGTTTGGAAAGAAGGACATGTTAAGCCCTAGGTATATTGGCCCTTTTGAGATACTAAAGAGAATAGGGTCAGTTGCCTATAGGCTAGCTTTTCCGCCAATTTTGGCTCAAATTCATGACGTGTTTCATGTTGCTATGTTAAGGAAATACGTCCCAAACCCATCCCACATAATTAGCTATGTAGAGATAGAACTCAAGGATTCACTAGCTTATGAAGAGATGCCAGTACAGATTTTAGACAGAAAGACACAAAAACTACGTACTAAAGAAATTTAGTTAGTGAAAGTTTTGTGGAAAAATCATGCTATAGAGGAAGCTTCTTGGGAACTCGAGGAGCAGATCAGATAGAGATACCCGCAGTTGTTTCAAAAGGTATAGAGGTAATCGGGTAAAGTATAAAGTTAGATAAGTTTCTTTTGCAGGTACATGTATGGATTTAGTGACTAGATAGTTTCAGTTTTGTATATATGTAATCTCCTAGAACATAAAATGTAACCACGGTATTCCTCCGCCATAAGTGAGGGCAGGAAATAAAAAAAGTAGACCCTTTCCCTTTACAGGATGATGGAGTGTATAGATGGAGATAATAGATAGTAAATTTCGAGGACAAAATTTTATAAGGAGGGGAGAATATAACGACCCAAAAAATAATGGTTTTTAAATAATGAAGAGGGGGGGAAATGGAAACAGAAACAAAAGGAGGCAGCGTTCATCGATGACATTGCACTTTGGATGGAATAACCCGGAAGTAACACACAGGGCCTCGTTGACGAACACAGGGAGTTCGTCGATGAGTGCATAAGGGGACCTTGTCGATGAAGCCACGCCTCGTCAACGAGAAGATACCGAAAAGGGTTTTTGGGACAGTCTGAAATCCATCAACGAGGGAGGAAGTTTGTCGACAAAATTATTAAAGGACTCATCAACGAGGTGACGTGTCTCGTTGATGAATCCGGCTCTACAAATAGTGAAAACCCAGATTTTTAGATGAATTTTTAGCGCAAACCCCTTCTTACTCTCTCTAAAACGCATCTACCTCCTTCTCTCTTCGATTCCGGGTCCATTTTAAGCCAGATCAACAATCTGATGCCACCACAACGCTCCTGGTGAAGTTCTCTACAAGTCTGCCGGAGCTGATCATTGGTGGAGTTGGTTTGGATTTTGTCCCAATCTAAGGGTAAGACATTTTATTCGATATTTGTCTTTCCCTCAGTTATAAGAAATATAATACACGAAGAAATACTAATGTTTTGTTCTGGGGGATGTTGTTTTCAAGGTGTTGAGTGGAGAACCCTACAAGTGTAAGGCTAGAGTTCAGTGAGGGACCTTTCAGAGATAAGGTAAGGGAAATATGCTATGCTAGGAATTTTTATAATGTTATCATAGATTTTACACATATGTATATACCAGCTTATTACCTAGTTTTACAGAATATGAGTTTTAAATGCTTATGTGACCTGAGTAGATATTTATGTGATGAAAAACTTATATATTTTTTACAGTATGTCATACTATACTGAATACATAGATATAGACACTATATTATAGTTTTACACATATCAATATGTTATAGTTTTATACAGATCAGTATATCACAGACATTTATCCAAAATAGTAAATTACAGTTTTACTCATATTAGTATGTTATAGTTTTATACAGACCAGTATATCACAGATATTTATCCAAAATAACATATTGCAGTTTTACTCATATCAGTATATTACAGCTTTATTCAGAACAATATATACAGTATTTATAGAATGTCATGTTTCCTATCACCATAACATACAGAGTATACAAACAGATATACAGAGATAGCATCTAGATGCTACAAATACACCATACAGAGATTACAGTATTTATAATGCAAAAGATAGCGTTATGGTAATTTTGGAAACATGATGAAAATAGTAAAAGAGTATATATGTATATATATAGTATCAGATCCCTGAGGAATGACTACAGACAGACACAAAAAAAGAATACAGAGCACAGTACAGTTGCTATATATAGATAGGGTGCAACCTGTGCTCGAAGAGGATGCAACTTGAGGGGGCCATTTTGACGAGGTAGTAGCCTGTCCCGCGCCTAGGAGAGTATGCCGTTTGGCCAGGCTGAGGTAGTGTAGAGTATATTGACTTATCTGGAGGGCCGACCAGATTAAGTCCCGCCTACGGGCCGCACAACCCTGTTATGAGGGGTCAAATCATGACATACAGAGTTCCAAGGATAAAGCACAGTTATATATATGTATACAGTTTTATAGTATATGATGAGTATAGTATGATATTAGCAGTATGAAAAGTAGAAAATACAGATGATACAGTTATATTTAAAATTATGAAAAATGATGGACATGCTTTACAGATTTACTATTTCATTACAGTTCAGTTATTATTTTAATAGTATGCAACTTAGTCACCACACACTAGTAATAGCATATTTCCACTTACTGAGCATCGACTCACCCCATGACTTTAACATTTTTCATGTGTGCCAGCCGTGCGAGCTGACCAGGCTCACAGATAAAGAGTTTATTTGATTACCCTGAATTAGAGGGTAAGTTTGTGCAGGGTTTTGTGTTTTGGGACAGATATTTTGGATAGAGATGTATTATATAGTATGGTTTGGAACTACAGATCTCTGGTATTGTATGATGTGTATGGATGTATGGATTACGTTTCCGCTGCATAGGTATGATTTAATATTCAGATTTACCCCTGTGCCTTCTGAGGCTCGAGTTCCATAGTAGGGGGTATCAGAACAGTTGATATATATGTATATAAAATGATGTAAATTTTGAGGTCGTCACATTGTAACCACGTACTCGATATATGGAACAATTTCATCACAATTATTGAGGATGTAAAAATGGGCCTTTTGTTGGTCATCCATATTAATGAAATCGTAAACCTGTGCACCTAATGGTTGAACATTTTCTCAAAATATAGAGCTCCTCGGTTCTTTATCTTCAGCATTAATAGCATGAACGTCTACAATTCGCTCCTCACGGTGAACCTTTTGTCAATATTATGTAGATACATTAAGCAAAATGCAAGAAATTCACTGTCAATGTATGCTTCAATGATTGAACCTTTCGGTTGTGCCTTATTGCGCACATACCCCTTCAAAGTTGACAAAAACTTGTGCATTTTACATAGCATTATTGACTTATACGCACAGAAAAGAAAAAAAATGGGGAAATCACGTGACCATTATAGAAGGACTTTATAATTTACCTCTCAATAGGATACATCCAACGATATTGACCAGTCCTCCAATTATGGCCTTCCTTGTTAAATGGATGGTTAGGTGGACCATCACATCAATGAATGCTGGCAAAAATATTTTCTCCAGCTTGCATAGTATGATCACGATGTCATCCTCTAACCATTCAAATATGTTTACGCTTAATTTTTTGGAGCACAATTGTCAAGAAAAATATCCCCAACTCAATCAGCAATGAGCGAACATCTTTAGTCAAGTGTCCATGAAGGAAAACGGATAGAACCCGTTGTATAAGGACATGACAATCATGACTTTTCATTCATAACATCTTCCCTTCCTTCGTGTTTATGCATCGAGCTACGTTCGATGCATATCCATCAAGGAACTTCACTGATTTCAACCATTCGAAGAATTTATTCTTCTCATCCTTCGAAAATGTGTAACAAGCTGATGGCATGAGAAGTTTGTCCCCATCACGAAACAAGCGCAACTCAGGCCGTATTCCTATATCTTCCATATCTCGGAGAGCATTTGTGGTGTCCTTTGTCTTCCCATTTATATCCAACAATGTACAAATGATATTCTCACAAATGTTCTTTTCGATGTGCATAACATCCAAGTTGTGGCTTAGTGGAAGATCTTTCTAGTATGGCAACTCAAAGAAGATGCTTCTCTTTGTCCAATTCAACTCCCACTTAGTACGTTTTCTTTTTCTACTGGTTGGTGGTTTCTCAAATTTCACATCTCTTACCCACTTAGTTGTTTTGGCTACAACATTCATTCAGGTTTTCCATTAAAGCTTTTGATGCCACGAGTCCTCCAAGGATGTCCAGGTCGTAGAAAACGACGATGACATATAAAGTATAAGTTGCGTCCATGCTTCAAGGATAAAGACCCAAAATCCTTATTACAGACTGAGCATGCTAAGTAACCTTTTGTGCTCCAACCTGACAGGTTACCGTAAGCGGGGAAATCAGTAATTGTCCACAACACTACAGTATGCATCCAAAATGTTATCCCAATTTCCACATCAAATGTCTCCACTCCTTTTTCCCATAGTTCTTTCAACTCGTCAATTAACGGATGCAGGTAAAAATCAATATCATTTCCAGGTGCCCTCAGTCAAGGAATATGTAGAAACATATAAATGAAGGGTTCTTTTATACATCGCCATTGTGGCATATTGTATGACATCATCATAAATGGCCACATGCTATACGAGTTGTTCATGTTACTAAAAGGATTGAACCCATCTGAAGCAAGGCCAAGTTTGATGTTGCGAGGATCACTAGCAAATCACGGATGCATTTTATCAAAATCGGCCCAAGCTTTGGAGTCTGCTAGATGGCTAAGAGTGTTTCCATCTTGAAGACGTTTCTCTTGATGTCATCTCAAATCTACAGCATTTTTTTTGCACACATACAATCGTTGCAGTCACGGGATTAATGGAAAATATTGCAAAAATTTTTAGGGGATCTTTTTACCCTTCTTCAAATTAGTTTTATACCTCGGTTCACCACATTTTGGGCACTTATTTGCATTTTCTTGTTCGCCATAAAAAAGTACACAATCATACCTACACGCATGTATGTCTTTGTCTTATAAAAGGACTTCGAAAGTGTTTCACCATCACGCAGTGCCGCCTTAATGAGGCTTAAATGCATGTTGAATGTGTTCTAAGATAACCCATGCATTATCCTTGCATGAAGCAACTTTATCAGGAACTCTAATTTTGAAAACTTTGTACAGTTTGGATATAAGGGCACCCATGCATCCCTCACGAGATTAGCAAATGGTTTACCGAATTGATTTAACGTACTAGGATCACAAGGTATGGTACCTTCTAAAGTAGATCCATCACTAATACGCCTCACATTGATATCGCCCATGTCCACTGTAATCCCCCTTTGCAAGTCACCTAATATTTCAATTAACCCTTTCAAACGTGTATCACCACCTAATATATTTTCCCCCTCATCTTCATCGTCATCATCATCGCTTTGAATTGGGTAATCTTCACCGTGGAACACCCATGTTGTGTACCTTTTCTCCATTTCAAAATCTAATAAATGTGAATGGACCAGATCAATGTGTTTGAATGTTATGTTTTGACATTTCTTGCAAGGACGCCTTATTCTATTGGCTTTGTCTACACGAGGACACGCGAACTCTATGAAATCATGTACCTCTTTCACGTATTCTAGAAAAAACCTACCCCGAGCATTCATCCAACTCTTATCTGTGTTCATTAATTACCCTATATCATGTTCAAGTAAATGGTGTTGATTAAATTCTCATAATGTTTATGACGCATGCATCGTGAATCCTAAAATCAACAACCTTCCATCTAAAGGGTACAGATCCTATCCCTTTTAGGAATGTTGAATTTACATTGCAATCAATCGCTTAAATTCCTTCGTCATAGTCATTAAAAATTTCGGCAGCATCTCCGCATGGCTCTCCAAGTACATGAGATGGGGGAAGTGAAAATGTTGCTAGTTTTCCATCACTAACAAATTGTCACGACACTCCACTATGCACCCAGAGAACACAAGTAGAGACGCGCTCAAAATATATAATGATAATGAACAAAGGGTGAACAATGACCACAATATAAATACAACTTTCTAAACTGTCCACATTGGACAATTCAAGAATGGTTGAAATACAAACATCACTAATCGTAAATAAAACAAATAATTAACATGTTCAATTGATTATTAGTTTA
Organism: Malania oleifera; assembly: GCF_029873635.1. Classification (NCBI taxonomy): domain Eukaryota; kingdom Viridiplantae; phylum Streptophyta; class Magnoliopsida; order Santalales; family Ximeniaceae; genus Malania; species Malania oleifera. The sequence continues at coordinate 58,064,910 of NC_080422.1, read as the reverse complement.
CATAGTATGACTTATAATTAATTGAATTTTAACAATTGATTTGTCTCACATGTTCGATTAGGCATGAATGTATAATAACCATTCTTGAACGGATCTAAACTTCAATGAACACATGAAATGACAGTAATTAATTTGGCATTTTAATTCACATGCCATTTAATTCTTGTCTTTTCACTACTCTTTTATACATTGTTGTCTTGGAGATTTATTGCAATCAATTTTAAAATAAATTATTGTCATTAAATATAACAACCTACAACAAAGGAACAAAACTACAACTTGTTTAGCTCGTCTCATACACAAGCTTCTGCTCAGATACATCTTTACCATTTAAATTTTGCAATGACTGTTTCTAAAAATAACCCTAAATGAGGTTGCATTTCTTATATCGCATCGTTTCTTATAACACTAATTTGGCAATTTTCTAGAATTATGGACATAGTTTCCTCATTTGAGCTTGATTTCCAACAAGTAATAGCTATTTGTGGTTCTCACTTGGTGCTTATACAGTTATATACTTCAACATCTATTATCTCATATTTTGGAAAAGTTTTTAACAAAATTTTGGCAGCATGCCGATTGTAAAGTGAACATTTCCAAAAAAAAATTTTACCTGAAAAAGAGTTTATATATAAGAGCATGCAAGAACCTAGATTCACTACCAGCATGTAATACACAAATCTGCATCAGCCATGCAGAAGGCATATTCACAATTAGTATGGCAACTCAATCTAGTATTTTCACAAAAGATGCAATATAATTTCAATAAGAGCAAAAAGTCTTAACACAACACTTATATGGTAAACAATACACTAATAAGAAAGGAATATACATTCAAATGGTGAAATTTGAGATTAGTTATTCCCACAATTAATTTCCAACAAATAAAAACCATCAATTCCCATAAAAAAATTGCATTAATTACCTAACTTGTGTTCGAAAGATGAGATTAAATTCTTTGATTTAGAAATAAAAGAATTCCAGAACTTAATTCAAACTAAGCAAATTAAAAAATTCTAAAGATTTACTTCACATGGCATTTAATTTTTGTCTTTTCACTGGTCTTTTATACATTATAGTTATAAAGATTTATTGTAATCAATTTTAAAATAAATTATGTCATTAAATATAACAACCTACAACAAAAGAAATGACAGTAATTAATTAGGCAGTTTACTTCATATGACATTTAGTTCTTGGCCTTTCATATATTCCAGTAGTTCAATGGAAAAAAATTATCCCTTACAAATAATCATGAACATATAAGAGCAGCTTACCTATCTTCGCCTGAAGTAGAGGTTTCATTTCCAAAAACAAGCCCAACAACCCCCTGCACAATAATAAGTAACTTGATCACATATTAAAACAGCATATGAAGCATAAAGTTATAAAAGACAAGTATGGCACTATCTCAAATGAATGCACAAGAAGGATAAAAAATTAACTACATATCCAAATTTAACTCATCCTTGTATTACTAGCATAAATTTATTTTAGTTTATATACTTTTAATTAAAGCAATGAAAGCTTGTATTCATTAATTTGTATTATTAAAGTTGTCATCAAAGATACTTTAACAGGATTTATAAATTAGATTATCATAATTGAATGAAGACTCATAACCACACGGTTTAGAGAAATGGTTATGCACCAATTATGACAAATCCCATAGGTTCCTAGGACCAAGGGGCTTAGAGAAATGGCTTTAAATTATAAAAATGAGATGACCTCAATTAAGCTTAAGGAAACATGATAGGCCTGGGTAAAGCTCATTAAATGATGGTAATATGCTATACACACATCAATTGAGAGGTCCCATGATTTCTTAACTCACACAACCAATTTTGCTAAAAAATACTACATTTATTTAAAGGATTTTCATGCGTAAATTTTACCTTAAATAGCTTGAGCTAAATTGTAACGTGCTTCTTTTTTTCCTTTTTTTTTTCTATGAAGTTAGAAGATGAAAATGACAATCTATCAACACAATTTGAAAGGCTCAATGGAGAGAATAGTTGAGTATTGAAAAAGGCTACATTAAACAAAGGTACTTCATTAGCAAATGGAAAATTATGTACGAACTATTAATGAAATTTTAGTGGAACTAGCATTAGTCATGGAACAAGCTAAATCCCTTCAGTCAATTATTGACCAACTTCAAAAGAAGGTAAGTATAACTAAAACATGACACTAAAGATATTCTTCAAACCTACCATACCAATATAGATGATTATGAGTATCAAACCCAAAATATCAAACCATTCAAAGAACAAAATGCTTAATCATTTGAGCAAATGAATTAAGGAATTAGAGGAAGAAATTAATTATTAAATCAAAAGTTAACTAAATCCTACAAAAAAAAGTTTAAGAAGATAGTTGGAAAGGTTTTATAAATTATGACCATGGTGAGCAACGTGAAAGATTTATGCTTTTAAACACGTCAATCGTCTAAATCGAATCATTGTACGCAATTATTTATTTGAAAAAAATGTTGCTAGCTATCCCAAATGTACACATACAAAACTTATGTATCAAGTCATGAATCCATATGGCAAAATGATTTCCTTTAAATTGGATAGCGTAAATTCCCCTTGAAATGCACAATCACAACATTGTTGAAATTATGGACATAGTTTCCTCTTTTGAGCTTGATTTCCAACAAGTAATAACTATTTGTGGTTCCAAGAACTTTACTCATCTCATTTGATGCTTATACAGTTATATACTTCAACATCTATTATCTCATATTTTGGAAAAGTTTTTAACAAAATTTCGGTAGCATGTCGACTGTAAAGTGAACATTTCCAAAAAAAAATTTTACTTGAAAAAAGAGTTTATATATAAGAGCATGCGAGAACCTAGATTCACTACCAGCATGCAATACCCAAATCTGCATCAGCCATGCAGAAGACATATTCACAACGAGTATGGCAACTCAATCTAGTATATCATAAGAGATGCAATATAATTTCAATAAGAGCAGAAAGTCTTAAGTAGGATTTCCTTATATTGTAGTGGGCTCTTTTTGAAAGGCTCAAACAAGAATAAAGATATAGAAATTAAAAGTGGGAGAGGCTTATTCACGTGGAAAAGTTGCTATCATAAAAATAATAGAAGGATATTAGCACAACAGCATCACTATTTAGTAAATAGTTTATAATTTACCACACACATAGTTAATTATTATGTTACGAAATAAGTTATCCACTATGGGAAATAATTTATTCTTAGGAAGAAAGATTACCCACCAACCACAATGGATTATTCAATTTGAACCACCACTTAATTGAATTGGATATGAATTATAATTTGCTCATCCAATAACCTCCTAATCTACCACAAATTATACGATCCAATATTCATTGCCAAGTCTACTCCCATTTCAAGAAACGACCCCTGCCCCCTAAAAAGCACACTCCTAATCACTATCTTTCCCATTTGTTTCATATTCCAAAATATTCCTAAAAATAAAATATTAATTATCATTACTGGAAAAAGTATAACAAAAAATATCCCAAGTTAAAGTTTCTAGGTGGTATCCAATAGAAAATAAGATAAGGGAAGGGCAATAATATGATTTAGGCACTTGTAAAGCAGACCAAATAATGCTCCAATGAGAAAAACAGATCCAGATGTTGTTAGTGGTTATAGGAGGAAAACAAGGAAGTGAATCAAAAGAAAAGGGGTGATGATTAACTAAGATTACATATACGATTACATATAAGATTTAAAATTACGTAAGATTACCTATAAGATTTCCTGTGTCACAGCCTTAAGGTTAATCATTAGTTAAGATAAGCATGTTATAATTTTTTTCATACCTTTGAATGATATAATGCAATGGTTAGAGGTTGTTGTCCGATCAAAGAATGCGCAAAATTTGTCAGCATGAGAGGATGGATGGATTCAGCAGGATCATAAATGAGTAGGAAAACAGTCAAGTTCAGATGTCCAATGGTGCTTCATTTGTTCTCTTTTCTTTTCTTTCTTCTTTCTATCTGTAATTAATGTGAGGCCGGTTTTGAGGGGTGTTTGGTATTGAAGCAAAATCTTGGAAATGTCAATAAAGAGATTCAAATGAGCTGTTCATTTTGACTTTATTTGTGAAAATTGTAAAACTTTGTGGAAATCTCATTATATTAAAATATTAAAGGTTACCTAAGATTACATATAGGATTTGAGGTGGTGGACAAGGGCTACATTGTCTAGGCTGAGGAGCAGGAAATAGGAAAGAAGGGGTCAGGGGAAATTAGACAAATGCAGAAATGGGGATTTGTGGAATTGGGGGTTAGTCGGTTAAAAACTTTAAAATGTGTCTGTGAGCGTGTAATAGTCAGTTAAGTTTTGTTAACCAAATTTGAACTAGCTTAAAAAAAAATTGAAACTGAAAAACATAAATAATAAAAAATTCATACTGATCAGACCTAATTAAAAAAATTTACATAACTGATCTAACAATTGTTTGGTTGGTTAACTTGGTTTCTATCGAATACTGCTCACCATATGAGGAGCTAAAGTCACTTATAAGATAAAGGTGTTTGTTTGAATATTCGTCGTTAATAAAGTAAACACTAGCAATCTGCTACAGATGACTGCTTTTGTGTGCAAGTAGTGCAAAGAAAGTTTCCATTTTGTTATGCACTATTTATTTACTTGGGGTTTGTAAAGTAGTTTACTGGGAGTCCACGACAAAGTTGGGCATCGCGTGAAGTCAATGGAGGAGCATTTCAGCATTTCTTCTGTTGGTTCTTAAAAGGGCAAGGATGCTAGAAGGTTTTGGCTGTGTGCTCTTTTGCTCTTTTATAGGAAATTTCGTTGGAACATAATGATTGAATTTATGGCAAGCATAATCTTAAATTTTGGCAAAACTTAAAATCAAAATTTCAGATTTTGAGAGGATACAAAATGAAATCACACCGTCAAGATGACTATAGAAGTAATATACCTATGGGAACCACACATAATCTGCTTACTTACTTGGCTAATTTTCATCATCTTCGTGATAGAACAAGCCTCAATCACCAAAAGAAGAAAAGAAAAATGCAATTCAAAACAATAATTTACCTTTACCTCTGTTGATTAAACACTAAGATGACTTGTGTCTAGACAAAATATGCCTTCTTTAAGACTCTATTTACCAATCCTCTAAAACCTAAAGATCAGATTGTTGCAAAATCAAAGTACTGATGTTTTTTCTTCTCCAATCCCAAATCCTCTGCAGAAATAATTCATCAAGTAAGTGAAGCACGTGGTCAAATGTGGTTCATCGAGGAGAAGATTTGATGCTCTCTTCAGTGGGGGTTCACTCCGTTCAGTGTCGCTACTACCTTACCTAGGTCGAAGGAGATGTTGCTCAGTTTTCTCCTCTATGGATTTCGGCTGCTTATAGAAAAATTGCTAATTCTGTTACTACGCCCTAGCTATAGCTAGATCAAATAAAAACTGCAGACGAGCTCACGATCCTGGTTCGAAGGTCGAAGACAAAGTCGCGAAGGTTTTCTGCTGGTTTGAAGGCTCGCAGACGAGCTCACACTGTTGGCTCGAATGTGCAAGACGAACTCACGAAGGGCTTTGAGGAAACAGGTTAGGGCTTTGTTCGTTCGAGTCTAATGTGGGCTACGGGAAGGCTGGAGAGGACGCGCGGAAATTGTGTAGAAAGGTAGAAATTAACATTTGAAGAAAAAGTGCTGGAAGAGGAAAGAAGGGAGGAGGGAAAAACGGATATTGGGAAAGTAGAAAGGCGGGAGATTGGGGAAATCTTGTGGAGAGGGTATTTGTGACGGTTTTGAAACCGTCACTATTAGTTACATAATTTTTTTTTAAAATAAAATATAATATTAGTGACGAATTTAAAAAATCGTCACTAATACCTTATTATTAGTGATGAATTTTCAAAATCGTCACTGATATTCTTAAATAAATTATTTTATATTTTTTAAATAAAAAACTTTTAGTGTCACTTTTCTAAACCGTCACTAATAATGACTATTAGTGACAAATTTTCAAATCCGTCACTAATAAGGGACTAACAGTGACAAATTTTCAAATTCGTCACTAATATTTTGAAATAATTTTTTATTTTATTTTATTTAAATAAAAGAAGTATTAGTGACACTTCCCAAATCCATCACTAATAAGGGTATTTTAGTGACGAATCTTCAAATTCGTCACTAATATTGTGAAATAAAATTTTCTTAATTCTTTTTAAATAAAAGAAGTATTAGTGATGGTTCTAGAATCCATCACTAATAAAGGGCTAAGAGTGGCGAATTTTCAAATTCGTTGCTAATATTGTAAAATAAATTTTTCTTATTTTTTTTCAATAAAATGAATATTAGTGACGGTTCTAAAATCCGTCACTAATAAGAAGCTAATAATGACGAATCTTCAAATTTGTCACTAATATTGTGGAATAAACTTTTCTTATTTTTTTAAATAAAAAAAGTATTAGTGATGGTTCCCAAATCCATTACTAATAATAAGCTAATAGTGACGAATATTTAAATTGATCACTAATATTTTGAAATAAAATTTTCTTTTTTAAAAAATAAATAAATGAAGTATTAGTGACTGTTCTAGAATCCGTCACTAAAAGGGGCTAATAGTGACGAATCTTCAAATTCGTCGCTAATATTGTGAAATAAATTTTTTCTCATTTTTTTTTAAAATAAAAGAAGTATTAGTGACGATTCTAAAATCCGTCATTAATAATGGTTTAATAGTGACGAATTTTCAAATTCGTAACTAATATTGTGAAATAAATTTTCTTTTAAAAAAAATAAAAAAAAGTATTAGTGACGGTTCTAAAATCCGTTACTAATAATTGACTAATAGTAACGAATCTTTAAATTCGTCACCAATATTTTGAAATAAATTTTTCTTATTTTTTTAAATAAAAGAAGTATTAGTGATGACTTTAGAATCCGTCACTAATAAGGGGCTAATAGTGACGAATCTTCAAATTCGTCGCTAATATTGTTAAATAATTTTTTCTCATTTTTATTTAAATAAAAGAAGTATTTATGACGGTTCTAAAATCAGTTACTAATAAGGGGCGAATAGTGACGAATATTCCAATTCGTCACTAATATTATGAAATAAATTTTGTTTATTTTTTTTTAAATAAAATAAGTATTAGTGACGGTTCCCAAATTCGCCACTAATAATGAGCTAATAGTAACGAAATCTTCAATTTCGTCGCTAATATTATGAAATAAAATTTTCTTATTTTTTTTAAATAAAAGACGTATTAGTGACGGTTCCTAAATCCGTCACTATTAATTGATTAATAGTGACGAATTTGAAGATTCGTCACTAATATTGTGAAATAAATTTTTTCTTTTTTAAATAATAGTAGTGACGGTTATTTAATCGTCACTAATAAGTGTATTTTAGTTACGGACATAATTCGTCACTAATACGACAAAAATAATCGCTAATATTTTTTTCGAGAAAATTTCTATGCGAAAAATGTTTTCCAGCTATATTTTCCAATTTTTAGTGACGAAACTATTAGTGACGACTTCAAATCCATCATTAATAGTATCGTATTAGTGACGGTTGCTAAAATCATCACTAATACCCGCTTTTAGTGATGAAAATGATTCCGTCACTATTAGCTTCGTCACTAAAAACCAATTTTTTTGAAGTGCATTCTCCCCTCGAGACAAGGAAAAGACATGGTTAAACTCACTTCCACTGTTAACTATAACTACATGAAACAATTTGGCTAAAAAGGTTCTAGCAAAGTTCAAATTCGTAACTAATATAGTAAAATAATTTTTTTTTAAATAAAAAAGTATTAGTGACAGTTTTAAAATCCATCACTAATAATAGACTAATAGTGACGAATCTTTAAATTCGTCACCAATATTTTGAAATAAATTTTTCTCATTTTTTTAAAAATAAAAGAAGTATTAGTGACGGTTCTAAAATTCATCACTAATAAGGGACTAATAGTAACGAATCTTCCAATTCGTCACTAATATTGTGAAATAAATTTTGTTTATTTATTTTTTAAATAAAATAAGTATTAGTGATAGTTCCCAAATCTGTCACTAATAATGGGTTAATAGTAATGAATCTTCAATTTCGTTGCTAATATTATGAAATAATTTTTTCTTATTTTTTTAAATAAAAGAAATATTAGTGACGGTTTCTAAATTCGTCACTAATAATGGACTAATAGTATGAATTTGAAGATTCGTCACTAATATTGTGAAATAATCTTTTTCTTTTTTAAATAATAGTAGTGACGGTTATTTAATCGTCACTAATAAGTGTATTTTAGTGACGGACATAATTCGTCACTAATACGATAGAAATAATGGCTAATATTTTTTCGGGAAAATTTTTGTGCGAAAAATGTTTTCCAGCGATATTTTCCAATTTTTAGTGACGATTTCAAATCCATCATTAATAGTGTCATATTAGTAAAGGTTGCTAAAATCATCACTAATACCCGCTTTTAGTGATGAAAATGATTCCGTCACTAGTAGTTTTGTCACTAAAAACTAATTTTTTTGTAGTGCATTCTCCCCTCGAGACAAGGAAAAGACATGGTTAAACTCACTTCCACTGTTAACTATAACTACTTGAGACAATTTGGCTAAAAAGGTTCTAGCAAAGTTCTCTCCCCCCCCCCCCTAGCCAAAACCATGAAAATGAGAAACGATATAACCACTTTTGTCCAATTTGATATGGAGTCACTTTATGAAGCTTGAGATAGGTACAAAGAAATTCTTAGAAATTGCTCACATAATGGACTTCTTGTTTGGATTCAAGTGCAAACCTTCTATAATAGTTTGTAGCCTACAACAATCCTTATTCCAACACTTACAATCTAGGATGGCGAAACCACCCAAATTTCTTATGAAGCAACACCCAAAATGTTTGCAAGCCTCCACCAGGTCTTCAAAATCAATAACGAGAGAAAAAGTCGACTATGGCCAAGGTGGATGCTAGATTTCAAGATCATGACATTGCTCTCTAAAGAAAAATGAGAACACTATGAGGAGCATTGAAAGGATGGTTGGTCAATTGGAAAAATTATTGTCCAAAAGACCTCAAGGATCACTTCTAAGCATCATGGAAAAAAACCTGAAAGAGCAAGTGAAGGCCATTACTTTAAGAAGTGGAAGAGAACTTAATTTACAAGAGAAAGAGCAAAATTTCAAAAAGGAGTAGACTGTGAGATCTGCAGCACCCACATCCAATGTTGCAGCACCCACCCTTGTCCCTAGTCAAATAGTGGAAAACTCGGGAAATCCTCCAGTTACTTCTTCTCATACTTCTCCTTATGTCTCTCCTATACCTTTTTCTCAAAGACTTCAGAAAAATAAGCTAAATAAATAATTTTCTAAGTTCGTAGATGTTTTTTAAAAATTACATATTAACATTCCTTTTACAGATGTCTTGAAACAAATGCCTAGCTATGTGAAGTTCATGAAGGATATTCTATCAAACAAGAGGAAATTAGGAGAGTATGAGACCATGATGTTAACTGAAGAGTGCACCACCATTTTGCAAAATAAGTAGCCAACCAAAGCTTAAAGATCCAAGTAGCTTTATTTGTATAATGTAGTGTACGATAGATAGTATTTTTGGTTTAGGATAAGAATGGTTTTGTGGAGAATTTTCTTTGAATGGTTGTAATATCCCAGAACCCTCCTTTTTAACCATGGTATTCCTCCACCATAAGTGAGGGTAATTAATAAAATGGTGGTGTTTCTCCTTAAGAATGGAAATGTGATAGATGGCAAATTTCAAGGATAAAATTTTATAAGGAGGGAAGAATGTAGAGACCGAAAAATATAATATTAAGAATAAATAAGAAAAGGATGGGAAATGGGTTGGTGACGAGAAAAACGACGATGGTTCTATGGAGTATTAAGAAAACCGTTGACGATTATATGGTTTTATCGCAGCCGGGTAAGTGGGTAAAAGGTAAAAATTGGGTCGGTTAAAGAAAAAATCGGCAACAGTTTTCTAAGAGCTTGAGAAAATCGGCGTTTTCTCTACAGTGCGGAAATAAGAGAGATCCCGCGAGCTTCATTTCTTTTATTAAACCAAAATTTCTCTCTCTCTCTCTCTGTCTCTCTCTCAGAACCCTACAAAGCTCTCCTCCTTCTCTCTTAGATTTCGACTAAATTTTAGTCCAAATCAACGATCAGGAACTCCACAAGGATCTAGGAAGGATTCTCTTCAAAATAGAGATAAGGGTGTTAAATATTAGTTTTAATTGTTAATTTGAGTATTTGGGGCCTAGGGAATACTAAATAATAATATTCTGAAGGTTGAGTTGATTAATTTGGGGAAAATGTGAATTTCAGGGTTTTGAGTTTCGAATGTCGTAGGCATGGGAGTTGGGATTTAGCGGACCTCTCAGTTAGCCAAGTAAGGGGAATAAATTATAACAGTCATTTTGAGAATTTCTGGTTGAATTAATACATGAAAATGAGAATATGATATTTTGCTACGAATATCAGATAAAATTGTGTGGCATATGAGTAATATTGAATTGTGATGTTTTGGGATTTGAAATATGTGAAATGATAAATTATGTTTTATTAAGAAATGTCGAAATACACAAAATAAGATATATACTATTATGAGAATGAAATGTGTGTTGAAAGATGGGAAAGAAACAGAGAATAAGGAGAATATTGAAATGTGATATATACCATTATGAGATGAGATATGAATACTAAAAATGTGAATATGGGAATGTGAATGTGAAGTGTGAATACAGAGATGTGAATATGAAAATGTGAATAATACAATGTGAATACTGCAATTGTGAAAGTTTAAATGTGAATACTGGAATGTGAATATGAAAATTTGAATATTGCAATGTGAATACTAGAACTGTGAATAAGGAAATGTGAATATTGCAATGAGAATACTCCAATGTGAATACTGAAAAGTGAATACGAAATGTGAATGATGAAATGTGAAAATGAGAACTTATTGACATAATTGGGCTTTTCAATCTTGTTTTGATGATAACAAAATGAATGATGTTTTAACATGAGTTGTTGAGTGGTTTTAATTCAGGTCTAAGTAAAAGGACACTCGCGATTAATCATGGAAGTAAGTTAGATATCAAAGTCAATCAAATGAAAGCTTCTCAGAACATTGAAGAAATAAAAGATACATAAAGAGCTTAAAGGCCAAGCAGACCTTGAAGTAAAGACTGAATCTCAAGAGGCTGCAAGACTTAGTGATTAAAGAGATCATGCTTAGAAGGATATTTGTAAGTACTTCAAGTTATCACTATTTAGATATGTTAAGCTCCTTAAGATACAAAAACTTAGAGACCAGCACTTCAAAAAAAAAAAAAACTCTTAAGCATGTTTTTGAAAAGTCATAACTAAGTTTTCCAAGTAAACTAGATTTTAAAGAAATTAGAAATAGAAAATATTTGAAAAGAAAGGACTGCCCAACCGACCGACTAGTGACCCAGTCGAGTGAGTTAGTGACCCAGTCGAGTGAGTTAGCTGATTGACTCTGCGGAGAATTTTTGAATTTCAAACTTAGTGGAAATTTTTCAAAAATTAATTCTATAATTTAATATTTTTTGAAAAGTTACCTAAATGAAAGATTTTCAAAATTAATTCTATAATTTAATGTTTTTTGAAAAGTTACCTAAATGGAAGATTTTCAAAAATTAATTCTATATTTTAATATTTTTTGAAAAGTTACCTAAATGTTTCATGTTAAATGAGGAAACTTTTCCTTAAAAAGGTCTATAAATACCTTCCTTGCTAAATTAAGAATACATTTCAAGCAATACATGATTTCTATGCTAAAATTCTCCTAAAGCTAATTCTTGATCACACCTTTGTTGAGAGAAAACTCTATGAAATTGCTAGATTAAAAAGGGGTTTTGATTCTGAGTTGTAACTAAAATTCTTATATCAATAAGAAAGAAACTTTGGTGACTTCTAAACCTTAAGCTTCACATTTTCTATTTAGTTTTGATTTTGAAATACGATTTGAGATTTAACTTGTACTACTTGCTTTGTATTTGAGAGTGTTTTTGTACGCAGATATCCATTCCTTTCTACTTGATCTTTGACGGTTCAAGGTATTATTGGATCGTTCGACCAAACATACGTTGTTGCTTGGAGAGGTTTCTCTTCCTGAAAAAGAGGTTGTTTATTGTAAAGTTTTTTGTTCCACCTGGAAGGAACAAGGTATAGTGAAATCCAGGTGGTGGACCTAAGTCGAGGACGTAGGCTGGGGTAAGCCGAACCTCGTAAAAACAACGGTATCACTTTCTATCCCTTACTCTTTTTTAAATTTCAGAAAAAATATAAACTGCGTGAATGTTGTAATTCTTTCAATTATAAAAACAACGCATATTGGAAATTAAATAAACCAAAGCCTAATTTGTTTTTGGGCTTGCGGTAACCGAAAGGGAGTACATTGGTTAATCAATTTTTAGCGAAAACCATGAGGGAGTACGTTGATTGGTTAACAACCCAAAACCTATTAGCTGAAGGTTTATTTAAATTCTGATATTGAAAAAGTGTTTGGATGTTATTTTAACCTTCAGTTCAAAAGCCAATTACAGGACTTGCACATTCATAAACAGGGTTGCAGAATATTGCAAAACTAATATTAATTACTTGTGTGGCGTTTGTTTGGCTTGAATGGTTATTAAATTGGTTGTTGTGGTTGCGAATTGAATAGTTGAAGTAAGTGTTTTTGTGGACTGCCTAATCAACAAAAATTTTAAGAAGTCTTTAAAAGATTGTAAAAAATCAAGAACTCTTAAAAAGACTCTAAAGAATTTTTTAAATAACCCAATTCACCCCCTCTTGGGACTACACCTTAGGTTTCAGAACCCTAATTGATGGATTGTGAAAGAAAGGTACCGACGCTTGTAGATGATAAATGCAACCACACAGTCTAATGGAGAGTGTGGCGTGACAGTTGAATGAGCTAGTGAGAATGGTAATTTTGCCCCTGGAGTCCGGGCCAGGGTTAGGCAGGCCATTCGTACAACAGACGGGTATATGGATTGTTTATTTTGATCCAAAAGGGTAGGCCAACTACGGTTTAGATCCAATCTTTGGGCCGCACAACCTTGACCATGGGGGGAAGCATGTTGTGGAGAATTATTCTCAAGTCAGCCATGAGTTATAGACGCGCATGTATTGGTTACTAAGGACAGTCATGGGTTGGATTATGAAATATGAAAATGAGAAAGAAAAGCTTATGAAATTTATTGAAATATGAAAATGAGAAATAAAAACTTATCAAAGCTATTGAAATATGAATATGAGAAATAAAAGAGTGTGAGTCTAATTGCATAAATAATTAGAGCGAAGTAAAACTCTCCACTTAAGGGCTTATTGAGTAAGGTGAGCGCCCTGATAAATATCAGTTGTAGTTGTACCCGAGTTAATCGGGGCATGGTTACAAACTATATCAAAGCAGAGGGAAGCTACATGTATGGGCATGTAATCTTCCCTATCCTTGGGAACTTTCGTTAATAAATATGGGTTGCATGTGAATGAGTTTGAAAAATGGAATTAAAGCTTATAAAAGCTTGTGTTTTATATCTATATGATCATGAGTATAAATGATATATTTTCTCTGATGGTATTATCACTGAAATGAGAATATTATGATATAATGAAACTTTTACTGCCACACACTGTAAATAATTTATTCCGTCTTACTAAGATGTGTCACCCAAATATCTAATATTTCAAGAAATCGTGTCAAACCAAGATATAGAGCTCCGAGATAGAGGGGAGCCTACACCCTGATAGACAGGGTGAGTGTTTTGAACTAAGGAGATATGTTACCCCTAAGGTATTTTGTTGTTTTGGAAATGGGTTAGACTTGTATATATAAATGGATGTGTATTACTCTGGGCATCTGTATTCTGGATGGTTTGTAATTATTGACTTCCGTTGTTAGGGTTGTTTATATAAGTTTGACTGATTACCTGGAACCTGCTTTGGGTTGGGTTATGTTTAAATGGAATCAAAGTTTTTTTTTTTTTTTTTGACGTGGCCGATGTTTGAGTATTATTTATTGAAAAAAAAATGGTATGAAAATCGAGGCATCACAATTTCGTATCAGAACCTCGGTTGCTAGGTTTTATAGACTTTAGTGTTGGAATTGGTGTGATCCTAAGAGGGGGGGGGTGAATTGGGTTTTAAAACATTTTTCGCTAATTTAAACAATTGCGCCAATTCACCACAGTTCATATCCCATTTAATATTGAAAATGTGTACGTACAACGATTAAGCTATCAGTGTGTGCATACATACACGTATGTTGCATATCTCATTTAAATTAGTTCTGTGTGCATACAAGATGGTTATAACAAAACATGTACAAACATACACATATTGAAATTTAAGTGCAGGAATTTAAATAAGACATAGAGAGAATGACACACAGATTTGTTAATGAGATTCGGCCAAAAATGCCCACGTTCCCGTCTTGGGCATAACCCCCAAGGATTCAACTATACCTACTCACTTAATCGGGTGGAGTAGAAGCCTTTTACATCTTCTCCTTACGGGGCGAGGAAAACCCCAGCTCAATTACTAGGCTGAACCGAACTAGTCTCACTTACGGGGCTGAGACTAACCAGTTCAATTTCGAGTTGAACTGAACTGGTCTTATTTACGGGGCTGAGACTCCCCAGTTCAATTAATGTGTTCAACCCAACCAGTACATGGAAAACATTTTTGTACATGAAAATGCTTTTGAAAATACAAGCTGAGATGTACACGTTTAAGCTCAAATAAATGCACTCTAATATGATATGCAATAATGCCTAGTAGAGTAAGGGTGCTTAACTATATTTAAACCCTAATAAAATTTTTCTTCCAAAAAGATATTTCAATAATAATATAGGAGAAACTAGGGTTTTGCTCTTTCAATAATTTTTGCACAAATAATATATATATATATATATATATATGAATATATATAAATGAGAAATATATTCTCCATCAAAGATTTTTGCAAATAAGGGTGTTTGGAGAATCTAGAATTTATGTTCAAGTATTTGTGCAACAAATAATTTTCTCTCAAAATATATTTATCAAGGAAATAATTCAGGAGAAAACCAAACTATATTCTCAAAACTGATTTTAAAAAATAACTGGTATGTGAGAGTATAGCATGTGAGTACAAAATTAAATGCCCAAAATAAATATATTCTCTTTATAAAATGATTTTGAAATGAATGGATGGAAAGAGAGTTGGAGAGTCTAGTTCGAAAAATTTTGCCCCAAAGAAGAAATTTTTGCAATAAAAATAGGTTGGGGGAACTTCGATTAACAAAGGATTAGAGAAAAATTTAGAGTTAATCAAAGTTGCTAATCAGGAGTTATGAGGGGGTATTTATAGAATTTTTGGAAAATATGACCATTGGGGACACGCTCAATATTTTGGAAAAGATTAATTAATTTTAATGACGTTTTAATGCTTAAAAAAGAATTCCAACACAAGAGCACCGGTCGACCAAAGCAAGGTTCGGTTAACTGAGCTTGTGCAAGTTCGGTCGATCGGGAAACATTTGAACTACACATTTGGTCGACCGGTCATAGAAGTTCCAGGGCAAATTTCCTTCTTAGCGCAGTTCGGTTGACCGAGAGATTTTGAACTAACTAGCTCGGTCAACCAGACCGTTGAGTTCCCACGCATGAGAACTCGGTCAGCTAGAGCGTTGGTATGCAATTTGGGCTTAGTTGACCATAAGGTCAAATAATTGACTCCTAGGGACTTCAGTCGACCGGGTGAAAATGAACTGGGCAAGTTCGGTCGACCGGACTATGGTCAAACTGTTAACTCGGTCCTAGCCCGGTCGACCGGCAGATATAAGCTTGAGAGGTTCGGTCGACCGAACATGCATATTTCGTGCATTTTGGTTCATTTTCTCTTATAAAATTTACCATATTCATATGATGATTAATGTTAAGCCTATAGGGCATATTTTTATGAAATATTTAGGGACCTAAGGTCAGTCTAAGGCCTTTGAGAAATAACGCTAAAAAATCCGGCGTCGGTCGACCCTAAGGTCATTCGGTCCCTATGGTCATTCTATGGTCATTTGAGCATTTAAAACATATCATGCAGATGCATGCATTATTATAGACCAGAGATATAAAAAATTAAATGGAATTACATAAAATAAACATCTTCTTCGTCTTTTTGCTCTTCTCACTTCATGGAATGCGCTTGATCGTATAGTCTTTATGTCCTGTAAGCTTCCATCGTCATTTCCTTATGTGTGTGTTAAATTAATGAATTTGTTCACATGTTAAATACACATAAGAAACATGTGCTTTGTCAACATCAAAACAGGGATCAGACTCAAAAAGTCAACATTTAGTAAACAGCAAAATACAATACCAGATTATAGGAATGGATTTTAAGGAGAATAGAGGACGGGTAGACTGAATATGAGTCAGTTACTGTTAAAGGATGAAATTGGAATTTAGGGTTCTATCTTGCGAACTGGAGGCACGAGTTCTATGGTTGTTTCTATAGTTTTCCTGGGGTGACGATTTCAGGAAAATCATAGTAAACTATTTCATGTTATTGTTTCTAAGTGGTAGGACTGAATCTTAAATTGGGATTGAGGATATAGGAGATGGATGATTGTAGAGGAATATTTTATGAGTTTAGTTTGTTGAGTATATTCGTCATGTTTAGATGATAGAATTCTAAGTCTATTTTATATCATTTTCAGGATGGAGCCTAGAAGTAGTAGTGCATATGCTGGAGGTAATGATGCAGGGCCTTCCAGTATGGGTGATAGAGACCCTAATGCAGTACTATATAGTGTCACCCAGTAGGTTATGACAGTGATGGCTAGGAGCTCAAGGGAGCGGAGCTGCACAATTAAGCTTTCACGTGCATGAGACCTCAATCGTTCTTCGAAGGGGCAGACCCATTAGTGCTTGAGAATTGGATCCAGGATATAAAGGATATCTTGGTAGTTCTTCCATGTACATATGAGCCGAAGGTACTATTTTTGACATTTACGTTGACTGAGGAAGCTAAATGCTGGTGGAGATTAGCGAGACTGTTAGAGAAGCAGGGACTTGACCCTATAGCGGTGACGTGGAGCCGCTTTAGGGAGATATTTTTCGAGAGATACTTTCCCGTTACTGTTAGAAGTGTGAAAGCAGCAAAGTTCTTGCACTTGACGTAGGGACAAATGACGGTACAATAGTATGCAGTCAGATTTGTTAAGTTGTCCTAGTTGCCCAGTATTTGGTGTCAGATGAGGAAAAGAAGGCAAGGAAGTTTAAGGAGGGCCTAAGACAAAACTTTTTGGAGTAGGTTATAGGCTTCTGAGCCCAAACTTTTGCAGAGGTTGTGGATAGAGTTGCAGTGATTAAGAATGGTCTGCAGAGAGGCGCTGGAGCACAGAATCAAGGAAAGAGGCTCATGCCTCCAGATCTTTAGTCAGGGTCTAGCTGAGGTCCTTAGAGAAGGAAGGCAGGATAACAGAGGAGGAAGGAGATAGAGAGTGGGAGATCGGGCAGTACAGGGCATAAAAATGCCCCCTCCTTGTCCCATATGCTACAGGAGACACCCGAGAGAGTATCGAGTCAAGGAGATTATTTCTTACCGATGCTATTAGCCTGGGCATATGGCGAGAGATAGCTGAGCATCACTAGTTGTCATGCCTGTTCCTAAACCATATAAAGGAGGTCACCAGGCACCCTGAGGTGGATAGTAGAGGAATATCACACTAGCACGAGTTTACACGCTGACACTAGGAGATGCGAATTTGGCAGAAGATGTTGTGGCAAGTAGTGTTTCATTTTTGGCATATAAAGCTACTACTTTGTTTGATTCAGGAGTGACTCATGCTTTAATCGCCCGAGAATTTGTTAAATTTTGTAGGATAGAGATTCAGCAATTAGACATTAGTTTTTCCGTTTCTACGTCGACTGGGGCTATAGGGATGTGTAAGAAAGTGCTCAGGAACTATCTAGTTTGTATTCAAGGGAGGTATTTATCAACTAATTTGGTGATTTTAGAGATGCATGAGTTTGAGGTGATTCTAGGGATGGATTTGCTAGCTGCCCACTATGCCAGTATTAACTGCCATCAGATAGAGGTAGTGTTCATACCTCCAGGAGGACAAGAGTACAGATTTGTAGGGTCATGTGTGCGCACCCCACCACAGTTGCTATCCACCATTTAGATGAGGAGATTGTTGCTAGAAGGCTGTTAGAGATATTTGACTTGTTTGAAGGAGATATTAGAAGGGGAGTTGAGGGTAGAGGATATCCCTGTAGTGAGGGATTTTCCTGATGTTTTTCCCGAGGTGTTGCCGAGACTATCTCCTGATCGAGAGGTAGAGTTTACTATTGATTGAGTTTCGTGGACAGCACCGATTTCGAAAGCACCATATAGAATGGCACCGACAGAGCTAAAAGAATTGAAGGAACAGTTGCGGGAATTGTTAGATAAAGGGTTTATTCGGCCCAGCGTGTCGCCATAGGGTGTGCCGATTTTGTTTGTGAGAAAGAAAGATGGGTCGATGAGAAAGTGCATCGACTATAGAGAAATTAACAAAGTGACTATCAAGAATAAATACCCACTTCCCCACATCGATGATTTATTTGACTAGCTATAGGGAACACATACTTTCTCGAAGATAGATCTACGGTCTGGGTAACATCAGGAGAAGATCAGAGCAGAAGATGTTCCAAAGACAACACTCAGAACTTGGTATGGCCACTATGAATTCTTGGTTATGCCGTTTGGATTGACAAATGCTCCTACATTATTCATGGATCTGATGAACAAGGTATTCCACCAGTATTTGAACCAGTTCATGGTAGTTTTTATTGATGACATACTGGTGTACTCAAAAAGCCTAGAGGAGCATGAGGAACATCTGAGGATAGTACTTCAAGTGTTAAAGGAAAGAAGACTATATGAGAAATTCAAGAAGAGCGAGTTCTGGTTGGAGCAAGTTACATTTCTTAGACACGTGGTATCCAAGGGTGGTATTTCAGTAGATCCGAGCAAGATTAAGGCAGTAGTAGACTGGGTATGACCGAAAAATCTGTAGGAGATAAGGAGTTTTCTGGGTTTGGTAGGATACTATCGCAGATTTTTTGAGGGTGTTTCTAAATTGTTGGGTCCATTGATGAGATTAACCAGGAAATGTGTGAAGTTTGAGTGGTCTGATGAGTGTGAACGGAGTTTCTAGTAGTTAAAAGCAGCGACTCATCACTACACCGGTGTTGACGATTCCTTCAGATGAAAAGGTTTTCGTAATTTATGGTGATGTGTCATATAAAAGGCTTGGATGTGTGCTGATGCAGCAGGGGAGAGTGGTAGCATATGCCTCTCAACAATTGAAAGAATATGAGAAGAATTACCCTACCCATGATCTGGAGTTAGCAGCAGTGGTTTATGCGCTAAAAATTTGGAGACATTATCTTTATAGGGGTAGGTGTGAGATTTTCACTAATCATAAGAGCCTAAAACATTTCTTCACACAGAAAGAACTAAACATGAGACTGAGGAGATGACTGAAGCTAATAAAAGATTATGACTGCATCATTAGTTACCACTCAGGAAAGGCTAATGTGGTAGTTAATCCTTTGATCTGAAATCAGTGGGAGCATCAGTATTTGCAGTGGTGATACAACATCAGATCCAGATGGATTTAGAAAGGCTCGGTGTGGAACTTGTAGGGAGTGATCATCAGGCATGTTAGAATTGGTGTATTCCCAAGAGAGGGGGGGGGGTGAATTGGAATTTTAAAATTTATTCCTAGGTTTAGCTAATCTAATAGTAGTATATTCACAACCTAGGGTCTGTCTATACAATTCCAAATGCGCAGAAAAATAAAACGTGCAGAAATAAAATCATGCGCGTCATTCACAATATAACATACACATGCGATAAATAAATTATGAAAAAATTAAATGCACACACAATATGTTATCAGGGTTCGGCCAATACTGCCTATGTCCCCGCCTCTAGCTCGCAAGCCCGAGGATTCCACTAAAGGCTCACTTAACGGGTGGAGCATTACCGGTTACAACTAGGTCAATTCAAGGGGCCGACCTCAACCAACACGCCTTACCAGGATGGCACACCTAGCTTTCCTAACCGGGTCTAAGCTAGTTCGGGACTATTCAACAGGGCTAGTCTCCCTCTTCAGGCCCGTGCCTGGAATACAACAAATTTACAATATAAATTTTGTGTACAATTTCAATACTTCTCCAACAAGCAGATTTGTACCACTACGCACAGTCACTAAACAATGCACATCAATACAATAGGAACTATAAGCTTAGTGATGTAAATGTGTATAATCTACACTCACTATAATGTGTGTTCTCAAATAAGCACAATAGTGTATACTAGAACTATCTTTGAAACTATATATCAATATATCTCAATCATGAGTCTAGGGTTTCAAAGATTTTCATAGAATCTAATCAAAATATCTCTAAGATGATTTTCTTAAGATTCTAACACAAGAAATATTTGAAATCAAGCTTGTTTGAAAAATATTTCACAAAGCACAAGAACAAGCCTTTGAATACTTGCAACAATAATGCAAGATTCACAAGCTCAAATGAGTTATCTCAAGATAATATTTATAAATGAAATAATCTGGGATGAACTCAAGCTAACTCTCCAAAAATAATTTCAACAATAATAAATAAGAGAGTATACTAGCTTTAAAATAATGTATGAAACACACAAATACATTCACTCTTCAAGTTACAACAATAATGCAAATGAAGAGGATACAATAAATGCTCTCTCTATCAAGGATGGTTTTGCAAAGAAGAATCAAAGAGAGTATGTTAAATTTGCTTGGAATTTTGAGAACATAGCAAAAGGGGTATAAAATGTTTGAGAGAAATTTTCCTAATCACTTTTTCTAATCTTGGGCTAATCCTTACAAATGAGGGGGTATATATAGACTACCCCATGATTATAGCCATCCAGAACACATAGGGTATTATTATAATTATTTTAAACCATTTTAACCCCATTAACCTTGTTTAAATATTTTGACCACAGTAAAAATAATAGGGCAACCCAAGAGCACCGGTCGACTAAAGGCTGGTTCGGTTGACCAAGTTGTGCAAGTTTGGTCGACCGGGTATAATTTGAGCTAATAGTTTGGTCAATTGGAAGTAGTGTCTTAAGGGCAATTTTTATTTTCTGGGTGGGTCGGTCGACCGGGAGCTTTTGAACTGAGTAGTTTGGTCGACCAGAGCATTGGATTTTCCCACGTGTAGGTACGGTCGACCAGGTGGTTGGCTTAAGATTTGGGCTCGGTCGACCATATGGTCAAAGTGTTGACTCAGAACAAGTTTGATCGACTGGGTGAGAATGAAGTAGCATATCTCAGCCAACCGGGCAGTGGTCAAAATGTTGACCCGATCCTTGTTCGGTCGACCGAGTGATATTGTACTTAAGCAGTACGGTCGACCGGACATGCATATTTAGTGCATTTCGATCCTTTTTACTTATGTGATCACCTAATCTATTTAACCATACATATATATATATATATATATATATATATAGATGCATGTGTGAGTGTCCTAGGGTCATTCTAGGTCTTTTTGAGGAAATAGAAAAAATACGGTATCGGTCGACCGAAGGGTGCCCTACTGACATTCGATTCCCTATGATCAGTTTACGGTCATTTGATTTTCAAGTGATGTGCAGGGACCTAGAGTCTTTCTAAGGCCTTGAGCTTGTAGTTCCTACATGCATGATATGCATTAAATATTACAGACCTTTTTCTCCTAATTACTATTACAGACCCGAATTGAATAATAATTAAATACAATAAAAATGGTCTTTAGGGTCTTCATGCTTTACGACATGTGTAATCAGTGTATTTGCTAATATAAACCTGCACATGAACTAGATAGCCATTAAATACATGAGTATTTGTCATTATCAAAATCGAGATATGACCCATAGGGGCAACAAGGCACTTATTACCGATTTAGTATTACAGCCGAACCAGAATTAGAACCAAAGGAACAACCAGTTGCCACGCGGCGGCAGTGCCCCGGCGCGTGTCTATATGTTGGGTACACCTAAGGAGGGCAACACTAAGGGCCAAGGTATATGTTTATGTTAAGATGTATGTTAATTTTGTTTAGCTATGCATGATTTGGTGTTGTGCATGTTTAGATTGGTTGAAATTTTTGAATGTGTGTAGTTAACTTTTTTATTGTGAAAATAGTGATTAACAAATTTCGAGGACAAAATTCTTTTAAGGAGGGGAGAATGTAATGACCCGAAAAATTTAATTAATAAAAATAATAAAATAATAGAAAAGGGAAGAAAAAGAAATATTTTAAAAATTGTCAACAAAGAATCGTCGACGAACCAACTGGCCTCGTTGACAAGCGTTCTATCTTGGCTCGTTGACGAGGGCACATGTCTCTGAAACGAGGAATTATCAAGAGGGTTTTTCATATTACTGAAATTCATTGATGAGTTTTCGATTTCGTCTCCGAACGGTGTACTCAGACTCGTCCATGAGTCGACATGTCTCATCGACGAACCCCTGCCTACAAATAACGAGTTCTTTCATTTCATCGTGAATTTTTTTGCATGTACCCTCTCTCTCTCTCTCTCTCTCTCTCTCTCTCTCTCTCTAGAATTTCGGCCCTACTACCTTCTCTCTTTGATTCCAGGCTGGATTTAGTTCATTTCGACGATTGGAAGCTACCACAAGACTCCCGAGAAGATTCTTTGCAGTATAGGCAGAGTAGATTTTTGATTTGAGAAGTTTGGGAAACATCCCAAAACCAGGGTAAGTGAAATAATTTAAGGTATTATTATTATTTTGAGGTATTTGGAGCTTAGGAAATATTATAAAGGTGTTATACTAAGATTAGAGGAATTTGGAATTTTTGGAATACAGGGTCTTGTTTTGTTGATTTTAAGCCGAATCCCGAGGAGCTAGTAAGGGGAAATATTTTATAATAGCTTTTTGATAATTTTAAAATGACTAATTTTGGGTATAACTCCTACATATTTAGGTATAATTTTTCTGAATCATGATGGTATTGAAAATACTATTTAAAAATATATATATATATATATATATATATATTATAATAGGAAAAATCGTGTGGTTGAAACCATTCTTTTTAATTAAATGATTGTGAGCATTGCAGATTTGATGAACCATTGATATTGTGAATATTGTTTGGCTGTAATTCTTGCCTAGTTGAATATACTGGTTGGGTTGTGAACTTTTTTTGGTTAAAAATACTGGATGATTGCGTACACAGTGGCAATTGTGTGGATGTGATTGATTGGTCAGGTTGGTTATTGATTTGTGTTGTGGTTCATGTAAATTACGATATAGTGTTGGCAGTGGTATGAGCAGGTTGTTATATCGTACCTGGTATAACCGTCATATAACGTTAGCAGTGGTATGAGGAGGTCGTTATATGGGCGTTTATACTAGGAGGTAAACATTGGCAATGGTATGAGGAGGTTGTTTACCTATTACCATGAACATGGTGCTTGTTTTGTAACCTTTGTGGTTTGATTAGTCCTATGTGGACCAGTCCTGTGTGGATATATGTGCTGTGTGATTGGTTTGTCCTATATGGATTGTGTAATATGTGTGATCGGTTAGTCCTGTGTGGACAGGTATGTTGTAATTGACAGTCCTGTGTGGACATGTATAATGTGTATATTAGAGTCCTATGTAGATGATTACATCTTGTGTGGACATAGACCCTGTGTGGGTATGATTGAAGACTGTATGAATTATCCTATATGGAACTTTGTGAAATGTTTGGTAATAGTTGTGAGTAACTTTAATTAAGTATTTATGGTAAAGTAGATTACTCCACCCGAGGGCTTGCTAAGAAAGGCAAGTATTCTGGTAATTATTTGTGGATACCAGAGTAAAGGGAAGCCACTTGTATGGGAGGGTGACCTGCCCTATTCTCGATGACTTTACCTGGATACATAACCCGAGGGCTTACTAAGGAAGGTGAGTGCCCTAGTGTTAGCACTAGAGTAGAAGGAATCTACTTGTATGGGCAGGTAGACTTCCCTATTCTTGGGAATTATCAGTAAACTATTTATGTATGTGGGCATGTGATTGGATGACAAAGGTGTTGACCATGGTGTGATTATGAGGTTGTTATTTTGGCTACTAATGGATTATGAACGCGGTTATATGGATATTTTAATTATATATTAAAAACTTCAGCCACACACTGTTATAAATTATTTCTTCCTTACTAAGAGGTGTCTCACCCCGTCGTTGATTAAATCTTTTTAGGTTATCTAGGTGATTGAGCTTAGATAGCTCCAAAGCAGGGTAGTTTGTGAGTGGTACCAAAATAGCAATGTTTTTTTAGTTTTATGTTTTATATATTTTAATTAGGTTTTTGTAATATGAAGAATGTGGTTGTAATTATTATGGAACTGCATGCGTAAATATAGAACTCTGGTACATTTTATTGAGGTTATTTTATTATTTCCACTGCATGAATGGTATCAGAGACGTGTGTTGGTCTCATAACACTCCAAGCCCCACGTGGCGGGTTCGGAGCATTACATATGAGGCACTTGAGCTTAGGGATACTTTGACATATGAAGAAGTGTCAGTGCATATTATGGATTGGAAAGAGCAGGAGCTACGCACAAAAAGAATTCCACTAGTAAAAGTGTTATGACACAATCATGTAGTTGAGGAAGTTTCGTAGGAATTAGGGGAACAAATGCGCCAGAGATATCCACATTTATTCAGTGGGGCTCAGAGCTGAACTAGTAAGTAAAAGTGAATAACAAGGTATGTATTTTGATTTGTATAGTGTAATGTAGGATAGATATTGTTTTTTTTTTTTCAGGATAAGAATGGTTTTGGGGAGAATTTTCTTTGAATGGTTGTAATCTCCCAGAACCCTCCTTTGTAACCAAGGTATTCCTCCACCATAAGTGAGGGTAATAAATAAAATGGTGGTGTTTCTCCTTAAGAATGGAAATGTGATAGATGGCAAATTTTGAGGACGAAATTTTATAAGGAGGAGAGAATGTAGAGATCGGAAAATATAATATTGAGAATAAATAAGATAAGGATGGGAAATGGGTTGGTGACGAGAAAACCGGTTACAATTTTCTGGATTATTAAGAAAACCATCGATGGTTATATGGTTTTACCATAGCTGGGTAAGTAGGTAAACAGTAAAAACTGGGCCGGTTAAAAGGAAAACCGCCAATGGTTTTCTCAGAGCTTGAGAAAACTGGCGACGGTTTTCTCTATAGTGGGGAAATAAAAGAGATCCCAAGAGCTTCATTTTTTTTATTAAACAAAACTCTCTCTCTCTCTCAAAACCCTAAGAAGCTCTCCTCCTTCTCTCTTCGATTTCGGCTTCATTTTAGTCTGAATCAACGATCAGGAACCACCACAAGGATCTAGGAAGGATTCTCTTCAAGTTAACTAGGGCGAAATCGTGATTTGGGGTTCCGGGGCACCACGTCAACACTGAGGTAAGGGTGTTAAATATTAGTTTTAATTGTTAAATTGGAGTATTTGGAGCCTAGGGAATACTAAATGATAATATTCTTGAGGTTGAGTTGATTAATTTGAGGAAAATGTGAATTTCAGGGTTTTGAGTTTTGAATGCCATAGGCGTGGGAGTTGGGTTTTAGTGGACTTCTCAGTAAGCCAAGTAAGGGGAATAAATTATAACACTCATTTTGAGAATTTCTGGTTGAATTAATACGTGAAAATGAGAATATGATATTTTACTTAAAATTATTATGATACGAATATCAGATAAAATTGTGTGACATATGAGTAATACCGAATTGTGATGTTTTGGGATTTGAAATATGTGAAATGATGAATTATGTTTTATTGAGAAATTTCGAAATATGCAAAATGAGATATATACTATTATGAGAATGAAATGTGTATTGAAAAATGGGAAAGAAACAGAGAATGAGGAGAATATTGAAATGTGATATATACCATTATGTGATGAGATATGAATACTGAAAATGTGAATATGGGAATGTGAATACAGAGTTGTGAATATGAAAATGTGAATACTGCAATTGTGGAATTTGAAATGTGAATACTGGAATGTGAATATGAAAATATGAATATTGCAATGTGAATACTGCAATGTGAATGTTGAAATGTGAATATTGGAATTGTGAATATGGAAATGAGAATATTGCAATTAGAATACTACAATGTGAATACTGAAATGTGAATGATGAAATGTGAAAATGAGAACCTTGATAGATGGATTGTGATAGAAAGCACGGTACCGATGCTAGCGGATGATAAGTGCAACCACCCAGTCTCGTGGAGAGTGTGGTGTGGCAGTTAAATGAGCCAGTAAGAAGGGTAGTTTTGCCCAAAGAGTCCGAACTAGGGTTAGGCAGACCATTCGTACTATAGACGGGTATATGGATTTTTTTTTTTTATCTAACTGGGTAGGCCAACCGAGGTTTAGATCTAGCCTTCGATCTGCACAACCTCGACCATGGTGGGAAGCATGGCATGGAGAATATCCTCAAGGTAGCCATAAGTTACAAATACGCATGTATTGGTTATCGAGGACACTCATGGGCTGGATTGTGAAATATGAAAATAAGGAAGAAAAGCTAATGAAAGCTATTGAAATATGAATATGAGAAAGAAAAGCTTATCAAAACTATTGAAATATGAATATGAGAAATAAAAGAGTGCAAGTCTAATTACATAAATAATTAGAGCGAAGTAAAACTCTCTGCCTAAGGACCTACTGAGTAAGGTGAGTGCCCTGATAAATATTAGTTGCAGTTGTACCCGAGTTAATCGGGCAAGGTTATAAATGATATCAGAGCAGAGGGGAGCTACATATATGGGCATGTAGTCTCCCCTATCCTTGGGAACCTTCACTGATAAATATGGGTTTCATGTGAATAAGTTTGAAAAAATGGAATTAAAACTTATAAAAGCTTTTGTTTTATATCTATATGATCATGAGTATAAATGATATATTTTCTCTGATTGTATTATCACCGAAATGAGAATATTATGATATAATGAAACTCTTACTGCCACACATTGTAAATAATTTATTCCATCTTACTGAAATGTGTCTCACTCAAATATCTAATATTTCAGGAAATTGTGTTAGACCAGCAGATAGAGTTCTGAGATAGAGGGGAGCCTACACCCTGATAGACAGGGTGAGTGTTTTGAGTTAGGGATGTATGTTACCCCTAGGGTATTTTTTTGTTTTGGAAATGGGTTAGACTTGTATATATAAATGGATGTGTATTACTCTGGGTATTTGTGTTCTGGATGGTTTGTAATTATTGACTTCCATTGTTAGGGTTGTTTATATAAGTTTAACTGATTACCCAATACCTGCTTCGGGTCTGGTTATGTTTAAATGGTATCGGAGTATTTTTTTTTTTTTTTGAAATGCAGATGTTTGAGTATTATTTATTGAAAAAAAATGGTATGAAAATCGGGGCATCACACAAACATTCGACTAGGTGGGCATAGGCCTGGAAGAAACAATTTGGGGCCTTGTGCTCGCATGTGCTGTCTGGTTAACGGTGGTTTTGAAAATAAAATTTTCTCTAGGCCCCTGGTTCCGACCTCCCATATAATAACACCCTTGAATCATTTGGGTTTCTTTGTCTTTCTTTTTACTGGTCCACCTCTTGGCTGGACTTGAGTCTGAACTTGAGTTCTTTGCTTTTCCTGATTTTATAGCTGTCTTAATCCTCTCTCCAGTGGACACTACATCCATGAAGTCTTTGGGGTAGCCCCCAGAAGAAACCCAAAGTAGGGGTCTTTAAATGTGTTAACAAATAGGGTGATTGCCTCCCTGTCATCCACAGGAGGACTGACTTGGATTGTTGTATTTCTTCACCTATATGCGAACTCTCTAAAGGTCTTGATGAACCTCTTCTCCTTACCTTGCAATGTCAAATGGTCAGGTGCCATCTCCATTTGGGCCATAAAAGTGTTGGCAAAATCCTTCCATGTATAGACCCGAACTTTATCTTGATGTATGTACCAATGGATGGCTGCACCAATTAGACTATTTTTGAAACAATGCATCACTAGCTTCTCATTATCAGAGTAGGCTCATGTTTTCTAGCAGTATAGGCAAAGATGAGTTAAAGGGCATCAAATATTGTCAAATTTCTTAAAATGTGGGACCTTAAAATTCGAGGGTAAAGTTACCCTCGGCACTAAGTCGAGTTCAATAGGATCGATGGACCCAAACTGGTTGTTCCCCTCCATTTTTTAAAGGCATTCTTCGAGCACATAAGATTGGCATTCTATCTCTGATCTATTTATTCCAAAATCCAAAAATATTATCAGGGGCATCCCTGCAGCTGAGAATTCTTATGCTAGCATGGTGGGGATGAATGGAGGCACTTTTGGCCATGGTCCCTCCGTGTTACAAGGTGGTGGCGCTGAGGTATGACCATGAACTAGGGTGAACCCCGGAGGATTGGTGGGATCTGAATTGATCTCCTCATCTGGCACCTGCACTGCCTTTCCTTTGTTCATTAGTAGCTTTAAAACCTTGATCATTTGAATGCGCATGTCTTTGACATTGTCTTTTATCTCCTCCAAGCCCTGCTCCAGACCCATGACCTTGTTCTCCAGTTGTTCGCTCATGATTCTTGCTTTTCGTTGAGTATTGTATGGGTGAGCAAAGGCCTCAATGTTTGAAGTCTGAATTTGCTCCTTATGACTACAAAGAAAATTCTTCTCTTTGAATCGATGCGTGAGTATGTTATATATAAGTGTTTGATGCATAGATATGATTAGCACACAGATACACACAAGAAAATGTGGATATGTTGCATCCTATGTTACTATTGCCAAGATTTATGAAAAAGATCATTATCATTTCACTGGAAAAATTTTGCTTTTTATTAAACCAAACTTCCTTATACAATGTTTTAATTATAAATGCCCCTTTTTGAAGTACATTGTGAATCAATTTCAGGTCAAGCTGCCCCACGTTTGTTCTTGTCTATGCAACTCTTGCCCTATTGAGCTGTTGTCGGCCTTTCATGTGCTACATTGGTTACCTGACATTCTAAAGTTGGAAACTTGGCTTCCCAATATTTGGCCTTTGTTACATATAGTTGAATCTTATCCAGCACTTGATTACATTTGTACCTTTGTTCCTCCCACTAATTCTCTAATTTTTGTATATAGAGGGATTTTCGATTTTAGCCTTGGAATCTTCAAACTTCTAAGTTTTTAAATCAAGTATTGTTTGAAGCACGCGCCTTTTCTTTCTCAGAGCTACTATTTCTTTTTCTAATTGCATGTACTGAGCTTTCTTCCGTTTTATTTTTCTGTGATAAAAAGCAACTAACTTTTCCTCCTTTTGCTTTATTCGTATCACTGCTTCCATGGCTCTCTCCTCTGCTAGCCGTAGGTCTTCTTGCAATTTTACTAGTTGACTTTCCATTGGCGATTCAGTTCGACAAGTGGGAACTTTTGAAATTCCTTTGGCCTGGGGATTCACTCTATTGGCCACCCATATTTCTTAGTTTCTTTGAGTCCCCAAGTCCTGATTGCCCAATTCTATTGAGTACACATGTCGCCAGGCTACCGTAAATTCTCGGACTTGCCTTTGGTTATCATATGATTCATACATGAATTGAGAGCCTGCCAAACCATGTGTAATGGGTACAAATTGAAGTGCCCCTATTTGTGTTTTGAACATGAGGGGTGTATAAGCTATCCCCTCCCAAGGGCCTAGTAATGGTACCCATGGGAAATTCCAACATCTATATATGACATTGGAACAACTTATCCATGGTGCTTGCCATATGAGCACCCTACTGACCAAGTTATGTAGCCTTGCCCTCCATTCAAATGTATTAGCTTGCTCTTCCCATTGGATTGTTTTGAACTCAGCTAAAGGGATTCTGAGTGTCGAGAAGGTAGTACGAAAGGACCCATGGATACATGGTGAATAACTCATCATCCACACATATAGTAGCGGTACATAGCACCTCCATCTTACTCGCTTCTAGGTATGACATTTACTGAGAGATCAAAACATTTAGGCCAAAATTTCATGGACTGGGTTAACTCCCTTTTGCACCTGTGCTACAAAAGAAATTATGGTGTGGTCGATGGTTCCTAACTCCTTCGAAAATATGACCAGGTCATAAATAGCAAGGGCTAGCATATGCAAGTGGGCCTTTTCTCTGTCTTCTTTTTCCATTATTTCCCTCAAACATTTCCAAGAGTTTTTTGTATCATCTGTCTTCTAAATTTTAACCTCGGTAACCTTATGCAATTCTTTCACAAAGGATGCTCTAGCATGCATATACGTCTTGTAGGGTGTTTGTAACTTGGCTAAATGCAACAACGAGGTATATTCTTCGATAGTTGGAGTCATGTCCACCCCATCCATGGTAAAGCAATAGTATGAAGAATTCTTGAATTCTACTAGTACTTCAATCACATAGAGGTTCATTAACACATGCAGTAGGAAGCCAATATGCTCGTATAACTGAGAGAATTTCAAATGGCGCTGAGATGACCACCTTTTCCAGATGATTTTCAATTCCTCCAAGGAATTTGACCAAGTGTTTATGTTGACCCGGGCTGGTAACTCAATCATAGATTCCCCGCATAAACTATCACCCCATTGACTCTGCTAATTCTCAAAGTATGACTGCACTGTAGATTCCTTTTCTTAGGTGACTATCATCTTTTCCATGAATGAATCAGATCTTTTCCAGAATTTTTGATAAGTAACATGCATGCCCACGTGGATGCAATATTATTAGCTTTGGTGTATTCCCAAGAGGGGGGTGAATTGCGTATTAAAAAATGATCGCCTAGGTTCAACTAATCTAGCAAACAGTATTTCACAAACCTAGGGTCTTTCTATGTATTCACAATCCCAATTAAATATTTAAGTGATAAACGTAAACATACAGGTGCAGAAAGTAAATTGCGAAAAATAAAATCAACACCAGATATGTTATCGGGGTTCTACCAACTGTGTCTATGTCTCCGCCTCTAGCTCGCAAGCCCAAGGATTCCACTAATGCTCACTTAACGGGTGGAGCAGCACCTAATACAACCAGGTCAATTAGCACACGGCTGGCCTCAACCTTTACAAATTCTCCTTGCGAAGCGGAGAAAGCCCTAATAATCCTTACAAGTTGGATAACCGCCCCCTCAGGTCACGCTTGGAATACAACAGTATTTTTCACAAAATAACTGGTACAGTGATTATGCTTCTCAAGTAAAGCAGATATGTACCCAATGTAATCTATCACATGCACATCAACAATATAGGTAATGTAAGCTCAGTGATGTGAACATATGTGCAAATAACACTCAACAAGATATGATCACAATAATGTTCAAGAGTGTTCTAAACAAGTTGTATCTTTGAAATAGGTTTATATCAAATTTCAATGTTCAATCAGAGTTTCAAAGATGCTAGTCAAATATTCAAACTAACTCAAAAAATTTCCTTCAATGAAATCAGAACATGAGTAGTTTGAAAAAAATTTTAGCTTGTAGAAAATATTTTGCACGACAAAATCAAAGCTATGGGACACTTGCAATAACAATGCAAATATCCTAAGCTTGCTAGTTTATCCCAACACAAGAGTTATAATATTGAAATCTGTGGGATAAACTTAACTAAACTCCTAAAAATAAATCAAACAATCAACCATACAAATGGGAATATTAGCACTATCTAATAAATACAAGAATAATCAATAAACTCTCACAATATCAAGATATATCAAGGGAATAAATATTTGAGAGTATTTTGGGCAAAATGAGATTTTGAGATAGAGAGGATTTTTGCAAATTATTTTGGCTAATCTCTTGCTAATCCTCACAAATGAACTCATATTTATAGACAAGGTCAAAAATATAACCGTTTGGGACCTATTGGGTATTCTTATAAAAGTCTTACATACTTAGGAAATATTAATCCCAAATTAGCCCATATTTACCTCGGGTAAATTAATTTTAACTCGACAAGGTTTGGTTGGCTAAACGTAGGTTCGATCCCCTAAACAGACACATTTTTAAAAACTCTTGAAAATGGTTCAGCAGCCCGATTTTTGGTGCGGTAGCCCGAACAAAAGTTAGTAGCATTTTGTTCGTAGGTTTGGGTGCTCAGGTCTGTGGTTGGTAGCTCGAACACAAGAGTTCAGTCACCTGGGGCATGATTTGAACTAAAATGCTCAGCAACCCAATTTGGTGAAATGTCTTTTTCAAAGGGTTCGGGCGCCCGAGAGAGATAGGGTCAAAATAGGTTCGGTCACCCGAAGCCTGGTCAAACTGTTGACTTCTCAACAGTTCCGGCACCTGAGGAGTTTTGAACTCCTAGGATTTGGTCGCCCAACCTCTCACAATTATGCCTATTGTGTCCAATTTTTAATTCAATTATTTTCCCTGAGAATATATGTGATATGGGGACTATTTTGTGCATTTGTGTAGGAACCTAGAGTCTTTTCAAGTACACCTAAAAACCTGTCGTCAGTCGACCGAAGGTGCCCTAAGGTCATTTAGTCCCTATGGTCAGTCTATGGCATTTCTGAGCTCACAGATCCTATATGCATGATATGCAGATAATTATTACAAACCTTATATCCTAATTACTATTACAGACCCATATTACATAAAATGAATTACAACATGAAACTAATCTTCGGGGTCTTTATGCTTTGCTTTCATGTGCCATTACTTGATTTACTAAAATGAACCTGCACATACACTTAAGAGCCATCAAATACAACAAGCATTTGTCATTATCAAAATCGGGTGTGACCTATAAGGTCAACAAATATGTCAGTCATACCATCATACATTTCAAAGCAATTATGCACAAAAATAAAGTCACACGGAGAAGGATGAACCTTTCGTCCCAACCCAAGGTAGGTCCATTTATTTGACAAGGTTCTTCAAGGCTCTAACCTAATGAATGAGATCATATGGTCAAGTATGTGTGGTTAGGCTCAACTTTCTATTGACAATAGGTTCCCAACATGAGCCCTATCCTCGCCCAAAGGATTTGGAAAAAGTTCAAACTTAGCGGAGTGGTCTGCGGGTCCCCACAAGTCCTGCCACATAGGGACGAATGATATTACACTCTTTTCTAATCCTAATAGGTGAAGCTTCGGTATAAGGCACTTGAAAGTGTGTGAATTCATAAGCTTAGCCTAATCCCACTATCCCTAGATGCAATATTCAGACATAATTACAAAACCGACATGCAAACCACCATACAATAATATACTATTCACAACATGCTACAAATATATACAAGGAAACATTCAGTCAGACAAGTATATAATATTAAAAGGCAAATCCTTGTGCAAATAACATACCATATACTAAGAAATAATCAACCAGATGTCAAAAAGTATACAATATTGACAACATGAGAGGGTACTATTGAAGATCTATTAAATTCGAAATTGGGATAATTATCAATTAATTACTAGCTCAAGTCTCTAATTTCCCCAGTGGAGTCGCCAAGCTGTCACGACATCCTATGAGTGAGGGTACCCTGGGGAGGGTGACTCGTTCTGAATTGTGCTTCCAAGTGTAGAAGTGTCAAGTTGTATCAAGGATAAGTCCATGATCGTATTCCATTGGGACCACTGAGTATCAAAGTATTTGTAAAATGTTAGTGAAAAACTTGTTGATGTAAAATGTTGTGTGAAATTCTTTTTTGTTTTTTTATGTTTATGAAAACAGTAAAAAAAAATGGGAAGTACTTGAGAAAATGCTAAAATGGGATTGAACTTTTACCAAGATTCCAAAAATATAAATCCAATTATGTAGCCAAAACAAAACAGATTCATCGAAACAATTTATAAAACACTTGGGTTATGAGTTCAATGTCCTCTTTGCTTCCACCATTTACTAATTTCCTAGGCTTTACTCCTCTTCTTGTTAATCCAATCAAGGCATTAATAAGATGAAATTTTCAAACCTAAGCTCGAGTAAATTTGCCACATTCAAACAAAGCAAAATAAACACTCGCATTAAGCATCAATCGAATTTCATGTAAAAATTAATTAATGAAAATCCTAGATTAAATCAAGACCCTTTTGTGCCTAGCGTCAACAACAAAACAAAAATAAAAGCAAGCGATTTATCAGTGAAGCCTTCAATTTTTTATTTTAGCCAAATAAGAGTTTAACATTAACATTGACGGAAAGCTAATAAACCGTGGAAAGCAACCGACATTGACCCGCAACCCAGGTTGTAGAACTTAGCCACTTTCCAGTTCAAATTAATTCCACAATAACTCGTTGCAATAATAAAATAAAAGACAACAAAGTAAAACACAAATCACTTCAACCATGAAGCATTTAAAATAAAAAACTAAAAGACAAGAAATTAATTTACGTAATAAACCACTGGAATAACAAAGTAAAAATTAATATTTAAATCCAACATTAGCTACTCAAACAATGTATTTAAAAAAAAATTAAAGTAAAGAGACAAGTTAAAAGAGAGAGTGATAGACCCAACAATAATTTCAAATACGAATACTCAATGTAATAAATAACTCAAACTACACATTAAAATGTCAATTGAAATGACAATGAAAAATAAATAACAAGTTAACAAAACTATTTTATTAAAGAGAAGAAGTGAGAGAGAGAGAGAGAGAGAGAGAGAGAGAGAGAGAGAGAGAGAGAGAGAGAGAGAGAGATGAAGAGAGATGAAGAAGAGGTCGTGTGGAGTTTAGGTTCCTCTAAGGGAGAGCCTCCTGTGCGGCGCTGTCTCCAACAACTCTCGAAAGAAAACCTTAAAAAAAAACCCTACTAAAAGCTCAGGTTCTCTCCCCCTGCAGCACTCCTCCCAAAGCTCTCAAAAGAAACCAACAAAAACCTCCTAAAAAACTCCTAAAACCCTAGATTCCCCCTTTATATTCTAAGATTACTTTACATTAAAAAATTGCCCATCAAATGCCCCTTTTTCCATTAGAGATTTGGCCTTGGAGAGAGAGAGAGAGACCCAGCGCCTTATGGAAACCCAACTCACGGCCTAGGCACCCTCACATTGTGCATGGTCGGGTCACATCAGCCCCAAAAGCCATTCTAGCCCACAATTTTTGACTTTTCCATTCTTTAATTCCCCCCCACCCCGCCTAATTAGGCCTGTTTGCACACACAAAGCCCAGCTTACGATTCTCTTCCTTGTGGTTTGCATGGGTGGGTCACATCACCTTTTGCATCCTTTGTACAATTGGGCTGCCTTACTTTTCAATTTGCAATTCGGCTATAGGTCCCCCAGTGCCAGCCCACGTCAATCTTACATTGAAACCCAGTGCATTGCACTCTCACGACCACCTTGATTTAATTTTGAAGCCCAACTCTTTGCACAATATATATACATATATACATATATATATATATATATATTTACATATATCTTTTCTTTTCGATTTTTCTTTAAATATCCAATAGAGCCTTTGGCGCGTAATCTCATTTGATGCTCATGGATTGCATGGCTTCTTCACGGGTTCAATCTCACGCATGCATGGCCCAGTTCCCTCACACACGCACATGACTCATAAACACGGCTTCTCTTTGCGTGCATGGCTTGGTTTTAATTTCTGAAAATTATCTTGCAATAATAAAACACAAATATCCATAACTTTATACCAAAAATAGGATATGAAAGTTAAGGAGTTGTCCCAAGAGGGGGGTGAATTTGATTATTAAAATTTCTTTTAATTCCTTTTATGAATTCTTTGACCTCTTATTAATTCAGCTAATACCCAGCAAGGCTTAATTAATTATTCAAACCACAAACCGATACTTAACACAACACAAGTAAACCAAAACTTCAAACATCCAACCAATCAATCAACTTTAAAGTAATCAACCACTCAATATAATATTTAGCTTTTTGATAATTCTCAGCTTTTGTTTGTAGCCCTGTGTATATGATTGATTCAAGCCCTGTGGTTACTTGATTTGATTTCTCAATATGATGCTCAATATGAAATCCAACTCTCTTTCCAAGAATTTAGACTTTAAATAAACTTTCAATTAATAAGTCTTGGGTGTTAACCAATCAACGTACTCCCTTACAGTTTCCACAATTTGTATTGATCAACTAACGTACTTCTTTTCGATTTCTGCAAATCCAAAAATCAAATTAATCTTCAATTTATTTAATATCCAATCCACGCAGTGTATATGATAAAAAATTAAATTCAACTATGCAGCTAATATATGCTGAAAAGTAAAGAGAGTAAGGAAGAGAGTGACACCACGTTTTTACGAGGTTCGGCTTATCCCTAACCTACGTCCTCGCCTTTGGCCAATACCACCAAAGGATTCCACTATGTCGTTCCTTTCTGGGCGGAACAAACCTTTTACAAGTGATAACCCACACTCAAACACTCTTTAAGTAGGCTAGAGTTGCACCTCTCTAAGTGATACCCCACACTCGGTCACTCCTTCATAGGCTAGAGCAGCGCCTCTCCAAGTGATACCCCACACTTGGTCAACGATCCAACAACCTGGAATCATTAAAGAAACTACAAGACAAGAAACAAGATTGTGTACAAGGACACTCTCACATAGAGTTGATTAGGAAATTTCAAAACTATATACTTCAATCAAAATCACAATATGGAAAGATGAAGCTCAAGAAGATATTACCGAGGTTCTTACTTAGTTGTAAAACTCAGTTAAGAACACAAGAACCATGGCCTTTAAATCATAAAAATCTCAGTAGTGAAATTTAGAAATTGATTGCACAAGAGAGCTTTGATAGAATCGAGAGATTTGAGAGCAAGAAAGCTTGATTGCTATATTTTCTTGGTGTAATTAATCCTTAGCCTTGGTTGGGTTATTTATAGATGATAAATCAAGTCTATTTTGTGTTCCCCAAGTGACTTGGAGTGTTTCCCAAGTTTATAGAAATTTTAGAGCACAAAAAATACGAATTTGAATTTAAAAACTTTTTAAAAATATGTATGTTAACAGTGGTCAAAAGACTGAAGTGTCGGGTTCAATCTTCTGAAATACTTTAAAACATTGAAAAATTCAGTCTAGAAACAGGGCCAGAAGACCAAAGTGGCATTCATTCTTTTGAGGTGCTACTACCTCTTCAGGATTTCTCCAGCAAATTCTTCAATAGATTGAACTAATTCTTCAGTTTTCTGAAGAAATTCTTCAGTAGACTGAAGTTACACTTTAGTCTTCTGGGCAGATAAAAACTTTGGTTTGCTGACAGTTTCGACCCCCTTTCAGTATTTTGGCCATAACGTTCTCTATATAACTCCAAATTATACGTTCTTGATATCAATAGAAAGTAAAGAAAAAATTTCACAAAGTTCATGTTTAACACTTTTTAAAATAAAGAGTTTTGGATAGATAAAAATGTACATCAATGCGGATATAGAAAAAATAACAGCATTTGGAAAATCATATTTTTGGTGCTTTTCATTCCAAAATTAATTTTAACCTTTTGAAATAATTTTTGACCTTATAAAAATATTTTCCAAGTATTTTAAAAATATCTAGGTCCAAGAAATTTACCTAAGAGCTTCATACATCCATATTAAAATTGTTTGAAATACTTATATAAAGACTTCTTAAGACTTTGACATTCTAAGCACTTAAATCTTCATTCTTATCTTTCTTTGAGCTCTCTTGCTTTGTCTTTCTTTGACTACATCTTGTCCTCAGGCTTTAATATACTTTAAGCTTTTTAGAAAATCCTTTTTAACATTCATGCTCTCATGATCTTCAAGTTTTATTAAATCATCTTTGAATCCATGTCTTACCTCTTTAAGCTTCATTTGTTCATCTTTCTTTGAAGTATAAGCTTTGAATGGTCCTTATGAGCAATTGACCTTGTATTCACAACTTGAGTCCTAAAATATCATCACTTAACCAAATATGTTAAGTTCATCTTATTTGTTATCATCAAAACAAGATTTTAAGTCTTGTAAGACCAACAATCTCCCCCTTTTTTATGATAACAAATAAGGAGCGAAAAATTGAATAAGCCTTAAAAAGGCTCCCCCTTACAACTTTAGTAAGCATCATCTTAACAATATTTGTAATATCAAGATCAATTTCAATATTAACTTCAATATCATGCTGATATCATTTACATCATTCAAGATCAAATCATTTCATAGTTTAGCCAATATATCAACTTAAGTATCCATTGATCCAATATATCAACTTGAGTATGTAGTTTCATGCTCAATTTTTGCCCCAGAATTTCTCCCCCCTTTTAACATCAATCAAAAAGAGTAAGATAAAAAAAATGTATAAATATTAAGGCAAAGAGCAACTATAAGTAAAAAGTATAGATTTAGTGAAGGCTTAAAAACAGAAGCTTTGCATTTATCATGCATAATAAGATAGACAACAAGCTCCAAAGTAGCATGATAAAATACAAAGGATTGTACATCATACTTTTCAATGAATTCCATAAATCATGATGTCATTCATTCATTTTTTTAACAAGTCTAACTCCCCCTGATTGAAATGTATTTTATTTTCAATAGGCTTTGACTTTCATTTGTGAACTTTAAACTTTGTATTTATGAAGATACTAATTGTGCTTTTAAATTTATCATGCCATGCATCAAATATTATTTTATTTCATGTATGTGCTCATTGATACCAATATCAAGAATAGTACCTAAATTATATCAATATCATAACATGCTCATGGATACAAATATGTTGTCATTCTCAAGTATTACTTAACATACTCATAGATACCAATATATTTTATAGATACAAATACTAATATCATATCATGCTAAGATTCATGCTTTATAACCATGCTCAATAATTTCATGCTCAAATTTGCAATGTATAGTGAGCCACAAGATCATTCATTTACGTCAAGTCAATATCATTTCTTTAGCAAAATATAGATATCATATATGTCAGCATATGAGTATGTAGCATATCAGCATGTCATATAAGCATGGAGCATATTATTGCATTGTGCAATAATTTTCTTCAAATTGTTTCTTATGTTTCTTAAATATTTTTCATTCAGCTTAACTACCTCTC
The DNA here is from genome assembly GCF_029873635.1 of Malania oleifera. Classification (NCBI taxonomy): domain Eukaryota; kingdom Viridiplantae; phylum Streptophyta; class Magnoliopsida; order Santalales; family Ximeniaceae; genus Malania; species Malania oleifera. Next base: position 58,025,829 of record NC_080422.1, on the reverse strand, counting down.
ATTTTGCTCAAATATCTTTTCTTAATCAAAGTTCCATTGCAATAAGCTCAATTTTTCTTCATATTTTATTTCTTTTGATTTCATTTCATATTGCTTTCCAAACCTTAAAAAGTTAAGCCTTGTACAGATCATCCTATGATTTTTGCCAACAATTCCATTTTTGTTTGTATTTGTTTCAATGTTATAGTTATCAATAAGATCTTAAATTCATATTTGAGATTTTCCATTTCTGAAGTTAAGGTTTTAAAGTATTAAATATATAGTTCCCATAACCTCATAAAACTGCTAATTTAGTTCAATTTTCTGAAGATTTTCAGAATCTAGGAATTGAACAAGTAGTAGCACTTTAGAAGACTGAAGTCCAGGTTCAGTCATCTGAACCTTCAGTGCTATAGTGTTCAATCATCTAAGCTTACAAGTTCAGTCATCTAAAGTCTGTAAACTTTTAGAAATCTTTCTATTCTTATCCTAAAACCTTTCTAAATTACTTCTCTACTATGATTTATCAAATTATTAGGCTTCAAGCGTCCTTTTAGCATTGCCTTTTGAGACATATAACATCTTTGTTCTTTGAAGATAGGTTCTCTTTATTTGAGGCTACTTATGACATTTTGTGATTATCTCATAAGCTCTTCTTTATTTGTAGAAAAAAATTGGACTAAGTGACTTCATTAATTTCTAAAAGGGAATACTTAAAATCTATGGTTTATGAACTAGTCTTTCATCTTGGTACTCATACTTTCTTGGGTCTGGATGGTTCAACAAGAGATGTTTCTTTAATTCTCCAAACTTGTTTAGTTTTCACACCCTTCCTCTTTAATATACATTCAAATTTTCTATGTCTCTTCTTCTTACATGGGAAGCATATAGTGTGAGTGTAGGCATTTGAAGAGGCGCTAGCATAATTTTTGGAGGCTTTTGCAAAGTACCCCATATAGTGGTTCTTTTTCTTTGTATTTTCAAATCCATCGAATCCTATGCCTTCTTTATTTAAATACATTCTTTGTGCACCAATCATTTTATCAAAATTTTCTTTTCCTTTAGTGAAGTTGTAGGTTATTTTAGCTTGATCTTCAATTTGTCTCTTAAGATCATAGATTTCGGAATTTTGTATATTTTTGCCTTTTTCTTGTAGCTTTTCTTGGTTTTGAGTCATCTTGGTAATTTTATTTTCTTGTTCAGAAATATGTCTTTTTCTTTATCCATAGAAGTTTTGGACTTTAGATCCTCAAGTTCTTTTATCACCTTCTCATTCTTGCTTTCTAATTTATTGATTTTTAAATCTTTTTCTCTTTTAGCAAGTTTTAAAGATTCCAGCTCTTTCATTACATCTTCATTCTTGTTTTTCAATGATGTGTATCATTTAGTCACATTAACTAAGATCTTATGTACCTTGAATAATTCATTTTTAAGTTCTTCATAAGAAGGCATACTCTCATCATTGGATTCACTAGATTAATCACTACTATAATCATTAAATGATTTAGATGAGGAGCTTTCCTCATCGTCCCATGCCATATAGCAAGCAACCTCTTGGTCACTTGATTCGTTATCGAAACTACTTGTACTCATATTGTCCCAAGTAGTGGCTTTCATTGCCTTTTTATTTTTCTTTTTTGAATCTTTCTTAAGTTTTGGACAATCCAGTTTTAGGTGTCCTACTTTCTTGAAATTATAGCATGTAGATGGTTCTTTCTTTGTTTATTTCTTATTAGTTTCTTCCTCATCTGATTTTGAGTTCTGAGTTTTTCTTTTAAATTTATTCTTCCTTCTTAGTATTCTTGCAAGTTTCTTCGATATGAAGGTTATTTCATCTATATCCATCTCTTCTTCATCTTTATCACTAGAGTTTTCGTTTGAGGCTTTAAAAGCAATGGATTGTTGGGCTTTAGATTTTCCGCTTCTTTCATTCATGGCCATCTCATAGGTGAGAAGGGATTCTATGAGTTCATCTAGGGATGTATTTTTTTATATTTTTTCCTTCCGTTATAGCTGTAGCTTTTGGTTCCTAAATTGGAGGAAGTCCTTTAAGGATTTTTCGGATCATTTCGTAGGTGGAGTATGTTTTTCCTAAAGCGTTGAGTGAGTTTATTATGTGAGTGAACCTAATGTACATATTAGTTATGGTTTCATCCTAGTTCATCTTGAAAATCTCATACTCGCTTGTGAGCATGCCTATTCTACTATCTCTAACATCGATAGTGCCTTCATAAGTTACTTCTAGTTTGTCCCAAATTTCTTTGGCTGTTTTACATGCCATGACCCTATTAAATTCATTAACATCTAAGGCACAATATAGTGCATTCATGGTACTAGAGTTTACTTGCATCTTCTCGTAATCAATGTCGGTCAAGTCTTTTTCTTCTTTAGGAATTTCTTTTCCATCTATGGTTTTTGTAGGAATGTAGTCATCATGTGTGACAACCTTCCCTACTTTCCAATCCATAGTTTGAATATATATCCCCATTCTTCTTCTTTTTCCCAAATGTGTACTTTAAACCACAAAAGAGGGGAGGCCTAGTTGAGGATTGACCCTCTCTAAAGGGAGCTACTCCTATATGTGTCATCTAGATTTTTATGTAGCTACTAGTTAGGATTTGCTACAACCCCGCTCTGATACCAATTGAAAGTTAAGGAGTTGTCTCAAGAGGAAGGGTGAATTGAATTATTAAAATTTCTTTTAATTCTTTTTATGAATTCCTTGACCTCTTATTAATTCAACTAATACCTAGCAAGGCTTAATTAATTATTCAAACCACAAACCAATACTTAACACGACACAAGTAAACCTAAACTTCAAACATCCAACCAATCAATCAACTTTAAGGTAATCAACCACTCAATATAATATTCAGCTTTTTGATAATTCTTAGTTTTTGTTTGTAGCCCTGTGGTTAATTGATTTGATTTCTCAATATGATGCTCAATATGAAATCCAACACTCTTTCCAAGAATTTAGACTTTAAATAAACTTTCAGTTAATAAGTCTTGAGTATTATCCAATCAACGTACTCCCTTATAGTTTCCGTAATTTGTATTTATCAACTAACGTACTTCCATTTGATTTCCGCAAATCCAAAAATCAAATTAATCTTCAATTTATTTAATATCCAATCCACGCAGTGTATATGATCAAAAATTAAATTCAACCACGTAGTTAATATATGCTGAAAAGTAAAGAGAGTAAGGAAGAGAGTGACACCACGTTTATACGATGTTCGGCTTATCCCCAGCCTACGTCCTCGCCTTTGACCAATACCACCAAAGGATTCCACTATGTCATTCCTTTTTAGGCAAAACAAAACTTTTACAAGCAATACCCCATGCTCAAGCACTCCTTAAGTAGGCTAGAGCTGTGCCTCTCCAAGTGATACCCCACACTCGATCACTCCTTCAATAGGCTAGAGCAGTGCCTCTACAAGTGATACCCCACACTTGGTCAACGATCCAACAACCTAGAATCGTTAAAGAAACTACATGACAAGAAACAAGATTGTGTACAAAGACACTCTCACACAAAGATGATTAGTACAATTCAAAACTATATACTTCAATCGAAATCACAATATGGAAAGATGAAGCTCAAGAAGATATTATTGAGGTTCTTTCTTAGTTGTAAAACTCAGTTGCGAACACAAGAACCAT